>NW_024543086.1:7303333-7931666 GCF_018167655.1 Microtus oregoni
TATTTGTAAATGGAAAATGTTATCTTTACCGAACTATCTGGCCATTTGAGAACTATTGTAACAAATCTACAATTGCCATGCATGCAAACAATGACTGAAGCAGACACACGCTATCTCTCTCTGTTTCTGTCTCTCAGTCTCTCTCTTTATCTATGTTTTCTTCCCCTCTCCTCTTCCATCCACTTCTTCTGTTCCTCTTCAGAAAATAGCAGGTCTCCCAAAGATATCAACCAGACATGGCATATCCAGTTGCAGTGAGACTAGGCACCTCCTCTCCTGTTAATGCTGAACAGGGAAACCCAGTTGAAGGAAAGGGTCCCAGAAGCAGGTAACAGAGAAACAGGCCTTGCTCTCACTGGTAGGAGTCCCACAAGAAGTCCATGCTACAGAACTGTAACACATATACAGAGATATATCAGACCCATGCAGGCTACCTGGTTGGCACTAAACCGCACCCTTACCATACACTTAGGAGAAAAATTTAGGCTTTGTTTGGTTTTTCTATACAAATATAACCTTGAGATAAACTTGAAATAGACACAGATAATAAACAAAATATATTGTGTCTCTGAGAAGTAAAATTATAAAACTATAATCTAGTAGCAATAAGAATCATAGGTACAGCAAAGCAAAATAAAAATGGTATTTCACAAAAAGAGCATTCCTCCACTCTAACATGGAATATGAATATTCCATGAAGAGTTGATTACTTGTATTCACATTCAGACCCCAATTAACCAAACAACTCAGGGCATATGGGAGAATAAGTTCCAAAATGATCAAATAAAGAAGCCCAGGATGTGCTTCTTTTTTAAAAAAGAAAACAAAAACAAAACAAAAAACAGGGCAGCAGCTACAGGCCTCCTTTCAGAATATTTTGCTGTTAAAATTTTTCTGTAATTAATATGCATGCATAACTCTTAAAGGCCAAGAATGTAATATGCAAAACATTCTAAAGATCAATATTCTCTTTTTGCTTTTTTGTCTTCTCTGGATATGTTGTTTGCTTGTTTGTTTTTAGAGAGAGAATTCATTTTGAAGTAAGTGATGCTGAAAAAATTCTGAAATCAATCAGTAAAGGACAGAATAGAAGCTCAAAGGCTCAAGGGTCTGGAAAAGTAATACAGAAATTCATGAAATCTCATGTATCAGCAATCACCAGTCGAGATTTCCATCTTGGGAAGGTGGGTTCTAATTTGCTGAAGAAAGAATGAAGGGGAGAGTTCACACACACTCTATTCATCTGAGTGCTGTTAATTCTAGCTATTAGGATTTCCTGATGTTGGCATAGTTTGAAATCAAGTTGAGAAAGCAACCTAAACTTTAGACAGTAATTGTACATTGTAGAATGCATTTATTAACCTCCCCATAACTACTGAGAACTTTTGTGACTGGGTGCCACTTGAAAATGGAACTAATGTCTAACTTCCTACTTTTGCAGAGCTCATAATATGTGGCATCCAAATGAAATACTACATTGGTGTAGAGTAGGAGATTGCAGTCTCAGTGACCCAACAGAGAAAAGTAGAGCAACCATAAACTGAGCACAAACTCTGATGCACCACACTACAAGAAACTTATCTTATATGGCAGAAAGGAGTGAAAATGTCATAACCTTCCAGGACTAAGGTCATAAACCTTGGCTGTTGGTGAAAAGACAAACAATGATTATCTATTTGTCAATATTGTAGGTGGCTTTAGTGAAAACAAAGTCAACACTGTAGACCAAACCAGGATTCAAATAAACATCCTTAGGCCAAATGTGTTTGCTATTCACTCTGCAGAGGAGAAATGAAGGAGATAATGATCAACCAGACACTTAAATCTCAAAATAGGAGCATAGGATTATAAAGATTGAAGACAGAAAATTTTTATTCAGAGAATACAGTAACACTTCACCTATTACCTGAAAAAGAAGCTGATGTTGCCTAAATGCAGAATGAAAATGTTTAAAAAATTATTCATTGAATATCATTGATATGCAGGAGAGTATAGACCAGGCAATTAAACTAAACTAAGAAATAAACTCATGTTACAAAAGAAAAATTAAGCAGCCAGAGGTCTTAAAATGAATCAAACAGAAATGTTTGAATGGAAACACTTAATAAATCAAGTGAGAAACACTCTTTGGAGTCTGAATATGAGACAAGATCAAGCCTCAAAAAGATATATGTCTTGAAGGCAGGTCCTTTGAAATATGCAAAACAAAAAGAAAAATCATATGAAATAAGATTTATTCAAGGTCTTTCAGATACCATGCACGAGCAAGGAACGCAGGACCGCGAGAGGTGCACCCACACACTGAGACAATGGGGCTGTTCTATCGGGAACCCACTAAGGCCAGGTGGCCTGGGTCTGAAAAAGCCTGGGATAAAACCGGACTCGCTGAACATAGCGGACAGTGAGGACTACTGAGAAGTCAAGAACAATGGCAATGGGTTTTTGATCCTACTGCACGTACTGGCTTTGTGAGAGCCTAGGCAGTTTGGATGCTCACCTTACTAGACCTAGATGGAGGTGGGTGGTCCTTGGACTTCCCACAGGTCAGTGAACCCCGATTGCTCTTCGAGCTGATGAGGGAGGGGGACTTGATTGGGGGAGGGGGAGGGAAATGGGAGGTGGTGGTGGGGAGGAGGCAGAAATCTTTAATAAATAAATAAATTTTTAAAAAAAGATACCATGAAGTTACAAATGCCAACATTTTAGGAGACACAGTGGTGGAGAGAAAAGCAAAGATGTGGTATTTAGAATGAAAAACAGCAACCATAAACCCACACATTTGAAGATTTGGTCTTTTATTGTCGGTGCTGTTTATTTGGTTTAGAACATATAGCCTTGCTGGGGAAAGTATGTTATAGGATGTAGTCTTTGAGGCCATATAGCTTCTCAAATCTTCTGGTTTGAACTCTTCTTCTCTCTTTCCTCTCTCCATTTTCCCTCCCTCCCTCCTTCCCTCCCTCCCTCCTTGCCTCCCTCCCTCCTTTCCTCTCTCCCTCCTGAACTCACTCCACCCTGTCTCTCTCTACTTTAGGATAGCATTAAAGATGTGATCCTCAAGCTCCTGCTTCTTCCAACATGCCTGCTGTTTGCTCTCAAGCCTCTCTAGCCATTGTGGAATTCCTCTGAAACCTTAAGCTCAGAGAAGCTCTTTCTTCCTCAAGATGCCTTTGGTTATGATACTTTAGCACAGCCATGGCAATGTAAAATCAGTGCAGTAAAGTGATTTGATAAAATGCCAGTTGTAAAATGTGCAAGGCTATAAATGACATAGATGTGAAGCAGAGAAGGCACAGAGGATCCCACATAGACAAGATCAGATGAAAAATCTCCACTTCTAACATGTTCCAACTACCAATATTACAAGACAAAGTGAGAATCCTTAAAGTCTCAATTTTGCAGATCACATTATATTAGAATATCATAAAAGAAATCTTTATGTGGGAAAGAGGAGCAAAATTATGTAGCCAAGTTCTGAAGGGAAGTAATTGTCTACCAGAACTTCTGTGACCAGCACAGCTAATACATATAAACTAGGATTAAATAAAGACATTTCACGATAAGCCAAATCTGAGATAGTTAATCAATACCTGACATCCTTTCAAAAGATGCCTGTGGAATCACTAGAAAAATAACTATGACAATACATGGAAGCAAAAAACCCACTGGTGAAATAGACATGCAAGAAGTAGAAAATTCTGAAACTAGATGAGTACCAAAAAAAAAAAAAAAAACAAACAAACAAAAAAACAAAAAACAAAGGTCAGACCACAGATTCACATGAAGCAAAGCCAAGAACAACATTCTGATGGGAATTTCACAAATAGTAGACTCTTATCCTTATTTACTTATAATAACTTAGAATTCCCCATTGACAAGAATACAGATTGGCAGAATGGACACAAAAACCAGACTAGATGACACTCTCCATGCGCATCCCCACTTCACTTAAGCAGTAAAGATGCACACAGATTGAAAGAAACAGGTATTCTCTTCAAACACATGGCAGAAGCAATTAGAAGCCAATGATCTCATGTCATCAAATATAAAAAAAAACCCATGAAGACACAAAATGTAAAGGTTTTAAAATTGTTGCATGCTGATCAGAGATTGAGTGACAAAGAAGTAACTAGTGAAAATGTTTGTTTACCCAATGCGAGAACACCAAATTTCCTAAAACAAGCATTAAATTATAAGGATAAGTAAGGCGTGATAGAAAGTAATAGGAGACTTCAACATCACACTTTAATCAATTCATGGATAATGCAGATTGAAAGTCAGCAATGAAAGAACAGAGTTACAGTATTCTATAGACAAAATGTTCCTCTCAGATGTTTATTGGCCGTTTCCTCTCACAGTGATAGTCTGCACATTATCTTCTTGAGGACACGGAACATCCCCTAAAACAGATCCTGATAATGGAAACAAAAGAAAAAAAAACATTTAAAATATATCTCTGAACACAAAGAATCAAAAGTGCAAATTAATAATAAAAAGTAAAACATTGTACAGATCCAGGGATGCTAAGCAAAATTCAACTAAGTATTCAATGAGCGACTGAGGAAAAGAAAAGGGAAAGTTTAAAACATCTTGAGGCAAGCATAAATGTAAGTAAAACAAAATAAAACTCCCAAGACACAGCGTAAGCAAGGCTTCAAATGATGTTTATAGAAACAACTGCCTGCATTTAAACATAAGAATATACATATTTTTTAAAGCCTGATGAGGTGTCCTCAAGACCTAGGAAAGAAAAGGAAATCAACCATAACCGTATCTGAAAATTAAAATCAATGGGAAAGAAATAGCAAATAACAGGACAGAAATAAACAGAAAGGTGATTAAAATCAATAAAATAAATCAATAAACAAGACATTCTTTAAAAAAAGATAAATGAACTCAACAAATATTTGTTCAGAATAAAAAAGAGAAAACCTTTCTAATAAAATAGAACACATTTTAAATGATACCAAAAGGAAGTATTTTATTTTATTTATTTATGAGATATTGGTTAAAAGTAGCCTGCTACACTAGGCCCCATGATCAGACCAAACCATAGTGATGAGTCACTTGTACTGTGCACAATATCTACAACTGACTATGGAAAATGATATCTTCATAGCAAACAAAACCTCAAATGTATTCAGCTACCCTGTTCCAGCTCAGTAACAGGAGCTTAGAGTGAAATGATCTTTCTAGTTTTTGTCTGGATTTGTGTCCATTTATAGCTATACAGACAACACATCCCAATAAACTAATTGGTCCATTTATTTCATTTCATAGAAATATTTAATCATTTTCTAAAATCAAAAAAAAGCTAATTGAGTTATTTACACTAACTTTGTTGTGATTTCTGACTCTTGAGAACTCTGATATTCATGAAATCTCACCTATATGAATGGCCCTCTAATATGAACCGAATAGGGACAAGACCAATCATCATGCCTCAACCCTACACAAATACTACAGACAACTAAGAAATGCTTTGTACAGGAGAATATCAAAAAATCAGCCCTAAAACAATATACATAAAAGTAATGACAAACAGACTAAGAAGGTTGTATTTGTGTATTTAAAATATATTATTGTGCATATAATATATTATGTTTAATTAAAGAAAAATCAAGAACTTAAAAAAAGGGTACATGGGATTTTATGTGACAGAAAAGAATGGGGAATTTATATAATTATACTATAATCTAAAATATTTTTAAATTCTTAAAATCTAAAAATTCCTATAATCTCAAATATTTTTTTTTGTTTTTTGTTTTTCAAGACAGGGTTTCTCTGTAGCTTTGGAGCCTGTCATGGAACTAGCTCTTGTAGACCAGGCTGGCCTCTAACTCACAGAGACTTGCCTGCCTCTGCCTCCCGAGTGCTTTTTTTAACTGCAACTCTGAAACAAGTCATTAATTTTATACATAGAGAATTTCTGAAATGTATTTCTGAAAAGTATTAAACTTTCTTGTCATTGAAATATAAATCACAATATGCTTGTTTATATTTTCATTGTTGTTTCTCTAAGTTTTGTTTTTTGTTCTTTGCTACTTTTTTGTCCTATCATTATGAATATTTTATCAAATATTTTCTGTACATAATCTTTATAAGTCCAATAGATGACAAGTTTAGAAAAAGATCTTCCTCTTCTCTGTCTTCCTTCTTTCCTCTTTCCCTCTCTTTCCGTCATCCTCTCTAACTCCTTTCCTCTGTTCCTCCATCTTCCTCCCGCTCCTCAGTTCTTCTTGCTCTAACAATTATTCATTTCTCTTTGTTCACTATTGCTAAATTCCTTTTGCCCAGAATATGAAGTGTTACATTTAGGTTTTGATATACATTTTATTATTTATGTTCTTGGTTTGATTTAAGTGGCGGTAGGTCCAAACATTCACTTAGAGTCATGTCAGCAACAATGTAAGTTGAAAATTAGGCAAAGGCAGTGAGATCCTAGCAGCACAGATTAACCTAGTTCCCAGCCAGCAACTTGCAAGCATGTATGTGGAACTGAGAATAAGACCAGTGACGCACGGTATTTTTCATATCTTGTCTTTCTATATCCTACATTCTACTAGCTTCCAAAGTACTTAATTTGTTTTACTTTAGACTTGCTCTGCACACAGGACGAATTGGTAATTAAAAGACAAACTATTTTTAAAAAGAACACTTTCTCGGTTACCTGTGGTGAAGAACTATGAACCTCAGCATGTGCAATTAGGTGATTCACATAGTTTAAATAAAAATCCTGTTCCCTCCAAGATTAAAAATATAGTGGTTTTTCTTGACCACAGCAATAGTTAAGCCATATCTTAAAACTTGCTTGTTTCTGATGCCTATGTTCCCTTTGAGTAAGTCCATAGTTTGTTTGTTTTTTTAAATTGCCCTTTTGCAATGTAAATTATCAACAGTTTGCAAGGATTTTCCTTCACAGTTCAGTAGACAGAATCGTTACCTTTATAAGGTATACCTAGTGCCAACTGTGAGACACAGGTCTCTACCTTTTGGCCAACCAAGCCTGGTCTCATATGATTTTTCTCTTGATATTATGGCAACTCTGTAAAGAAAAGGAATAGATTAAATCTTAATGCTTAGCTCCTCAGTGTGGTTTAATAAAGGTTCATTAGACAATAGTACAAATAAGTCAATGGGGATTGCTAGGAGA
The DNA here is from genome assembly GCF_018167655.1 of Microtus oregoni. Taxonomy (NCBI): domain Eukaryota; kingdom Metazoa; phylum Chordata; class Mammalia; order Rodentia; family Cricetidae; genus Microtus; species Microtus oregoni. The sequence goes on from NW_024543086.1 coordinate 7,310,484, forward strand.
TTAATTAGGGCTAGTTGTATCTTACATAGTCTCTTCTACATGATATAAAATTCTTTTATGATATTTTGACTATTTCTGCAGACTAAAAATAATGCCACGAAACCGTCATTATCCTTTATCTTCGGGCAATTTAGAAAGCATTCCTGTTCTTGTTTTCCCTAGGAAGAACATTTCTGTGCTACAATTTGAAGAACACATTTATCCCCTCCAAAAAGATTAAATCTGTCTCAAGGAAACAGTGATCTAAATGGAAAGCGGGTGACTCGTGCATAAATGGCTTACGGTGAAGCAGCTACTCGTGTCATAAGAACAGGTGTGGAGAGGTTGGTGGGGTTGTGTTGCTTAATCTGACTTGGGGGTCTTAAAGCTGATTCTGAATCTTCTGAATGGAAGTAATGGTTCTTAAGATTTTCTTTTTTTTAAGAAAGATGTTTTTATTCTACTTTCTCAAAGTTGAAACGAATATTAGGAACATTTCAGGTAAATTTTTAACCAAGTAATGTAACCAATTGCCAATATTCAGTACCTCACGGAGGTCTTTACGTCTGTGTTTTCTTCTAGTCAACAAGTATTAATTGATTTCCTATTACATCTTAAGCAATATTCATGGCATAAATCAAGATTAGGAAGGAGGCAAAAGACCAATAAAAAGAAAAGGACAAATAAAAGATAGGGTCTGTGGTGGTATTTTGTTTGTGCTATAAAAATAAAGTTTGCATGATGATCAGAGTGTATACCTAAACCACTAGTTAGCCATAGAGACCAGGCAGTGGTGGCACACTTTTTTAATTCCAGTACTCAGGAGAAAGAGGCAGACAGAGCTCTGTAAATTCAAGGCGTGTACTACATGAGACTGAATCTTTTCAAAAGAAAAACACAACTCCCTCAAAGGTGATCCCAGTACTTGGGATCCCACACTCTTAATCCCGGCACTAGGAAGGTAGAGACTGGAGTGATACAGCTGAACAAAGAGAAGGTGGGAGGAGACATGAGCTCAAATGCAGTCTGAGGTTTCATAGAAAGAGATGTAGTCTGAGGTTTTGTAGAGAGAGCATTCTGTCTAAGGATTCATAGGGATCAGATCATCCTTTTGGCCTGAATCTTGGTAGAGGTAAGAACTTTATAGGGGCTACTCGGATCTTTAGCATTAACCTCTATATCTGACTCTGGGTTTTATTTTTAAGAACAATTAGAATTTGTGCTACAAGTATCCAAATACTCACAACAAAACAAATACTTATAAAGCACATATCTAGATGTCTTCCACATTCTTTATACTGTTCATTGCTATTTCAGAATGTTTGTGCCTGAATAGCTAACAAAAACTAGATATTATTTCTTACATTTCTAAAGACTGGAAAAATCACATATCAAAGCACCCATGCCTAAAAAAGGCATTGTTCCTGCTTCATCTCTTCACCAAAAGAGGAAAAGCAAGAAACCAGTAAGCATGCGAAAAATAGGAGCGTGGAAATAGCCAAACCCATCCACCTATCATCAACCTATTCCTTCTATAACTAACCCAATCTGTAATGTTAGCATTAATCTCTTAAAGAATAGAGCCTTTTTTGATGTCTAATTTTTTGAGTTCTTGGTAAATTTTGGAGATCACTATTCTTTCCAATGTGGGGTTGGGTGAAGATCTTTTCCCAGTCTGTAGGCTACTGTTTTGTCTTATTGACTGTGCCTTTTCCTTTACAGAAGCTTCTCAGTTTCAGGTGGTCCCATTTATTAATTGTTCACAGTATGCATGCTACTGAAGTTATATTTAGGAAGTGGTCTCCTGTGCCAATGAATTCAAGTGTACTTCTCACTTTCTTTTTTTTATGAGATTCAATGTTGTTAGTTTTATGTTAAGGTCTTTGACAATTTTTGGACTTGAGTTTTGTGCTCGGCAATAGATATGGATCTATTTTCATTCTTCTACATGTTCATATCCAATTATTCCAGTATTTGTCAAAAATGCATTCTTTTCTCCAATTTATATTTTTAGTTTCTATTTCAAAAATCAGATGTTCATAGATGTAAAGATTAATATTGGGGTCTTCAATTAGATTCCATTGGTCCTCCTGTCTGTTTTTATGCCAATACCAGGCTGTTTTAATTATTGTAACTCCACAGTAGAGTTTTAAGTCAGGAATTATGATGCCACCAGAAGATCTGTTATTGAACAGGATTGTGTTGGCTATCCTGGGTTTTTGCTTTTCCATATGATGTTGGGTATTGTCCTCAGAATGGCCAAAATCAAAAACACTGATGACAGCTTATGATAGACAGGCTGTGAGGTTTAGGAAACACTCTTCCATTGCTTGTGTGAGTGCAAACTTCTACAGCCACTATGGAAATCAGCATAGTGATATCTCAGAAAACCAGGAAAAAAATCTACCTCAGGGCTCAGCAACACTGCTATTGGGTATATACCCAAAGGATGCTCAATCCTACCACAAGGACATGTGCTCAACTATATTCATAGCAGCATTATTCATAATAGCCTAAACCTGGAAACAACCTAGATTCCCCTCCATTGAAGAATCGATAAAGAAAATGTGATACGTTTACACAATGGAGTACTACTAAGTGGTAAAAAAAAATGGCATCTTGAAATTTGCAGGCAAATAGATGGTTCTAGACAAAAACATATTGAATGGGGTAACCCAGATCCAGAAAGCCAAACATAATTTGTACTCACTTATAAATGGGCTTTAGACACAAAAGCAAAGAAAAACAAACCTACAGTCCACAATCCCAAAAGGCTTATACAACAAGGGGGACCCTAAGAGAGACATACATGAATCAACATAAGAAAGAGAAATAGGCAAGATATCCTGAGTAAATTGTGAGCATGCAGGTCTTTGGAGAGGGTAGAAGGGGAGAGGGAGTGGAGAAAAATGTGTAGCTCAATAAATACAATAAAAGAAAAAGAAAACATAAAGAAGAGTGTCCTCATAACCTAATAACTCCTAAAAGGCCTTACATTTCAACAGTGTTAAACTAGGGATTAAATTCTTACCATGGGTACCCTGAGAGACAATTTCAAATCATAGCCCATCCGATAGGTAGTTCATACATATTTCATTCAGATGATCAAAAATTATCAAATACAGTGTATAGTGACATTACTGTGGGTTATCTTAAGATGGTAAACTTGTGTTATCTTCATTAATCATTTCTAAATATTTCTTTTAAATATAAACTCTGTGTAAACCTTTATCTTTGAGAATAAAATAAAAAATTCTCTAAGAGATGTACTTCACTATACAAATAAAGTAGTGGAATTTATGTCATGTGACAGACAGAAGAATAAAAATTTATTTGCTGTCTCATGAAAGATATTACAAGAACAAGTTTGCCAAAAAAATCACTTATTTTTAGAAATTTGACATACATAGACATATAAAACAGCTGCTATTTTAAAACAAACCCTACAATGAAAATTAGTAACCACTATATTCATTATTCTATTGATTGTTTTCTAATACTAACAGCACTGTAAAATGTCTGAATAAAGTTTTCATGTTTATTCACATTCCTAACTGCTTCTCCAATGATGCTAAGTAATTTACTATTTTGCATAAATATATTAATAGCTGGACAACCTGACATTGATATGATTTATAGGCATGCAGATGTTTAGAAGAATTAAGAAATTTGTCTAGAAAACTCTAGTAGTGAAAAATAGAATATTCATTTTTTTCTGATAAAACATGAAGAAAAGATATTTTTCATAGGTTATCCCTGAAAAGATCCTAAAACTGTTTAGCTTCTGGTGGGGTGGAATGTACAAAACAGGAAGAGAGAAAAATTATCATTCTATATTTAGATACTTGAAATTTATTAAAGTTATTGAGACTACTTTTAGCAATTAAGGCTTTAGACATATAAGTACTTAGAAATTGCAGATAATTGCAGGTTTGTACTTATTTTAAAAACATGAGTCACATGTGGTTAAAGTGACTCTGAATTGATTTTTTTTCTACCACCTTCAAAGGAAAGCAATTTCAAACAAAAGTAGAGAGTTAAACACTGATAAAGACGACAAAGAAAATAGATGTTAGACAAGTCACCATAAAAGGCAAAAACTAATCACATAAATATTGCTCTTAAATAGTACCCAAAATATTGTGTATCCAATCTACTCTAGAAATTGCCTGCTTGATCCAAGTTGAGAAACACTGAAGTAGACAAAGGAAAGACTAAAATGAAGTTACAAAATAGAACCCAAGACCTTTACTATGGGAATTCCAATATATCACACCTTATATGTGACTTAGAAACACAGATGGTGGTATGAAGATTAACAGTCAAATGTAACAGTTTGAAAGAAATTACATAATCCTTGACATCTTACTTCTCTAGATATTTTAATGTACCCAGTCTGACTCTGTTTTGTAATTTTGAGTTTCAGTATTATACTCATGATAGCCAATGTAAAAGCTGCTAGACACATAGTTATTTAGATTAAAATCATTAATACTTAAAATTCAATTCCTTATGGACCCTAAGTTTTAGGAATTGCAGGCAAGTGCTCTACCCTTAAGCTATTTAACCTCTGCTCTACCAGTCACCTTTGAAGTGATCGTAACCACATAAGCCTATTGTGATCATTTAGTACACAATAGCTATAGAATATGATCATCATCACAGAAGCTTCTGTTTTTACCCTCGGTGCTCATATATCTAATTATCTTATTTCTTATGGGAAACTCCTCAAGTGGATGCAATGAATCTTGGATAACTAATAAATTAGTCATTTAAAATCTGGACACCATTTAGTTTAATCATGGTTTTTCTGGTTTTAACTAGCTATAATTAATATCTCATTTAGAGAAATACAGTGTTGGAACATTGTAGAAATGGACAGATACAGTCCAGCTTAAAACATTTAGCTCTATCCTATATATACTATTTTAGGAGCAAAATATATTTTCTATTTAACACTTTGTTAATAAATTGATCAGCATATTTGACTGAAGAAGAAAAGTACATATTGATGGCAACAGAATGACCCTCTGTCCTTTGTCCCACCTCGTTCATTTCTGAAAAACTGATTTGAGGTCAAGTGTCAATAGCATGCTGATATCTGCAAAGGAGTTTAATTTTTCAAATAAAAGCCCTATTTGGTTTTCATATTACATGTTTTGGTTAAAGGAGGCAGGTCTATTGTGAGATATTCTCCCTATTGTTTTTCTAGTCTGTCACATTCCCAAGAAGGTTTATGGCTCCTCAGTCGGCTGTTATCTCACTCGTATCCAAAGCAGAACAAACACATAAACACATAAAAGGCCTCAAAGGAATACTGGAAAATGAATTTAAGTTGATTTTCATGCTGATTCTTATTGATTTTCATTCCAATCTTTGTTCCTTCATTCAGTGATGATTACTAAACACATAGTGCATGCCAGATGCTGTTCAGTGCACAAGGCAGAGACTTCTGACCCCTGAGACTGAAAAATCTACTCCACCTTGAAGAGAAGGGCACAGAGGTACTTGTAAATAAATATATAGGTAATATAAAGTTAAACAGAGATCTGTTCTGTGAAGATAATAAATCAGGCTAATGCAAGGGAAGAAACTAACACAGTTAGTTTGTACAAGGCTGTACAAACAAGTCCAGCAATGGTAACGACTGAGGTATCAGGCGAATCCCATTAGACGTGTGGAGCAACAGTACAATGGTCTTTGTCTGTTTTAACAGAAGAACAGAAGTGAAAATCCCGGAAGAAAAGGCAGTGTTGGCCAAGGCTGTTAGCATATAGTGTGAGGAGGAAGAAAACAGGATTGAATTTGGGGTTAGTTACAAGGAAGATTTTAGCATTTGGTGGAGCACTAATCCTTTATAAATTCGTTCTAACTAAAACTATTTGAAATATGTTAAACTGTGAAAATCACCATTTTGACTTGATTTTTTTTTTGTTTTTTGTTTTAATTTCATTGTATTTTGTTAAACACAAATTTTTATTGATTCTTTGGGAATTTCACATCAGGCACCCCAATCACACTCATTTCCCAGTCCCTCTATATCTTCCTTTACCCTTGTAGTTCCTCTGCCAAAGGAAAATTTAAAAGAAAGAATAAAAATAAGAAAGAAAAATATAAGAATATTAACTAAAAACAATAAGCAAATATAAAAAAGCAAAAAAAAAAAACAAAGAAAAAAGCACAGAGAAAAACACTTCACTGGTCTCCTGCCTCTCCTTTGCCTCTTCGTGTTAGTGACATTCATTAAGAGATGTTGTGTGTCATGGAGTATATACTTTTTTGTCCAATCAGCTTTACTTGCGAATTTTCGTATTGTAATGTGTTGTTCTTTGGGTCTAAGGCCTCTGATTTCTGGTACACCGACAATACTGAACCCTCACCAACACACCTCTAAGATATCCTACTGCTGTTCCAAGTCATGGAAACCCTGTGATTAGGGTTCTGCCTCACCAGTCCCCTTAAATGCTGCAGCAGGTCATGGATAGGGTAGATGGTCAGAAGTTCCAACTCAGAAGTTAGGGGTGGAGTCAGCTTTATTTAAGAATCTTTTCATACAATGTATCTTTTCCCCCCTCTAGCACCTTACAGATCCTCCCTAGTTCATATTCACCCAGGGTAATGCTCACTACCTATCTACCTATCTATCTCAAATCTGGATTCAGTTTTTGGGGAGATACCGTAAGGAACTTGGGAATAGATTACATGCTGCAAAAGAGAAAGTGAGGTCACCTGGGGGAAAGGCAGGCGACTGCGGTACTTTCTTTGGTAATAGTTACTGTTAGGAATAATAACAGAGGAGACCAGAAGAGAAGATTTAAAATATGTCTTGCATTTTTATATACACACAAGATTTTCTTGTTTTTGAGTAATTAGAGAAAAGGTAAAATGAGGTTAATGGGACCTCTGTACTTGCTCCCGAGAAAGTAGGCTGATTGCATGAACTTCCATGAACTCAAACATGGTTGTCACAGGCATGGTACCAAATATTCTAACAGAGACGTTGACTGCTGATGTCCTCTTGCTGTAGCCAACCAGACATTGTGGCATTAACTGTGCACATACTGGTCAATGCTCCAGCAATCAGTATGTCAGAAACACATGTTCTGTCATAATGAGTTTTCTATTGCTATAACAAAATATTTGAGATAGTTTGGACTAACCATTTAATATCTTGTGCCTTACCTATAAATGGAGGAAGCACTGTTTACAGCATTGAGGTATAGACTCTATGAGGTAGTACATGTGTAGTATATCATTTACTATATAAGATACAACTGGATATCAAAATGGGAAGGCAGGGGCTTCTCTCTTCTCCATTACTGCTTTGATTTCAACATGACTGTATCATTATTTAGTGTTAACTTAGCAACCTTGGCATTAAATTGATGTCTGTTTCCTAGTATCTTTAGCAAAAGTTCTCAATTTGTTTTCCTCAAATGTGTGTATTTCAGAGTCAAATACTGGAGTTTGAGAAGTGGATTGTGTTACCTGGCCAGAGGTATTGTCACTTGTCAGTTCCTGAGACAAAAGTGTGGATTTGTAATGCATAAATCATGTCTAATGTATGAGTGAATGAGGTGGATCCATCCACAAGGAAAAATTAAAATGAGGTTTCCAGTACAGGGAATAAAGAATGCTGATAAAAAAGTAAACTATTGTCTGCCATGTTCAGAGATTCTGTTTTTATCCTATGCTTTTTCAGACCCAGTCCAGCTGGCCTTGGTGAGCTCCCATTAGATCAGCCCCACCGTCTCAGTGGGTGGGTGCACCCCTCGCGGTCCTGACTTCCTTGCTCATGTTCTCCCTCCTTCTGCTCCTCATTTGGACCTTGGGAGTTCAGTCCGGTGCTCCAGTGTGGGTCTCTGTCTCTATCTCCATCCATCGCCAGATGAAGGTTCTATGGTGATATGCAAGATATTCGTTAGTATGGCTATAGGATCGGCCATTTCAGGCTCTCTCTCCTCAGCTGCCCAAGGACCTAGCTGGGGACATCTCTCTGGACCCCTGGGAACCCCTCTAGAGTCAAGACTCTTGCCAACCCTAAAATGGCTCCCTTAATTAAAATATATACTTCCCACATCCCATATCCATCCTTCCTTTATCCCCACCATCCCATTCCCCCAAGCTCTCCCCATCCTCCCCTTCTCACTTTTCTTTCCCCATCTCCCCTTTCCCCCATCCCACTCCACCCACTGGGTTTTGATCTTACTGCATGTACTGGCTTTGTGGGAGCCTAGCCTGTTTGGATGCTCACCTTCCTAGACCTGGATGGAGGGGGGAGGACCTTGGACTTCCAACAGGGCAGGAACCCTGACTGCTCTTTGGACTGGAGAGAAAGGGGGAGGGGAGAGAGGCAGGGAGGAGGCGAAATTTTTAATAAAAAAATCAGAAAAAAAGTAAACCATTATCTATTATCAGAGGTTTTTTTTTTTTTTTTTTAGAAATATTGAGGATCTTTGCCTAAACTATTTTCTAAATATGTCATTCTTGCTGGTCCCATTTCACCTCTGAACTGATAAACATAGCCAATACTGCACAATAAGGTCAACTTGAGATAAGCAATCAGTAAGCATATTTCTATATTTTTATCTTTACCGTTATCAGTTTTCAAAGAGAGGGCAAAAAAGGGATTAACCTGCTGCACTCTTTGGATGAAAGTAAAGAAAAATAATTTCATTTTTTTACAAGAAATCCACATTTTACGCCTTAGATACAATTACAGATGTAATCTGCTCATGGATGGAAAATAATTTCCCAGCGTTTCTGCACCAAGAAGCTCCCATGTCACTGGATTCTGGCTAATTAGACAAAGGATGTCTATCAGTGAGAAAGAATTTTGTTTCCTAGTGGGAAATAATAGAAAGTAAGGCTTCATGTTCCCACTCAACTACTGTTCCTCCTCTTTGAATGAAATCATGCTGCTACTCAACTCTCTGACACAAAAAAAAAGGTCAATAGGTTTTTGAAAAGAGTTGAGTTTTATATGAAGCCTATGAAAAAATTTAATCTTCCATAAACTAACATCTAGATTAAGGGTTAAGTATGAAGAATAAAATAGATGAAATTAGACAATTTACGATTAATTATGATTTTTAGTATCTGTTGGTGAATGATAAAACAAGAGGCTGTGCTGTTGTGAGTGACCTTGTATTTATTCTGGAAATGATACGATGGAACCAAGATAAGGAGTGTCTATGGAACAAGTGCCAATGTTTTTATGCCAACAATTCATAGATTATTGAGCTATATGAACCCTGTTAAACTGGATGTATATGCATACATTCTTGGAAATCAAGGAATGAATATGAGATAGATATAGATTAATATTTACAAACAGATTGATATTTTGTTCATCTGCCAGCATGTCAGATAGCAACTTCATGGAGTAAGTTCTATCCTCACACTATGTAGCATCTAGGGATCAACTTAATGTTCTCAAGCTTTCAGAAAATGACCCTTCCTCCTAAACTATTTCATGTTCTGGGCAATATTTTTTAAATGCTTGTATTATTCAACAGACTATGTTACCAGTGTAATTAGTGTATGTGGACAGAGTCCTTGAGGAGAACAGTGTTATTGTTATTGACATTGGTGTACCATTATGGCTTTTTTGATATCCTTGTGTTTTTACTTTCTACCCATTCCTTCACATCTTACAGTAAAAATCTGTTTATATACTAAACAAGTCTATGTTTATCCATGGCTTCACTATTCATGGTTTCAGTTACCTGCAGTCAACCACAGACTAAAACTATTAAGGAGAAAATTCCAGAAAGAAACAGCCCATGCTTTAACTTATATGACTCTATGAGAAGTAAGAAGGAATTTTTGGTTGTTCTGCTCCAATCAGGAAAGGAAGTGACATTTCTTCATCAAGGGTACCCACAGTATATATGCCAAGTCATAGTCACTTAACAGTTATAGTAGTTATTACTACCTGGTACTATAGTGTTGTGAGGTAAGTACACCAGGGACTACCATACAGACATTTTTAAAACCAAAAAGCATGCCTTCACTGATCAAGGCAGCTGCACGGAGAATTTGCCTAAATCATGCAACCCCTGAGCCTTACAGTTCTTTGTCTTTTATGCACACACACACACACACACACACACACACACACAAAAAAAAAAAAAAAAAAAACCATCGTAGCTGACACGCTTCAGCTAGCAAGAACTATAGAAGCAAAAAAAGCAGGGTTTGTAAATTTAGGGACTTTTTACTGGGATTTTCCTGGAACTTTGGAAGGTTTTTTTCTTTTTTTTTTTTTTATTGCTGTTTTGGCAGGTATTGGAGCCCAATGCTGGGTATTAAAGTTAGGACAGTTCCTTAAACATGGTATCAGTCATGGTAAGGTCGAGGCCTGTTACAGTAATACATCTGTTCCAGTAATTCTTGTTTTACTTAATAGCAACCCTGATATGAAACCATACTTCTGCAGAAAAATAATATAATCCAAAAAAAAAAAAGACACAAGGTGCTTGGGCTTCCTTTCAGTCAAAAAGTTAATGTTATCAATTAATGAAAGAGAAAAACATCATATGCCAAGGTTTTCAATATTTATGGGGCCTCTATCTGATATCTCTTACTTCAACAAAAAAAAAGGAGATGGAATTATTTAGAAAAATATTAATCTTTATAGTTCTGGAAACTCAAAAGTTCAAGTCAAGGGAATACAACTGCTGAGTTTTCTTGCTAAGAAGAACTCTGTAGAGGCTGAAGTTTGCATGAACTAACATGGGAAGAAAGGAGGTGGCCAAAAAATACATTTTGTAACCAGGTCAATTAAAGACCTATTAATCCATGTACAGATTAATATACCATCAAGGAAGAGTCCTCAAGAGATAATTGTCTCTCACATCTCAACCCCCAAATACTATTAAGATTTAAATTTTCCAGCAAGTGAATTTTAGGAGACATATTCAAATTTGAATCTTATTTCTCTAAAATGGTAAAGTAGTACAAAGAACTTTCAACACAGTCTACTCTGTGTTTCAAAGTACAAAAGTGATACAACACTATTTTGTGTAGGAGAAAGTATGCAATAACCGAATTTAATGTGACCTGAGGTTTCAGGCATCCTCTCTTGGTCTTGTACAATCCTCTCTAATCACCAATCCTATTTAAGAGACAACCATGGTACCACTGAGATGCTTCCACAGGGAGTAGAGGAGCAAAGGATCCTGATCATCTCCTAACCTCTGGAGCTCATGACTATTCCTCGTCTTCCTGTTCATACTAGTTCCTAAAGAATAATGAAAGAATAGTTTTGAGACACAAGACCATAGTTTTCATGCATGAGTTCTGCCTACTAATATAATAACCCTGAACCTAAATGTCGTATAGCACGGATAATTAAAACCTCAGAGACAGATATTGGAGTTCAACCTGAAGATCAGAGAAGCAAAGCAGTCAAGCCACTAAAGAGCTCTTACCTTTATGAATTCTTCAGACTGAAAGAGAGCAAGTTCCTGCCTCCTCCCATCATATATTCCTCTCTATTTCTGGGATTAAAGCCTTGCACCACCACCAACCAGTCTCTATGGCTAACTAGTGTGGCTGCTGACATTAAAGGTGTGCCATCACTGCCTGGTCTGTATGACTGACTAGTGTGGCTGTTTTGCTTTCTGGTCTTCAGGCGAGCTTTATTTATTAAAATGCAAATGAAATATCACTACAATGTCATACCTTTCTGTGTTATCTTACAAACGAATAAGAAAGGGACTGTGGCACTGAAATAGTCAGAGCCTTCTACGTGGTACCATAAAGACAAAAGATTGTCACCTTAAGGTGGAATGATTATTTCACTCTTTTTGTGAAATATTCTGAGGCTATTGACTTGCTGCTTCCGCAGTGAAGCCATACAAATGTACTCCACCGACACCTTCGGGAATCAGGGAAGAGCTGAGCAACTGAATATTTCTGCTTTATACCCAACAGGTATACCCATCTCCATCTTTGTTTCCTAGGTGGGCTATGTTAATTTGTATAATTTAAAGGTTTTAACTTTTGTCCTTGCACGTAATTCAATCTTAGCTTGAATTATTAGCCGTCTTCCTTATAAACAATATTTAAAACATACACCAAAAATTATAAACCTCTTACTCTGAAAATAAGAGAAATATTACATGTTTATGTAGAAGTATTTTTAGCTGGATTTTATTAGGCAGTTATATTCTTAGAGGCACTGAATGGCTTTCAGTGATGGGAAGCTAAGTAATGGGTAATTTTATTTATGATAATCATTTGATTAGATATTCTTTGAAGTAAATCTTGTTCTGTTCAATGCTCTTTTAATTAAATACTCACTGTAAGTCAATGTTGTTAGATGTTGGGTCAATATAGTTATGACTCTGTTTATATTTATAATGACTTTTTTGCTCCTTTGTAGCCAAATTTAATGGCCTATAAATTAAATCACAATTGGGTTGTCTTGTAATATAGTTCTAAGAATTATTTTTAAGATACAAGCAATGAAAGCAATGTAGCGCCCAAGTAAACAGACATGGCAGCTTATATCTATAACTCCAGCATTCAGAAGGTAAAACAGGAAGATTACGGTAAATTCAAGTCCAGCCCTGCTACATGGGAATTTCTAGGCCAGCCTCAGTTGTAGTGAGACACTGTTGCCAAATGAACAAGCAAATAGAAAAACAAATCTAGTCATCTTGAATTGGAAACTGGTTTATACATAAACCATGTGTGCGAGTGTCTGTGTATTATGCATATTAAATTTAAAATTTAGTATATAAACATAAATTAAAATACACATATGTGTGTTAGATATATTCTTAATAACCACGATAACTTCTGATACAGTTAAGTCTTTTGCAAAAGACTTATTTAACATCTCTCATGTTTTTTTAACCTAAAGTAAGGAGAAAATGTCCTTAAATGATGACTAACTTTGGATGACAATGAGTTGGAAAAGGAAGACCTCAACTGTCACCAACATTGTAAAAGAAAAGACTCTCAAAATTGGGCTGTCAATGCATAAGGAGACATTGCCATGACCAGTCTCACAAGAACAAAAGATAATGTCTACAGATGGCTGTGCAGAGGTCTCCCCAACTACAAGGTTCTATTAATGCTTACATTGGAGCCATAAACCTGAATTGTGGATGAGGGCCAAAAACACAGACCTTGTATTCCTTAAGCTGAGAAAAATATGTCTTCCTGATGCACAGAGACACTTGATCCTGTGATCTGGAGTTTCCTCACCACCTTCATTAGTCACTTAGAAATGTGCAATAGCACCCCAAATATATATACATATACATATATATCTGTATTGTGTATCTGTATACGTGTCTAAATGTCTTTCTTCCTATCTATCATCTATCTACCAGCCTATTTTTCTGTCTATGTATCTCTTTCTATTTATGTATTCTCAAGCTATCATCTTTCTATCACATATCAATCTCTTCAACATCTATTATTCATTAACCACTAATCTGCCAATCATCTATGCTTACATACAGGTCATGCATATATACATGTAATAATAATTGATAAAAATGAGGCTATACATTTGAATGAAAGCAAATAGGAATATATTGTAGAGTTTGGAAGGAGGAAATTTACCAATCTCAAAAAATGGCTAAAAAGATGCAATTAAACTAAGCCAATCTATAATATAGATATAGATAAATATAATAAAATTCACATTCTTTTTGAAGGAGAGGGAAGTTATTTCAAATGTGTTGAAAGTGAAATGTCTTTCATTATTTATCTCACTAGTAATTCTGTGGAAAAGGCCATTCTACTGAGGACACACTAAGTGAGGAACAATTTTTTGATCCTGTTTCTATCTCTTTGGAACATACTAGTTTTTAAATGTTTTTTTTGCTTGTTTTTATGTTAATCAAACTTAACAGCATATTGGGTTGAATAGTCAATAAAAATATCTGACTTTAAAATGAGGGGGAGAAAGTTTCTATTTTTCAAGGAGAGAAAGTATTTTAAAATGTGATAACTAGCAGAAATAATATAATGGAATATTTAATGTCAAAACTTGTGTAAAATTCCAAGGTGAACAAAACATTACTTTGAATAAAGAAAGGATCATGCTAAAATTCTCCTTTCTGCCACAGGCTCCTGCAAGTCTCAGCATGGTGCTTCTAGAAATTTCTTTAATGAGAATTTCCCTGGGTTACCCTCTGTCAGTCATAGAGTTTGCAATAAGTCAATTTTAAATAAGCAATATGAACCGGCATTATTGAAACACAATTTGAGTCACTTAAAGTGTTATTTTATCATTAACTATTAAATACTTAATAACCAGATTAAATTGATATCTTTTTCTTCCTCTCTGAACTCACTTATGAAGACACATGCTTTGTTTTAGAGATCAATGGAAACCATAAAAGGCATGCATCAGTGTTGAGACTAAAGCCTCAAAGCCCAGAAAGCCAACTCAGGGATGAAGAAAGATTACAGAATCCACATGCCTACAAGCTATATTCTCCTCTCTTAAGGTAAACATTAGTTTCTGTAAATAAAACAAAAGTGATGATGTTAGCTTTCTTCTTTTATCAAGATATCAAACTTGCCGTGGACATGATTTCTAGGGGTTGGAATAAAGGATTTGGTAAGTTTTGTCTACAGTAAGTTCTATGTACCATTATTCTACTGCCCTCTATTGTCTAATAGTCAATCATAATGTCCTTGAGAAGGATACCACATAAGACATCTTTTTAAAAAGTCATGTATACGAGTATTCTATGTATTTATTAAAGTTTCCCCAGGAGACAACACATATGTAACATTGTCTTGGAGGTCAAATTCCATCAGAATGAATTTTTTAAGTTTTTGATATTCATAACACAGTACGCAACAAAAAGGTGAATATTTGTTAAGCTTCAACTTACTTGTTTTTAACAGAAATAATACATTTAAAGATGTTTATTTCAATATATAAACATTTTCTATATTAAAATTAATAAAACAGTGCATTCTATATCCAGACTAAATACCGGCTTAGTTTTGTTAGCTTGCTGTACACAGCTTTGCTAAAACAACCATTGAGAAATATTTTCAAGCAAGCTTTCTAACCTCAAAAAGTCAGGATTCTCCTTTCTTTGCTTGCTTGCTTCCTTTTTTCTTCCCCTCCTGCCCCTCAACCAGCTGTCTCTCTCCCTCCTTACCCTTTCCGTCCCTGTCAATGGGATATTGTTAGTACCTCCACTCTTTAAATTTTACCCGCATTTTCAATGAGTACCATTGCTAAGAGTAATAAGAACTAATGAAAAAATTGCCTAAAAAACTTAAAGACCATGCCACAAGTGCACATGCAAAAACCAATGAAGGAATATAGAAAACGTTATGGTTTTACTATAAGGAAATAAATCTATAGAAGAAAGGTGCAGCGGAAGACTTTGAATCCAGATCAGCTGCTTATAAAGGGTTCTCCAATTCGGAGGTAAAATAGATGAAAGGAGGACAAAGAGCTTGATTACAAATGTAACCTGAAGCCCCAGCAGATTATCTACCAAGAGAAAAATAAGATCAGGCAAGAGGGAAAAAAATGATTTGGCTTGCTCTAGACTCTGTGCTTCCACAGGACAATAGCTGTATCATTGAGTCTGGGGGATACTGAGATGAATATGGATCATACAGTTAGCTAAAAACTGCTAAAGAGATTGCGATAAAGGGGGAAAGAATAGGAAGGGAAGAAACAAAGGATGAACTGAGAAAGTGAGGTGGAAATAGAAAAGAAAGAGGAAGGAGAGACTAGATGGAAGAGAAGGAAAAAAGACAGTAGGGAAGAGGAGAGAAAAGAAGAAAGAGAGGGAGAAAAGAAGAAAATTAGCAAGGAACACTTTGAAACATTATGTTCATATATTCAAACACTTACTGGCCACATTGGATAAAGATCAAAGCTAATAAAATGTCACCATAACAAAAAGAAGAAGAAACTCTAAATCCATTCTGAAACACACCCAAGTAGGTGCTGAACTTCTAAGCACGTGAATGATAAGATGAAAATATAATTCAGCCTTCCCTGGCGTGTGCAGCTGCACAATAAGCAAATGTTGACATTATCCGATCAGGCAGAATGGTATTTGCAATAACACATTATTGCTAATGATACTCTTCCTGTAATTGCGGTGTACAAGGTAACATTTCCAGCACTCCCTAGCCTGTTCATCTGCCTGCTATTCATTCATCTGTTTATGCAGGAAGCAAATATTCATTGCATAGCTTGGATGTGAGGTGCATTAAGCCAAATCTAACAAGAAAATGAGGGTGATTTATTTATTTATGTATAGGGGCTGAACTTTATTCCAAAAGAGGATTTAAGGCAAGCAAGAGTGATTAATAAATTGCTTATCTTAAGCAAATTATAATCCTAGTATGGTAAGATATTAAGGCATAATAAAACAAAGAAAGTAGAAATATTAATGCTATAAGTGGGAGGCATAAAACCATTCTTCGTAAGCTCGGAAGAAAATGAAGAATTCAAAACTGCAGAACTGCCAATGTCTTCCCAAGAAGCATTAAGAGCAAATACAAAAACTTGCATAAATTCTAATGTGTAAAGGGAGGAATAAGACAAGTAGCTTCACATCTGATGGGCTGTCATCTGCCAGGAATATCATGATTAGTGAACCAGGAAAACATAGGAAGAAAGCAATAGACTACGTTCCTTCCTCCGAGGAGATGTATTTGCAGAGCTAGATGATGTTACAAGTGGTGCAAACTTCCAAGTAACTGCAGGCTTAGAAAACTACATAAAGCCATACATAATAGCTGCACCTTGAATTCCACTCTCAGGAGGCAGATGCAAAATGATCTCTGTGAGTTCATGACCAGCCTGTAATACACAATAAGACCTTGCCTTAAAACACACAAAATCAACCAACAAAAACAAAGCACACTAAATCTGAGTGTTCTTTCCTATAAAAATGAAAGTGTGGATTGAGAGGGTGAATCAAAGGTTTTCTAAGGTAAGGCCAACAAGAGTACAAACCTGAAGAGTATTTAACAGACGGAAGAGAGAAGAACCAGAGAGCAGTCTGTTCCAGTCCTGTGAAGTACATCTGCTGGAGGCTTTTGTTTACAATTTCATGGTGGAAGACCACACAGTAGAATGAATGTGCTATATTCAGTTTCTGGTTTTGAACAGAAGACAGAGTAAAGGGTATAGAAATAAAGTCAGCTTTAGTTGTGGTGACAGATGTATTAACTAAATTTGGCATTGGTAAAATTTTTTTTGACTAGGAGTAAGAACAAGAGGGTATGTTATACAGATATTTGTAAAAACAAAATGAAAATATTAAAACTGCAGTTACCAATCTTGAAACTGTCTTCACCAAGGAAAAGACCTGAGTCTTTTGTCTTCTTTCCTTCTCCTTATATTTTAATTTTGAACACCTTTGCATTTTTATTCTATACCGTATATTTCATTTTTCCCACAGAGAGATATTTTTTGAGCTAAAAGAAACTGGGATGAATAGCATACCTAGTATAACCCATGTACTTTAAATGCATAAGAAGCAGAAAAACGTGCATATATAAAACACACAATTTCAATTTATTACTGATAAGTATGTTGTGTTTATTTTAAAGGTATTTTGTTATATTACACATGTGTGGTTTATTATTCTTAACAGGATCTAGGCGTGGCCCTGAATTACTAGCTCAGTTTCAGCTTCAAGCAGTGCTACATTCTGTCACCTATGAAAAAAGGTTAAAGAATTAAAGATGTGGCTTTAATTCTTAAAACGTATGAGGTGTTTTTGAATTCTTTTCTCAGTTTGGTCCAGTGAGATGGCTCTGTGGGTAAGGATGCTTACTGCCCAGTCTGATGACCTGAGTTCAAGCCTCAGGACCCACCTGGTGCTAGGAAAGCACTGAAACTAATGTATATGCATGTGCACATACAGATCAATACAATAAATATTAAAATATAATAAAACAAATACAAATTATCTTATTTATTAAACTACTCTGTTAATCTTTTTAGTACTAACACAACCAGATACGTAATGCTGAGATCTTCATAAAGGAAACCAGTGTGCTTAGCTCTCAGTTTAGGAATATGAAAGTTCAGGTACGTTGGTTCCACCTGTGGGACTCTGATGAGGACCCACATTGAGGAAGCAAGTAATTGGAAATAGCTGTACAAGGAAGAAACCAATGCAGGGAGCAGCCTAATTTCATAGGCTCCCACCCTGGAAAGAACTAGTTCACCCTTGAAAAGACCATATCAATTCTTCCGCAGATACTTCTTTGCATAACTTAACCTCAGACAAGACCCCACCCTTTTAATCGTCCCAATCTCAATACCACCACAAGATCAAGCTTCCAGTATATACATCTTTCATATAATTATTTAAACTGTATCTTAATCACACAGCAATCATTAAACAAAGAAAATTGACTTTGGGAAGCTGGAAAAATGGTTCAAGAGTTTTAAGGGCATTGGTTGTTTGGCAGAGGATTTGGGTTGAGTGCCCGGAACACACTTGAGGGAGGACTAGCAAACATTTATACTTTCATTTTCAAGGGCTTTGCCTCCCTCCTCTGGGTTCCTTTGCAGTGTATGTGTGTGGTGCACATATGAACATACCGGCAAGTTCATACACGTAAAAATAAATATTAAAACTATTTTACTTTAATGTATATAGTTTATGGATTTTAAATGTAGTCACAAACCACAATCAAAATCTATGAAACAATTTTAATCATCTCCTTTTATTATAAACCATCCTTTGACACATGCTAAAACTACTTTCCATCAATTTTTGGTTTATTGCAAAAAGTTATATAAAGAAAATTTATTCAGAGAGTCCAGTCTGATAAATAAATTAAAAAATACTCAATAAAATACTGGCAAATCGAAAAAAAATCCATACATATGTCACCTACCATCACATCCTGGCATATATGCGTGGCATTTAAATACTAAGAATAACTTATAATTGTTTTCATTGATTATTATTCATATCTGAATTATATTCCATTTCATAGATAGACCATAGGGTTTTGTTTTCTGTTATTTACCTCACTGAAAACATTTGGAATTCAGTTCAGTTTGGTATACTTATGGACAGGGCAACCATCAGCAAAGCTTTCTGTATAACTTATTTTTCCATAAAGAAAATACCCAGATAATGAACTATTGGTTTATAAGTGTACTCTTAGCTCAGTAGAAAACTGTGATATTCCTTTGTCATCTTATAGTCCCACCAGCAATGTACAAGCACATCAATTGCTTCCCTACCTCTGAAGCAAGGCTTCTTCAGCTTCTTTCTCTCATGATACCTGTTTATTCCACCAAAGTTGATTGGAGCTCAGGATTTGGCATATAAAATAAGAAAGCATTTCCTGATAAACAATCATTTAAGAAATAATTTTGTTATGCATATAATTTTATCATTTCTTATGGATGAAAGCAAATGTGAATGCTGATGAAACAGGGACAATAGGGGATCCCTACTTTTTCTGCTTGATAAAAGAATTTAAAAAGGAAACCAAAGACAATTTTGTTAGCATTTAAACAAAAAAGCCAAGGGAAAGCACCAAGCAACTCTCAGACCTGCCCAGATGAAGAGGACAGAGGAGAAGCCAAGATTCACTATGCATTTGATTTTGAAATAACATTTGGTTGTTGCCCATTCTGAAACCTTTTACTGTTACCAAGTTCTCATGACTCTACATTTAGTTATGTGGCCTTATGGGGTTGTGACCCATAGTTTAGGAACCTGGACTCTACAGGTTCTGTACCTACAGGTATCAGAAAAACAACAATGTGTTCTTCCCTTTTATGTCCTTAACGGCTAATGATGTTTGCTTGGCTTATTTTTTTATTTATATTCGCTATTTGGTGCCATCACATAATTTAGTCAACTACCCTTGATTTTAAGCTGTTTCTATAGCTTTATCTCATTTTTGTTTCTTTCAGTTTTATTATTTTCTTCTTTATTCTACACCCTCTGATAAACTGACATAAATGCTCCTGGAACATGTTTGATGTGTAGATTGAAGAGGAAGAAAGCATAATTGAAGTACACATAAATATTTTAATTTGTAAAGAAACAGGCTCTTTCTTGGGCTTAGAAAGAAGAAATTATCAAAGTCTCACATAGGCATGGTTAATTTACCTAACAAAATCAGTAATCACAAAATTATGTGATGAGGGCTGAATAAAAGCTCATAAAGAGTTTCTTAGCCAGGCAGTGGTGGCACACGCCTTTAATCCCAGCACTCGGGAGGCAGAGGCAGGCGGATCTCTGTGAGTTTGAAGCCAGCCTGGTCTGCAAGAGCTAGTTCCAGGACAGGAACCAAAAAGCTATGGAGAAACCCTGTCTCGACAAATCCAAAAATAAATAAATAAATAAATAAATAAATAAATAAATAGTTTCTTTTTCCTTACTATTTCCATATAGATGGAATTATTTTTATGGGAATCAAATGTGCGCATAGATCTGGAGCATTAAGGACTGTGAAATATACATTTGCACAAAAGCATAGGTACTTCTTATGATTTCAAAGAGGTCTTGGTTTTACTTTCCAAGCCAGGTCTGAGTACTGAGTACTGAGGAGATCTGAAAACCTTAGGGGCCTTGTATGCAAATACTGTCTTTCCCACATCCTCTGCTGAGTGTTCTGGAACATTACCCAGAGATTAATTAAAACATGGCAACACTGATGGAACTGTCCCTGGCAGTTTTCTCCTGGCAGCTGTGTGAAATTTCCAGAAGATGACTCGCTGAAAACCAAGGTGGTACCACTACTCCAACTAGCTGCAGTACATATGAAGCAACCACAGACCGTCTGGCTTCCAGGCCACACCCACTCTCAAAGCACAGGTGGCTTGAAAGCATGTATTACTTCCAAAAAGGTGATAAACGTCAAACGGTCAAAGTAAGTCATTGTTAGGGTTTCTTAAATTGACATTATGTGTATAAAACCTTAACAATGGGCATTCTAAAACTATTGAGGTCTTTTCTACAGAATTAATCTAATAGTGGCTTAGAAAATTATATATTAATAAAAGGGAGAACTTAAAGGAACAGAAAAAAATAGAGAACTGAATGGGGTTGTGAAAGAAACATTTTCTATTTAAATAATGCTGATTTTCAACTCTAGTGATAATTGGACCAATGAAGTTTCCAATAATTTTTATCTTCATATGGAAGAATACTTTCTCAAAAAGATTACAGTGAAAGTCCAAAATGTTAAAAAGTTTGGATAACAGGTACCAAAATGCAGCTACAAAGACAGAATAGACTTAGGTTTTTAGAGCAAGGATATGACTTACAGTTCAGAATACTCCGTTACATATTTAATGAACATCTAGAAGATGTGAAATCCAAAGAGTCAAAACATAAAGAAATCATAAGGAGGAAACAATGTTAATTTTCCCTTCCTTCATCAGTACACTTCATATCCTGGATTGAATACTGTCTATGTTTATAATCCATAAATGTCAAGAAAATGATACAAACAATAATATTAGTCCTTCAAAAATAAATATAGCTACTTCATATTGTTCTTGAATTCATTCTGAGAAAATATCATATTTTCTTGGATTTATTTAAAGCATTTCAATGTTCTGAGTTATTTCTAACATCCTTAAATTAATTTCTAAACTTGGCATCTCTTAAAATGCCCACACTAAAATTGTTTGTGGATATTACCTTTATTTTTACATTAAATAGTGCGCAGATGCTGTTTAATACATACCTTTTTCTTAATCAATATTTAAATGAAAATACAGTTTTATACTAATAACTTGCCTATGGCCAAAATTGCAATTTTCTTTACCCATGTTACCATTTGCTGGAGATAATTAGAGGAAGAATGAGATATCATGGAGTCTTTGTTAAAATTCACAATGCACTTTGCAATAATGACTTCAATGCACTAGAAAGCTTGTGTAACAATTACTCAGTCTCCTCCATTTTTCTCTGGTGCTTCATCATTGAACATAGGAAAGAAAAGACACAATTTGAGCAAGAAAGTATGCTTTGGAATGCTAAGAAATTAAAGAGAAGCAGGAAGGAGAGAAAAGTTGTGCTGGGCTCTGAGCTATTATGAAAAAAACCAAAGGGAGTGAATGTTCTCAAGGGTTAGCCTTGATGCTTGCAAAATGTCAGAAAGCAGCGAGCAAGCAGCATCACTGGGGACTTACAGAGCATAGCTTGCGTGACTGCAATGTATAAGGAGAACCAGTGCAGCCACAGCATCTTCCTTCCCTCTGTTATCCTCAGGCAAGATATATAGTGCCTGATACCAAGGCAGCAATTGCTAAATAAGTGTACATTGTATATCACTCTCCTTAAGTGAATCCAGAACACTATATTGAAAGAGCCTAATTAGACAACTTTTGTTTTATTTTTCAGAGATCTAACTGGTGTTTCCGCAAAGCTCTTTTCAAAGTGAATTTTCTGGATAGCCAGTGTTGTTCTTTTTTTAAAAATGCTCCAAGATCCCCGCGGCAGTAGGCAGCAGACATGCTGTAGGTCCCAAATGGTGGTAGCGGGCCATGTGGTGGCAGGCAGCGGGCTCTGGGAGCAGCCAGTCCCAGGCAGAAATGGCTGCCAGTCCCAGAGCGGTGGCCCGAGCGTTGGTGGTGGCGGGCCATGTGGCAGCAGGCAGTGGGCCCCAGGCTGAGATGGCTGCTGGTCCCTGAGCAATGGCTGGTTCCAGGCAGGGAGACACATGGCGGGCGGGCAGAAGACAGAAACATGGATAGACACGACATGCAGGGTGAGGTTGAATGTTTAATCCCGAGTCATGGAGGAGGAAGGGTGAAGGGGGGGGGGACAGAGAGAGAGGGAGGGAGGGAGAGAGAGAGAGAGAGAGAGAGAGAGAGAAGAGGAGAAAAATACAGAGAAGGGGGGAAGAGAGAAGTGGGGAGAGAGGCAGAAGCATAGCTGCCTCTCCGAGGGGAAGATGGAAAAGAGAGCTAGCTCAGGCCGGAAGCTGAAGATCAGCCTGCCTCAGCAGATGGGGAGGGGAATGGGTGTGGCTTGTCTCTTAAAGGGACCAAAACCATAACATTCCCAGGTCTTCCTTATAATAAAAAGCACACACATCAAGGAAGCAGAAAAGGAAGGGCCCAAGATGGTGGCGGGCAGGTCAGAGGTAATGGGAGTGGCAAGGCTTGTCCCTTAAAGCGGCAGGAAAGCACAAGAGCCAGTAGCCAGAACCTGGGTACTTAGAATTGGAAATTCATTAAAGATACCCAGAGATGTTGAATCAGAATCTGTTCATGGAATAGTCCAGCAATGGACATTCTTTCAAATTTTTCAAATAATTTTGATAAAGGCTAACATTTGAGAACCAATGTCATGGTAAGATTTATGATGCCGAACAATTTAAAAGTACTGCTCATTCTCTTGTTCAGTTTGTTTACTAAGTAAACAAGATCCCAATCACTGGCAATGCTGTCAGCAGTGTAGCATGGCTTAATTTGTAATCTAGAGACCATAGACAAGACGTAATCCACTCAATGCAATAATACTGTGCCACAAAGGATACTGAAGAAACACATGGGAGGCTGAGTCGGAGTCAACAGAGAGAACATGTTATCTATGGTTTGTATAAGGAGCGGACTTTTCAAAATCTAGCCTGTGAGTAAGCATTACTGAGAAGTTTCATTGAAATAAATAACCCCAGCTCCTGGTGGATACTTACTGAGTCAGTATTAATCCTTAACGAGGTTAATCTAGGGATTTGTAAACCCAATAACAAAGAATAATGAGAAATAAAAGGAAAGCCAAGGAAATGGTGTGTTGGCTTGCTCCAGTCAGTTAATCTTTATATGCAAAGACCTGTAACACAAAAATCTTAATGCAGATTTATGGAATGCAAGCATTTGCTGACATAGAACCAGAGTTGATTTCACAATGCACAGATTAGGATTTTCCTCTGTCACTTCCTACTGTGAAGCACATTTCTATCCCCTGGAATTTCTGTGATATCTGTCCTAAGAACTATCCATAGAGATGCTTATTCAAAGTCTGAGTGCCTAAACTCTGGCTGGATCCTCGACTAAGGGTGTGTTTGATAACCACACTCATTTCTCTTGTAGCACAAAAAATATGATGAGTCCATGAAACGGAGCTCATATTTAATTCAAGAACTTCCTGTGACAGGTTTTGCTGCAATAGCAACAGTCTTCTACTGTTGGGAGGCAAACTCTCATCAGAGTTGAGACTGAGGCTTTCTGACTCCTGAGTTGACTTGATGGACTAGTTCCTGTTTTGCTGGAAAGGAAGCCAAGGGAAGGCAAGAGAGTGAGAACTAATCAAAAGCTAAAAGAGAATTATTTTAATGGTCCCATCTGCTCATGGTTAGGGTAAGATGTCTATTGCAGAACAGAGACCTCTGTACAACATACCGAGGCATGTAACAGAAGTCAAGGATCATTGAAGAGTTGGCTTGCCATATCCTGTATCTCATTTTTCTGGGTGAGAATACTAAAATTAAGATTTTCTGAGGCTTATGCAGTAGGACACAATGGTAAGCAACGTGTATATGGGACATCGGGCTGGTTGGCAGGTTTAAAATCAAAGCTGTGTGGCTGCAAAATATTACTAGAATGTTAGTAGGGTGGTTTCTGGATAAGCACTACCATATTATTTTCCAATAAGTTTCATTTTATATCACTCTCATAAATGAAATGTTTTGATTGATAAAATATCTTAACAAGAATTTAAGTAGAACATAAATGCTATTGACCACCATAGTTGGTGAGGAACACTCTAAAAAACAAAACTTACTCCCCATGTCTTCCATGAATCCCACTCAAATCCATGATCGCTTTAAAAATACATAGTGATGTTTAAATGTGTATTGCTTTGGGCTGACAGCCGAGGATTGAATATTCTGTTTCTAGTCTCATCCTTGGAAAACAAGCAATTATTTCTCAGAAGTCACTGATTGCCTATAGCTCTTCATCTAGGGATGGGGCCTTGTGGCATGTCCACTGCTATTGTCATTATGCAGGTCTTGTTTAGGGAACCATATCTTTAAAACTGCATGGGTGTATTTTTTAAGGTGTGCAGAAAAGAAGGGGTAGAAATGATGTAAATACCACCCTCGCATACGACCTTAAAAATAAATTTATATCAAAAGCAACATCAACAATAAAATATCTTGCAGGAATGGAGGTTTGAAAATAGATCACTAACCTACATTTTTTTTTCCAAAGTGAGAATTATGAAGGGAGTAACCTGCTATTTTTAGTGTCAATCCTCCATTCCTTGAATATTTAAATGAACAATTGCAGTGGGTTTTTGATCCTACTGCACGTACTGGCTTTGTGGGAGCCTAGGCAGTTTGAATGCTCACCTTAGGAGACCTGGATAGAGGTGGGCAGTCCTTGGGCTTCCCACAGGTCAGGGAACCCTGATTGCTCTTCGAGCAGATGGGGGGGGGGGACTTGATCGGGGGAGGGGGAGGGAAATGGGAAGCGGTTGTGGGGACGAGGCAGAAATCCTTAATAAATAAATAAATTAAAAAAAAAGAAAAAAAAATCCTCCATTCCTTAAATCACTTATAATAATCATATATGGTTAGACCTTTGTTTATCACCCTAAAGAACTTTTTGAATGATACTTTATATTCAACAGTTAATGGGGAATAAATCGCCCTATTTTACAAAATTCTAAGGTTTTGACTTAGTTCTCAGTTTCAAAGCATTCTGTCAATTATTGAAATTCCAAATATATCCCTTATACATATACAGAGTAACAGAATAACATCAGGAGGATGTGTACAAATGAATTGATCTTTTAGCTATGGGCCATATCTCAACATCTCCCACATTGAATTCAGGGGCGACGTTAACAAAGAGTGAGCTTAAAAACTAGATGCAACTATGGAGTTCCACAGATGCACAGGGTGACCTTAATCATGGAACTAACTTAAGCTGCATATTCTGATAAGGATAGAAAAAATTAAGGTGTAATATAGTCCCATCTGGATATTTAAATAAAGGTAGCAGGTATGATTTAATAAAGCAGACAGTACACATCAGTGTCAAAAATATGGCTGGAGTAGTAATTATTACTATTTATAGACTCGAAGTGTCAACTTTTTGAATGAACGGTGAACTTCGGCGACAAATTAAGTTATAAAGTGACAAGTAAGGACATGCATTTCTTGAGGATTTTCAGTAGGATTTCTATCAGAAAGGTCACTGTATGTAAATGAGGTATTTACATTACTACTGAAAAAATGCAGGGTGTATTTTGAGAGTGAATTTGGAGTCTTCGGAGTTACTTAATAATTTCAGCATAGAGTGTTATTTTTATGTTGGTTTCTAGTGTGCATCTTGATGTATGGTCATTGGAATGGCATTTTGGTTAAGGTGATCATTGTGGTGGCTCAGATCAAAATCTGATAGTTGTATATTTAAATCTTTCTTCTAAGCCCTGGAACTGACACAACTAAACAGGAGAAGCTTATTATTCTTCATAACGATCTTAACAAAGCTCCACAAGGTAAACTGTTTCATGCTTAATAGGATTATAATTAAGAACTGCATCATATACACATATATAGATAATATTTTCCCTACTAACTGTCATTTAATTATGTACCTTCAAGACGGCTCTTTCACTCAACCAGCAAATGCTTTCTTATGCAATAATTTGGTCTTTAATCTGAAAGATAAATACTAAGTCAGAGAATTCTTAAATATATAGTTTATAGACAAAGTGTTAATATAAATTTACAATATAAATTGCAATATAAGTAATAACGTGTTACTATACTCAATGATTTAGGATAGTTACAGTGTCTTTGATTTCTGTTCTAAAACATGTATTAATTTATTTCGTCCTTTCAATAACTTATAGATGGCTAATAAATTGCCTTCATGTTATGAATGATGACACTGAGAAAAGCTTGGTCAGGTAAACCCTAACTGTCCTGGAACTCAGTAGATCAGACCAGCCTCAAATTCACAGAGATCCATCTGCTTCAGCTTCCCCAGTACTAAGACTAAAAGTGTGCACCACCTCTCCTGACTGCATGTAATTTTTATTTATGATTAAATAATAATGCATTGAATATATACATGTGTGTATGTATACACACAAACATATATATGCAAATATACCACTTTTCCTTTTCCCATATATCCATTGATAGATACCTCAGTTGATTTCCAAATTAGCTATCATAAGGAGGGTCATGATATACAGAAGTGTGCAGGTAGGTATCTGTGTGTCATGCTGAGTGATATTCCCCCAAATATACCACTATAAATTGTATAGATGTATCATGTGTTAATTTGGTTCTAGAGTTTGAGGAACATTCACCTTGATTCCCATATTACTTATTCTCATTTACAACCCACCTATAGTGAAGAAGAGTACCCCTGGTTTCTCTTTCTTGTCTGTGTCTCTTCTTTGTGTTCTTAATAGTAGCCATTTTGACTGAGGTACAATAGAATCTCCATAGAGTTTGGATTGGCTTCTCCCTGATAGCTAAAGATGTAGAGTGTGTATGTACATATCTTTGGTCCTAGTTAGCAAAATTCTAGCAGAAATAAATTTTACTTATGCTTTCTTTGATGTAGGTGGGTCTTCTTTCTATGTGTTGCTTTCATTAGTTAATTAATAAAGAAACTGCTTGGACTGATAGGTTAGAACATAGGTGGGTAGAGTAGACAGAACAGAATGTGGGGAGAAAGAAAGCAGTCAGTCAGAGACGCCATGATTCCCCATCCCAAGATGGACGCTGGCTAGACTCATGCCGATAAGCCACGACCTTGTGGCGATACACAGATTATTAGATATGGGTTAGTCAAGATGTGAGAGTTAGCCAATAAGAGGATAGAACTAATGGGCCAGGTAGTCTTTAAATGAATAGAGCTTCTGTGTAATTATTTCGGGTAAAGGTAGCCAGGCGGCCAGGAGCCGGGTTGGATAAAAAGCAGCCCACTGCTCCTTCTACAATTCTTCCATAAGCTCTCCTCTGCCACGAGACATCTGTTATCATATTCCACTAAGAAATCACTTGTTTCTATGATGCACATAAGTTCCTGTGAAATAGTCCTGTCTAATATAAAACACTGAATGTGACTGATCATTATAAAGTAACAAAAACAGGAGAAAAATTAAAAATGTGATAGGTAAAAGGGCACTTGTTATTTTGTTTAGTAATGATTTTCTTCTATTGATTGGTACTTTTCATACAGCTTTATTTAAATGTAACAAAAATTATACGGCATAAATGACACCCCTATATTTATTTGGAGTTAAAAGACTGATATTAAGAGTATTTAAGTAGCTGTATTGCAAAATCTATTTTTATAATGTTGGTCCTGAGGTACAAGTCCAGTTTTCTGATGTAAGAGTAAATTATCTTGACTCTATGTACAGTAAATACCATCTGATATCTGTAAAAATAACATCTCACACTTTCTAGACATAAATTTGGATTGCTTATTGAAAATTATATCATATAACAATTAATAAATTAGAGCTAAAATACTGTAAGTTCTTATATTCTAAATCACCACAAATAATAGAAAATCCTACACAGGATCAGAAATGTGAATTAAGTCTTGCAGGGTGATAAGAGTTGGCATGCAAATAAGCCACACTTTGTAAAGCACCTGTTGAAAAGCTTGGCAGCATGATAGGGCATCTCTTGAGTATATTCCCAAGAGTGGTATTGCTGGGTCCAGGGGTAGGTTGATCCCGGATTTCCTGAGAAACCACCACACTGCTTTCCAAAGTGGCTGCACAAGTTTGCATTCCCACCAGCAATGGACGAGTGTACCCCTTACTCCACAACCTCTCCAGAAAAGGCTATCATTGGTGTTTCTTATTTTAGCTATTCTGGCAGGTGTAAGATGGTATCTTAAAGTTGTCTTGATTTGCATTTCCCTGATCGCTAAGGAAGTTGAGAAATGCCCTATCATACAACAAAAGTATATGCTCAACTATGTTCATAGCAGCATTGTTTGTAATAGCCAGAACCTGGAAACATTCTAGATGCCCTTCAATGGAAGAATGAATGAAGAAAGTATGGAATATATACACATTAGAATACTACTCAGCAGTAAAAAACAATGACATCTTGAATTTTGCATGCAAATGGACGGAAATAGAAAACACTATCCTGAGTGAGGTAAGCCAGACCCAAAAAGAGGAACATGGGATGTACTCACTCATATTTGGTTTCTAGCCATAAATAAAGGATATTGAGCCTATAATTCGTGATCCTAGAAAAACTAAATAAGAAGGTGAACCCAAAGAAAAACATATAGGCATCCTCCTGAATATTAACCTTCATCAGGCAATGAAAGAAGACAGAGACAGAGACCCACATTGGAGCACCGGACAGAAATCTCAAGGTACAAATTAGGAGCAGAAGGAGAGAGAGCATGAGCAAGGATCTCAGGACCGCGAGGGGTGCACCCACACACTGAGACAATGGGAATGTTCTATCGGGAACTCACCAAGGCCAGCTGGACTGGGTCTGAAAAAGCATGGGATAAAACCAGACTCGCTGAACATAGCAGACAATGAGGACTGCTGAGAACTCAAAAACGATGGCAATGGGTTTTTGATTTTACTGCACGTACTGGCTTTGTGGGAGCCTAGCAGTTTGGATGCTCACCTTACTAGACCTGGATGGAGGTGGGTGATCCTTGAACTTCCCACAGGGCAGGCAACCCTGATTGCTCTTTGGGCTGATGAGGGAGGGGAACTTGATTGAGGGAGGGGGAAGGAAATGGGAGGCGGTGGCGGGGAGGAGGCAGAAATCTTTAATAAATAAATAAATGAAAAGAAAAAAGAAAAAAAAAGAAAAGCTTAGCAGCAGCAAAATCCAAATACTCATCATTCATTAGAGACGTTCTTAACACTTGTTTGGATTAAAAATAAACCATGAACAAGAGATGAAGTCGGTGTGATGAGAGAAGCTATTTCCTGCCACTAGAGTGAGAAGATGAATTTATTTAAGGAGATTGCTGATCTAGTAGGTAAAGTTCATCATATATTTTCTCACATTCTGGATAATGGTGGTTAATTAACTTGAACTTGGAAATATTTTATCCAAGATTAACTAAACTGTTAATATATATTAGTTCATCCATAGTTAAGTACCTTACTAGAGAAAAACATTAGGTTGTAAACAAAAAGTTACACCTTTGCATTTTTACATATATTCAAGTCTACGTGGGCATGGACACACATCTCACAGATGTGTGTGTGTGTGTGTGTGTGTGTGTGTGTGTGCGCGCGCGCACACGCACACTCATTTACATGCATATCAGAACACACTTTTAAAGAATATTAACAAAGAGCTCTTCAAAAAGAGTTTTTTCCACTTTAAAAGTATCTCTTGAATATTTAAGACATCCATATACTAATATTGCCCACATACTTATCTAATTTCCTGCTGTTTTCTTAGCCACAAACTGTTTGGATAATATAATGTCAATTCTTTCTTTAGCTTTAAAATACTTTGATTTCAGAATTCAGTCAGCACTTTTTCTTTACTTCCCTCTAACAATAAGCTGGGTTGAATGGCTGAGAGTAATTCCTCAAAATAACTTCTCATTCTTTATGGATTTTGTGATTCAGATATTTGAATTATCTGTTTATTGGATTGTCTGTGCTGTGGCAGACTTAAAAGATGATATTTCAATTTACTCATGCCTTAGCTCTACAATGTGCAAATGGTTGCTTTATTAGAGATGGAGAAACTGAGAATAAGATAGCTCATCCAAGGCCATATTCTAAGTGAGAGAAAAACAATATATAAAATAATACTCTTCAAGTCTGGTATTCACTTGAAATTCAAATTTTACAGTCTTCCACTGTTATTTCTTAAACTTAAAAGCCTAACCTAGCTCTTTTATATTCCTAAGTGTCTGGATATCTTGAAAAGTCTTTCTGTTTTCATGTTCATTTCTATTTTCATATGAAAATTATATAGTGAATCCATCAAAGCAGCATTTCCCAAAAAGAGTTAACATTTTCCCCTAGGGAAAACACATACCATTTATCAAAGTTCTTATTCTAACATTGCTAGCCTTTTGTTTGATGCTCTCCACTTTCTCAATAAACTTAAGTCATTGAACCTGTAACACAGTAATCTGGAACTATTAACTAACACTGTTTTTTTTAGTGATTGATAGTCATCGGTGTTGCCATAGCATCTCATTGCCATAGCATCAAGATTGAGAGTGTTTTTGTATTCTCAGATATATCATGTTTCCCCACTTAAAAAGCTATAATACTTTAGTGTATACGGTTTTATGCTGAGGTCTTTAATTCACTTGAACTTGGATATGCGCAGGGTAATAGATAAGGATCTATTTGCCTTATTCTACTTGTTGATAACCAGTTAGCCCAGCATCATTTGTTGAAAATACTTTCTTTTTTGATTGCATAGGTGTTTTAATTTACTTCTGGGTCTTCGAATATATTTCATTGAGTATCTTGTCTATTTTTATGTCAATGCCATGCCTTATTACTGTTACTATTGCTCTATAGTATAGCTTGAAATCAGGGAAGGTGATAAATCTGGAAGTTCTTTTACTGTGCAGGATTGCTTTATCCATTCTGGGTTTTTCGTTTTCCATGTGAAGATGGATACTGTTATTCACGTCTGTAAAAAACTGTGATAGAATTTGGATGGGGACCGTGTTGAATTTGTAGATTGTTTTTGGAAGATGGATGTTTTTACTATGTTAATCTTACCAATCCATGAGCATGTGAGGTCTTTTCATCTTCTAATATCCAGAAAGACAAACATGATTTATACTTACTTATAAGTGGATATTAGCTGTAAAGTAAAGGATGACAATGCTTCAATCTAAAAACCCAGAGAAACTAAGTAACAAGGAGGACTCAAGGGGCACATGGATTTTATTATGAAGGGGAATTAGGAAAGACGTTGTCAACAGATAGGGAAAGGTGTCTGGATAGAGTGGTGTGTGAGGGGAACAGGAGTGATCAGGTCAGTGGGGAGACACCTGGAATCACAGGCATCTCTGGAAAACTAGAAACCTAGCACAAGAGAAACGTTTGGGACTCTAGGAGGATGACCCTAGCTAATACTCGTGGAAATGAGGAATATGGAGATTGAACAGGCCATCTCCTGTAACCAAGCAAGATTTCCTGTGTTGGGATTGTGACACAAACGTATCCACAAAACCTTGGACTTACAATTTGTCTTGCCTACAAAATGTGCTGGATCAATGGTGGCAATGAATTGTGGAAGTGGCACACCAAAGAATCCTCTAGCTTGTGACCCATACTTTAGGATGGAGCTCACCCCTGAGGACAGGGACCCAGATTCAGGATACCCCAGAGACCTAGGATAGAACCAAACCAGACTGGAGAAAAAATAAACACATCAGTGAAATGATACCTAATGACATTATGCTATACCCATAGATTGGTGCCTAGTCCAGTGGTCATCAGAGAGGTTTCACCAAGTAACTGATGAAAATAGATGTAGAGACCCACAACCAAACATTAGGCTGAGCTAGGAGAATATTGCTTAAGAAAGGGAGGAAGGATTGTAGTAGTCAGAGTGCTCAAAGACGTCACAAGAAAACCCAAAGAATCAACAAATCTAGGTTCCCAGGGATTCACAGAGAATGAATCTACAACAAGGGAACCTGCAAGGGTCTGATCTAGACTCTCTACGTATATGTTACAGTTGTGTAGCTTGGTCTTCTTATGGGACTGCCAACAATGGGAGCAAGGGATGTGTCTGATTCTGTTGCCTGTTTCGGGGCCTTTTCCTCCTACCAGGTGGCTTCACCCAGCTTTAATAGGAAAGGAGGTGCCTAGTCTCACTGAAACTTGATACACAGTGGCTGACTGATATACATGAGAGGCCTGCCCTTTTCTGAACAGAAATGGAGGAGGAATGGATGGGTGGGGAGGTAGAAGAGGGGAGGTGGAAGGGAGAGACTGAGAGGAAAGGAACTAGGGGAAACAGCAGTCAGGATGTAAGAACAAAATTTTTAAAATTTATATTAAAAAATAAAACCTATCTGATTGAAATTCTGCCATGTTTTCTAAGAAAACCATTCATAAAACAAGAAAGATGATTATTGCAGAAAATAAAGTGGTCATATCTGAGAGTACCAGTGAGTTTGACATGAATTGTACTGTCCAATTTTTTTTCCTGAGACAGGGTTTCTCTGTGTAACAGCTCCAGCAATTCTGGGAATAGCTCTGCAATGCAGGCTGACCTCAGAGTCATAGAAATCCAATTGCCTCTGCTTCCCAAGTGCTGGGATTAAAGATGTGAGCCACCAATGTCATACTGTCAATTAACATTTGGGGATCATCATACATTAGAGATATTTAAATGCACTGAACTTATTAAAAAACATTCCTTTCTGTTTTAGCTAAGGATTTTTTTTTCTTTTTTAAATTTATTTATTAAAAATTTCTACCTCCTTCTCTCCTCCCATTTCCCTCCCACTTCCCCCACTCCCAGTCCTAAGAGAAAGCAGGGTATCCTGCCCTGTGGGAAGTCCAAGGGCCTCCCCTCTCCATCCAGGTCTAGGAAGGTGTGCATCCAAACAGATTAGGATTCCCAAAGCCCAGTACATGCAGTAGAGACAAATCCCAGTGCCATTATTCGAAATATTTTCTTATTTTGCAGTAAATAATTTGAAAAGTAATTTGGTTGTAGTTTGGGCAAAGCTGATTAACTTACTAGATTTGTCAAAAACAATTTATGCCTATAGATTTAGCTTAAGTTGCTTAAATATCTTACTATTTGGTCCCATTTAGGCCAGATTAATTAGATTCCCTGACAGCTGTCCCACTGAACTCCTTAGGATTAATGGCTTCATAATCTTACAACTTTCTTCAAGAAATCTAACTCCTACAGGAAGCTCCTATGCCACTGTATCAGACTGATCTTCACAAACTCTTCCAAATAAAAGCCTAGCCTAGATTGCAATCATCTTTAGTGGCTGCTTTACTCCCTGTTTCTAGTTTCTCTTGGGGCTTTGGCTTTACTGTATTTTGGGATGACAAACATCCAGAGAGCTTCAGGCTACCAGGACAGACCATTAATATCACATTACAACTAGATTTCTAAGCTGTACTCTTGTTCCCAAGCTCTGGTTCATTAGTCATGAGATACAATTATTAAAAACAGACAAGCCATAATCACAGCGATGCTATGAAAGTGTTTGTACTCTGTGGGGAGGCGAGAGTAGTTTTTGTGCAGAAGGGAACAAACAAAAGACGTGAACCCAGGGGTCACTCAGCTACTCTCCTTTCTGATGCTCTCAGGGGAGTACGAATGGGCACTTCGAGTCACTTCGAGTCACAGCCTAGTCTCATAATAAGAATTGCTTGTGTTTAAGATCAGAAGTGCCAAGAGAAATCTCTTGAAAGGTAGCCTAGGATAGAAGAGCAGCTCATCACACTCATATCCAATTTGCTTGAGTCAGGAATATCAACACAATTAGGACCATTCAGAAAGTCATTGGTCATTGGCTCCATGGTCTGAAGAGCCAGACTGATAACAGAAACCTCTTACTTTCATTTGATGCCTGCTTTTTTTTTGCTTGTTACAATCTCATGCTGATATTTTTATCGTACCATGATATCTTTGAACAAAAGAACATTGAAAACTAGACATCATATGAATCTTGAGACCTTTAAACTTTGTCAAAGGACTCCTATATCTGAAATGTATATTTTGTGTCTCCTAAAACTTTCAAGTCATTTTTCAGCTACTTAGCTACTTAACTGAAACTGCTGCCATGGATCTTGAATTCTGGATCATATTTATTTATTGGACAAGATCTTATTTATAAAATAACGTTGTAGATATAAGATATCCTAATACTTTACACATACCATAGTTAATATTTTATCTTCTTTACCATACTGATGGATTAATGGCCACTATTGCAGGGACTCAGGAATTTAGTTATCTGTCACTATGGGGTGAAAACCATACTGTTTGCTAATACTGTGTCAATGAATCCAAACTACCTGTCTACTAAGAAAAATCTTCCCCTTACTTCTCTAACTTATGACAATGGCATAATAATCTTCCTTTGATGGATTCTTCATATCCTTTCCTATTTTTCTATTATATGTTACTACAGACCGGCATGAAACAGAAGGAGTTATCAGGACAATATGTCTTTATCTCTAAGATAGCTATAAATCATAGTATTCAGATTTTTTGCCTCATCTTTTGAAAAATATTATATATTATATATCTCTATATAATCTTACCTGAAACCCTTAATCAAGAATAATGATCAACGGTTGTTTCAGAAATTTCAGAAATTCAAACCTGTCCTCAAATAAATAATTTTACAGAATTTAAGTGTGTGAAATGAGAGAGGACCAACACTCTGTATGAAGTGATTCCTCCTGTTCTCTATTTTTTTCTCCCTCTCCCACGTTTCTCATGACCACTCTGCAAAATGATCCTCCCTTCTCTCCACTCTTTTCTCGTGCCTCTACTTTTCTCACTTGTTTAAAAAAAAAAAAACTTTAGCAAATTAATAGAGTTCAACAATCTAGCAAAGCATTTATTCGGTCTCTACCTAGAACATAACTAGCACATACTAGAATGCCTAAGGCCAGAATGTAGAAGTTCATATATGTATATGTTTGTTTGTTTTATCAAAAGGGCTGATATGTTTATGTATCTTGGTTTGTGAAGTTGGTAGACTACTTCATCCTGCTACTTCCTTTCCCTTCTTATTGCATCCACCTTGCCTCTCAATATTCCTCCTTGTCTTGTTTGCAAATAGATATTTTCTGCCTCTTCGCTTCTGCCATAGTTCTTTGTTTCTCCTGGAATTCAAGTACCACAATCTTTTTCCGCTTTTCTCCTTACTGAGTCATTGAAATAGACAAGTTTCAGTATTAAAAGAAAACACCTAGCCTCTTTCTATCTGTCAATGCACCATCACGCAAATGAAGTGAGACAGAATGTTTCAAATTAGGTAGAAACTTTTCAAGAGTTAGGTATAAATATCATACAAATACTGGCTATCTCTTGCCCATGGAATTACCAAGCTGTCATTACATTAAACATACCTCAGAACAGTGTTTTCATAGTTTTCTAATGCATACTGCTTCTGGAAAATTTTCAGAAAACCCATTAGGGCATAAAAGCAATCAACATATATCCCATGTGTAGTCATTCTTGAACTTTTTTTTATTTTATTCTTACCATGTGAAACATGTTTTGATCTTGTGGTCATTACTGAGCTTATATTGACTTCTCTTTCTATGGACTGTTCCCCACTTCATATTCCATCTTTACATCTATGTTCTTTGCTAAAACTCTGATGTGTCCTGTATCTAAAAGAAGCTTCCTGTTATATTATTTCTTTCTCTTTCTTCATTCAGATATAAATTAAAAAATGAATTCATTTTGATAGCAGGATAATTCAACATGTAATGAAGACACCTGCATGTAAAAAAGAGAAGTTATTAAATTTTAATCAAAGGCCTATCATGAAAGACTAAAATCTAATTTACAGCACAATCACAGAAAAAAAAATATCAAGGTTTTATCAACGTTCAAGAGCTACGTAAAAGTGCTTTCAAATTCAGTGTTATTTATTTTCATCGTTTGCTTGGTTAGTGTAGTTCAGAAACATGTCCAAACAAATAAGCAATAAGCCTCATAATATATGTATAGCATTAACAGACAAGAGTGAATTGTAGAAGAAAGGATAATAAAAATATTCATTTGCTTTTGCACTTAAAAAATAAGTAAAACTTCTATTTCATGTTATCTAGAGTGGTCTGACATGTTTCTGCCAAGTTATAGCTTGATTCATTATTCTTCTCAAAGTCAAGGCATTACGAGAGAAATGACATTAAAGTAGAAAAATAAATGCAACATGTATCTTCCTGGCTTGGAGACAGTTGATAATATGGTGTATCCAGTTTCTTTGTTATTAACCACGTTATAGTGATTTAAGCATGGCTCTGCTTTAAAGAAGAATGGAAAACTCTCAGGAATGCATAGGAGAGAGGAACAGGGAATTTGGAAATGTGAAGATATGTATGTACTAACAAGATCTTGAGTCACATCAAAACAGGAAGGAGAGTCGTTCGTGGCCATCAACCGAGGTACATTTTTGAAGTCTTTTTTTTTTTTTTTCATTTGAGACAAGGTTTCTATGTAGCTTTGGTGCCTGTCCTGGAACTAGCTCGTGTAGACCAGGCTGGCCTCAAACTCCCAGAGATCTGCCTGCCTCTGCCTCCCATGTGCTGGGATTAAAGTTATGTGCCACCACCACCTGGCCATTTTTAAAATAAAAGAATAATGACCCAGAGTGATTCTGGTTGTGAGGTTTTCAGTTAAGGCTGACCTGCATATAAAATTCAACAGTGTTATTGAAAAGTGCCGTTCATTGTCCCATCCTGACCATAGGCCAAAAGGAATCTACTCACACCTCATTTGGAAGAGTTGAGGACCTAGAAATATGTGATTCCGGCTCTTTGGATGTGTATTGTACAAAGAGGATACTAAGGACCAAATTGCTGGTTGGAACCATATGATCATTATTTCTCATGGTTTCGTCTCCTTTACTCATTATCATCTCAGAGATGCTCAAGAAACCATGAGAACAGTTGGATCATACAAAAGCCAAGCATTCCCTGTAAATAATCATAACAAATCCTTTAAGAGATGTTAGATGTAAGTTTTCTTATGTCTTTTGATAAGAAAACTGTGCCACATAAGTGCAGATCCCTGCTTTAGATCCTAAACTAGCACAGCTGTCTCAGCTGTCTTGTTCTTATCTTTGTTGTTTTAATTAGTCACATATAGAAACTGTGTATGACTTTTAACTCTTTGGAAATATGTAATTAATTCCCTTTATACTCACAGTGATTCCTAATGTTATGAACCTCTACTACAGTTCCTCATATTGTGGTTGAAGGGACTCTGGCTAGCTTGAGTTTTGGGAGCATGTCCCTGGCAGTTCTTACCCTTCTCTCCCATACTCTCTGCCTTGCTAAAAATCATTACCATTAATTTCTCAGCTTGATTAAGTTTGCTGCTGAACTATTCTGGTTTGTTTTTTGGTCAAGTAACTGTAGCATTTAGTATTTTAATTTGTTTGGTTCTATTTAACTATTTGTCTTTGCAATATTTTTTAGATTTTATTTTTTACTGATTTTATTGAGCTATACATTTTTCTCTGCTCCCCTCTATTTCTCTCCCCTCCCCTTCAACCCTCTCCCATGGTCCCCATACCCCCAATTTACTCAGAATATCTTGTATTTTTCTACTACCCATGTAGATTAGATCTATGTATGCCTGTCTTAGGGTCCTCATTGTTGTCTAGGTTCTCTGGGATTGTGATTTGTAGGCTTTTGTTTTGCTTTATGTTTGAAAACCACTTATGAGTGAGTACATATAATAATTGTCTTATAGGGTTTTAGTCACATTAATACAATATTTTTTATTATTTTTATTTTTATGTGTATGAATGTTTTGTCTGCATGCATGTCTATGTACCACTTTGTGTGTCTGGTGCTCAGGGTGGGCCAGCAGAGGGCATCAGACTTCCTGGGACTGGAGTTATAGATAGATGGCTATGAGCTCTATTTGGATGTTGAGAATTGAAAGCAGGTTCTCTTGAAGAGCATCTGGTGCTCTTAACTGCTGATCTATCTATCTAGCTCCCAATAAAATAATTAAAAACTAGAAATGAAGAAAAGACATTAAATCACATTACTAAAGCTAACCACCAAGGTCCATTTTGTTATTAGGCTACTTCCTCCTCCTGAGGTCAACTAACATGGTTCAGATATTAAATTATTAAACTCTAGCTATAAAAGCATCCTTTGGCTCACCTAATTAAAATGTTCAATTAAAGCTAAATACTTCATCCTAACATGGGGTTTCTCCTTTTACTTTTATAAAACATCATTTTCTTATGTACCACATCTGCCTCCTCTCTATCCAAAGCAGTTCTTTGTCCCTTTACAACAAATACCATTCTCCTTCTCCCTTGTCCCATTCATCTTGTCCTCTATGTCGTATCTTTGTCTCTTATTCCTTGCTCTCTGCCCCTGGGGGCAAATAAATCTCTTTTGTGCTGAGAACTTGTTCTTAGGGGTCCTGAGCCATATTTTTCTTTCAGTGATGACCCCCCAACCATAAAATACATTTGTTGATAATTCATAACTGTTATTTGAGTATTGTTATAAATCATAATGTAGGTATCTGACATGCAGAATATCTGATATGCAAAACCCAAAGGAGTTGCGACCTACAGGTTGAGAACTCTGCTCTAGAGATCTTTAATAACACCCCAGACAATTTTGCTTTGTTTTGTTAACCGATATGATTAACTACACACTCTGAACATAATATTTCTAAGATTTGATCAATTTGTCACACTGAAATATTTCTACACTGTTGATAGATATGCTTTGAAAATAAATCATCTAGTATGTTGATATCCTCATTTAAAATGAAGATTATTAGAAAACATGGTTTCATGTGGCTGTCTTCTGTTTAAAATGTGTTTCATTTCTCTGATAACTTATTTCTGTTTGAAAATGCATTATTTTTTACAAATTAGAGAGAAAAATAGCTGAATACCATAATAGAAAATTTCCAACAAAAATGATAGTTAAGAAATGAAATAAACTGATAGGAACAGAAACAACTAACTTGGGTTCATCGGAGCTCACAGAGTCTGGACAGCCAGCTAGGGAATCTGCACAGGACCTACCTTAGCTCTCTGAGTGTTTGTGACAGTTGTGTAGTTTGCTCTGCCTGTGGAGCTCCTACAGTGAGATCAAGGTCTATCACTAATGCTTCAGCTGGCTTTAGGAACCTATTCCTCACACTGGGTTGCCTTGACCAGATTTAATAAAAGGGAAGGGGCTTAGTCCTACCTCAACTTTGTTGACACCCATGGGGGGGGCTGCCCCTTTCTGAACAGAAACAGAGGAAGAGTAGCTGGGGGCAAGGAAACAAGGAGATGGGAGGGGAAATGGGAGGAAAGGAGGGAGGGGAAACAACAGTTGGAATGTAAAATAAATGAGTAAATTTAATTAATAAAAAATGTACTAAAATAAATGAAATAAAATATGAGGGATGGTATAAAATAAATGTCACTAAACAGACACAGGCACATACTTTTTTACTAGATCTGGAGCATAATAATTATTCATTATGCATCACGATCTGAAATGTTTAGTATTGGGTAAATGTATTATCACTTAGGAAAATGTGGCAGCAATATTGCCATAGTAACTAGGAAGAGGAAAATAATTTAAATGCTACATTACTTCTGCAATCATTGCTCGTCATTTTGGTACAGAGCTCCAAATATTTGTGCTGTTTTTGTGAAACATTGAGAAAAGAGTCAATATATGCATTTAACTGTGTTTACTATGA
Source organism: Microtus oregoni (assembly GCF_018167655.1). Classification (NCBI taxonomy): domain Eukaryota; kingdom Metazoa; phylum Chordata; class Mammalia; order Rodentia; family Cricetidae; genus Microtus; species Microtus oregoni. The sequence goes on from NW_024543086.1 coordinate 7,350,831, forward strand.
GGCATAGTATCATAAAAACTATAGAAAATAACCTTTAAGATAGAATATTGTGCGTGCATGTGTGTGTGTGTGTGTGTGTGTGTGAGAGAGAGAGAGAGAGAGAGAGAGAGAGAGAGAGAGAGAGAGAGGCCACGTATGTGGCGGTCAGAGGACAACATGGAGGACTAGATTTTCTCCTTCCACCCTTTAGCTTACTAGGGCATTACTCATTCCTTCAGCCTTGGTGACGAGCACTTTTCTTTCAAGCATGACACTTAAATATTATGTTTCCCAAGAAGGACTGAAAAAGGAGCAAAATTTAAATTCCCTTTCAGGTTCATAACTTCCGATGGAAACTGTCAAAGCATCATATAAAAATTAATTATTTAAGCTTCACTGAAATTCAGTAAGGTAGAGATTATTTTATGTTTAAATAGCTGCAGCTTGTCACTTTATAAACATAGATGGAGAGTGCTCAATAATGAGCAATGCAAAGAATTTCTTTCATTTAACAAAATAGTTATGTGTAAATTAAAAATCTATTTATATACCACATCAAAAAACTATCCACAACGGAAAGTGTGCTGAGAAAGGAATGTAAAATACAAAAGGACTTTTTAAAAGTGTCCTTAATTAGACTCTTTTAAGAAATTTTGGATGCTAGATGTTATGAGGATTTGGGGGATAATCAGATGTTGTCTAAAATAGTAATTATCTCATTAAAAGCCAAGCAAAAATTAACATTCTGGAAAAAGATGCCTCCCGGTTTTTAAAATCATACTAATAATATTTCATAAGCCCAATTCAGAGAAAGCTGATATTCAGAGGACGATGGTGGTACAGGAAAAATCTCCAGCAGCAACACCTCTGTCACACAGTAGGGCATTACCAATACAGTCAGAATAGAGGATCCTCGCTCGTGGTTTTAGTATCATAACAAGAAAGGCCATATTAGACAAGTCTGGAAAGAGGTTTTTATGTTTCGCTTTACCCCAATCCAAGCCATGCACAATAAGACAGATATATCCTGCTTAGTGGATAGAGAGAAAATTAGCCTTAGACCATAAGATTTTTGAGGCGAGGACCAAGCATGAAATTTTATAGCATGGTACCAGAAAGAGACCCAAGGACCTCTACATGTACCCAGTACCCATAGGACCAGGCATTTGAAAGCTTTTCCTTGACAACAAAGAACTGCCTTCCATACCCCAACTCTGGTCCCTTTTTTAAGTACAAGAAATGAGGTCTCTATACTTAGGGGAGGGATAAGGATTTGTGTGCAGAATCCTTCTATAAAATATTGCTCTTGCTTGATGTAACTCAACACCAAAAAATATACAACCGCCTCTTTCCCAAACCATTGTCTGTGGAAGAATGTCTTAACACACTGTTGCCAGCAGGCCAAGACAAAAGAAATAAGAAACAGAGGATTACCTGAGAGTCAACTTCTTGGTATAAATCTCAAGGCCAGAAAAAAATAACCAGAGACTTTTCCCAGCACGGAAGGCAAAACAATAACATACTGATAACACTATATACAAAAAAGAGAGGTCATTTAGAAATGAAGAAGGGATAAACACATCTCCAATCAAAAGCTGAGATATTTCACTAATTAAAGGACAAAGTAAATAAATGAGTGGATTTAAAAATAAAAAAAATAAAAAAAAATAGTTTGTCTGCCTCACATTTGTTTCTTACAACGGGCTTGCTTCACCTCTATAGATGAAGAGCAATTGAAGAGATGGAAAAAAGTTACCTCCTACAAATGCAGTTAAGAAGTGGGACAGTCATGATGTATCAGACTCAATAATCTTGAAAACAAAAGAGTCAAGCAAGATGTGTTATTGAACTATTTTAATCCCAGCGCAGAAGAGGCAGAATCAGGCAGATCTCTGTGAGTTCCAATCCAACCTGTTCTACACAGCCATCCATAGGCCAGTCATAATTATAGTGCCAAAATTTTATATAATATGTATGAATGCTATTACAAATTATAATGGAATAAATTTGACAATTAACTGCTAATTAATTACTAACAATTAAATAACATGAAACTAACTACAAGAAAATAATTGTAGAGCCAAGATATTTAAGTATTAATAAATTAAAAGGGAATCATATGTTATAATGCAGTGAGAAAATTGATAGCAACATGTCTGTCCGCATGCTGTCCGCATGGCTAGACTTGTATAAGTTCCAGCCACATGAAATAGAGGGGGACATTGGACCAGAAAATCATACTACTAGATGAGTAGATATAGGCGTTTTATAGCAACTAGAAGAAGGATAGTTAATTTTCTTTGATAATGGACTCCGGTAGACTAACCACATGCCAAAGCACATACTAGGTTTTCTACAAGAGCTTTATATGCTCTTAACCACTGAGCAGCTTCTTCAGTACCTATAGGTTGTATTTTCTAAGATGGATGCATTTCAAATGCATTTTAAACTGTCCATACAAGTTGTCATATTAAAAACTGTGCTTTTGTCTCTTTGGGATAAATAGAGCTAATTATTTTTTGAAAGCTATCTAATTCCCGTTCATTTATAGTCTTTGAGCCATTTCACAAATTGAAAAGCAATCATCCAACCATTTCCTGCAAAGATTATAATGTTTCAAAGATATTGTACTGGTTTGAATGGTATGGTCCTCATGAAGACATGTGTTTGAATGCTTGGCCTACAGGAAGTGGCAATATTAGGAGGGATGTCCTTGTTGGAGTAGGTGTGGCCCTGTTGGAGGAAGTGTATCACTGTGGGAGAAGGTTTTGAGTTCTCAGAATGCTCAAGCTATGCCCAGTGTGGTATACAGTTCACTTCCTGTTGCCTGTGGATCAAGATGTAGAACTCTCAGCTTCTTCTCTAGCAACATGTCTGTCCGCATGCTGTCGTGTTTCTTGCCATAATGATAATGGACTAAACCTCTGAAACTATAAATCAGTCTTAATTAAATGTTTTCCTTTATAAAAATTGCCATGGTCACAGTGTCTCTTCACAGCAATAAAAACTTCAACTAAGACAGATATCAACATTGTTATCAGCATGTACTAAGACATTTATTGAACAAATATGGATTAGAGGTTAGAGAAGAAATCCCACTTGCTCAGTACTTTTCAAACTAAGGAGGAGGGTTTGCTCTCAAAAGGATGTATGCCAGTTTTCAGCGTTACTGGTGGGTACACATTGCTATTGACATCTGGTATGTTCATTTAAAATCCTGAAATGCATAGGATAAGTCCTCAAGCAGACATTCATGCAACAGAAAGCTTGGTAGTCTAATATCAGTTCAGACCAAGATTGAGATTTCTTGCACAATTACTGATATGGAAGCAAAATCATATACTAAATCTTAAATTCTAACTATCAAGTTTCTGCTATAATTTTTAAAATAGGACTTGTATTATCAACTCTCACTTAATTGTCTCTCAGTTTTGTAGTTTAGTATTTTTAAATACCTTGGATACAGAATCTGTAATTTTTTCCAAAAGAAAGAAATTATCCCATTAACAATCTCATTACTATTTAACAACTTAAATAAGATTTTTAAATCACAGACAAAATTTGAGGCTATCATAATTTTTATGATAAGTAAGAAAATTGCCTCTGTTAAATTGTTTTATTAAAATATTTCATCACTAAACATTTTAATAACTTTATGGGTTTTGTTATAATTATTTGTATATGCACATGTATTAGTCTTCATACTAGAAATAATCAAAGATCACCTGCTTTGTCCATGTTAACTTCTAGAATAACATTTATTGTTTAGGTAGAATCAATAGAGGTTTCTTTATTACAGTTCTAAGAGGTGAGAAACACAAAAGCATGGTGCTGACCATATTGAAGTATAGTCTCTTCATAGCAGCAACAGCAAGGAAACTAGTGACTATTCCTCTAATCAGTAGACTCAAAGGCAGTGTGAGAAGAAAATGACCTTCACTGTAAAAACAAAGGATTGCTTCAGATTGTTTATGCCTGGAAGTTGTTGTCATCGTGGAACTGATAGAGAGTCAACTAGTCAGCATATTAGGAAGAGTTTCTGACTTTCTCTGGTTGACCCTATATCTGAAGCTAAGGGAAATAGAGATGCTATTAGTGGAATCCTAATCATTAATTTTTGCTCCCAGAACAGCTATTGTAGAATGTGGGTCAGTACTGTCATCAGCTATGTTCATTGCGGTGTCTGGAAACCAATTCCTTGGCAGTTACTCTCCCTTAACTTCTGAAAATCTTTCAACCTCTCTTCTGCAATGATCTTTGAGCCCTGGGATCAGGAGGGTATGATACAGATGTCCCTTTTGGGCCTAAGCCTTCTGCAATCTCTGTTACCTACATCTTGACTAGTTGGGTGTCTATGTGTTAATTGTTGTCTACAGTAAGAAACAAGATTCTCTAATGAGGTTGTGAGAATGACAAATTTATGACTGTAGCAGTAAGCCATCAGAAGTTGGTTTAATACTACATACTTTTAGCAGTGCTGCTAGGGCCTATGATATGTCTAGCCACATGTTGTTGGCACTGATAATGGTACTGGCAATGAGATTCAATTTACAAAGTATGCCTTAAGTCCCACCATAAAATGGCTGTTTACTTCTATGGCATTTCTGCCACTAATGTAATAGCAAGCATGAATTTTCAGGCCAGTAGTTACTGTAGCTCTCAGGATTCACATCTGGCTAAGAGTCATGGTAACTTTGTCTCTCCAGGAGTGTATAAAGAATGTTCTAGCACTGTGAAAGCTAACCAGAAGGAATAAAGCTTCTAGGTGAATAAAACCTTGTTTTCTCCATGTTTTATGACTTGAAAATGTGGTTTCTTCAGTGATATGGTCTTACCTCCAATTTATGGAGAATAACAAAGATCATTTGTAGTAGCTTGTAATATAATGTAATGTATGTGGGACCTCAATTGTAAACAACTCTAAAAAGTGGTAACCTGTGCCTGCCATTTTACTTTAATTTATTGGTAGCTTGAAGCATATAAGTGATGCATTGTTTCTCTTTTAGTGGTTAATTCCATTTAAATCTTTTTTGTGCATGTCCATGTATGTATCCTACAGGAATAGGTAGGTTTCTTCCAAAAGCATGCTACCTCATTATTTGGAGGCTTTCAACTGTTTAACCTTCATCCTTCCATTCTCATTCTGTTCTTTAATGAGTTTAGATCTCAAGTCTATGTTCTGCTTTTATCATTTCTTTAAAATTTTCCTAATACACTTTCTTCAAGGTTTTGGGTCTTTTCTTTTTATGTGTATAATCACCTTCTGACATAAAACAATTTCTGTCACCAGAAATGCTGGCACAAGCCTTTAATCCCAGCACTCAGGAGGAAGAGGCAGAAGGATCTCTGTGAGTTCAAGACCACTCTGTGGTCTACAGAGTGAGTTCCAGGATAGGCTCCATGCTACACAGAGAAGCCCTGTCGTGAAAAACCAAAAGAAAATAATTCCTGCAGCTGTCTTCTACTCATTCAGCATAACTATATTCTTCTAAATCATTTATATCATCAAACATCTTATATAATTCTATATTTATTAACAATCCTTATGCCTCAACCCTATTCAGTTATCACCCATTTATTGATTCCACCACAAAAATTTGCAAGGCTGTCTTTTATATAATCCTTTCAATCTGTTTTAATGCATTTGATCACTAAATCCATTCTTCGCAAGGTTAATTCTGATCTCTCCAAGAAGAAATCAATACGACCAATAGCTAGTCATATATCATGCTACTGATTAATCAGCATTTAATGTTGCTGATAGCTTTCTTCCTCTAGAAATACTTTGATTTGATTTATGAAATATCACAATTTTGTTCATTCTTATCATATTCCGACCTCCTCCTACACTCTCTTCTTGCCTAACACTTACTTTTTTCCTAAACTCCAAATGAGGCATCGAGCAAGAGTTTATCCTTGGCCTTATATTTTAATCTCCATTCTCCACCCTTAGCTGACCCTGCACTGCCTTATTTGATTATATTACCTTGATATTGATAACTCACAGCTTCCCTCCTCGACCTTGTGCCTCCCTTGAACTCAGGAGTTATATATATATATCGGCCTTCCTCATTTATTCTCCAAAAAGCATCACTGAAACCTCCAAGTGAACTCATTCAAAACCAGCCTATTTCTTTTCTTCCTGCTTTCTTCTTACTAGTCCCTACCTTAACACATACTATTTTTTTCTAATTCTTAGCATAAACCCTTATGTTCATGTCTAAAAGTTCATGTAAAGTTTTTTACTGTTATAATTTTAAAAATACTTAGGTACATTTGATGTATAAAACAACTGCATAATTTTCTTGTATAATATGATGAGTTTAGACATATGCATATACCCATGAAACCATAACTACAATGAGCATGGAAAATATATGTTTTAGACAGATTTCTGTTTCTGCAATGAAGTATCTATAAAAATCAGCGTAAAGAGAATTTATTTCCATTGTAGCAATAATATTATATAGTAGATCCTCAAAACATATAATTTCCCAATATAAATGAATCCTTAGACCCATAAACAACAATTCCATCACCCACACTCTAACTCTCTTTTAAAGCTACATTTCTTCCAATTTTAAAATTATATTCACAGGGGTGAACATAAATATCCATGAACAGGTAAATGGATAATGTGGTTAATACATACAATGGAATATAATTCAGCTTTACTTTCCTTTTTGATTGATTTCTGTCTCTTGTGTTCCAGTCCACAAGGAAACTTGCTGTTCCCAGTACATACTGGACCACATGTTACCTAATCCACTCTGCTATCCCATAGCACCCACATCTCTCACCTGGAGTAGTTACTGGATGGTAACATGAAAGACTCTTATACTGTAGTATTGTGGAACTGTCAACACAATGGCCAGAAAGATCAATCTACAACATAAGTTAAAAAAAATGTTCTCAAGTACTGATACCTAATGTTGCTACCTTTAGAAATCATGTTTGTTCTGATGCGTCTATAAACAACATGATGTGAGTTATAATGAACAGAGCAACCAATGAGAACAGATACAGAGAACCATAGCCAAACATTATTAGAGTCAGTGAAAGGCCTCAGAAGAGGGGAGGAAGGATTGAAGTAGCCAGAGGGGAAAAGGACACCAAAGAACATGGCCCACAATGTCAGCTAAGCAGGGCACATAAGGCCTCACAAAGACTCACAAACACAGACCCTATATGGGTCTGAGTTAACTCCTTTGTGTAGACTCTATGGTTGTGTAGCTTGATGTTCTTGGGGGACCCCCAACAATGGGAATGGGGATGTCTCTGATTCTTTTGCCTGTGCTTAGGCCCCTTTCTTCAACGTTCTCGCCATATCCAGCTGTGATATGAGGGTTTCTGCTCAGTTTTATTGTATCTTGTTAGGCCATGTTCAGTGGATATCCCTGGGAAGCCCGCTTTATTTAAAAGTGAAACAGAGAAGGAGTTGATAAGGGGTACAGTACCATGGGGGAGTGATGTGGGATTTTCCTCTCTGTGCTATAATATCTTTGATTAATAAAGAACTACTTTGAGCCTATGGCAGGGCAAAACAAAACTAGGTTGGAAAAGCTACCATTTAAAAATAAATAAATAAAACAAAGTCTTCAAAGAGATAGAGTATAGTCCTAGATTAAAAGGAGTAAAGAAAAATAAGCCACATAGGGTTTGGATTATGTATCCTATTATGTTTGCTTTGAATTTTTTGACTGCAAAGAGATATTTGATTCTGGAGTCTACTAAGATAAACCAACAAGGTTTATCTAAGATAAAACAACAAGGTATCTTGACTTCAAAATTTGGGTCTAAAGATATGTTGTTTTGGAAAATAGGTTATTCTTTTGTTTCCACGGAGGATAAAATCCTCTAGATTGCTTCCAGATTAATGTGGCTTGATGGAAAAAGAACCCCCAAAAGGTTACTGTAAGCAACCCCAAAAATTGCTTTGCCCAATAAATGACAGAAAGCAGGTTAATAAAAACTATGACCAAATTCTCAAATATTGTTTATAGATGTTTGTTTACATTTAAAGGGGGATATGCTATAGATATGAATATTTTGTATTGGTATGAATCTTGGTCTGTTGATACAGATTTTAGCTCAATTTTGTTATATATATAAATATATATATTTCTGCTCTTGATTACAGTATTGTGTTTGTGCAGCTCATTTAAAAATGTAAAAATAATATAAAAATATAGGTTAATAGATAGTCATCTATGATAAGTATGCTTGTAGTCATGTTAGGTTTTCAAGATATACAATGATATAGTATATATAGATATGGTTCTGTTAGATAGGTCTTTTTCAAATCTTTCAGAGACCTTCAAAATATGGCATTTAAAATATAAAATGTTTTAAAAATTTAGGACTTTTCATAACAATGAAACACATTTGCTCCTGTCAGCACCAATCTTCTTCAAGAGGATGATAGGTATTGAAGAGGCTCCGTATGGAGTCTGTTAGCCGTTTGGGCAAGAAACTGCTCTTGCCTGGATGGCTTGATGCTATGCTGCATGAACTGAACATGCGGGACCCACAAAAACAAAAACAAAAAAAATGACTGCTAAACTTCTTTAAAGGTGAGACAATCCTTTGGTGTTCTTGCTTCATAAAAGAGTCTGCCAAACTTTATGCAGAACGCAGAAAAAAATGACTGACAAACTGCCAATATAGGTTTAACAGCTCTTCAAATTTCCTGCTTCATGGAAAAGTCTACTGGATACTATCGGCCTGTAGGCTGAAGCAAAATGCTCCAAAGATACAAAAGACCTTTTATTGAATGACCTGGCAGTGAGATGTCTCTGCCAATTCTAGAGTTCTGGAAGTTTCTTACAATGCATTTCCTGTTTGTTTAGGTAATATATACTTCTGGAATCTTTAATGCAGCTAAAAAATAAATAGTTATAGTTTTCTTTAGTTATAATACAAATAAAGTAGACATAAATATTGTCACTCTAATACTTGCTTAATATCTGTTTTGTTATATATAATTTTACTATGTTAAAGTTAAAACCTTTTATTTAGACAGAAAGAAGGAGGTGATGTGGGATTCCCATTTATATGCTGTAAATACCATTGATTAATAAAGAACTACTTTGAGCCTATGTCAGGGCAAAACAAAATAGTGTTGCATTCTATTTGATTTCAGAATATATGTCTTTTAAACTGGTGACAGAATTCATTTTGCCAAGTTCCAGATCTACTTAAAAACCCTGCTGTCCTTGTGTTCACTTCGAACTGAGATGTGGGTATTGTCTCCTTTTGAGAATGCTTTAGAGAAGCAATTTGCCAAAATAATGATCCAAATTAAACAAGTTAAAAAATGAAAGCCCAACTTTCTGATACCCATAATAGAACCAAACAAGTCACAACAAAATTCAGAAAGGGTTTTCATGCTTGACTCACAGGTTGTAACCCTTAGGTATTTGCAGCTGATACTATGTCCCTTCCTAACAGTGGCAGCATGAGCAGCAGCTTTCATCTGAAATCTGCTGACACATTAGCAGGTCAAGTATTTCTTTGCATCGTCTGCCCAGTAAACAGAAAGAGAACTTTTCTCGTGATCAAATGGATTTTTCCCCGTATTTCAATGAGCTTTAAATTATCTAGGTTCATTTTACATTTTAGTTAACAGTCCCATGCATACTCTGGCTGATAAAATTCTAATTCATTCGTGCTATGAGCAATAAGTGTATTTCCACATCTGTCCAATAATTAGATGGTAATCCTGCAACACAGTGAAGAATAGACCTTTGAAAAGCCCCCTGAGAAAGACTGTTTCTGAATCACTGTGGTGTAGATGGGTTCCAATGGAGAGATGATTGAGTAAGCTACTAAGTGTTCCTGTTGTAAAAGGCAGCACAATTAATGTTTCAGTTGTTTTAGGTCACACAGACAGCAATATTTTGGGATCTACAATATGTTCTTCATTTCAAACAGGGAACTCTCAGGGAAGGAAATGGTGCAAAGTAATAGAACTGGGAAGTAATAAAGCTGTCTCAGCCGAGGTCTGTCAGACTCTCTGGCCTTGTCACTGCAGATGAGAGGCTCCATTCAATCACTGAACTCACGGAGGCCCAGCACCCTGACGGGATCAGAGGAAAGTAATTTTCACCAAGAGTTTTTATGTTTGCATAACAGTTCTAGCTTGTGAATATAGATGATCGAAGTGCCAGCTTATGGAGATGCATCCTTGATGAGGTCACTTCTCAGCATGGCAAAAGTGAAAATTAAAACTGTTTTAAAGAGTCTAGTAAAAGTTTTGGAACCTTTCAGGACAAGGGCTTTGGAAAGAAGTGAATATATGTTGATAGAATTAATTATGCAAACATAATAAGTAGCAAAAATAAAAGGTAGTAAATTAAATTTTTCCTTAAATAAAGAATGAGAATATGATACCAGCTAACTATCTATCTTCTATCTATTTGTCTGTCTATAATCTATACTGCTATATGTGCCTGAATATATGTATCATATTTACATATTTCAATAAGTACCTGTAATATGTAGCACTCTAATTTAATCTGATACATAACAAACATTGTACCCAGAATCAAGTGTTTAAAAGTAATTTTATTGTAGTGTGACAAATGTACATCAAACTGTGGGAGTAATGCAAACACATATCTTCAGGAAGTAGGCATTGTTATTTATAACTTTTTTCTTTTCCATCTAAGTACAACACATCATTTTACTTCAAATTGATGTGATGTCATAATCATTTGCATTACCTATTGACTCTTTTCCAATCAACTAAATGATACTTTGTTTGATATCATTGTATACTATGTAGACATAATTTATATATATATATATATATATTTTTTTATTGAGAAAAGGAGAAAAAAAAAAACAAGTTTCCACCTCCTCCCAGCCTCCCATTTCCCTCCCCCTCCTCCCCCCTCCGCCCCTTCCTCTCACCCTTCTCCCCCTCCCCCCACTCCTTTCCCCCTCCCTCTCCAGTCCAAAGAGCAGTCAGGGTTTTCTGCCCTGTGGTAAGACCTAGGACCTCCCACCTCCGTCCATATCTAGGAAGGTGAACATCCAAACTGGCTGGGCTCCCACAAAGCCATCACATTACATAGGATCAAAACCCCGTGCCATTGTCCTTTGCGTCTCATCAGCCCTCATTGTTCGCCATGTTCAGAGAGTCCAGTTTTATCTCATGCTTTTTCAGTCACAGTCCAGCCGGTCTTGGTGAGCTCTCAATAGATCAGCTCCACTGTCTCAGTGGGTGGGTGCATCCCTCGTGGTCCCGACTTCTTTGCTCATGTTCTCCCTCCTTCTGCTCCTCATTGGGACTTTGGGAGCTCAGTCCAGTGCTCCAGTGTGGGTCTCTGTCTCTAGCTCCATCCATCACCAGATGAAGGTTCTATGATTGATTAAAGGATCTGAGGCCAGAGATTAAAGGCTCAGCATGTGCTATCATAGATTATCTATGGCCAAATGACACAATAAACTTATATATGGCAAGTTCAGTGTTAAAATGTTTACAGCTTTTGTTGTACAATTAGAATGTTCCCTTAGCGATCTATGTGTTTATCACCTCTATTCAATATAGTACCGGGAGGCCCAGTAATAGCAATTAGACAAGAAAAGGAAATTCATACATCAAGGAAAACAAATTATATCGTTATGTTACTCTATACAGAAAAATCAACTCAAAATAAATGAAACAAACAAGCAAACAAACAGACCAATCTTTTTATATCTCTGAAATCCTAACAATTCTTATGGAAGATTACAGAAGAACAGTCACTAATATTGAAGTGGTCAGATTCCTTTATATATGAATCCAAAAGTATGGACAACAAAACCAAAAATGGACAAATAAAACTCTTCAAAAAAAATAAATAAATAAAATGTCTCTACATAAGAAAGCAATTCATCAGGACAATAGAATTCAACTTACAGTTTGAAAGACGCAAAAATATGGAGGACCACATGCACCTGCACAGCATAACCAATTATCCCTGAGACACAGGTGAGCAGGTAGCCTGATGGGAGAGCACTTGCGTAGAGTGTGATAGATCCTAGATCCATTCTCACCATTGACAAATCTCTGTGGCCAAAAAAAATGCCAAAAGGCCTGAAAAGCAATGTGTGGCATGTGTGTGTGTGTATTTATATATGTACATGTGTGTATGTATGTGTTCAAATACATTCTATGCGTGTATGTATTACACACACACAGACATACACACATGAGAGAAAGAAGTCTCAGGGATTTTAAAACGTTGAAACTCAAATCACAATGTGACATCACCTTATTACTGTGTTTGGAAGACTGATAAAAAGATAAAGAATAGCAAGTATCTTCAAAAAAAAGGATCAAATTAGTGGGGGAAATCTAAACAGGTACAACACTGAAGTTCCTTGAGAAATTAAAAATGGGGCTGTGATTGTAGTTTAATATTACAGTACTTGCCTGGCATTCTCATATCTCTGGCATCAACTTACAACAAAAATGTAAATGCATATATGGTATATATGTGTAAATGTATGTTTGGTATAATATATGGTATTATATATAATAAAATATTATTATAAATTACTCAAAGTTTAAATGTATATATGGCATATATGAGTGTGAAAGCATAGATGGTATAATCAAATATCATATATATAGATGTATAGAACTATCTAAATTTGTATCAGCTTTTATATATTCAATACAACATTGATTCCCATCAGTCAAGATATAAAAAAATCTAATTGTCCACCAAGACCAATGAATAAAGAAATTATATAAATACACTTAAACAATATCTATCAACATTTAGCTGCTGCTACTTTGATTACATGCTTCACATATTTTCATATACATTACATATATGATATAAACTATATGTTGCTGTATATGTATTGTGATGGCTATTCTGGATTGTCAGTTTGGCTAGCTCTGGAATTAACTAAAACCATAAATAGCTGGGCACACCTGTGAGGGATTTTTGCTCAGTTACATCACTTGAAGTGAGACAATCCCTTTCTGATCCAGATGTTTGAGGTCAGAAGACACTCCTCTAATCTGGGCCACACATTCTGCTGGCAGTCTATATAAATGACATGGAAGAAGGAAGTTTGCTCTGTCTTTTACTGAATGTTCTTAATGTCACTAGAAGTCCCTTCCTTTACTGTCAAGATTCTTGCATATATAAATAGTACCTGAGATATTCAGCTTCTTGGACTAAACAGTTAGTGATTCTTGAACCTTCCCTTGGTAGATACCCATCGCTGGACTAGCTGGACCACAGCGTGTAAGTTATTCTAATAAACCCCTTAATAAACATGTGTGTGTGTGTGTGTGTGTTTGTTCTATAGTATGTTCTTCCAATAAAACCTGACAAATACATGTATATAACATCATACATACCTGAGATGAACCTGCAGGAAATTCTGCTGTGTGAAAGAAACAGGCACATAAAAATAAACACTACATAATCTCACAGATGAGTGAATCTACAAAAGCTGACCTCTTACATGGAGCAAGTAGAAAGACAATTATTGCCACTGGGAGGGATGAAGGAAGTGCGGAGAGTTCATGAAAGGCCACAAACTTTCAGTTATTAGTTAGTTCTGGAGGTCTAATACACAGCAGGGTGACTTCAGGTAACAATAATGTATGCCATTAAATTTAACCATCCTTATTCTGAAATGCCTTGGCGGGAACAATAATGTTTTGGATTTTGGAGTTTCAATTTTTAAAAAAATATTTTCTTACACAAAATGAGATACCTAGGGTAGGAATCCAAATCTAAATATCAATTTTGTTCATTTCATATTTACCTCATAAGCATACTCACCAGGTAATTTTACGTTTTCATTGTATCTGCATTTTGACTGAAACCGATTATATTAGGTCAGAAAAGAATCTTCCATTTTAGCATAATATTGACTGTCAGAACATTTACTTATGGAAGCTTTTCATACTATGGTGAATAATGCTAAATTTCTTCTTGACAGTGTCTAAGACTTTCGATATTAAACATTTCCATATACTCCCCCAATGAATGAAACTAAATGAGTCAAAATATACGTCAGCTTAATTATAGCCATTTTTATTACATATGTGTGTATGCACATGTGTGTATGTATGTGTGTAATATATATTCCCAAAATATAATGCTGTACATGATAATATATAGAATTTTAATTTTCCAATGTGAGCAATACTCAGAAACACAATTTGAAAGTGGGCTGCTAAAAGGAGAGTACAAGCCTGTATCTGCTGAAAACCTACCTTAGAGAAGAGCTCGTCAGAGACAAATGAGCCTAAAGATTATCGTATTCAAAAAATTGATAACCAGTTCTGAACATACTATTTGAATATCTATATTCATTTGTTCTGGAAGTTTTTTCTTTATAGTTAGATTTTGTTTTCCCAACTTCCAAATTCCCTATCTTATGAAACTTATGTGATTTAAGTTTTGAAAAAGACAAAAAAGTTTCTATTAATACATTTTATACCAAAGAAGTACTATTCACCAAGAAGTGTCACATATCATCAACTGAGACAATTTCTATTGTCTTATATCAAATACAAAATAAATTCTTCTTTGTGTGTTCAGAGGCAGTTGGAAGAAAAAAATGACACAATCAGTCCTTGAAATGATTTCTAGCTTTAGTCCCGTAAACCTCTGCACAATCCATATACTTACCTATCTATCTATCTATCTATCTATCTATCTATCTATCTACCTACCTACCTATCTTTCTTTCTCTCTCTCTCTTTCTTTCTTTCTGTCTGTCTGTCTGTCTATCTATTTTTCTATCTATCTATCCATTTACTGTGTAGTTAGCTCCTAAAATCACATAGATTCTTTTATTGATGGATTACAGAATTATTAGACTGAGGAAAGGAGGCAACTGTCAAACAAGAGAAAAGGTTATGCCGTGTACTTAGGAGTCTATAGAAGTCATAAATACTGTCAATTCTTTTCTCCTGCTATCCATATTCTCCTCTGGAGAATGGGAAAAACAAAATGTTTCTGTATGCCATTCAGAGGAATTGGTCACCCTGAAAATGTTTATGCCTGACCAGTTGCTACAGATAATCTGCAGTTTCATTGTCTAAATTATTTTAATTACTGAATGGATTTCACATAGGAATGACTCATAATAACTCATAAATGGAAATAATATTTAATTTACCAAATGTACATTTTATCTAATCAAAAATTACTATTGTCAGCTTCCCTAAATTGTACATCTCAAGTTTAGCATCTTCTTTAGGGATTAAAAACATTGGCCTTCTGTGCTTTGGGACTCTCAGTACCTCCGAGGCTCTAGAGACATGGCTCAGAGCACAGCCACAGTTATTAATGTTTTTCCATCAGAAAGGGTTTTAGAATAATCCCTCCATAGTTACATAGTGTATTAAGGTTGTCCTCTGTAAACACTGATAAATCACATACAAGATGCACTCTTTTGTTTCCATATGAAGCTGTCACTATTCCATGTGTGGTTTTAGCAGCACTTTTCTTGAGAGTGCCCTTGATACTAAGAAATCTTTTAATCTTGGCCCACAGCCCAAGAGTCAAGGACCAAATGTGACCCCCACACAACTTCCAAAGCAATCACTTGGGTGTTTTCAGAACATGCCATGAGAATTATTCTTTAATTTACTAATAGGCACAATCCTCTGTCCTCATGCCTGTTGCTACCTGACTGTGTTCACATAGTGTCTCATTTATGAATTGATATCAACTAGTATATAGGTTTCTTCATTTTTTATGATTAAATTTTACAGTGTTTCTGCTCTTGATATGTAATCTCACATGTTGGGTAAAATATAGTAAGAGCAAAGCTTCATTGCACCTACTCCTACCTCCAGCTATATGAATATTAGAGTATGAAGTTCATACACCATGATTCTCTGTCATTTCCTACTTCTTAAGTTTCACAATGGAGATATTCTACTATGACTTCCCTCAGCATTTCAAATGTCTCAATTTGGTCCTGATAAAATACCTCAATCAGTATCACAAGTTTCCAGCTTCTTATCACAGGGGAATAAAACAAATGTCTATTTGCCAATAATTCAAATCATCTGTTACCACTTGGCTGTAATTATCGAATTGTTCCTTCAAACATTTGTAATTATATAAAGAAAAATACAAAATTACTGAAATTGTTTAAAATAAATTCTTAGTTTGGGCAATGGGAGCTCTGGCTAAACAAACACTGAGTGCACGTTGTTTGCTTCTTTTTGTAGTTATGTCTGCATTTTTATTGACAAGCTAGACCTGAAAAAAAAGTTCTAGTTATATTTGGCGAAGAATCTATAAATTAGAGAAGAATAACTTGCTCACTTCACTAATCAATAGACAGTTTCATTCTTCTTATTCTTATCATCAGTTCTCTTACAAATACAGAAGCAGAATATTTTTTATATTTATGAATAGTGATAATATGATTTTACATGGAAAAGTCTCTTTGGAATTAACATCTCCAAGAAGAATAACAGAAAGCCAAATCTAGCTCTTATATATTCAGTGCCCACTCAATCACTTTCCAATTCATGTTCTCTTTTAAAGAAATAACATCCATATCTCAACATCTCTTCAGTATTCTTGGTGTTAGTATTCTGTTTTACAGGGCTCCTTTTTCTAAACAATAGCAATAACTATGAATACCGGCTTTACCTCTATAGTTCAGGTATAGAGGTCGTGTTTGAGCTTGTTATATTAGTTGTCTACTGCTTTCAAAACAAGTCATCAAATACTTAAGACATAAAACAACACAAATTTATTATGTAAAATTTCTTTAAATCAGAGCTTTAAGATTCTTTGGATTAGTTTGTTTTTTCCTCAAGATTTCAGTAGGTGAAACCTACATGTCACCAGAGCTATAATATTTTTTTATACCACTGGCGATGAACCAGTCTCTAAGATTACTCTTGCTGTTGACCAAATTTGGTCCCTTGCAGTTAGTTGTATTCTAATGTTCTCTTTTCCTTGTGAGCTTTTTCTCAACTTTTGGCAGCTCAAATAAACATGTTTCATGTCCTTCTTCCTTCATCTTCCAAGGTGTTATGTTCGAAAATGTTCTCGTCTCCCTATAACATTATTTTTCTGTGTTTTACATCATCTCTCTGATTCAATTCTGCCTTGCTTCTAGCTTTTAAGGACCTACATGAATAACCTTTGATTGGCATTAAATGACTTGCCATCAACATTCTTACCAACTGTTTCAGTAAAGTAGCTAGATTCTGCCTTGACTGAAAATTCTCAAAGTGCAGATTTACGTGGTCTCTTTAGACATTTGCCTACTGCTTTCTATCCCAATTTAAACTGTATGTTCCATTTTTGCCAATCCAGAAATGGATTTAGAAGTTCAATAATATCCTTTTTTCAAATAACTATGATGTATATTTGTCTATATGTATGTATAGGTAAGAATGAGATGTATATGTATGGTATATTTGCATGTAGATGTATTTGATACAGGCTTTGGTGAATGTGTCAAATATGCATTTAATACATGAGTTATGGAATTTAAGTAATGAAAATACTAAAGAAGGAACAATTTAATCTGGCTCTTTAGAAATATCTTTTAAATTATCTATCTCTATGACTACAGGATCTTTGTGTCTTCTAGTTTCTCCTCTACAAATGACAGTTTCTGTACTTCAGTTTTAGCACACAAAGTATACTAATATTTAGGGATTCCCCTATGTTCTAAATGGTTTACTTTCTCCATAAGATCTGCACAACACTAGATACCCTAAGCTTCAGTGGTGGTGACGTGGACATACTACCTAATCAGTCTATTGTCTGCATCAAATTAGTTATTATAGTCGTGAGGGTGGAGAAAATGAGCTCATTCTCCCTAAAGTAACAGAAGCAGTGTCTGGACACCAATATTATTAATTTTGTTAATGAGCAATTCTCTAATTCAATTTGGACATAGCTTCTAGCTGTATAAGCTTGTGTTGCATTAATTAGCCACAATTATGCTTTGATTTTCTTCACTCAAAAACACTGAGTCACAGTAACAGTATCCAACATTGATAATGGAAATGCCCAAGGAGCCAATGGTAATGCATAAGGGACCCTGTATTATTCTAACAATGAATAAGAATTTGCGAGTGGGAAATTGCCCAACCCAGAACGATTTATGCCTCTCATCTAATAGTTTCAACTGAAGGACTTCAGCTATACTTTTGGAAATTACCAGTCATGTTCTACTTTGTTTTTGCTGTGGTATCAACTCACTTTTCTGGACGCATGACTAAATGGTCAATGAGCTATAAGCAAAATAAAAATTGTAAATTTTGAGACATTTGCATAGAAATTAGTGTAATGACTTTAATTTACATTCTAGCAAAATTCATTCCTAGTCACAGTAATTCATGTAGAAAACCATGCATATTTTTCATTTAATGAAATATGGAGCCTCTTATTTAGAAGACTAATCTGTGTGTGCTTTGATGCCAAACTTGAAAGTAATTTCATGTAAGAGTAAGAGCAACAAAGGAAAGACAAAGCATAAATAGCAGGCCTGGCTTCTTCATTTAACATATATAGCCTACTTTATTTTTTACTTTCGCACTTTGTTTTCCCTTAACTTATATGAAACGAGGAGACTACATCAACCTGACCTAACACCTTTATGTGATAGATAAAATGAGCAGTATATATGTTTCTTTTCCTTGTTGGTTTGGATATAGGAAAGTCAAAGATCAACACCAGTAAGTTTGTTGTCTACTAGAGACCATGTCTCTGTTTCCAAGGTTACATTCCTGAACTCTGTGTCCTAACTGAGCAGAAAAGCAATGAAAAGAACCAAGTCCAATGCTCAAGTCCCTTTGTGAGTCACTGATGCTGTCATGAGAGAGATGCCATCAGGTCTACATACCCATTCCTTTAATACCACAATCGGTATGGAATTCCAACATAAATTTGGAGGGGATACAATGTAACCACAGAGAACAGTAAGTGATGGAATAACTTAGAATACCATTTTGAATAATATAATATAAATTGAAAAAAGTCATGACTTACATCTGAATGATGACAGATCTACCTGAGAAGATCCTTGATTTTTAGCTGGTTCTTTATTAGATTCATTTTCAAGGCCATACAAGTAACGACATATTTTAAACATGACACCTTTGTAAAATATTCCTTTCAATAGAAAATTTGCAGGATACGCTTTATTTTCTGTCAGTTTTAAAGTCACAGAATATATAGATTCAAGGGGTTGCAGTGTAGTGTGATCCTCGTCTGCAAGTCCTTATTGTCAAGTTGTCATTTATGACTGTCTTTCAACATAACCTATCTTTGAACGCTCTTTACAGTTATAAAGTTTCAAAAGATATTTTAGGAGTACAAAATGTTATATACAACTATTAGAATATTTATAGATCTGTGTAGCATTTAGTGCCCCTCCTTATTAGGGGTATCTCCCATGCAAAGCTGCATTAACACAACATTGCACATAAAGACATTGCATGAACGGCTTTGCATGGACAGCTAGTCTGGGGAAAGGACACCATCATAATTGTTCACACTTTGTTGATGACCATATATAAGTCCTCAGGTCACCAATGGTCCCACGTCTACTCTTATTGATTTGTTCATGACATAACCAGAAAAAGCTGCCTGTTGAAACCTTGGCTTTGAGTGAATACCCGATTTCCTTTCTTCTATGAGTTCACTACATTTAAGAAAACTCTCTCTCTCTCTCTCTCTCTCTCTCTCTCTCTCTCCTCTCTCTCTCTCTCAAAGAAATTTAGGAATTGTTTTAGATGTTTGCCATGACTAACTTAAAAGTTCCACAAGCCCTGACTTGTGTTGTACTATATGGTTCCAAACAGATTTGGAAACTCTCAGACACTTGTATAAAGTTTTTGTTTAAAGACTTGAAAAAGTACTATGTGATTATCTGCAAGCACCCTATTTTTCTCTTTCCTTTTTGAATAACAGGAAATGGAATCCAAAACACATACCTTTGTCTAGGCAAGAACATTCAGGGTTTTTAAAGATAAAAACATCAGGTTTAAACTGTGACTACATCAGATATATATCCCTTTACAAAGAGAAAATTAAAAACTAAACAGAAACATTTATAAATTCAACTCTGACTGCCACAAAGAATATACACAAAATTTCAGAAAACTGATTATGTTTGCATTCCCCAACCTTCTGCACTTGTGTTTATTACTTCCACTGTTTAAATTTTATTTGACATAAGTGGGAACTTAACTAAGTCAAAGCAGTTTTTAAAAGATCTGTACCCAGCATTATTGTATTAGAGTTGCAGACAACCGGTTCAGACTCCCGAGCTTGCCTTCAGATTTAATTCTAGATGTCCTTTCTCTCTCGCACATGTGAATAAATAGCAAAATGATTTCCTTTAGCCAGATCTCTGCTTTAAGCAGAAATGCAATCATCCTGGTTCCTAAGTGTTGTGTGTACACTCTCTAACTCAATTTTCTCAGCATTATTTAGACACGCTCACTGCTTAAACCTGATAGAAAGCCTTCCTGCCCATACCAATTAACCTGACCCTGCAATTTAGTTTTACCCAGTTATCCTTGGATCCTTGCTTGTTCTCCTCTGTGCTCCCTGTTTGAATTTGTTTGAATTCTTTCCCAGAAAATGTTTATAATCTGAAAATCATCTTAATCTATTTGGTCCAATCATTTGCCCTTTAATTTTCCAACAGTATTAAGTAGATCTAAATTTTCCACATGATAATAAACTATTCCTTTAATATAAAATTTCTTTTTAAAATTTTTGTTCACAGGATTTGGCACTCCAAACCCTCAATTATTGACCCAAGACAATAAGGATACTCTCTTTCTTTTATTGTACTGTGGTATCTGGATGTTTCTTACAGTTCGATCTATGAGGAAAGAGTGGATAAAAGTTTTTCCTGTCTTCCAAGTTAAGGTCACTCTTCATAGGTTAAGCTTAGGGAAATATAAGTCAAGAGAATGTTATCTACCCTCCACTTAGAATGAAAAAAGCTGTGAATATGGGATTTGGATTCTCTGAATAAACGCATACTAAATAAATGCATAAGATGACTATAATTTACGATTAATCA
Source organism: Microtus oregoni (assembly GCF_018167655.1). Lineage (NCBI taxonomy): Eukaryota > Metazoa > Chordata > Mammalia > Rodentia > Cricetidae > Microtus > Microtus oregoni. Next base: position 7,371,858 of record NW_024543086.1, read on the forward strand.
TAGACTCCAACTTTACCAGGAACTATAGGGGCATAAAGGAGAAAACTCTGTTCTTTCAAAGTGTTTTATTAAAATTTGGTCCTGTTGTGATTAAACTTGAAATTATGATATGGACTTAATATAATTTTCTTCCTTTGATATATAAGCCCATGTTACTTGCAAAATATTTGCAAAAGTCTCATGACCAGTAATTATACAATAGTTAACTAATTATATGGGATACTAAAGACACAAGAGCAAAAATAATACAAACAAAAACGTAAGCACTGAGGCCACTCTACCTAAGGAAGTAAACAGGCTAACTACAGGTCTTCACTTCTTTCCTGCCTCCAAATCTGTCCCCCCATTCTTATTCACAGCTTGGTAGCAAACACCCTCCTGCAGCCTCTGCTCATCTCTGCCTCCATCTCCAATGGATCACTTAGATCTTCTCCTCTAAATATCCTTCTTGTCCTGAATCCCTTAATCGCAAGAACGAATTCCAGCCGACATACCCTGGGAAGCATCATTCCAACCAGGTAAGCAGGTGGGCAAACTGCAGATCCTCACCTCCCCAGTCTTGTCTCAGATCAATAGCAGAACACCTACTGTAGCCTCCCATTCCTCTCTGCCCCCACCTCTACTGGATCTAACCATGCAGACTTCTCTTTTAATCTTCTTCTCTCTATCCATCACTTTATACCAGTCTCCAAATCCAGCAGGCACTCTGAGAAGCTACGAACCACACCAGCCAGGGAAACAACAAGATTAACTGAAAATCATCACTTCTCCTTCCACTCCTCCAAATGAAATCCCACAGTTTTATTCCCAGCTTTCTAGAAGACCACATGTTGTGGATCCCACACCATGCCACTACCCACAATCCAACAGATCATACACTCTTCCCCTTCAACCTTCTTTGATTGAGATAACATATTTTAAAAGACGATGTATATGGACAATAGCTAACAGCAAAGTTTCAACCTCTGAGCAGCTAAGGACATTTAAAACAGTATCACAGTGAATCACTGTCCAAATGCAAGGATAGCTGTAATCAGTACAAACAAGCAAATGAAGAGTAAAATAGCTTATGAGGATATAAAGTGCTTGGAATCGTAATACAATTTTAGAAAATTCACAGTTCATTTTAAAAGTTATCTGGAGTTGCAAAAATATTATTAAATGTAGTGTTATGTCATCCATCAAATCCCTTCACATATATATTAAAGGATATGTCCACCACAAAAACTCTCATATATGAGTAGTCATAGCCAAAAGTGTTACAAAATATCCATGAAACAAATAAAATATTTTATCCAGATAATTCAATATTATTTGGCAAATAATATGATGTACTGATACATGACACAAAATTAATGAATATTGACAATATTGTGCTAATTACAATAATTCACTTAAAAGGGTTATTATGTGAAATGTCTAAAATAAGCAGATTTACTGAGATAGAAAGTGCAGCAGATGATGACATATGGAATGATGGCCAGCTGAGAATTGGAAGATGTTGGAAGGTGATGGTTAAGGAGAATGAGGTGTCTTTTGAGAGCACTGAAAATGTTCTAAAGTTAATTGTAGTCATAAATACTCAGTTCTGAAGATAAAACAAAAGAATTTTATGTAAACTATATTTCAACCAAAATGCCTTTAAAGGTCATGTAAAGTATTCATTGAACATACAGAGCACTGTTCTTGCCTCTTTTGGCCTTCAGAGTATCAGAATAATAGCAATATCTTCAGAATTTTTTCTGATATCCCCTTTCCAGGGACTAGATTGAATATTTATCTAAACACATCCAACATAACTCTGCCTCCTGTTTAGAGAATTAACTCACATCTTACTGTGAGATGGTGTTTCATGTTCCATTCTCTTTGTCAGATCATAAATAAGCCTTGGTAACCATGAATGTCTTCTGTCTATGCTATCACCATAATTTACCACCACTTTTCATAAGGCAGGACCCTTAATACATTTTGTTAAAATAGTAAATGAAAGGCCCATGGTTTGGGGAGACAATGCAAATCTTTGTTTAAAGTCCCATTGCTCTTCAGTAGCATGAGGTAAAGAGAAAGGCAAAAGCTCTACTATTCTGAGTAGTTGTCATGATGTAAACAGTCCACTGCAGTGGTCTAAGAAGAGACATCAATTACAATGAGAAGATAGAGATTGTTAACAATATGCTTAAGTGATTGGCCAAGCAGTGATTTAAATAATATGGTTCTGAGTGATTATTTTGTGGTCTGGGCAGCCAAAAACAAACAATCGGCCTCCTACTACAGAAAAGTGGCCTCCTACAACATCCTGTCTCCACAAATCCTCAGACTGAATCCTCAGACTGAATGCTGTTAACTCCTGTCTCTTCCCATGTTCTATTCCTAATCTTTTCCCAGCCATACTCCTTCCTGTCTTCACATCCCTAGTGTTGGGATTAAAGGTGTGTGACTCCCAAGCACTGGAATTAAAGATGTGAGCTACCACCACCTGGCTCTGTTTCTCTTTTAGACTGAATCAATCTGGTGTAGCCACAGGTGGCCTTAAACTCACAGAGATCCAACTGCCTCTGCCTTCCAAATGCTGGCATTAAAGGTGTATGACACCACTGCCTGACCTCTATGAATGACTAGTGGCAAGCTCCACACTCGGGTCTTCAGGCAAGCTTTATTTTTTAGATCACAAACAAAATATCATGCCAGAAAGGTGAAGTCACCAGCCAGACATCCAGACATAGCGGGAAGCAGGAACACAGGACATGTAATATAAAAAGAAATATAAGCTACATGACAAAATATAGATTAAAACTATGGCTTAATTAGGTTATAAGAGCTGGTTGTAAAAAAAAAAAACCCAAGCTATGGGCTTTCAAAATTAATAAGTCTCTGTGTTGTTATTTGCTTGTAGGTGGTTCTAAAGAAAAAGCTTACTACAGCTTTTTCTGTAGTAAAAAGCTTATGCTGTTCAACCCTAGCATATGCCGACTATAAAGCCAGGTAGGCTGCCCACAGACCTGCTCTAATTTTACTGTTTCCCTAGACACAATCACTCAGTCGTGTCCCTAGCACTGCAACAGATCACCAGTTGCAGCCTCCCCTCTGCTCAAGTCTCCTGTGGATCCCATAGACCTTAACCTTCTAACCACCTTCCACTAATTCTGACCTGCATCACAGCTTCCAACACCAGTAGGTATTCCCTGTGAACACATCAGCTGAGTAGGCCAATGCTGTGGGATAATGCTCTTCTTGTACACTGTAAAGATGTGTCACTCATATGAGTTTAATAAATGCTGATTGCCCAGTATGCAGGCAGCAGAGCGACAAGCCAAAGAAAATCATGGGAAGAGGAAATACAAAGAGTCAGTCATCAACCAGACACAGAGGAAGCAAGATGAGAATACCGTACTGAGAAAAGGTACCAAACCATGTGGCTAAACATAGACAAGAATTATATGTGAATTTAAGCTGTAACACCTAGTTAATAAAAAGCCTGAGCTAATAGGACAAACAGTATGTAATTACTATGAGCCTCTGTATATTATTTGGAACTGAAAGGCTGTGGAACACAGCAGGATAGAAACTTTTGTCAACAAACCAGTAAAATGGGCAACCCACAGCCATCACTCTCTGAAAATCCAGAGAGGAAACAGAAATCAAGGAACAAAACACCAACCCAATAAAAAAAAAAAATGGAAATCAGATGCCGAGATACCACCACTGGGAAATAGTCATTGACACCCATATCTGCAATAGAGCCCAGCTGTTCTAATACAGCAAGTTCTGAACTTTACAGTATAGCTGAACCATAAGAAGATCTTAAAACAAAGTATATAATAATGATAAAGGTCCTTAAATAAAAAAATTAATAAATCCCTTAGAGAAATCCACAAAAAGACAATCAATAATTGGAGTATTTGAATAAATCCCTTAAAGAAAATCAAGAAAATACAAACAGTTGATGAAAACAAAACATATCAAGACCAGAAATGGAAATAGAAGCAGAAAAAAAAAACTGAAGGAATTCTGGAAATGAAGAATTTGGGACTTTAAACAGGAACTACAGAGGCAGCCTTCTCCAACAAAATACAAGATGTGCAAGAGAAAATCTCAGGTTGAAGATATAATAGGAGAGATGAAAACATTTGTTAAAAAATGTTAAATATAAAAATTTACTAACACAAAACATTCAGGAAATCTAGAACATTATCAAAAGATCAAACGTAAAAATAATAGGAATAGGTAAAGGAGAAGAATTGCAGCTCAAAGACCCAGAAAATATTTTTAACAAAATAATAGAAGAAAATTTTCCTAATCTTAAGGGGGAGTGGTTATTTTAAAAAATCAAATGAAAAAAGGCCCATAGAAGACAGGGGAAATGAGTGTAGGAGTCAGCGGGGCTAGAGAACAAAAGGAGAACATGACCCACCCAGTCAACTAAGAAGGGCTCAAATGGGCTCATAGAGAATGAAGAGCAAGCACATTGCCTGCATGGGTCTACACAAAGACCTCTCTGTAAATGTTATGGCTGTTAGCTTGACATGTTTGTGGAACTCCTGTGGAAGCAGGTGTGTCTCTGACTCTTTTGTTGGCCCTTGAAATGACTTTCTTCCTGTTGGGATGTTTTGTCAAGCTTCTATGTAAGGCCTTTTGCCTTGTCGTGTTGTATCTTCTTTTGTCCTGTTTGGTTGTAGTCTCTTGGAGGCCTGTTTTTTTCCTGAAGTGAGTCAGAGGAAGAGAGAATCCCTGGGGGAGGGGCTGGAAGGAGCAGAGAGAACAGAAACTGGAACTGGAATGTGTTGCGTGACAGAAGAATATATTTTCAGTAAATAAATAATAACAAAAATGTGGGGAGAGAAGCCAGATGAAACAACCTAGGTGCTAACACTAAAAGTGTAAAATTGCATAAGTATTTTTTTATTTTGATAAGAAACTAAAACCATCAAAATTAAGAAAAGATGTGTTTAAAACAGAAGCCGAGGGTCTCAATTATCCCCACAGTAATCATTTCCTTCATTTTCCTGCCTTACACATTTCAGTTTCATTTAACCAGCCATGGTCCAAGCCCTTAGGAATAAATCATAAAAATTATACCTGAAATTGGTTTTAGAATAAACAGGTAATTCAATTTTAGGCAGCAAAACAGAAGGCAATTCTATAGCATGTAGCAGAAAAAGGCTTCCCTCCTTGAAAAGCGTGCAAAGATCACACTTTAATCTGAGGCAGAGTGCTGCTACCTTCATCTTCCAGCCATGAAAGAAGAAAACAAGAGAATCAAAAGCGCTGAAGCATCAACTTCCTTTGAGATGACTTCAAGGTCACATACCAACAAATCTGTCAACACACATACTACCTTTCCTATTTCAGCCACGGCTGGTGGTTGTTTGTGCTGGCAGTGTTTGCGAACATTCAAACTCATCCTCAGTTCTTCAGGAACCTGCCAGAGTACGGTGATAGGACAAAGGCTAGGAAGCTGTCACATTCCCTCTTCCCCCATGGAAAGCAGTAGCAGTTCATCGTCCCAATGTGATATATCACTTTATAGCAAGAACAACAGGCAATTAATTTTTTTAAAAATTGGAAAGCTTGTTCTTGAAGTTAGGCAGATTAATTGAAATGATAAAAGGTATTTTTAAATGTTCGTGTCTAAGTACTTGTCACACTCGTTATGATCAAAGAAAGGAGGACAAAGCATAGGAGAAAAGAGAGCAAATTCTACAACCTGAATGAATGATTTGTTGATCTCTAATGTAGAATCCTATGAGCTCATGACACTTTTCCACCAAGATACAATATATAGTTGAAGACTAATTATGCATTGTTTCTCTGTGGCTTTTTGTTGCCTTGATACCCCAGGCAACACTTGACAGAGCAAGCATGTTAATGAAGTCTGAGACTCATGATCACATGAACAGAACAAACACGACATTTTATGATGATTTTTAGCTGAGGACAAATTTTCTCTACCCAATTGAGCTGTGTATGGAGTAATTTAGCATACATTATTATATCCATGATATAAGGTACCGAACATGAATCTAAGTAATATAACAGCATCCATGACACTCTTTGTAAAGAATAAGTGCAGATACCTCTTTTAATGAATTTATTCTACCTCTCTTCATAGATAAACTTAAGGCCATCTTGGCATTGGTGAGCATGGACTTCGGTAGATTTGATATATGATGAAAGGGTAAACCCTTTTCTTTATTCATAATTTTCTTCCAAGTTCTGTGAAAAGTGCTGAGTAAATAGGGCTTCAGCAGGGCTTGGGAAACTATGCTTAACCTAGAAATACTTTTGTTTTTCCTGATAAACTCAACCAAAGTAGTTAGAAAGGCCAATAGAAGGTATTGGTCTCAGCATCCATCCTTGACCCAAGAATGGACATTTTATTTTTGATTACTAAAGAAAGCACTCTTACATAGATTTCCCTTTTGTTTACTTTTTATATCATCAATCTTGAAATTTTATAAAAAAAAAACAACATTGCTAAAAAGGATAGCATGAGACAGAATTAAAGAGCTAAGATTTCTGATTTAACAAAGAATAAAAATGTCTCCATCATTGAAAAGTAGGAACTAGAGAGGAAGAAGCAATGGAGAAAGGAAGGAGAAACACATCCCCTGAGGACAAGCCACTATACCACCCATCCTTCTCACTTGCAAGTCACTAAACCAAGACTAGCCAAGGATATGAATTATTTTAAGTTCTTCCCCTTTACTGTGAATTAAATCACTAATGCATTTGATTAAGGATTTCATTAAAGCCATTTTTGAGTCTGCCTGTCTCATGAGCTTACCTCAAAGAAGCACAGACTAATATTCAATTCATCCTAAGTGTTATGAGCTGGAGGGTTCAATAATTACCTACTAGTTAGATAAAAGAATTTTCAAATGACTTTTATCTTTTCACTGCCCTAAAACACGAAATACAAGTTAAGAAAGTTTTTCAGGTTTGTCTATTGCAGAGTTTGTGACTTTGTTAATCATGGAGGAATTGATTGTTTTGCCACCTAATTAGTGAAACAAGCCTCCACTTAGCACCCGGTGCTGAAATCATGTCAGCACTTCATTACACAGATATTGGAAACTGTGATCTGGTTGCTATGGTGACAACGGCTTTCACGGGGAGTTTATGTTTAGTTGACACATCTAGATCAGACAGAATATGATTAAAAGTGAATACCTAACTTAAACCATTTTGGTGTTCAAAACACTGCAGAGTTACATATTTCAAATGTCCATTTTTAAAGGAAATTATTGCATAAATCTTATGGAAATAAACTTTTTATGCATCTCATTATCTTCTAACTCATTTTTTTAAGTTTAAAAATAAGAATCATCATTGTGGGACATTAAGAACATAACCCTTGTTTCAAGATCTTATTGATTACATAAATGCATAAACCACGACAGAAGTCAGTGTGTAGCCAAAACACAAAATGTAAAAGATGCAGGGTTATAAAACAACAAATAAATCAAAGCCAGAGAGTTCTCGAGGCTGAGATGATTCTGAGACTAATTGACAGGAAACCATCCTTAAAACAAAATTCACTGAACTTAATGATTCATTTGGATGTATTCCATAATTACCCTTGGCAACCACCTACTTTGCTCCCCTTATTTATTTCCAACCTGTGGTTTGTATAATTTAACCTGAAGATAGCTGAGCTTTCAAAACAGTACTCAAATATTTTAGTCAGTAAACCACTACTGAACCTGCCCTGAAAACCTTAACAATGGGTCACTCCATAGTGTACTGTAGGTTAATCACACTTTACATTCTTTGGTTGATCTTAAAATATACACTGCATTATCTGCATGAGACAGTCTAATATCGAAACAAGAGATAACTATCCACAGGCTGTAGGAAAGAAAACAAGGAACTTTTGATGAAACTAAGCTCTCATAGGCTATGGAGCTGCAGGAGTCAAGACTGGAAGAAGTATGGGGAAAGATGAGATGTGGCTGACAGGAAGAGCTAAGAGCAAACTGGCACAGAGAAATCATGTGCCAGCTGATGGAAACCAAATCTTCAGCTCTTGAGAACACAGAGGTTCTCAATCTTGGAGCATCAAAGAACACAGCACTGGATGAATTAGGATATTGAACTGGAAAGGAACATGTCACCAAACATGTGATCTAGTTGGAAAGGTGAAGAAATAAACTGGTACTGACCTGGAAGCTTCCTCCCTGAAGGCCAGCTCTCAAAGAGTTGGAAGGTGTGAGGCAAGCTCTCAAGGGAAAAAGTCAACAACAGTCTAACCAGGCTGTAAAGCCAGCCAACCTCAATAATGACCAGCTCAGTAAGGTATCTCAAAATGCTGAGAGTAGTACTCGTATGTTTGGGGTAAACAATACCTGTATGATTGGAATCCTGTCCACTTATTAGGAGTAAATTTATTCCTGAAACTAAACCTACTGAAGAACATATGCCTGGGGAATTCATAGACCTAAGAGGAGAAGAGATTACTATTATTTTTGCTAAATTAACATGGTTTCCAGTTGATTTATAAATACTTATCCACATATCTAAGATAAGTACAACTCTCACTCACTCCTTCATCAAAGGAGCTTTTTTTTGAAACATATGAATGCCATTACAGAAAATCATACTTTGACCCTTAGTAGTATGTCTACCTTCACAAGATGGGTAAAAGACTGTATCAGTTGACAAGCCATGCCAAAATAGGTGGAGGAAAAGTTTCTGAAACCCAGCTTCTAGGTGAAGAGTTACAGGGGCTTAATGGCTTTTGAAGGAAGGAGAATTGTTCTACAGAGACAAACCTGATACATAGTCCAAGCCCAGATGGCTACCTCTAAACTAATTTACATAAGACAACATTATTTAGACTCAGCAGGTTGTATATACATATATACGTGTGTGTGTGTGTGTGTGTGTGTTTGTGTGAATAAAATTTAAAAAAGAATTCATAAACTTCAGTATGCTATTAGGCTATACTGAGGTGTTTCAGAGAGGAAGGGAAGCGGTAGGATAATATAAATACAATGTACTCATGGATGAATGCATGTATTTCTCAAAAACATTTTTTAAAAACTATTGTTTCTGTTAATAAAGGATAATTAGAGCCAGTTAGCCATTACTGAGTATCCTTCCAATGTGTCTCTGAGCATACAAATTTCAGAAATTAAATAAGTTTTTGAGAGTATTATTATCTATTATGACGATATATCTGTTCAAACTATGTTGAGAGTCTTAAAATGGTTATAAATTTTATTCACAAAAATCCCTATACAGAGACTATTTTGACAGTCTAGCTAATGAATTAACAACATCACAACAGCAGGGAGAGGCAATTCATATGACTTTAAAATTCAGTGACAAGCCTATAGTATAAATTAGGAAATGGCCCCAATCTCCCCAGGAGTAGAAAAGGTGGGTCTTAGATAAAGTAATGCAAAAGTAAGTTCTTTGAAACTCTTAATTCCATTTATACATTCAGAATATAATAACTTTCTAAGTAGCTATAGCATTCTTAATTATTTTAAGCCAGAATTGGCTATAATTGACTTCAGAACTTCCATTACTGTCAGAACACTGGTTTTGCTTTTAACAGCCGTTTTGCTACTCAGAATTTCTCTTATGCTCTATACAGAGCTTCCAACTCTATGATTAGAGCCATCACACATAGGCTAACAGTGGAACGCATTTAAATTTTTGTACATTAGTAATGAATAAAAGTGTGAACTTTAGATGTTATTATTAGATATTTGTTGAGTCAATAAATTATCAACCTACTTCTCACAAGGATCAAGGCTGGTAAATTCTGAATTATTATAAATATATTTCAACACCAGGATATGGAGAAGTATATAAGTAAAAGCTATAATAACTTTGTTTTCTTACAGGATAATTTTTTGACTCAAGTAGACTACTCAGTCCTAAATGGGATACCTATATCTTCATCTCTCCTCACAACAGACAGGACTGATTTTAGAAGATAAGAAAGAGATGCTGGAAGAGCCAGAGATAATGGATGACTACAAGGAAACAGTGTATTCTGGGCACAGCAAGGCATATATTTGTACTCTCATGGTTTATGACAACAGGCATGAGACCTACAATATCCCAAACATGGAAAGGAGAGGTGAGCATTAAGTCCCATCCAAATTTGAGGAACTACTGGCAGCTGATAGCTTCTTCAACAGGGACTATCGGTTTACTTAAAAGTGTTAAGCCTGGTAGGTCCACCATGCTTTAAGAAAATGTCACACATCCAAAAATACATGGGCAATACTAATTGGACTCAATGATTTTAAAAATGGAGATCACAAGATTGAGTAGGTAAGGAATAGAAAGGTTCTGGTAGAGGCTGGGTGATTATTATAATCCAAATACATACAAACTCTCAATGAAATAATAAAACATATAATAAAAACAAATATATAAAATCATTATTTCTGCCTGGAAAAGTATATACTGATAACACAACTGTAGGTTTCGCTTTATTGTAACACTTATGAATGATAAAATTGCTGACAGAGAAGTCAATTTAGTTGATTTGATTTTGAATATGATAATTATACCATCAATGTCCAGGAATTTAGAAGTCAAAAGTTATGTGGCATAGAGTTGTGGACTTGGCTTGCTTGAATGCTGCGACCAAATATTATAGCTATTCATCAGGGAACAAGTCAATGTGACTCATATATTTCATTATATATTGCATAACAATAATTAAAATAAAATAAAAATACTAGTATAGGGAGATCTTGTGCATACTTTGTCCAATTTTACCCAGTTGTGAAATTCTGAAAAATTAGATTCTCAAAGTCCTAGTATTTATAGTCCTATATAATGCCACAATAAGCACCATTACCCAAAAACCTATGGATGGAAATCAAAGCAGGAACACAGGCAGGATCCTAGAAGCAGTAACTAAAGCAGAGATCATGGAGAAACACCACTTACTGGCTTGCTCCCTTCCTTCAGATTAATCAACTTGCTTTCCTTTATGTACCAGGATTGCCCATGGATGGCATCACACACAGTGAGTTGATTAATCAAGAAAACGCTCCACGGTTGTGTCCGCAAGGCATTCTGATAGAATAAATTACTCAGTTGTGGTTCTGTCTTTCCAGGTGATTCTATTGTGTATCAAATTGGTAATAATTAACCAGCATACCCAAGTAGTATATATATATATATATATATATATATATACATATACATATACATATACATATGTATATATATACATTGGCTTTATATATATACACATATGTATATATATACATTGGCTTTATATATGTATATATACATACATATATATAAAGCCAATGCACTATAAAGGTACACAAAATTTCCACCACCACATATAATTTTTGCATGTGTTCATTTTCCATGTAATTATTATTATTATTTTGTTATTGAAGTGTAGATTTATTTTCTGCTGTAAACTCCTGAGATATTTTTATAGTCCCTACATTAGAATCTTTTGTGAGCTGTATGAAATGCAAATATTTTTCTCCCTATAGTTGTAGTATGAGCTTAGGTTTTATCATATCATAGTAATTTTTCATAAAACCCTTTATGTTAATCATCTAAATTATTGACTTTTATATATTTTGCTGGTATAGAAGCTTTTCTCTATAGGTACTGAAAGAAAAGAACTCAAGGTGGAAATTCAATTTGTTTGCCTATGTTGCCGTGAGAACAGAAATAGATTGAATGGAAGATTAAGGGTTAAAAAGACAGCATCAGAAGCAACAAGGAAGGTGAGTAAGAGGGCCTGCAGTTGTGTTCAAAACAATCAATGAAACAGGTGAGAAGAGGGACAGGTATCCTGGCTAGTGATTGCAGTATGCCTACCCTCCCCAACCGTGATGCTCTTGAAGGATGTATAAGACACCATGGTCCTTCTTACACTCTTGTTTTTATGCAGTTAATAATGACAGACTGAAGAGTAATTAAAAACATGAAGCTTCTATCTAGGAGGCAACCTCAGACAACCTCACAGTCAAGAAACTAAATGTGAGCTAAGCAAGAAAGACTGTAGCTACATCTTTGAGGTTATCATAGGATTACCAACTGGTCATGTGGCTATGAGAAGAAAAAGAGCATATGATTCACAGCAATGGAGAAAATTGCAAGGTCAACAACTAACAAGGACAAGTTAAAGATGGACAGAGGGGATTTCAACCACTCCTAGTTAGGTGGGCAGCACTTAAACAGCACATTCTCATCTTTGTGGCAGGGACAGGAGGCTATACATAAAGAATTCATCACCTCCATTATATCACAGAGATCTAACCAATCTCCTATCAATTACTTCAACCTTTGTCTGGTCTCTGTCATAGTCATAAAAATTCCTAGGTGAGGACATTCAGTGACTTTTCCTTTGCTTGGTAACCACTTTCGTGAATGACACACACATTTGCCTACTTAATCACATTCCCTCAATTTATAGCTTTTCTGTATTATTGCTAATAAATCCTGATTTCACTTTTTAAAAAAAAAGGCTTTTGTGAGAGTCCATGCTGTAGGAAGTTTTACAGCTAGTGGTTTTCTGCCCACTGAGGCGTGGCCTCTTGTGCTATATATGTTGATGTAGAGCTTGTGTCTGGCATCTTTTTCGGTCTCTCTGTTATGGTTGCAGATTTCTTTTTCTGATCCCCGTTCCAGCAGAGGATTCTGATTTGTGAATTTACCTCTAAATAAATAACCATCTATTTTCTCAATTCTGAGTATGGGATTTCTTTTAAGCGTCTTTCCTCAAGTCCATATTAGATACAGCCCCACACATTGTAGATGACATCATATCACAATGTTAATAAGGTTGGGCATTCTACTAGTTGTCCAAAGAGTTATTTGAGAGACTGAAGCAAAAGAGAAAACAGCTCCTTGAGATCTCATAGAAAAAAAAAAAGCTTATCTATGTGACATGGCAACCACTGTGTTGTCACTGATTTAAGCCCTGAGTTATTATATAGCTCAATATATTTTATGGCTGAAAACTGATTTTAAAAAAAATGTTTCCTGTAACAGATCAGCAAATCTGGAGAAATAAGTTCAGTTTTTAAAATGAATAAATAGGAGATCAACCAGTTCTGAGTGTAAAGCATGAAAACATTGACCAAGAGCAGGGCACAAGCCACAGCCTTGTCTTGATTCCAGACATTCCTGAATCTGAAAGTCACATTTTTTTCTAGGGATTTCCTTGAATGTGTCACTTTTAAAGGATCTCTAAGCACTTTGAGTTTTGTGAGAGGCAGAGGCAGGTAGATCTCTGTGAGTTCGAGGCCAGCCTGATCTACAAGAGCTAGTTCCAGGACAGGCTTCTAAGCTACAGAGAAACCCTGTCTCGAAAATAGCTCTTCAAAATCATTCTTATGCTCACACAGTTTCATGGCGGGATGACTCAGCAGTGAAGAAAATGTGCTTTGCAATCATGATGACTAGAGTTTAGTTGTAACATGCTGGGTCTTCTGTGCAGGCCTGTAACCCAAGCTTAAAGAGGAACAGAGACAACAGAAGTATTTGAGTTTGCTGTCTTCCAGCCCAGCTATGAACATGTGAGCCTGAGGTTCAAGGAAAGAACTTACTTCAAAAGAAGAGATGGAGTATGATAGAACATTTGGTACACTGTTCTGGCCTCAGCATAAATGTAAAATTGCTTGGATCCATATACACGTGTGTGTGTGTGTGTGTGTGTGTGTGTGTGTGTGTGTGTGTGTGTATGTGTGTGTATTCCATTATCATAAGAAAATTCAACATTAACATACATACATACACACAGAGAGAGATAAATCTTTAAAAGTGCCAACCACTAACATTTTAGGTATTCACATTTGATCATAAAATGCAAAAAAGTCATTAAAACCAAATGAACATCATCAATATAAAGCAGTCAACAAGATATACTTTTATTCTTCAAATAATTCATCAGAATCATGGTTCAAAACTAGCAAATCCAAGAAAGAAATTTAATTCTTCTAGCTGCCAGAATTATGTTCTTCATCTCCAAGACAATGTTTTCTGATTTTCTGTCTAACTTTAAGAGACACCATTGCAAATTAGTAATAAAGGTGGCACCAAATAGAACTGTGTAGGAAATCACATGAGCAGTGGGACATGAATAGCCTGATTTGACTACCACCCCAAAAGTAAAAGTGCCATGCATTAGCTATCCGAGCTTCCAGAGGTTATCCGAATCACATTTTGCTTGATAGGACTCACTGTGCACTTCCTACTTTATCATCATGTTCCAGCACCATGAAATCAGCATTAAGAAAAGCAAACCACATACTGACTCTGAAAGTTACTTCTCTGGAACGCTTTGGACTGCATCATACATAGAAACACTCATCTCAGTGAATTTTCTACAGTTTAGCAACCCCAAATAACCTTCAGAACAAAACCTAAATCGTTTAGGCTTTAGAGGATATGATAGAATTTGGTAATCTAATTCCTTGTCCTAATTTAATTTTTACCTGCCGGAAGCATAGACTGGAGAAGCGTTAGAATGCAGGAAATAACCTTACAAAATTAACCTTGCGCCCTATGAGAGGTTATGAAGATGTCACATTGGTGAAAATGTCCCTGAAACATACATTTTAATTCATTGCTGATTTGAGCATTTGAAAGTGCATGGATAGTCCATTTCCTTGAGATTTCACTGTTTACATGGTTTATAAAAGATGATCTTTTCTGTTTCCCTAAAGATTCATGTTTTTTGTTAAGGATTCAATAAATTTCATGTGTGAGAAGTCTAGTTTATGGAAATGGTGATCAAATACTTTTTTCTGTGAACACTGATTTTTCTTTTAAAGGTCAAATGAAATAATAAAAAAATACATTTCAATGGGAGAATGAAAGCATTTAAGAAATAATTTGAAAAATAATATAATGAAATATTCTCCTAACAATTATTATAAAACAATGTTAATTTTATGACTCATAAGAAAAGTAATGCCTACTTCTTAGAGTCAGTGTTGAATATTCATAATGTCTGTATACTTCAAGAGCCATTATCATAAGAAAATTCAACATTTACATCTTCCTACAGTCTCTGTCATATTCATTTGTCATATGCAGGAATGTTGGTAGAACTAGAGATCATTACTAAGTCATATAAGCCAAAATCAGAAAGACAAAATATTACCAGGTGTTTTTCTTCTTATCTATCTGTCTACCTGCCCATCTGTCTGTCCGTCTATCTATCCATGGCATTAAGTAGAAAGACAGTTGGTGGAAAGAATGGAATTGAATTAAAAAAGAAAGTGAACAACATTACTGAAGGAGGAAAAATGAATCATGTTTTCTCTCTTGTGTAGAATCTAGATTTTAATATATACATATGCAAAATAGAATGATCCGAATATATGAAAATGTGAAACATGTTATTTTGTGTGCTAATGAAGAAACTTAAAACGTTCATGAAATCTGAAGACAAAAATGCCTATGTTAAGATTTTATCCTTGGCCTTTACTTTCAAATTAAAAACAATTATCGATCCTTTGAGAATTTCATCCATTTTCTTTTTTTGTGACCTTGATGGAAAAAATACTTTAAATGTTCCATATACGAGATTTTCATGTGTAGTAGATATTTGAAAAAGAGGAGGGAATAATAATTCTAATGACAATTGATTAAACAGATTTCATTATAACCCATTGATGTCCTAGGAAACCAACAATCAAATCAAACAAGTAATTAGCAGTCAATTGACAGCCAAGTTCAAGAAATGCAAATTTGTGCATGTAGTTTATAACACAAAGGGACTATCAGTTGATCCCCTTATGCCTATTTGGGTATCAACTCCCCTAACCCCACAGACAACCTGTTTTTGTGGAGAACTCCCCATTTTCAAGTGAGGATTAAATACTGGGTCTGATTCTTAACTTTCCTGACGTAACTGCTGAGGCAATTGAACGTACATTCCTAAATTGTCAGTTTTGTTAATTAATTTAATAATTCAATGTTCCTCTTCAAAAAACCAAGCTGATTGTAAGGACTCATAAAGATACGCAGGTTACAAAGACTAATGTAAATTGTGTGTCATGTGACCAGGGGTCCAGTTGTAAGTCATCAAGGAAAATAATTTTTCATTGGAAACTACATCAGTCCCTCAACCATGTTGCTTTATGTGCTATATAGAAATTGATTTCTACACAGTGCTTTTAGTAATCAAAGTAGTCTTTACTAAATCAGTTCCATGAAAATCTGCTGGGTGTTTGCTATCGTGTCCATTAGGGACAACCTCAGTGGACTCCAAACAAGGTTCACTCAACTTAGGGCTCAAGATAGACATTTAGAATAAATTTAGACAGAGGAAGGTGTCTTAGATTCCATGCTCTTCATACTGCAAACCGGGAAGGAATATTTAAAGGTCACGTCATATTATCGCCCTGTCCTTCTGGGAGATAAACTTTCCCCAAGCCTAGGCTTATCAGGACTTTAAAGCTTGAGATAAGAAAGTATTTCTTATTTTATATTTCCATGCCTATTCTTCTATCAGCATTCACTGTGCATTATTCAACGATTTTCTCTCATTTTTATATGCCACTTATCACGAAAAACTGTGGTTCTATTTTAAAAGTAATTCTCCTACAGAAGTAACTGCTAGTGTTCAACATGTGTCCCCCTGTTCTCCACAATCCCAAATCTCTATCCAAGGAGGACAGAGCTATATATAGAACTTCAACCAAGAAAGCTTCAATGGTAATGGTAATGGGTACATCTCACCATTTCATAGCACACCAGAACAGCAATGCCTCCTTTATTTTAGCCTCCATAGCAATACTGACCTTCATGACCACAAATTCCATATGGCCTGACTAGAAAATTAAATGAGCTTGGAACCTTGAGACATCGTTTGGAGGAGAGATTTTTTTTTGGAGAGTTGCCCAAACTACATTAGAACATGACACAAAAATTGTGCTTTTATTGAATCAAGGCCCTGAGATTGTAGTAGTTCAGTCTAAAAGCAGTTAGCATTAATTAACCTTAAACAAAAACAACAACAACAATTTGGTGCCAGAGTTGGTAAATGTAAATAAACTAATATAAAAATATGTTTACCTTGTCAAAGATCAAGTTTCAGGGCAGCCAAGAGACTTTGGAAGAAGAAAATATAAAAATCTTTCATAAGCAAAAATATGTGATTGTCATATACAACAATGAATGGTCATTCAACAAAGAACTCAAGAGAGAAAATTAAAAAAAACAGAAGATTAGTATGTTAGCTGCCAATATAAGTTAAAAAGAACTGCACCTTTTCTCAAGGTCCTTTCTTCCCTCCACTCACCACAAAATAATTCTACTCATATTTCATTGTTATAAGATAATATTGTTTACTTGTTGTGCATGAAGCTCACTATAATAACATCTCCATAAACATGATACTTAAGCCTCATGTTTACTACCTTTCCATCAGAAGTTTTTAAGCAATTAGCACAGTGGGAAGAACATATATTGAATAATAAAGGAAAGAATTTATAGAGATGTTCTCTTGCTTGAGATGAAATCACCTAATCAGTACACGGTGGTTTTTCTATCCTTTCTATCTCATTCTCCTTTACTCTCTTGTTTTTCCAATAGACTCGTATTTCCCTTTCTTTGTGTATCTTCTTTCTTCTTTTTCTTTCTTAGCACTAATCTCTGCTACTAAGTTCATGTATTAGGTTCATGGTTTCCAACTTATTTTAAAAGAAAAAATTCAATTGATCTACTTTAGGTCAAGATGAATTGCCTATGATAATTTCATGATGGGTACAGTAAGACATCTGCCTTTGTCTTGGTCTTCAGCAAAAATCTAAAATGGTAACTACTACAAATGTTTGTTTTTTGTTTTTTTTTTTTTACTAAAAACAATGATGTCTTGAAATTTGCATGCAAATGGTGGAACTAGAAAAAAAAATCTTGAGTGAGGTATCCCAGACCAAGAAAGACAAACAGGGTATGTACTCACTCATAAGTGGGTAGTAGATATAAGGCAAAGGATAATCAGCCTGTATTCCATGACCACAGAGAAGCTCAGAAACAAAATGAACCCTAAGAAAGACATATATGAATACCCAAGGAAGGGGAAATAAACAATTTCTTTTGGCACCAAGGAAATTCGCAAGAATCCACAGGATGATCCCAGTCAAGACCATAAGCAATAGTGAAGAAGGTACCTGAACTGGCCTTCTCCTGTAATCAAATTAATAGCTATTTTAATTGTCACCATAGAACCTTCATCCAGCAGCTGATGGAAGCAGATGCAGAGATCCACAGCTAAGTAATGGGCCAACCTTTTGGAGATCACTCCAAAAGAGGGAGGAGCAATAATATGAGCAAAGGGGTCAAGTCCATGATGGGGATACCCACAGAAACAGCTGGCCTTAGCTAGTGGGAGCTCACTGACTCTGGACTGTCGTTGGGGGAACCTGCATGGGACCAAACTAGGCCCTCTGAATGTGGGAGAGAGGTGTATGGTTGGGGCAGTCTTTATGGTCACTGGCAGTGAGACCAGGATTTATCCCTACTTCCTGAAGTGCCTTTTTGGAGTCCATCCTTTTGAAGGAATACCTTGCTCTATTTAGGCTAAATAGAGAGGGGAGAGCTCTGTTCCTGCCTCTAAGTGATGTATCAGACTTTGTTGACGCCCCATAAGGAAGCCTTACCCACTCTGAGAAGTAGATTGGGGGTGGGCTGGGGGAAGGTGGGAGAAAGGGGAGGAGGGGAGGGAGTGAAAGTGGGATAGGTATGTAAAATGAGAAAAGATTGTTTTAAAATATTTTTATAATAATTTTAAAAAGCAAAAAAATGTTTTACTAAAAAAGTGAGAAATATAATTAATAAATTAAAACAACACGCAAATGATTAACATAAACCATTTCTCAAGTAGAATCTCAGGATAACAGCCATAGAAAATTGATTTAAAAAGTAAAACACATAAAATTAATTTTAAAAGTAAAACCCAAAGCCCCATTGTAAAAAGGAAACACATTGCTAATAGGTTCTATTATATAATGGGGACAATCTCAACATTATTTCTATAAAATTGAATATAAAGTGATTATAAAATATTTGGAATTACTTATTCAAAGTAACAGGCTTAAAAACACAAGCATAAGCATGTTTCTTTTGACCTTTAAGGTACAACACTAAAAAAAGAAAGCGGTTATCTTCTTATTAATAAACATATTTATCTGAGGTTATATAATGCATGTATGGTGGCCAATCTCAAATATCAGTTTATGAAATGCTTGGGGGTGGAGAGATATATCAGTTATTAAAAAATAGGCTCATAACCAAAGCATTAAATATACCATGGTTAGTAAAACCTCTCAGTGTGTGCATGGAGACATCCCGAGAGATGCTTACATCATAGAGGCTCTTGTCGAATGGATGAATTAATCCTTCTATGACGTAATAATGATTATTAAGACACAATGAAGGGTAAGAGTTGATGCCTAATTGGAGGAAGTAGGTCAACGGAGATATGTGAGGAGCGAGTACATTTGGCCCTGGCCTCTGCTTCTGCCCTTTCCTCTGTGTCCTGTACTCCGTTAGGAAGTCCCTCAGTCATGTGCTCCTACAGCAACATTGACCTCACAGGGTCAAGGGACTATGAGAGGAATTCTCTGAAATGTTTATCCGAACAAATCTTTCTTCCCTTAATTGATTAATGTCACATTGACAAAAGAGTAATCATCATGGAAAAACCAGTACAACTGCCATTAAATTAAAATTGAAAATAAAAATAAGTCCTATCTTTCCCTACCAGGTTTTATGTTAGCTATGCCTTGAAGTGGCTCTGCATCTTTGAAGTTGGCCTCATTTTAGTTCTGGTTTTTCTTTCTCTACTTTGTGACTAAGAAATTGTCAAACTTTAAGAATAACTGTGTGACTGAGAGTTTTGTCACTGTACCTTGCAGAATTAGGTCCCTGCAGAGTTGCATATTCCATGCCACAACGCTTGACATCCTTCCCTTAACCTTACCAGTTTCAGTGAAGAAGTATCAGTATTTAGAAAAACAAGTTCAGGGTTCTACACCATTACAATACCAAATATTCACTGTTTTTCCCACAAAGCCACCGCAGTTAATATATAAATGTGTACAAAAAAAGAGCTCTGGATTTTGTTTCAGCCTCTGTATAGTTCTGGAAAATCTATTTCTTATAAGTATGCTATGAAAAGAATGAATCATAATGACTCATTAGGATCCATGTCCAATAAGATCGCAAACTATTCTTTTTGACTTTCCAGAGTCTAACACTAACATGATTTACGAGAACAGACTTACTTTGATGTCTTCTAAGAAATCCAAGTTCACTTAGTAGCTCTATGACTATCTGACAAGTCCTTTCATGTAGCAGGAACATTTGATCCTGCCATTTAATTTTGGTCTTAGCATGTTTGTGCTTCTATCAGATACTAAGTAATTTATAACAAGTAAAAATTTATTTTGCATATTTTTGTAAAGTCCATGGTACAGATGCTAGCATCTAGAGAAGACCATCTTCCTACCTCCGTTAACTGAAGGTGGCAGGTCAAGGGTGGATGACTTCCCTTCACTGAAACTTTTATCAAAAACTGCCCTCCTTATATTTGCCAGTGATAAAGGTCCCAATCTGGATACTTCTGTAACAATACATGAATTATAGCATAAAACACATCAAAACTACAACAGAACCCAACAAATATATGTTATAAGAAATTACTGACCAAGAACAATAAACTGGAAAACTTAACAATATTAAGATCAAACAAAACCTTTCATTTTTGCTACTGTAGATGACTTCATGAAATACCATTGGACAAATCAAGAATTTCAGATGGTTGACAATATTTCGTAGAGCTCTTTAAAAGGCTCTGAGGTATTTCAGTGGGAGATCACTCCCTGGGGTGGAAAAAGTATGGACTCTAATCCTGAACACTGGAGAATAAGATAAGGGACTAGAAAAAGGCATGTGCTTCACCTTACAAAGACATTTAAGCATTTATTGTATGGCGATCCACATTGTTCTGCATTAGAAAAAAGGTCAACCAGAGCACTTTTGACCAAGCCTTTATTATAAAATCCCTATCAGGTGCCCTAGAGAGATGACTCAGCAATTAATGGCACCTGCTACTGTTGCAAAGGACTCAGGTTCAGTTCCCACAATTCTCATGGTGGTTCACAAGCATCCGTAACTCCAGTTCCAGGGAGGCTGAAGCTCCCTTTTGAAGACAAACAAAAAAACAGGAGGTAGGCCCCCATGCAACAAAAAATAGGAGAAAACAACCAGAAGAAGCAAGGATATTTGTGATTGCACAGTAGTGAGGGAGTGTGATGGTTAATCTTAGTTGTCAATTTGGCTGACTCTGAAAGTAACTAAAATGCAAACCACTAGGCATTCTTGTGTGAGACATTTTTATGTAAGTTTTCTTGAAAATGGAAGACCTATCTGAATGCAGGTAGCATCTTCTAATGACAGCCCAGACATAAAGCCATGCATGGAAGAGAAAAACTTTATTTTTTGCCTGTTTACCATCACTCTTACTGGCAAGTTCATCTATTCTGTGGCTGTTTCATTCCTTCACAGATATTAGATCCAGCTTCTTCAGGATTCCAATATAAATTGAAGATCAACAGTTATCCAGGCATTTTCCAGGCCTTTAGTGTGAAAGTGGGACTGTTGAGACATCCAGCATCAAGGACCAAGAAGCTAGTAGATTCTCAGTCCCCAAAAGGAGGCAGCCATTGTATACACACAATACTCCATTAGCCTTTCTAATAAATCTCCCCCTTTAAAACTATTTCTTTTATTTTTTGAAATTAGAATATATTGTATTATTTTCTCCCTTTTATTTCCATCTTCTGACCTGCCCATAAACCCCTCATGGCTCTCTCAATTTCATAATAAATCCCCTTTTCGTGTATATTTTCATTTTATCAGATCTTTCCTTTAAAGGACCTTAATAGGGGGGTAAGGTACTACTCCATGTCTTTTCCACCAATACAAAAATATCCCCTCACAGACAGGCGTAGAAGTTTATATCTTAGTAGACTTTCAGTTCTGCTAAAATGGCAATCATTATCAACTATGACAAATGCTATCCTTTATTTATTTATTTATTTATTTATTTATTTATTGTTCTAGCTGCTTTCTATTTGGATTAAATGTCCTCTATAATAAAAGACACACCTTATGCATTTTCATGCGCTACCCATAGCACAAATGAGGAATGAATAGTGAGGTGAATGAATGAATGCCATTAAAACTGATTATATAAATTGTGTCCCCTCCAATTATTTCCACAAGTTACTTCAAATGAAATTTCTAAAGTTTTAATATCTCACTATGCCAAACTTAAAACAAAAGCTAAATTATTTAAAATTTGACTTTGTTCATTATTTCTGAAGACACTTTTCGCACCAGAAAGTAGAAGCTTTACTGGCCTTAATTCCTGTCTCTAAACTCATTTCATATCCAAACAAGCTATTTTATTCAATAAATATTTATAAAGCTCTCTCATGACACACATTCAAAGTTCTGTCAATGAGAAAAGGTTAGCAAAGCTCAATTAGACCAAGCGGAATGCTCAAGAGAACAGAACTGTCTCTAGCATTTTAAAAAACGCCAGCAGTGCGGTAGTGGCTCCTATGTCCTTGGAGGAGGAATTTTGTAGCTCTAGGCTGCCATTGACAGGTTTGTCAGGAGCACCTTCACATACTAGTCTCTTTGAGAATAGACAACAAGCTATCATACCAGCACTGTGTGTGGCAATACGAGAAAAATGATTATCTTGAAGCAAGCAATTCCCAGCTATTCCATGCCCTTATGTGAGAACCATCACTGTTGCTTTAAGGCTGATAAATTAGTGTTCTATTCCCCATCAAATGGATGGCAATATCACACGGAAACCTGTGCAGAAAAAAACAGCTAACCATCATACTAAGGGACTCTTAGGAAGGGGTGTTATTCAACAAGTCATGGAGTCTTGATTTCTTATCCTGTAAAAAAGTCAGAAGTGTAAATGTGCTGAAACTGCCAGTATGGTCCCCAGAGTTTTATCATTTATAGACAGGATAGAAACAACCAACACTGAGACTTCATCTAGCCGTACTGGGTAGCTTATAGCCTAGCAAGAAACACCTAGGATAAACCAAGAGCAGCATCCAGGGCTTCTTTTAAACTGGTTAATACAGATAGCAAACAATTCTATGAATGATTTGAAAACTATACCAAAAGATTAAGGGATTTTAAAAGTAAAAGTGAAACATTGATTGGTGTTATCACAACTACTGTTACCAGCAAAGGTTAGTCCATAAATACATTTTTAAATTAGTGTTAGAACAGTTCTGATGGCTAACTTTTCTATCAACTCATTATTTGACTTTAGGCAAGTTTCTTTGTAACTCATCCTTTTTATCAGTAGAAAAGTAAATATTAGTAGCCTTCCCCTGCCTCTTCAGATTTCTGTAGAATTGAAGCAAGATGGCCAAAAATTAATATTCTTCACTCAAGTTTAAAAAGTCTTGTATTTAAAGTCAATTGTCTACTTCTAGGATGAGAGAGGATATCTGTATTACTATGTTGAAAAAAATATAATGGTATAGACATATTAATGAACTGGCTACTGATCGGAGAGAGACTACAACAATAACCGCTTTTAAGGATAAAAGAGGCCAGTATGCTTCGTAGTAGACAGAGCGAAAGGAGACTGCTCAGTGCTCTCAGGACTTTTCATTCAGTGAGAGAAGAGAATTTGAAAACACAGGAACAAACGTAGAACAATCAGAGATGATTACACAGGACAAGTAAAGTTTCAGAAGTGCTCATTAGAGCACTACGTTAGAAGAGAAATTTGAGTTAAAATACGCTTAGCAATTAGAGCTGTCCAGACATGAGAGGACGGTGCTGCAAAGTAATGAAGTCCTGTCATGAGGAGGAGTGAGTCCCCAGCCGGCTCATCAATCCCCAGTCAGGGCACGGTGAAGAAGAGAGTGCCAGACACATCCCAAACTCTCTTCCTACCAGACAATTTTCTCTAAGATCCTTTTCATTATATGTTTGCTTCTGCATGTGTATGAGTGTGTAGGTGTCTGCCCAAGCCATAAGACGGTTCTGATCCCATAGAGCTAGAATTACAGGCTGTTATGAGCACCCTAGCATGGGTATTGGGAACCAAACTCTGGTCCATTGTATGAACAGCAAATGCTCATTGTTGAACCATCTCTACCCTCTGAGTTTTAATTATTTACATTGCTATCTTGTAGAAATGTGATTTTTCCAACAGTAAACCCATTTAATAATATGTTAACATGCGATTAGTGTGAGAATAATGACTGTACAAAGCAGAAAAAGCGACAGAAAAAAATAGTCATTGTGTTCTTGGTTTTTCATCAGACCATTTACTGTGAGTGCTTATGGCTCGGATATTGTTTCTACCAAGATCATGATAAACAGTAGATACAGTTCAATGAAAATATGAAGCTCATCTCTCATTCCCCCTAAATGAATCACTAAAAACATTTTAAAACTTAAACTTTAAAATATTCTGCTTTAAATCTTTTCTCAAATAGTATTTTTAATATTCTTTGATAATTCCATGCAATGAATTCTTATTATATCCATACTTCACAACTCCTTCCAGATCTAACTTCTTTGTCCTCACTTATCTCACTAACCACAAAATTTGATTTTTCTTCTTCCTTTTTTAATCCATTGAGTACATCGCATTGCCTAACTTTTATCTGGAATGGGGCCTATTTTGGGGGGCTATCCACCTACCAAGGTCATACCGTTAAAAAAAAATGACCTTCTTTCTTCCAGCGGCTGTCAAATGCCAACAGTAACTCAGCCAGGTTGGAATTTTATAACTACTTCACTCCACGCCCTGGAATTTTGTATAGCTTAAGCCTCACATATGGCACATGCTGACACAGTCACTGTGAGTTTATAGATGCAACTGTCCTGTTTTATCCAGAAGTACTCTTTCTTTGAAGTCATCAATCCCCTCCAGCTTTTCCAGTCTTTCTGTCACCTTTTCCATGACTATCCCCAAGCCCTGGAGTAGGGGTATGATGTGTTTACTGCATTTAGGGCTGAATACTCCAAAATTTTCTATTCTTTCCATGTTCACCAGTTGAGAGATTCAATATTAATTGCATTCTACAACCCTCTGAAGAGAGTTGGGAGACGCACTGATCTGTGAATATAGCAATAAGTAAATAGAATTCATTTTAATATTTTGTCAAATTAAGCCCAATCTATATAGACACGGGTCCTTGGATCTGTTATTAGTTACGGGTATAAGTTCCATCACTCAGAGTGGGTTGTAGATAAAGTCAGATCTAAGTGTTTGGCTGCTTCCATAATATCTGTGACACTATTTTTTTCCAGTGGGTATATCTTGCTGATCTAGTCATTATTGTAGCTCTAAGGGTTCACACCTGAGTGACATTGAGGATTACATGTCCTTCATCAGCATGCAAAGTTTCATCTAGCAATATGAAAGATAGCCAGGAGGGATGAAGCTTCCATGTCTGTACCTACTTGTTTGCTCCATGTTCTTTGACACAAGTGTGACTTCAGCAATAGGATCTTACCATCAAGTAATGGAGGGTAAACAAAGGGCATTGACAATATTAGGGAGCATATTAGTATCTGTGGACACCACAAGCCAAGAACTCAGAAAAAGTTAACTTTTTCATGATACTATGCCAATGGGATTTCCTCTATTAGCATATGGTATCTATATTGGGTATTTTGACCCCATTAGAGATAACTCAACTTAAACTCTACTTATGTATGCATATATATTTATGTTTCTACAGTTCTCTTAGAAATTTGTAAAACACAAAGATTTGAAATTGATATATTACATGTGTGAGAGACAACCTCAGTTAATAATGAAAACTTAGAGAAATTGACATGCATCCCAGTGACACCTTGCTTTCTTAGTAAGAACAAGGCCTTTGTTTCTATCCTCTGTACCACAATGGAAGAAAGGATGGAAAGCATAAAAAAATGAAGGGTAAAATCTGAGGCTCCAATACTGGTAAGTGATGTCTGCTTTTATTATATTTTAATATATATTTTTCTAAGAAGAACAATTGACTAAATTACAATTTCCTAGCATAGATTTCACCAACTGAAGTTAATACAAGAATCTGCTATAAGGACAAAGCAAAGAATAATAATTTTTCTGGATGCAAAGTCATTTGAAGATGGACTATCATTCTACTTTTTCACAGTGTAAGCATATGTCATTGTATCTTGTGAAGAATTCATTTTTGCTTAGAGGAGACATGACAAGCAATTTAGGCTTCAATTTGGTCATCTGCAAGGATGACACTGTTCCAGGAATAGTCATTATGTTTACATTGGTTGTGTCCATCAGGACATTACACAATTGTGTCAGTAAATAGGCCAGAGCAGGAAAACAAGAAAATATAATGAGTATCATTATTGAAGTGGATTCAAACTCTGGATCCAAATTACAATTATTATTTTCATCTAAGACTTCCAATTATATAGGAATTCTTCAATGCCAATTTAATTCTTCTAGAAATTTGTTATTTATTCTTAAAATAGAATCACAGATCTACCTTATACACAATGATGAATGATGAAAGCATGCAGACCAATATATTGCTATGAATGAGTGGGTTTGATTTCCTTTTTGGCAATGGCAAACTCAAGCCATTAGACTAAATGTGTTCATTCAACGAAAATGTATCTTGTTTATATAATGTTCTGGGCCAAGCAAAAGAGTCTTAGAAAAATTGAAAAGATTTTCAAGGAAGTGAATGAGATATTCATATCTTAATGGAAATAAAATTACTCAATTTTTAAAAAGACATACTTAGAAGTTCTTGTCTGGGTTACAATAATGCTATGCAGATGTTTCACATTCCCCTTTACTTATAATGAATTAACGTTGTTCAATCATTCTCTGCCCCAAGGATGTTTATCTAGAGCTAGTAGTGCAATTATCTGTTTGTTGTTTTAATAGATAGGAACCAACATTAAATAAGCAAGAAAAATTTCACCATCTGTTCATCTGTTGATGGACATCTTGACTGACTCTTCTTTTTATTGTGTTTAGAGCAAGCATGGTCATGGCTATGTAAGTACATCTGTAGCAGGCTACAGAGTCCTTTGGGTATTTGCCTAGAATTGGCACTTATGAGACCTTTGAAATTATTATTATTATGGATAATATATTGAGAAAACTCTAGAAATATTTACAAAGTGACTATGACACTTTACAGTCCCCTTCCGACACTAAATTAAAGATTCTATTCACCAGTTTCTTGCTTATAGCAAAAATCCAGAAAGCATCAATTGATTCTTAGCATCTATCCCACATTCTCGATTTTAATTCAGATGACTTATACATAGAAGGTACTTATTAGTTCTTAAATAATGGTGTCTAAGAATTCACTGTAGGAAAGTAACAAGACCTCCAATGTTAAAATTTCACAATATAAAAATAAATTGTAATAGCTCCTTAGCAACTCAAGTAATGGAACTTTTAAAACTCCCTTTTATTCAAGTTTTATTTGGAAAACTCACAGGACTAAATATAAATTTTAACCATACTATAAAATAGTGGCTAATATTTATTATGTTTAATATTCATTACAAATATATTGATTTCTTATCTCAGTCCGGTTTTCATTTTTCCTCACATTAAAGTTGTTTTGTGTCTTCTTTTTATTAAAATAATTAACTCATTTTTTAAAACAATCTTTTCTCATTTCACATACCTATCCCACTTCTACTCCCTCCCCACTTCAAGTAGTAGGGATAAATCATGGTATCACTGCCAGTGACCGCAAAGACTGCCCTAACCACACATCTGTCACCCACATTCGGCGATCCTAGTTTGGCCCTATGCAGGTTCCTCCACTGTCAGTCCAGAGTCAGTGAGCTCCCACTGGCTCAGATCAGCTGTTTTTATGGGTATACCCATTATGGTCTTCACCCCTTTGTTCATATTATTACTCTCTCTTCTCTTAGGCTGGTCTCCAGAAGGGTGGCTCAACGGTTATCCTGTGGATCTCTGCATCTGCTTCCAACAGTTTCTGAATGAACCTACTTAATAAATGTTTTAAGGAGTCATCATTCTGATTACAGAGGAAGACCAGTTTAGGCACCTTCTCAACTATTGTTTAGGGTTTGGCTGGGATCATCCTTATGGATGTGCTTTCTGGCATAAGTCCTACAAAGAGCTTCTAGATTTACAGTTTGATGTCAATCCACTCCCTGAGATCTACTCTGTCTATACAGGCATTGTACTTTCTGTCTCTGCCTTAAGTCCTCATCTATCATTAAACTCTCTTCTGAACTCGCCCTCTTGAGACAGACATGATGCAAGAGCTGGAAGATGAGAAGTAGTGCTGCAAACTTTTGTCTTCCAGACTTAACACGGCAATTGCACTCATGAATATGTACTAACTCTACTTATCAGTACATGACCCACATGAGATCAAGCCAGTCAAAATTCTCAAAGAAAAGGGGAAACAATCTCCTAGACGCCGTCCCTTACTAAAGAGATAATGGAAGTTGGTAGATGTCAGGGTAAATTATTCAATCTGAGGGAATGGCCCTGGCAGGGTTCTCATGTTTCAATAGGTGGTTCCCCATCTAGACACTTGCAGGAAGCACTAATTAAGCATAATAGGCTATCAGGGAAAAAAGAGACATGGATAGGAAGTGAAGTTCTTGGTAAAATATGGGGGTATTTGAAAGGGAGAAAGAAGGTGTCTATGATCACATTTCTTTGTATACATTTATGAAATTCTGAAGAATAAAATCAAACTTCTGGCATAAGTGAAATTTATTCGTTGAGTTCTCAAGACAAAGGACCCAGAATTCACTGCTTGAGGTATCTCTGCTGGATAACTGTTGTTCAGCATAGTTGTCTGAGCTATATGCTCTGGAGGTGGAAAAGTCTTCATTGCTCTCCAGGACTCCCTACTTTTTCCCAGGCTCACTGTGATAAATACTACAAGAAGGGAGAGAGGAAAAAAAAATGAGTTTAATTTTTAACATTTAGAAAACTCTTAATAATTAAAATTGAATGTGCAGTACAATAATACTTCCTTTAAAAGTTCTTGGGTACAGAAGAAAATAGGGTTATCGATGAGCTAACATGGAGCACAATAAGGAAGAAAGAGCAGTCATACAAAGGTAGTGTAGCTTCTTATGTAAATTCCTGAGCCTTGAGTGGAGAGGGGTTTGATATATACCTCCCATTTAACACTGACTGCTCCCAAGTCTATCATTTTCTGTACATTGTCCAGTTGTGACTTTCTGTGTTTATTACTATCTACTGCCAAAAGAGTCTTTTCTAGTGTGGGTTACATGAGGAACTGAACAATTGGCATTGATATCAGTAGCTGTATGTCACTGGGAGTCATTCTATTGTGATCTGCCTTTAGCAGATTAATAGCTGTTGGTTTTCACCTACGCCCATGACCTATCTAGTCTTAGTTACTTGATCACTTCAGCAGGGTCATGTATTATTCATTAATCCTGCTCATGGAGTGGAATTTAAATCTAAATTTTAAAAATCTCTTTGCTTACTCTAAGAACATTTTTTTTTTTTGGTTTTTCGAGACAGGGTTTCTCTGTGGCTTTGGAGCCTGTCCTGGAACTAGCTCTGTAGACCAGGCTGGTCTCGAACTCACAGAGATCCGCCTGCCTCTGCCTCCCGAGTGCTGGGATTAAAGGTGTGCGCCACCACCGCCCGGCTCTCCAAGAACATCTGTGCCACTATTTTAGCACTGTATCTTGTAAGTAGGTAGATCGCTATTGGAGGTCATGGGGTTTGATTCTGGGGGTATTAATCGCTACTCTTCTCCTCCTTTGCATAACTACCTTCCAGCACCATGAAGTGTATGTAGTCAGTGGAGGTGAAGATTCTAGTTGTACACGAACTATAACAATTGTCCAAAAACAAAAAAAATAGCTGAATTAAAACACAAAATATTGAAAGAAGATTATCGCTTATTCTTCTGGATCATCAAAACTCTTATTGAAAATAGCTTTATTTATGGCCCACTAAGTGACATACCTT
Organism: Microtus oregoni; assembly: GCF_018167655.1. Classification (NCBI taxonomy): domain Eukaryota; kingdom Metazoa; phylum Chordata; class Mammalia; order Rodentia; family Cricetidae; genus Microtus; species Microtus oregoni. Next base: position 7,401,871 of record NW_024543086.1, read on the forward strand.
AATATTTGTTTTTCTAGAATGCTTCATATGACTTTCTTGACCACTGAATTCTTTCTCAGAGATATCCCTAATGGTAAGACAAATTTTAGTCACATAAATAAATTTCTAAAGCACAAAAGAAATTGTGAAACAACAAAATTATCTAGTTGTAATTTGAAAATTAATTTCTGAATAATAATTTGGTAAAATGCATATTAAGAAGTGTTTTGTTGTGGATGAATCTTTTGGAAGGCACATGTATGACTCAGTTATTAGGAATAAATAAATTTAATTGCAGCTATTTTATGTATTAGAGTATGAAATAATTGATTAAAGCTTAATCAAAGTAATTTCTGCATTTTGTGTCAGAAAGAAATCTGACTTACTATGTAGGCCACCATCATCCACAGCCTTATTCTATACCTATTGCATAATAAATTTAAGATAGTTCCTAAGTTATTCACAAAACATCCAAGTATGTCAACATATTCTATAAAAGAGAAAATATATCTAAGTTATAATCCACTTATTTTAAAACAAATTAATATTATTGATACTATTAAGTTACATTAAGCTATTCTAAAAAGTGCAGGCCTCTACAACTCAGACATAGTTTACTTCCTTCTTAGAGTAAAATAACTGGCATTAACAGCTGGTTTCTTTATTCACAGTGAATTCAGGACTATTTGCTATTTTGCTTCCCTCGAACCCTGACAATGTCTGTACTCTGAAAGCTGAAGGACTGTGGAGCAGTTTGGATAGCTCAGTAGTCTGGAGTATGCAATCCCTTTGTAGAAGACCCAAGTTTGGTTCCCAGAACCCACATCAGACAGCTCTCAGGCAGCTTTAAGTCTAGTCCCAGGGTCCCTGATGCCTTTGACCTCTGATGGTACATACCCACAAACAAGCCCATGATTAAAAATAACACAAATCTGTTTTTATTAATATGAAAAAATTAAAAATGCCCAGATTCTAGAGGCCACAATCCATAATAAGAAAATAGAAATTCTACTTCGATTTCATAGAGGAAAGTTAGGAAAACAGCATGTATAATCCACGAAAGGACATAGCCTCACCTCTGTCTCTATAGAAAAGATGAGAGAAACTTGCTGACTACTCTATGGTGTCGATAACTATTCAAAAATTATTAATAAAATAAGCTTTTCTGAACCATCCTATCTGCCTCTCATTTTTTGTTGATCCTGAATCGATATGTTCTATCCATGTGCAGCAATTACTTAATAAGCACTTCATCACATAAGACACAAATTTGTCTTTTGTTATACAATTTATTTTCTTTACGATTGCATGCTTCCCCCACCCAGGAAACAGTAAGATATATTTAATTTTACTGCATGCCATGGCAACCGTCAATGACTTGTGTTGAGTTACTCAAATTATAAACAGTGGTGCAAAGGCACTATAATACAAAGTCTCCTTTTGGTTTTATATTTATAAATAAAAAAGAAATTGGCAATTGGAAAACCTGTATTCAGGGTCTTGCAGAGACATTCACTAATATTGTTAGACTCAATGAGTTGTGCATCAAATGCTCCTAGTTGAGGGTAACTCAGCACCTTCTAGTTCCTTTTTACAGAGGTGACTTTAACATGCATCAAGAAAGGCATCCCCATGGTTTTACTCCCTTTTGTTTCTGTGTTTCTCCAAATATCAAATGTAACAGCAGAAATTAGACTAGAAAAAAATAGAAAGTCTAGTCTGAGAGAAGGCAAAGAAAAGAATTCTCGACTTGATTTTCATCCCTTTAGCCATGATTCTTTGGAATGTCAAAATAAGGTAGGAGTACTATGCATTAGAAGAATGTCAATTTAGGGTGGACAACTGGTGACATATTCTGCTAGTCTCAGCAAGACTGATACCCGTGGTGTCAAATTATGGTGTTGAAAATAAGTGACGGATGTCTAAGGTAGTAAATCTACTTCCTCTGTGCAAATGGGGACCATCGTTAGTCATCATCAAGCAGAGTTGCTACAGTGACCTACAAACTACCTTGACTCAAGACAGTAAAGGAAGCAAGCAGTGACTACAGTCCATGGTAATGGTCATGAGACTGTTGATAGTCTCATGTAGAAGAAAGTGTCAGCAAATTCTTACCTGAGAGTTTAAGCACAACACCCTCTTACTCTCAACTGCGTTTCATCTTTGGAAGCACTAGCATTCACAGAACCTAGAAGGCTGGCTGCAATATAGATGCTACCATCTTTCATGAGTCATCATTATGTTGGGATGAAACTTTTCGGTCATGTCATTCCCTTGGAGTTATCAATGCAATCCCATTTCCCTGCAATAGACTCATTGCATTGCAGTTATGCTATTTTATCAATTAAGTAAAATTATATTCTAAGGAAGGAATGGTTGAAAGATCACAATTCAAATGCCCACTCTGTGATTTAAAAGTAAAATATAGGTTAATGTTCTGACAAGATATTTCTCAAAATTGAGCTTGCCACCCTTGGCTTTGTTGGTATTGTTTGCTGTTTGTTGGTTTGTTGAATTAATTCATGTGACAGTCTATTCTTTAGGAATGTACCTCATAATTAAAAGAGCACATTCTTTATATTTAATTTTAGTAACTAAGTTGTTCCATCTTAGAAACATCGATACCAATAACCATTTACTAAGTATCTAATTTGAATCTAGTTCAAAATCACAGATGAAAGCCAGAGCCTGTTTTAGTGGCTTGCTTCTTTGCTAGGTCAGCGGACAGACTGACTTTCCTGAAACATCTTCTACATTTCCATACCCTCAAAGAATCTACATTTCTTGGAACCCAGCAAGTCTTTAGATTCTTTATTGTGTCATAGGTATTGATTCTCAGTGAAATTAAAATCAACACCAGTATGAAGATAGGAGCCCCTTCAGAGGAATATTCACCACCACTTCAGGGCACAAGTGAGCAGCTCCTTAACTTCTCAGTCATATGACTTTTCAATAGAGCCATAGAAAATTAATTCACAGGAGTGTACAAGAGAGAAGATATGCTTCAAATCCAGTAGCACTTCATAAATAGAATCAGTTCTAACCAAAGTACAAGTGCTGAAGGAATTTTTTTAAGTTTCCCGGTACAAGGAGAAAGCTTTGAGATTTTGTTAATTTTTTTAATGTTCTCATTGGGAAAAAAAAAACCAGAAAACAAAAACTAATGACTATAAGTGAAGATGCAGTGAAACCAAAATTGGACCACTCCATGAGTAGAAAGAAAGATTTTGGGTGGGCTCAAACAGTCAAGGTTATCTCTGGGTGGGATGGGGGAAACAATGCTTAACAAAATGGCAAGAAGCAAGCAGATTTGATATGACAGTGAACCGACTGGGAGTCTGAGCTGGTACAGGTTGCTGGAACTGAACTAGATGTTCTTGTTCAAGGTAGTTGATCTTTGAATTGGATTAATAGTGGTTCCTGCAAGATTTAGGGAGGTTCTTGATAAAGAAAACTCACATTAGTAGATCTGCTTTTCTGGTAAACTTAAGCCAACCGTTAGGCCTGTTTACCCAATGGCAATCCTTGTATTTACCCAACCAGAGTCCTTCTGTTTAGGACATTGCCATAAGAACTGACATTGGGGCTTTGGACCTAAAGGTATCAGAAACATCAGTCTTTAACTTTTTTCTTCTGAATTTTACCAATATAAATTGATGACATGTATGGAATTATTAATCCTACCTTGTATTTTGGCTATGACTAACAAGAAATTTCTTCTAAAATAAGTGTTAATCATATTAAAGTTTAATACATCAATTGGTCTATTTCTCTAATTTCAATTAGATTATCTACATTACCTTGTGGAGTGTTAGATATCTTACATTATGTTCTAAGCATTTTCTTTCATGGATCTCTGTAACAGATGGCCTTCGGTTCTTTTCTCAAGCACAAGGGCTTTCTCATGACCTAGACGTGGCACCATGACTTTGCAAATCTTTAGGCATAATAAGAAGACTAGGAGGAATGTCCTGTGGGGCAGAACAAGGCCACAAGGGTAGGGAAGTTGTAAAAAGAAGAACTCAGATAAAGGGGTAAAAGATACACTGTTTGCAGAAAAAAATGTGGAAGGAAGAATTCAGATGTGGGAATAAGAGACCCTAATAAAGTTCTGCTTACAAAGTTGTTTCTACTAGAAAACTAAGCAATATCTAAGCATTAGTATAAAAAATAAAAATTGTTCATACTCAAAGTGAAATGAGAATCTTGAGTCTCTGTCTATCATTGCCCTCCTTTCTAAGTCCCCGTGATGCTCATGACTGTCCTTGCCGTGGATGATCTCTAATCTCTGCAACAGTCCTTTGAGAGGTGACCTGTATAAATATTCATTAGAATAAATACATGAAATGAATACTAGGGCAATAGGTCTGGAATGTTCCTCATTTCTGTTTTTAATTTTATTTATTTTCCAAACTCTATACTATTCTGAACATTTAGAAAACATCACCTGTGTGTGAGTCATCATGCATGTGTGCATGAACCTTTGGAGAACATTTACGTGCATGGCCCCATAGCCCAAGAGGAAAAATCCGAGTCAACTACATTATAAGGCGCAATGATTCCTATGGGTTTTACTCTGGGGGATCACAACTTTGGAGATGGCAGAGGCCTTGTTTGACCCAAGACAGGGTGCAATTGAGAACATAGGAGATTCACAAAACCAAGTAGTGACAAGAGAAGCATTCCAGCAACTCTTATGACACTCTACACTGAACTGTTCCTAAGGCTAGAGATGCTTGTGGATTTCAGCAAGTCTATTCCTCAGTCTATGTGGTTTGTTTTGATTTTTGTGGTTTATAACTAAAAGAAGCCACAACAGATATTATGAACAAATTCTATCCTACAGAGAAAACTGAGGCTGTAAGATGCTAAATATATCATTTCAGATCATCACATTTGTGATTGTAAGTGCAGGACTCCAGAATTCATACACATATGCTGGTGTGGAAATCAGTGTGGGAACCAAATTGACTGTCCTTGAATTCACTACATGATTTGAGATTTTGTTTTGCTCAAGTTGATGATGATTTACCAGTTTGCTTGTTTGTTTGTTTGTTTTTTACTTTCTAATAGTGTGGTATGGTGGTGGTGGTGATGGTGGTGGTAGTGATGGTGGTGGTGGTGATGGTGGTGGTGGTATGTGTGTTTTTATGCTTGTTTTGATTCTCAATACAAATTATCGAAACGGAGCCTATTTCTGAGAGTGTACCTAAAACAATCATAGTAAAACTTACTAGTGTATCTAAGATCCAATTTTTAAAAATTATTCTAAACAATGGCTGGGAAGGTAATAATGAAGAAAAACAAAAAGGCTGCCCTTGAAAAGCACTTAATGAAAGGATGCTCATGAGTGAGAAATTGTGACATTTTTGTTCAGAACTGCACTGGAAGTATTAATGTAGTAAGATTTAAAAGCAAGAGAATTGTAGGAAACATTATTAAAACAATGTGAGCTTTCCCAAGGAGGAAAATACTTCAGCTGAGAATAAAATGGAGCATGGAAATATTTCAAACCAATAACGTATTTTCAAAAATAGACTTCAAGTCAGATATACTTAGAAAATATCTTTTGATGAGCATCTAACTATCAAGCTTACCTCTTCAACATTTCTCTTGCACTTCTCTTTGAAGTGAGTGAGCTTGTTAATTCCTAAATCTATCCCACCTATCTAGGGAAATATATATATATATATATATATATATGTGTGTGTGTGTGTGTGTGTGTGTGTATGTATTGTGCATTTATTTATATATACATTACATATATATGTATATGTTATACATTTATTTATGCTAGTCTCTTTATCTAGAACTGAGTCCATATTCTTGCTTAGACAGAAGTGAAGAATAGGAAGCATTTACTGGGGAGGGACAGAAAATGGACTCACATTGGTTATCATCTTCAAAACATATTGTCCATAGGGAGAAAAATGTGAAATTAATTTCTTTATAATGACATAAGAACAAAAGTTTTGTGGTAAGAAAATAAAAGGTGCTATGCAATTTCAGTGGCACTAACAAAAATAATCTTACTATTATCAGTGGAATAATGAGGTAAGACTAAATGAAATATCACAAAAAAACCTCACAGACCGGAAAAGTAACTAGAAAAAATACATAGAGGCATGGAACTACAAGGAGCATACATGAGTTTCAAAAATGCATAAGAACAATTCAGAAGAAGCATCTGAAGAGTCGGTTGAGACAAGTATCCTTGAAATGAAGATGAAATAAGCCCTTTCCCCTTGAGTTGCTTTTTTTTTTTCTTTTTTTTTTTCGGGGAATTTTAGAACACTAAAGCAAAACAACAACAACAAAAACTAATAGGTAGGTAAACTACACATCACATTTAAAGCAGAAAGTCAGCTCCATTCTGGTCATAACTGTAATGGTACAGAGTGGGAAAGAATTAAAGAAGTAGTTATTAGTAGAAAGACTACAGGCCTTGAAGTTATCTGTTCACACAGACACAACAGCCCATCCTCTTCCAGTATTAACTATCATGCTGGAGCATTCAGCATTCAGACCCTTTTTTTCTATTAGCCCAGGCAGTAGCTCAAAGCATTCGAAATCCCGTGGTCTCTCTGGATTATAAAAGTGTGGCAATTGTACAGTTCAGCTCTCTGAGTTTCAGATGAAAGCCACGTTTCATATTAAAAACTCCCAGCACATTTCAGATACAGCTGGATGAAGAAAGAGATTGTGCTTGGTGCTTCTCTTGGCCAGCATAGCCAAATGAAATATTGTTGGCAGTGAAACAAATTACACAGTTCACTGCTCAAACCAATGCAATAAAACCACCTGTGTGGATGTTCTTTTGTTAGTTTTAAAGCTGTATTGAAGTTCTCATTTTAGTTCTCATTGTAACTCCCAGATCCTGACTAATTCAGATCGGAGAATCAGTAGATCTAAAAGGTTCCACCTACATTGCTTTAATTTTCATGTTTTCTTTTTTTTTCTATTTTTTTATTCTTTTTTTTCTTTCTTTTTTTTTAATTTATTTATTAAAGATTTCTGTCTCTTCCCACCACCGCCTCCCAATTCCCTCCCCCTCCCCCAATTAAGTCCCCCCCCCAGCCCGAAAAGCAATCAGGGTTCCCTGTCCATAAGATTTGAAAATGTAATATATACCCTTACTGAGGTGACTCAAAAACCAGTACCATGGTGATTGTTTACTTGTTATAATGACCACAATTACTATGGTTTTCAGAAATACAAAATGGGAAGAGATTGATGTTTCAGAGTACTTGATATATAAATTCTATAAAGATCCCAGTATAAATAATACATGCAAGAACAGTCTGTGCTTCTGTAATGCACTAATCTTTTGAGACTTTTCTATGATGGAGAGCTAAGGAAACAGAGGGAAACATTAGCATTGTTCATAACAGTAGTATATCTATGTTGATCAATTATAATCTGAGAATTCAGCTTTGTCTTACATGAGTCTGTCACAGTGACTGAGAGCCAATAAAACATATGTTATGTAAGAAAACACTGCTAGAAGAATCCTGGTTCATGTCATAAAATCCAACAAAAGCAAAGCTACCGAGAAGCTAGATGCATATGGCAGAGACGGTATGGAATCACTAGTGGACCAGACAAGTATCGATTTTCCTGGCCCCATCCATTAAATGACTTTTTTCAAATGAAAACAACCATTAAAGGCCACCCTGTGAAAGCTAATTCTTTTCCTTCAGCTCACATTTCTTTCTCAGAAAATACGGACTCTGCCTCCTTTTCTCAGAAAGTCAAATGTCCTTTTCCTAAACTATTTGCAATCTTTATTCATTTAACACCTTTAATTTCTCAAGGGTACAATCTCAGCCCTTGTTTTAACAATAAGTACGATAAAAATTCATATCTCATAGTTATTTTCATTGTAAATGTTGCTGGATATATCCATGGACACTGAATTATACTATATGTAATCCAGGGACCTCTGTCCATGATACACACTTGACAAAGGCATCTGTAATCACTGTGAGGGAAAAGAAAGTTGGGCCAACCATATATGTTCTTGCTGTCTCATTTCATTGGCTTAAAAAAAGTATGTGCACAAATACAATCTCACATTTTCATAGATGGGTATATCTACCATGTAGCATAATGTTGCAGAAGTTATATAAATCGCCTAAGTGATTCTCCCAGTCTTCAGTATTCACAATGTTCTGTTCATTTACTGCCATCTTCAAAACATCCTTGAGACTATCACCTCCCAAAGAACAGCTCTTAAATCCGTTCTTTTTTCTCTTTTGTTCATCTTTTTTTTAATTTATTATATTTTTTAAAAGAAATTACGAGTCCAAATTCCCACTCCCCCCTCCTCCCATCCCCTCCACATACCCCACGCTCTTTCCATCCTAAGAGAAGGTAAGGCACAATGCTTTGTGGAAGATCCAAGGCCCTCCTTACTATAGCTAGACTGAGCAAGGTATACATGCAAAGAGAATAGGATCCCAAAAAGCCAGTACATGCAGCAGAGATAAATCCTAGTGCAACTGCCAGTTGCCCCTCAGACTGTCCCAGCCATGCAGCTGTCGACCACTTTCAGAGGGACTAGTTTGGTCCTATGCTTGTTCCTTCCCAGACCAGCTAGAGTTGGTGAGTTACCATTAGCTGAGGTAAACAGTTTCAGTGGGTGAACCCATCACAGTCTTGATCTCTTTACTCATATTCTCATTCCTTAAACTCTTCAATTAGACCTTGTGAGCTCAGTTCAGTGCTCCAATGTGGGTTTCTGCCTCTGTTTCCATCTGTTGTTGGACAAAGGCCCTATGGTGATATTTAAGATAATCATCAGTCTGATTACAGAGCAACTCAAAATTGGGCCCCCTCTTCTCTATTGCCTAGGGTCTTAGGCAGGGTCATCCTTGTGGATACCTGGGAATTGCTCTACGGCCAGGTTTCTGCTGACCCTATAATGGATCCCTCATTCAAGATATCTCTTTTCTTGCTCTCATCTCTGTCCTTCCTCCATTTTGACTATCCTATTCCCTCGAGTTCTCTTCAACCCTCCCCTTATGTCCTCCTTTTCCCCTTCTTCCCTTCCTTCCCCCCCCCCCACATCCCTATGTTTCCAATTTTGTCAGGTGATCCTGTCTGTTTCCAATTTACTGGTGGGTCTATATATGTTTTTCTTTGGGTCCACCTTATTACTTAGCTTCTCTAGGATCATAAACTATAGGCTCAATGTCTCTTGCTTAAGGCTAGTATCCACTCATGAGTGAGTATATACCATATTCATTATTCTGGGTCTAGGTTACCTCATTCAGGATAGTGTTTTCTAATTCCATTCATTAGCATACAAAATTCAAGATGTCATTGTTTTTTATCACTGAGTAGTACTCTAATGTGTTAATGTGTCATAATTTTGTTTCCATTCTTCAGTTGAGGGGCATTTAGGTTGTTTCCAGGTTCTGGTTATTACAAATAATGCTGCTATGCAATAGTTTAACAAATCGTATTTAAATCCCTTCTTAAGGATAAAATTTGAAATTTACTTAGCATTTGTATCTGGTCCACTTGTAATGGAGATCTTAAATGACTATTTATTCATGCCCCTTTGCCTACAGGTTTTATGTTTGAGTTATGGAGGACAATGTCTACAAACAACTGAAATTTATATATTTAATGCTTAAGATTCAGGCTCTAGAGTAGACTTTCATTTTACCTTTATGATCTGTGCCCCCAAACCCCACAGAATACAATGAATTAGTTAACATAAAGAAAACATCCAAAATAAGATCTAAACTGTTACAGGGAGTCAACCAGTATGCCCTTGAGCTTATGATAGTAGATTCATGTAGCTGCTTAAAATAATTCACAGCATGGACTACTGGGATGGTGTGGTGTTTCTCTTCCCAAGGAAACCATATGGTTTAGTAGACAAGAGGTCATAATTCAACTCCATGTTAAATTCTGGATCTTCCTTTTTATTTCTAATTTTTCAACAGACGTACCATTACATAAAACTTAGGAAGATTGGTAAGCATAATATGTGATTTTCAAGATGTTTAGCAGTCAATTACAAAATTCTGTGTGTGTGTATATTTATACAAATGTAAGTGCAGGTGCCGATGGAATGCAGCAGAGAACATCTGAAGTCTTGGAGCTGAAGTTACAGGTGATAGTAAACTTTCCAGAGTGGGTGCTCAGAACTAAACTCACGTTTTCTACAAGATCTGTAGCTACTGTTAGCCACCTAACTAGCTCTCTAGCCATTATGTATTCAATTTTGTTAGATTATATTGGGGAGACATAACAGAAAACAATGTGACCTCTATCTGAATTAAAAACTCTATGAATCAGAGGAATTATAAACAATCATATTGAAGTACATCAATACTTCTTCTTGTTTTTCATAAGCCATTTATATAAAAATCAGGCAAATGCTTGTTAGGAACTTAACATCTTAACAAGTGGCATGATTTGTGTTTAACATGCATAATGGTATTTCAGAGTTCAAGTATGTAGTCTCAACACCTTCTAGAATTTTACAATGTAGACTAGTGGGATATATTAAACATGGTTACTCATTAAAGAAAGTGAGATGTATATGACATATTATGGGCACTCATTGAAGAAAGCTCTTAGGGTTCGGTCCTATAGGTAGTGTATGTCCGTCATTCCAACACTCAGAATCTGAGGTAGGAAGTGAGGCCTGAATGAACTAACTACACACGGAATTCCATGGTAGGTTAATCTAAAGCAAAACACCTTAATATGTAATTAAAGAAATAAATTCTGAAAACACATCTGTAACATGATTGAGTCTTCTATAGAATTCTCTTAGAAAACAATTTTTCTCATCTCTTAGATTTAGAGAATAAATGCCCTATTAAAACTAAAAATCTCAAGCCGGGCGATGGTGGCGCACGCCTTTAATCCCAGCACTCAGGAGGCAGAGGCAAGCAGATCTCTGTGAGTTCGAGACCAGCCTGGTCTACAAAGCTAATTCCAGGACAAGCTCCAAAGCCACAGAGAAACCCTGTTTTGAAAAACAAAAACAAAAAATCTCACTAATTGTCCTGCTTATTTATCTTTTAAAATTCTCACAGCATACTCCTCTCTTGCTGAAGCTCAACCTCACAGACTTGTTAACAGAGTATGCAAATGCTCTACAAGAGAACCACGCCCCAAACACTCTAACAAGTCCATAAACAGAAATACTTGGTTGGATTTTTTTGCAGCAATTTGTTGATGCACTTATTTAATAATAGCGTGTACTTGTTTAGTGTTCCAACATTTAGAACAAAATAATACATTAAAATAACCTTGCCTGGAAGTTTGTTTTGACTGTTTTTATTTTTACTAACATTTAGGGACTTTCCTCAAAAGCATTCTCTGGAAACCATTTCCTATTTACTCAAGACTAGGTCTATTCTGTGTGTGTGCATCACGCTCTATGTAATTCTTCTATACTGTTTTCACTCTTGTTGAGATCTATCCGCTCCTACCCAGGGTCCTGTAAGTAATGGCTGTGGTATTTACCAAGTTGTTGATACTGCCTAAAATGTCCCTAAATTAAATCTCCATGATTCAGTACTAACTAACTGAATTAATGACACAGGATAAAAGGTGGTGCTCTTACTTCTCCAATTCTGTTCTTTAATGGTTCAAGTAGGCAGACAGAGTAACTATAAAATTAAAATTGAACAATGTAGTGGGTCTAGAGTAACAGGAGAGCACAAAAAAAGGGAAAGGTGACTGGATCTTGATAAGCCAAGGTCATTTCAAGGAAATGATAACATCCACAGCTATGCTTGGGAAAAGATGTTTAATGTATACAGTGATTCCCCTTAATGCTTCCTGGGAACTTGATTTCCTTATCAACTTGCTAGCATTATAAACAGATTTTTCCCTATCTGACTTTACATGAAAGACATTATGAAGTGATCCATCCTGACACAGAGGAAGAGCACAAAGTTACTCACACCAACTCAGTCAGCAATTTACTGTGTCATAAATATTTAGGCAAATATTCTTCGCCAAGAAATGCATAACGAAAGGAAAACTGTCGAACTGACCTCTTTTCACACTCTGGCATTCTTCCTATTATTTAAGAGAAACTCTACTAACTTGAAAAGATGACGAAGAGAAAAGCAGGCTAAAATGAAACTGGATTTCATAACATGTCTGAGAACTACTAAAGAAATATCAGAAATTCACATTACAATAGAGAGAGAATGATATCTACTGGTTAAGAGAATTCAGCCTTGGCAGCTGGCAATGTATATTCCTTATAAAATTGAAAGGGTTTTCCCTTTTTCTTACATATAATCATGCTAATAAGCAATAATGGAAGTTATCAACAAATGGGGGAGAAATCATCCAATTTCCTGTAAAGGCCTAATAATGAAAGCAACTCATCTTTAATGGGCTAAAGTTGCTTACAGATACTTTACAAATGTCCTTAAATAACATTCATTTTATTTATACATACATAAAACCAGCATTTGATGACTGTTTTGTAAAATAATCATCATTTTCTTTTCTGTAATTTTTTTGGTTCTAACATATTCCTTCTTGTAACTATAGAAGAGTCTTGGACTAAGGTTATTTTCCTAAAAATAAACATAAGAAAAATCTTTGTGACCTTGAGTTTGGCACTGAAAACTTAGGTGCATTATCAAAAGCACAATTCCTGAAAAACACTTCACTGTTATAAAAAAAAAAACTATTTTGTGGGAGACACTATTCTGTTGAGAGGATAAAAAGACAAGCGAAAGAGAGAAAAATTCCAAATTGTGTGTATGCTGAAGAATACAGAACTTTAATACAATACCAAGAACTTCTAAAAACTCAGGCATAATAAAACCACAGACAAATATTCAAAAATGTCCCCAAATGTTCTAATAAACATTTCACTTAAAACCCTAAATTCTCATATTCTCTCTCTCTCTCTCTCTCTCTCTCTCTCTCTCTCTCTCTCTCTCTGTGTGTGTGTGTGTGTGTGTGTGTGTGCGTGCGTGTGTGAGAGAGAGAGACAGAGAGACAGAGAGACAGAGAGAGAGAGACAGAGACAGAGACAGAGAGTGAGAGAGTGAATGAGTGTGTGTTCCTCTCTCTCATCTCTCTTTTCTCTCTGCATCCTTCTCGTCTTCTCTTGCTCTTCTCTGTTCCTTTCTTCCCAATCTCTCTCTTGTCTATCTCCCTTCTCTTTTTCCTTCTTCTTTCTTGACTCTCTCTCTCCATCATTCACGAGCTTTGCTATAATGAACTCTGCTGTCTAAAACCTCCCAAGGAATAAAACATGGAAGATAATCTTCAAAACTAGAGCCAAAATAAATCTCCCCTCCTTAGACATGTTATCCCAGCATCAGAAAGCTGATTTATAAAGCAAACAGGAAATCCTCCCTGAATAAGGCAGGTATTTGAAAATATGGTGTGTCTAAAACTGAGTCAAAAGATTAATGTTCCTTTGCATTAGGTAATAAATATGCTTAAAAAGGAGAAGACAATTTGTGAAAAAGAATGACAAACATGCATCGAAGAGATGCTTTGTGAAGAGAGGAGATACTGAGGCTGGAGCTTAGTAAATTAGAGCCAGGGTGGTTTAGATTAATAGTAGTGAAGAGTGGAGAAGAAAAGCCACAGGCATGGTTCCTGTGGTGAGGAATCACCCTAGCAGTTTAAAATATGAGCTGTTTGGGGTTATGTTTTAATAGTACAAACCCAGATTGTTATTTTAAAGCTGCGGTAAATAAAGCTGAACAACTGGGTAGGTCAATCATGTGGTAGTCATTCATGTAATTCCTACTCAATCTTTGACAAAAATGAAACCCTTAAGATCACCCCTCTTGTTCCATTATTTCTCAAATAGAAAGATATTCCATGTAACTTGTTTGCAGACCTCTAAGTTGCCCCATCAATCAATCTTCTGTAAAGACAAGCACAGATTTACTACACTACCAGCAGGTACTGGTGTTAACCACACGCACGGGAACAGATCTCCCAACCTAATAGAGGAAACAAATGTTCTCTTGCTTTTCTCATGATTGCCTCCAGAAGATGTATTCTTGGATATGATAATCAAATCTCAATTCTTAGTAGCTTTTTTCAAAAACCTAATTTTCCTTACTCCATTTTCTATATAAAAGGCGTAGGTTTTCTTCCTGTCCAGTCTACACAGAAATTCTTCACCTTTCAGCAAGGAAAGCTGAGATGTCATATGGCATTTAGGATAGATCTTAGGTATTTGCAGGAGAGCTCTGGGCTGTAGTCTGAGGAAGTTGTTCGTTGTATTTATACAAGTGAAAGCATCAGAGAGAATAGAAAATGTCAAGCAATAACATCCATGCTTTTATCAGGAGAAAATATCATAGGAACAACTTAATTTGAGAAGATCTTTTGCTTTAATATTTTAATGCAATTTCTGACTAGCTGAAAAGCAAAAAAAAAATTCTCCCTATTCTGGTTATGTAATGCATTTGCTTAACTCCAACCCTTCCAGCATCCACTTTTCACAATTAGCATTAAAAGGCAAAAATTCAAATTAAAAGTACCTCACTTGCTTGAAGCATGATTAAAATAAAACATTACTCTTCTCTGCTTCTTGGATGTTTTATATATGCACTATGAGTCAGAACCATGGCTATACATTGTTTTCTTATAAAGTCACTCAGAGGTGAAAGGTGTGTTTTTATTAGTCATTCCAGAATAAAGGCACTTATAACAATCTAATTGTCTGTGTTTAAACACAGAGAGTCTTTTCTATTTCCATCCATTTGCATGCAAAATTCAAGAAGTCCTTGTTTTTTACTGCTGAACATTTTCAAAAAGCAGTATATTTATTTTAAATGAAACTTACCCTTAATTCAAACATATAAACAAGAATTAATTAAAATATAAATCTCTCTTCCCTCTTCTATTCTCTCCTTTCTCATTTTTTCTCTTTTTACTCTCTCTCTCTTTCTCTCAACTTACATTTTATTTAATGAGAGTTTAACCTACATGTATGTATTGTATCATTTGCATACTTGATATGTAGAGAGGTCGGAAGAAGTCACCAAACTCACTGAAATTGGAGTTAGAGGTGGTTGTGAACGACGAAGTGGGTTCTGGAAATCAAACCCCGATCTTTTTCAAGATCAGCAAGTGTTTTTAACCACTGGGCCATCCCTCCATCTTCCGAATCCAGTCTCCAAAGGGAAACAATACTAAACTTCAAAAATTTTACTAGCTGTCATAATGTACACTTGTAATCTAAGATTTTAAAATGCAGGAGATTAAAGATAAAGAACTCCAGGCTGGGTAACCTCTGCTACCTTGAAATTCAGAAATCTTGAAGTTCTGTCTAAATCAGTCAATAAATAAAGTTTAAAATACCAAATTTAAATTAACATGGAAGATAAGCATGAACTTCAGAGATCAATGTGATTCTCAGTTGCCAACACTTTGTATGGAATTTTCTAAAAGGTTTACTATTCCCATATTATTCAGTCTTTAAAGAACAGAAAAGAAAGTTCCTAGGGTTCTACGTGAGTTGACCTCTATATAGGACAATTTGAGAACAGACTGGAATTAGGGCCAATTCTGGGTGAAGAGCCGCAGTTATAGAACTGTCAACCACAGGTTTCCAGTGGAGAGAACTAAAGTGGTTCCAAGGTTTTCAAAATTCTGACCCTTGCCCTGTCTCGAAAAAAAAAAAAAACAGATAGATAGATAGATAGATAGATAGATAGATAGATAGATAGAAGATAAAATTTCTGACTCCCATAGGAACTTCAAATCCCCCTGAAAACATATGGGCAGTGTAACATATGCACTAACATTTAAAAATTATACAGGGGATACTAGGTAGATGTCTCAGCTGTTAATAGACTGTGTTGTTGTTGCACAGGACCCAAATTCATTTCCCAGTTCTTATACCAGCCAGCTCACAACTACTTGTAACTATAGTTCTAATAATCCTAATTTTTTTCTGACCTTTCCATATACCTGAGCATGGATACACACACCAACACACAGACACACACCTGAACCTAGGTGCACACACCAACACACAGACACACACATGAACTTAGGTACACACAGACACACACACTAAATGTAGGTGCACACACACACTCACACAGACACATACTGAACTTAGGTGCACATACCCACATACAAACACACACCGAACTTAGGTGTGCATAATTACACACAGACACACACTCATATGCATAATAAAAATAAATAAAACTTTTAAAATATTGAAAAGAATCTATCCAAGGAAACAAAATAGTTCAGTGGGCTGGAAAGCTAATACAAAACAAATAACTACCTATGTCCAAGTACTTAAGACTTTAGAATTGTGAATTCATATGTAGAACAGCCTTAATTGGATTATGATTCAATAGGTAGAATAACAAAAAGGAGGAAATAGAAAAGGATTGTGCCAGACACTGCTAAAAATGCCAGGAGTGACACCTAGCACTTAGGAATAGTTAATAAAATTTTTTAAATATATTTTATATTTTAAAAAATATTTATCATTACTTATATATGATAACATAAATAGAATATTTTATTATGGACAAATTCATGACTAGATAAAAACTTTCTAAAGAAAAATATTGCATTAAAGTATTTTTACTTACCCATAGTATATATTAATATATAATATGATATGATACATTGTGTGATATTATTATAATAAATACATATTTCAATATGTCCATATTATACAGAATGTAATAAGAATGAAGATATACACTGAATTCTTTATAGAATAGACAGAAAGGGAGTATATTGATCAAACAAAGTAGTAGTTGGGATGTTTTCAGAAATGATGAAATTTAGAAAAGTAAAATGTCTACTACAGTGTGAAAATCAATTGAGATCCTAAATTATATGTATTTAGTAACACTTACAACAACTAAAATATAAATTAAATATTGACTCAATCAGAAAAAGAGGCATATTTAACGTGATTAAAATTAGAAAAACTATGGGTTTTTTTTTCTTTTTCAACAATACTGAAAACGTAGCTCACATATGCCTTGTATAATATGTTCACAGAACTAAGAGGGGTTTTAAATGGGGGTGTCCAAACATCAGGAGTCATGTTAACAGGGAATGAGGAAATATAAATGGGCCCAATACCTAAACAAAGACCTGCAGCCAACTGAACAATAATGAGCAAAGAAGAATTAGATTTCCCTAAGGATGAGGCCCCAATTGTGTAAATATCAAATGGTCATTCTTGAAATCATAGGCATACTAGTAATACTAAACGGACTCAGTGGGCTGCATTTACATATTTATAGCTATATATTCATCAATGACAATTAAGGGGGAAAAAGCCATGAATTTGAGAGGGACCAAGGGGTGGGAGGAGGTATAGAGAAGGATTAAATGGAGGAAAAAGAAGGGAGAAATGATGATTATAATTTATTGTAAACAAAGAAGCAAAATAAAAATGAAACTCTAAAATAGCATCATTAGTAAATCTAGCTCTCAAGTATAAAAATAATATTTAAGTATTTTAAATGAAGAAAATATAGAACAATTTTTTTACCCCAAAAACTTAACTATAGAAATACATACACAACATAAAAAGGTACATGGGCAGATTTCAAAAGGAAGGAGATGGGCCAAGGATGTGGTTCAATGTGACAAAGTACTTGCTCCACAAGCCTAACCACCCTAATTCTCTCTCAGAACTGACAACAATGCCAGAAATAAGTGAATACAATGTACACATCAAGAACTGTAGCACTCATAGGACAAAACAATGAGATGGAGACAGAATGAGCTAACAGTGCACTCTTCAGATAGCCTACAGAGTGCAGAAAAGGAGACTCTTCACAATAAGGTGGAGTGGAGAACCACCTCCAGGGTCTTTCTCTTTGATCTCCTCATCTGTGTTATGACATGTACACTCACATACACATATATAAACACATGCTCAAACACAACACAAGGACACAGAACAAATTGATTATATTGAAGTTTTGAAAATGAAGTCAACAACTCCTAAAGCAATCCTGTGGTGTAAGAAAAAAATTAGAGTAAAAATATTTGTGAATATGTATGTCAATCAACTTCAATACTCATGCAGTGTGGTACTACCAGTCTCAACGCTTATTTGGA
Organism: Microtus oregoni; assembly: GCF_018167655.1. NCBI lineage: Eukaryota > Metazoa > Chordata > Mammalia > Rodentia > Cricetidae > Microtus > Microtus oregoni. Next base: position 7,419,931 of record NW_024543086.1, read on the forward strand.
GATAGAGTTGTAGCTAATCTCTTTTATTATGATAATTATTAATGACTATGCAACTATCATTCAGCAATAATAGATGCAAAGTTCCACATAGAAAATAATTTTTTCAAGTGACATTATTTTTATTTTTCAGAGTATAAAAGAAAACATGACTCCATAATTAGATAAAGGAATTAGTGTCTTCCAGTTTAAGAAATAACAGTGGAAACCAATCAGAAACTGTGCAGAGGTTATTTCTGTGACCAAGACAAGAGACAAGGAAGAGGACGCAGTGACACTTTTGCAATTTTCCTACTAAGAATGCAGAATTTAATATAATCATGAGTAAGCAAAAGACAGATACAATTTGAAGGACACGTGAAGTAAAAAATATCAAAACTCTGGAAGTCAAGGGACAAACTGAGCAACTTCTCCACAGCATAAGAGAAAAGCAAATGTTTCTGGAATTTAAAGAAAGGCAAAGGTTTTCAGGGGTTCCTACTGTCACAAAGGGAACAGATGAAACAACTGACCCACCCAGAGAGGAAGAGGAGTACATTGGCTGGAAAAGTCTCTGTATTGATTTCCTGCTTGTGACTGCCCATTGCAATAAAGTGAAAAATTGAGGAAGTCTCTTGAACATAGTTCAATGTCCTCTAAAAGAGGAACTGCAGATCTACAGGAAACACAGGGGAAAGTTTGCCATGGTTTGATAAACAAAATATTGCAGTGAATACATACTGAACATTGGATAGCACCTGAGCTTGTAGCAGTCCCTTTCTTCTTATAGAAGCTTAAAACAATATTTTGAGAATGTTCAGATAAGAATACAATATTTTTTTAACTTATTCACTTCTCCTTTCCACTTCAACTCCTGCTCTGTCCCTCCATATCTCCAATTCGAATTCATTGCCTCTTCAATATTCATTATTTCTCTTCTTCTATACTCATTATATAAGAAAAATCAATTTGAATTACATATGTATATACAAACACATATGTGTGCACACATATTGTAAAACCTACTGAGTCTACTGTTTTAATTCCGGTTAGTCAATTAGTGTTGGCCACAAGCTCTGAGGTAATGTGCAGCCTCTCAGGGAATTCTGTCCTGAGGAAAACTGACTGTCATTCAGCAGTTGTTAATTACCTATAACTCTTCAACTTTGGCTTGGACCTACTAAGTCCTTCACCTACCCATGCTGGAATGATGACTTATGTGGTCACAAGCTATTGGCATTTTATCATAACGTTGCTAGTTCAGAATATTTTAACAAAAGCTTTTTAGTTTAAGGTAAGTATGATTGCTCAGTTCCTTTCATCACCTATAGAACCCCAAATCTGGATTAAAACTCAACAGAAATGTCTTGTAAATAAGTGCCTAAGAGAATTGTTTGCTCTTGCTTTGTTTTGTTTTGCTGTTATTTCACAGTTTAGAGGAAAAAAACAAAGAAGGGAGTTGAACATCTTGGTAATATCAAACATAATTTTCTATTTCTTGTAGAAAATTGCATCTGCTTATTGGCCAGGCATTTCTAAAATCCATCACCTAGAACAGTGTTTTTCACTTTATTAATAAATAAGTTTACAAAAGGGTTTAACAATAACTTGAATCTTGATAATATTAAATTTTAGCTATAGATATCGTGATGCTTCATAGACTTGTATTTAAATTAGGAGGATCCTGCTTTAGAAAATACACATTAGTAACTGAATGGTTCCACAGGTGAAAGGTCTTGCTGTGTACATATAAGGACCCCTATTCAAATCCCAAGCAGCCATATTAAATGTCTGGTGCAGCTCCACATGCTCTTATAACCACGGTGCTAGGGGTGATCGTAAGCACAGGATCACCCTAGTGGATTCCTGAGAGTTTTGCTGGCACCAGGCTTCTCCCTAACCCCAATATGCTCTCCCCCAAAAGACATTTTTTTTTCATTACTTTCTACCGCCTTTCCACCTGTAACTCACCCAACCCTATCCTTCATGTTCCCATCCCCCACCCGACACCTGCCCCCAGTTTACCCAGGAGATCTCTTCTGTTTCCTCTTCTCAGGGAGAACCATGGTACCTCTTTGAATTTTCCTTGTTACCTACCCTGTCTGAGGCTGTAGATTGTAACCTAGTTATCCTTTATTTTATAACCAAGATCCACTTGTGAGTGAATACATAACATTCTGTCTTTCTGGGTCTGGGTTATCTCATTCAGGATAATTTTTTTGTAGTTCCATCCATTTGCCTGCAGATTTCATGATGTCATTTTTTTATAGGTGAACTGTATTTCATTGTGTAAATGTACCACGTTTTCTTTATCAGTTCTTTGGTTGAGGGGCATCTAGGTTGTTTCCTGGTTCTGATTATTAAGAATAATGCTATTATGAACATACTTAAGCAAGAGTCCTTGTTATGATTGAGCATCCTTTGGGCATATGCCCAAGAATGATATAGCAATAGTGGAGAGGGTGCCTAAACTAGCTATCGCCTATAAACAGATTGGTGACTACTTTAATTGTCATCAGAAAGCCTTTATCCAGTAACTAATAGAAGCAGTTGCCGATATCCACAGCCAAGAACTGGGTCTAACTCCAAGAGTCATGTTAAATAGGGGAAGAAGGGAATATACAATAGAGGAGTGTCAACATCATGATGGGGAAACACTCAGAGACAGCTGACCTGAGCTCCTGGGAGCTCACAGACTCTAAACCAACAGCTAGGGAGCCTGCATGGGACCAACCTCAGCCCTCTACATGCATGTGACAGTTGTATTATTTTGTCTGTTTGTGGGGACCCTAACTGTGGGACCGGGACCTGTTGCTGGGTATGAGCTGGCTTGTTAGAACCTCTTCCCCATACTGGGTTGCCTAGCCAAATCTTGATGCTTGTGGAGTAGCTTGTTCCTGCCTCACCTTGATATACCATGCTTTGTTGATGCCCATAGGAGGCCTGTCATTTTCTAAAAGGAGTTGATGGGGAAAATAGGGGGGGGGGGTGGAGGGAGGGAACAGGAGGAGAGGAATGAGGGGACTAACATCAGGATGTAAACACAAAAAATTAATTAATTAATAAAAAAAGAAGAGGATCCTTGGCCTTGCTAGTGCTCAGCCTCACCCCAGGTTCAGTGATCCATCCTCTCAAGAGAAGAAGGTGGAGAGTTACACAGCAGGACACCCAAATTTCTCTTCTGGCCTCTTCATATGTACTCATTGCACAACACATACTCATACACACCCACACATTCACACATCCATGCATGAACAAACACAAGCGTACACAAGCACAAGAGTATATCAGTCTTATATTATGATGAAAGAAATAAACGAAACAGAGTAAGATAGCTCTCTCGTGGCTTCATTCTTATGCCAAATCTTTAAACTCTGATTTGATTTAATATAAGTTGAGAACAGAATAGTGATTGCTAGAGGCTAGGAGTAAGAAGGAATGGACAAAAGTTGATTAAAAGATACTGAATTAAACTTGGACAGGAGAAAGAGATTTTTAGTACACAGAAGGTGACTATGGATAATGGTAATATTTTAAAAAGCTGAAGAGATTCAACAAGCTTCCACAACAAAGAAATCATTAATAATAGGTAAGGTAGGTATGTTTATATTACATAGTATACACATGCATCAAAAGACAATATGCTCTTTCATAAGTAGGTAACATGTTTATGTGTTGGCTAGCCTAAAATTCAAATTAATAATATGCAAAATATATATCTTAACGAAATGTCATTATTCCCTAAATGCTAGCAAGTTTCCCTTAGGTTATACATAAGTGACAGTTTAAATATAAGAAAAATCTTAAGACATAAGTCCCTTTCTCAGTACATTACCTACTTTTGAACCTTGAATTACAAATCTTCCATTCTGTATTGGCCACATGCTCTTTCCTTTACTGAGTCAACTCATTTGCTTCTGGTACACAGCCATTCTATGTCCTATATCCAAGTGAACCACCATGAAAAACCTCAAAAGAGCTAACAGCTAACATCAAGCCTTATAGGCCTGGCTATTGAGAAAACCATATCAACAAGAAAACTTGCATTCTTATTTTCCTTCATTGATATTTCTGGAAGGAGCCCAGAACACTTGCTTACTCCCAGGCCAGCGAGGACCTCAAATTAACCCCGCATCATACCACCCTAGCCAATTTCCTTTGCTAACTTGTCTCCTCTAAGGTTGTGTGCATTTTGGGAACTGGGCTTGGACAAAATGGAAAGACTGCCACCTACTGAGTTACAGGCAAGTCCTTTGGAACAGTGATTCACATTACTGCTTTCTTTAAACTAGATGGAATTTTTTGTTGTTTTTTGTTTGTTTGTTTGCTTGCTTGCTTGCATGTTTTCATTGTAGGAATTGCCAGTTCTGAGCCATCTCATAGAGAAGAGAATATGCTGATTAGAACCAAAGTGGTGTCTGGCAGTAGAGAAGGAAGAATTTTCTCAAAGTCATTGTTGCATGATCAAATAAAGTAAGGAATAATTAGATGATTCTCAACTGAAAAGAAATTAATATAGGCAGTACATATTAATCATCTTCCTTTACTATAGAAAAGCAAATATGGTAATTAGCTTGAACAAAGTAAAGGTTGTGGTATTCATAGACTTGGAGGCTCCAGTCCTTAATGGAGTGACTGTTTCCTTGGGTTCTGTGACACAGAAGCACAGCAAGATGAGGAGCATGTGAAAGATAAAATCATTCTCCTCATGGAATAGAAGTGTAAAGGAAGAGAGTGGGGTCTCACTGAACCCTTCTAGAGCATGTCCCACAAACGTGACTCCTCACTACACCCCACCTCCTGATGGCTTTGCCAACAGCCAACAGACCCAAAAGCTGGAAGTAAGACTTTAACACATGAACTCTGTGAGACATTTAAAGTCAAATTTACAGCACAGAATACGAAGTTCTTTGGGGTACTCCTGAGAATAAATAACAAAATTGTGTAGCCCTCTTTGAATGGTTCAGCTTGGCTATTAACAGCCTGTTCCTTCCTGAAAGAGATAAACAAACAGACAAAGAACAACAAATCCTATTAGAGCAAAGGAAGGCTGATTACAAGGATTGTTGATGTCTTTCCGTGTTTGCCTCTTTAGGGAACACCATGCCGCCTCTCATTACTTACAAGGTCACAAATCTCACCCCATAAATAAAAGGAAAGAGCCTCCTCACACTTCTGAAGAGAGCCAGGAAGTAACAGTTATATTTCTGACTGTGACAGGGCTTGAATTGTGTCGGCCACAAGATTAAAAGAAGTTTTATCGAACATGATTACCTAAGACTTAGAGAAAAGTTGGTGTTGTGAAATGAAATAGTTACTCATGGGAGAAACAAGTGAATCCCCCTTCAATATGCTGTTTGTGAAGGTTGCTGTTCATTAGCTAAAACACAAAAAGCAAATAGGCAAAGATGCATAATGTAGAGAAAGGTTAACTGAACAATGCCAAACACTCTCAAAGTACAAATAAAAGCTTGATTAATGGCTTAGCACCCAATGAAGCTCATTTAAATTCACTCATGGCGGAAGCATAATTATCAAACTTAGTTAATAAAAGTCTCACTGTTTCTTAAACTGAATTAACTTTTATTAACTTCATTATTTAAACTTGTGATATTTATCATTTAAATCACGTTTACTATTTAAAAAACTCAAACAGTTTAATTCATTACTTTAATATCACTAATCAGTAAGAAACCCTTGAAGTTATGTTTGTCAATTCATTCTATACAATTAATAAATGCTAATGATATATATAATAAACTTATAGTTAAAACAGTAACAGTGCTATAGTCTCTCAGTTTCTTAGGCAATGTCTTAATTTTGCTTAAATATTTTAAAAACCATTTAACTACAAATTTTCATGAAGTTCATGAAATTTGTACTAAAAAATTGAAAGTTTTCAGTTTACTATGGAGGAGCTCAGGGACAGTGTTTAATCACAAAATCTTTTTGTATTTTTTTATTTTATTACTTTAAAAAATGCCCGTCCAAATTCCTACTCCCTCCTCTCCTCCCACTTCCTCCACATATCCTCCCACCCCACCCCTCTCCATTCTTAAGAGAGGACAAGGCATCCTGCCCTGTGGAAAGTCCAAGGCCCTCCCTACTACATCTAGGTTCAACAAGGTATACTTCCAAAGAGAATAGGATCCCAAAAAGCCAGTACAAGAAGTAGAGACAAAATCTTTAGGAATAATTTTATTTTTATAGAAAATGATACCTATATATGTATACAGGCCTTGTTTTTGCTGAAACTAAAAATACAGCAGAAAAAAAATATTGAGACATAACAATCTTTTATAAAATGAGCCTAAACAATAATAATAAAGAATTATAACTACAATGCTAATTTTCTTTTTTTTTTTTTTTTTTTTTTGGTTTTTCTAGACAGGGTTTCTCTGTAGCTTTGGTGCCTGTCCCGGAACTAGCAACGCTAATTTTCTAAAGATTTAGCAACTAAACATTTAGACAGAGCAAGTTTGTTAGAATGATGGCTTAGAAGGGTGGTGGTGTGCATCTTTAATATCAGCACTCGGTAGGCAAAGACAGGCAGATTTCTGTGAGTTCGAGGCCAGCCTGGTCTACAGAGTGAGTTCCAGGAGAGGCTCCAAGGTTACAGAGAAACCCTGTCTCAGAAAATCAAAATAATTAAAAATCAAAATAGCATATAACAATTGCTGAATCCAGATATCATGTTTATGTGGATTCACTGTTCTATATATCTAAACATTTCAGCAGTAATTAGTAGGAATTGGTAATAGCATGCAGTTAAAATATCTAAGTTTGTATTTGCAATATTTCAATAGTTCACAGTGTCCATAATTCTATTCATGTGTGTTATTGATGAGAATGTTAATGGAACCCTGTATCTTTATCATCATACTTAAATGTCTCTATGTGCAAACTTCATATTGTTATGACTGTGGGAGAGTCCAAAGAACCTAAAAAGCTTCTCAATTATTACGTATATGAAACATTAAAACAAGTAAAAATTATTTATAACTTGATGCTTTGGTTAGTATTAGGTTGGGGCAAAGCTAAGTCCAACCAAGGAATAAAAGAACTGAGAAAGATTTATTGCTCATGGGGAGTAAGGAAAGCACCAGAGTTATTATAAAGCTATGCCCTCCCCAAGCACAGAGAGCCTAAAGATACTGTTAAGGTGCTCATGCAAAACCATAGCACTCACCTCAAAAAGAATAAGAGGTGGTTTATTCTTAAGAGAATGATAATGGCCTAGGAACATAGGTTCATGTTGTGTCAAAAAATATGCCCCACTGTAGAAGTGTTTATATCACCGAGTCATTAAACAGTCATAAATTGAAGACATTTACCAAAACTATTGATGAGTATTGGTTACAGCACAATAAGAAAAGCTCTATTGAATGTTTTTTTTATTTTTATTGAGCTCTACATTTTTTTCTGCTACTCTCCCTGCCTCTCCCATCCCCTTCAGTCCTCCCCTAGAGTCCCCATGCTCCCTTCCAATTTACTCAAGAGAATCTATTGAATGTTTTACATGCTACATGATGACATCTGTAGCTATTGGACTATTGGAACACAGTTGTTTTTTAAGAATGTATTTTAATGATTTTGATGGTCACAGTGATATTTGGCCAGACACAGGGGGAGTCAGTGAATGACTATCAAAGTAACTAAATGTAGTTCAAGGGAATTTGGCTCTGGTCTGCAATATTTAAACTGTTCATCATTATGAAGTTCAGTCATTTGCCCTTGTAGAATGCTTGGAAATTATGACTTTTCTTTTATCTGAAGACTTCAGTTTAATAAAGGAAACTATACATAATCGCAGAGGAAAGCATATTAGGGAAAGAGCACTTTCTTGAAAAGCTTGGATTAAGTTGTGCATCTCCAAACATTTTCTGCTTTAGGTCACATATCAGGTGCTCAAAAGGAAAAATGGCAGCACATTTCAAAGCATATTCAGCTTCGGATCAATAAACACACGTTCAAAACAATGGCATGCACATTCTAGACAGGTTCAGTTAAGTTATGGAAAATCAGATTTACTCTTGGGCACCTGACAGGAATCATACTAATTTAGTGACCTTGGCTTGTTCCTTATAAGATTCTGCAAGTACTTTGAACTCAAACAAAAAGTATAGCTACAAAGTTGCATTAGTAATCTTTTCAGGTAAAACTGTACTGTCTCCATAATTGGTTAGAGTATTCCCAAAGGGGTCTGCCTCAGAGGAAAGGAGATTTAACAACAGAGAGCAAACTATTGGACAAAATATTAGGCAGCTATTCCTCTGCAAAAAAAAAAAATCACTCTTGATTTGTTGAGCTCCTTATAATTAACAGAACCTGAGGACTAACCCTTGGAAAATTAAGTACAAAAACATCTCAGCACAATGTAAACTAGGCTAGGCCTCCTGGGCATTTGAAAAAGTCATCCTGCAACCATCTCTGCATTGTAAAAACAAAAAGCTCTGAAGACTTGCTTCCTAGTCAGTGCTCTATTGCTATAATGAGATGCCATGATCACAGCCACTCTTACACAGGAAAGCATTTAATTGGTACTGGCTTACAGTTTCAGAGATCTAGTTAATTGTCTGCATGGCAGAAAGCATGGCAGCTTGCAGGCAGACATGGTGCTGAAGAGGATGAGCTTCAGATCCACATGCAGCAGGAAGAAAGATACACCAGAACTAGTTTGGGATTTAAAGCCCCAAGCCCACCTGTAGTGACACAGCTCCTCCTCCAACAAGGCTACACCTACTTCAACAAGATCATCTCTCCTAATTCCTCTCAAGGAGTGCCTCTTTCTGATGACTAAGCAGTCAAATATAGGAGCCATTCTTATTCAAACCACTAGACTCAGGAAACTGGAGAAAATTATTTTGGGAGCAAATGTGCCTCTCTCTATATGAATGAGTACTCATGGCATGAGCATGGCCATGTCAAGGTTAGCAATGCAACACACCCATGGGAATAGCAAAGTCTTCTCCCTGATCAGGGTGTAGATGTCGACAGTGTGTGCAGAAAGTGTCAGTCACACCTTCCGTCTCCCTATGACTACAGCCTGAGACTACTCCCCTACAGAGATATCTTACCAACATAAACTAACCGACTTTCTTAGTCAAGTTGTATACAATAAACATTCCGAGTTTCAGGGCTACTGCTGTTTCTCCATCAGAGCTCACTATCCTCTCAGTCTCAGATTTTCTGCACATGCCTGTCCTCTTTCATTCCTTGTTACTCCATCAGGTCAGTCCTGAAGCCATGAGTGACAGGGCAAATTGTACTTACAAAAAAAGAAACAAATTAATGAAACAAACAACAGCAAAAGACACAATTATCTGACAAAGACCTTTAGCACGTATAAGAAAATGAAGAAGTTAATGAAGAAAAATCTAATATCCACTAAGAACAGGCCTCTGTGGCATTCGTAATGAACTACTTTCTCCGTTACATGCTGGAAACCCCATTTAAGTCAGATGTAGCCAAGAAACACAGAGTTCTCTCTCTGCCAGTTAACCAATCACGAGTTATGAAACCTCTTTTAAAATGTTTTCAAGAGGCAAGGGATGGAGACATTGCTTATTCCTCTTCCTCTTCATACCTTCTATATTGTAGACAATGGAAGAATTTGCTGGTGAGAAGTCAAGACCTTAGGTTCGCACCAATAACCATCTGTAGGGCAAAAATACTGAGACTAAGGAGTCCCTAATTGTCCTTCAGGCTCACTAGTGGGGCAGAGGACTATGCCTTGATGACAATCCAGGAAGATATAGGACAATTTAGGGCATCACACAGAGAACCATACTGCTATTGCTCCAAGCTCAAAAGCTCTGGCTCAGAGATGTATTTTCCCCCACTGGGGAAAAGATAACTGTAAGCAAACAAAGTTATCTCCAAAGGAACACTTAAGAAAAATTCTTTGTTTTTAAAAATAAAGTGAAATTTGCTGGAAAATCATTAAAGAGAAATGCTGGATTTATTCGAATATAAACCAAACCAATGCAAGGGTAACTTACCATAGAAAAAGACGGTTTAAACTTCAAAAATTGTCACAATGAAAGAGGCCTGGTTTAAAGGTTCTAGCTAGGATGAAGTTATGTTCCAAGGTATTATTTAAACTAATATCATAGCTGTATGTGACTTTGGTGATGCTTAGTGTGATGGGGAAAGAAAGCAATCAGACACCAGCTAAGACAATCACCATTTTACACTCGTGTATCTCTGCTAACATCCTAGCTTGCAGTACCTCAGAAGGTCAATGTATGTGGAAAAAGCATGTTCAAAGAGGTAATTAAGTTCAAAGGAAGTCATTACAGTGGCTATAATCCAAAATAAATGGAGGATATTTGTTACAAGGACACGATTTTGCATATGGATACAAAGGGACATGGAATGAAGGCACAGGGAACAACAACCATCTGAAGTTTAAAGGTTCAGGATTCAGAAGAAATCTTGCTGAAATCCTTTTCTTGGCCTTTCTTATTTCTAGAAGGGTGGCAAAATAAGTTTTGGTTGACCACAACACCACATCAACAGCACCTTGTAATGGCTGCCCTTAGCTAGAGACAAGATTTTAGCTTTTCTTTTCATATATAAAAATTAATGAACTGATTCTAAAACCCATTAGGAAGCAAAGTAATCCAGGAACTGCCAAAACATTCTTGGAAATGAAAAACAACCCTGAAGGAGTCATATTTCTTATTTGTAAAACTTACTAAAAACCTACAGTAAACAAGACACATAGAGTGTGCATATTTATCAAAGAAATAAAGTTATATAACAATAAATAAGCCTTCCTAAATACTACAATTTCTCTTCTACAAAGAGGCTATGGCAGACAGGAAAGAATAGCCTTACAATCTTTCCATCCTCTCCATGCTGTTTCCTGTACATTGAAGTGGTTGTTTCAGATGTGACCTATTGGTTTGAGCGCTTGGCAGGTGCTTTTTCTCAGCACTTTAAAGGCAGTACTGCAGAATGTTATATTGTCTTGTCTTGTATGGCATGTGTATCACAGTTAGAAAGACACAGGAGTTGTGTGCAATTGCACAAGATCTGCATAAAAAGAAAAATGAGAGTAGCAAAGTAAGAAGATGGGAAGGACAGCAAGGATGGGAGACGAGTAAGAAAAATAGTGGCGAGTGTAATCACACTATAATCCCTGGATGGAAGAGGAATCAATCATAGGACAAGCTCTAAGAATCAGAAAACCTGTGTTTTTCAAAGATGAGCTTTATGACAGTTAATTATCACTATGTGAAAGAAGCCAAGACAATAATATCAGAATAGCTCTTTGTGTTAGGGTCCTATAAAAGAACTGACCTTTGCAGCATATGTCAGATAAAGGTGACCTAATGGCAAACAGGAATCTCATACTTCATCTTGATTTTTTATTTTCCTTTTTAATTTTTACTTTCCTGAAAACGGCTACATTGTTGCAATGGAAATGAGTGGAATGTGAATCATGGAACATTTAGCAATAAGAGTGCTGTATAATGGGAAAATAGAGTTTTACTAATGTTTCTGGAATGTGCTGGTAAATTGTACCATGCTAAAAATTTCTGTAGAAAAAAGTGGATTACTAAAGTTTAACCTAAAATATGGCATATAAATGTTGTAAAAATATAATGTTGCAATGAATCAATGTTCACACAAGGAAAATATTTGTATTGATTTATTGATATCAGTGACTATATCATAAATCATAAGCTCTGTGAACAAATACATTAGCAACCCTCTTAGATGCACAGAGATTTACTTATATAATCTCAAAATTTTATAAAGCGTTTCTCTGGTGTCTAAACTAAACACACTGCTCTTTTTTAATATTCCAACATGCAATGAAACTTATGCCACTGGGTAAATAATTGAATTGGGCACCTGTAGATAGAAAGACCTTTTAGGAAGACTTTAATTTCTTTCGGAATTTCTTCCTTGACCCAGGTGTGGTTCAGTAGTTGACTGTTCAGTTTCCATGAGTATGTCAGCTTTCTGGGGGTAGCATTGTTGTTGCCTTCTAACTTTAATCCGTGGTGATCTGATAAGACACAGGTGGACACTGATATTTTTTTTGTATCTGTGGAGGTTTCCTTTGTTTCCGAGTATGTGGTCAATTTTCGAGAAGGTTCCATGAGCTGCAGAGAAGAAGGTATATTCTTTCCTATTTGGGTGGAATGTTGTATAGATGTCTGTTAAGTCCATTTGCTTCATTACCTCCAATAATTCTCTTAATTCTCTATTAGGTTTCCCTCTGATTGACCTGTCCATTGGAGAGAGAGGTGTATTGAAGTCTCCTAATATTAGTGTGTGTGGTTTGATGTCTGCCTTGAGTTCTATTAATATTTCTTTTACATAAGTGGGTGCTTTTATATTAGGGGCATAGATATTCAGGATTGAGACGTCATCCTGATGAATTGTTCCTGTTATGAGTATAAAGTGTCCATCTCGATCTCGTCTGATTGATTTTAGTTTGAAGTCAGTTTTGTTAGAAATTAGTATGGCCACACCTGCTTTTTTCTTAGGACTGTTTGTTTGAAACACCTTTCCCCAACCCTTTACTCTGAGTAGATGCCTGTCTTTGTGGTTGAGAAGTGTTTCTTGCAAACAGCAGAATGTTGGATCCTGTTTTCGTATCCAATCTCTTAGCCTGTGCCTTTTTATAGGTGAATTGAGACCATTAATATTAAGTGATATTAATGACCAGTGGTTGTTTACTCCAGTTATTCTTATTGTTTTTGGTAGTAGAGTTTGTGTGTCTCCCTTCTTTGAGTTGTGCTGGTGAAGGGTCGCTAGATGCCTGAGTTATTGTAGGCAGTGTTGGCAATGTTGGATTCCTTGGGTTGCGATTTTCCTTCTATTACTTTCTGTAGGGCTGGATTTGTGGGTACGTATTGTTTAAATTTGTTCTTATCCTGGAATGTCTTGTTTTCTCCATTGATAGTGAACAATAGCTTGGCTGGGTATAGTAGTTTGGGTTTGCATCCATGGTCTCTTAGTTTCTGAAGTACATCTATCCAGGACCTTCTGGCTTTCAGGGTTTCCATAGAGAAGTCAGGTGTAAGTCTGATTGGTTTACCTTTATAAGTTACTTGGCCTTCTTCCTTCACAGCTCTTAATATTCTTTCTTTAACCTGTGTATTTTGTGTTTTGATTATTATATGGCGAGGAGATGTTTTTCTTTGATCCAGTCTGTTTGGTGTTCTGTATGCTTTTTGAATATTCAAAGGAATATTTTTCTTTATGTTGGGAATGTTTTCTTCCATAATTTTGTTCAAAATATTTTCTGGGCCTTTGAGCTGTGACTCTTCTCCTTCTTCTATTCCTATTATTCTTAGGTTTGGTCTTTTTATTGTGCCCCATATTTCCTGAATGTTTTGTCATGAGAATTTGTTGGCTTTGCAGTTTTCTTTGATCATTGCATTTATTTTCTCTATGGTGTCCTCAGAATCTGAGATTCTTTCTTCTATCTCTTGTATTCTATTGATTATGCTTGTTTCTGTAGGCTCTGCTCATTGACCTAGATTTTCAATATCCAGCTGGTCCTCAGTTTGTGTTTTCTTCCTTGCATCCATTTCAGTTTTCAATTCTTGAACTGTTTCCATTACTTGTTTGATCGTTTTTTCTTGGTTTCCCAGGGTATCATGTGCGTATTTACTCATTTCTTCAAACTTTTTGTTATACTTCTCATCCATTTCTTTTTTTGGGGGGGGGTTGGTTTTTTTTTGGGTTTTTTTGTGGTTTTTCGAGACGGCGCACGTTTTTCACATGTTGTTTAAGGGACTCTATTGCTTTCATAAGGTCAATTTTTTTTCCACTTCTTCTGTGTTAGGGTGTTCAAGTCCTTCTGTTGTAAGATCATTGGGTTCTGGAGTTTTCATGTTTTTTTTTCAGTTTATTGGGTGAATTTTTGCCTTGGTGCCTGCCCATCTCCTCCTATGGATGCTATCTAATGGGTCCTTTAACACCAGATCAGGTTTCCCTGCTGGCCGGGGGCTCCTCTTACAAAATGCCCTCACTCTGTTTCCTGGCTCCTGCTGCAGGTCAAGATCCCTCTCACCCCTCAGAAGGGTCTTCAGGAACAGGACCTGGCTCCTCGTTCACCAGGGACCTCACCAACAAAAGGGCTACTACTCTGCATGCCAGCTACCAAAACAGAGAAACTCCCGCTGCCCTCTGCCCTGAGCTCCCGACCCAGAGCCCAAACAGGCTAAACTGGGTGATCCCGCAGCCCCATGGAAGGGAGGGGGAGTGAAGGAGGTTACTGTGTGCAAGCTGGGATGGGTCAGGGAGAGAGAGGTCACCGCAGAGGAGGAGTAGCCCCAGCAGAGGGTACCTGCCCTCGCAGACTAACAGGGGGGCGGGGTCAAGGGGGTCGGGAAATGCCCCTGCTCTGTTTCCTGTGTCCCCCATGGGCCCAGAACACTCTTCCCACTCAGGAGGGTCTTCAGGGGCAGGACCAGGCTCCCTGTTCGACCGTGGACCTTGCCAATAAAAGGTCTACCATTCTGCAGGCCAGGCCCCAAAAATCCTACTTGATTTAGTAGTAGTGGGGCAATCTGCTCTCAGTGTGAGCTTCACTGTTTCATGCTTGGACTATCCCGCATCCGTCGCCGGGGCCTGTGCGCTGGGTCTTCGAAGGAGTAGAGTCTTGCTATGTGGTCACAGATGGTGGTTCTCAAGCTGAGCCATCTCTCCAGTCTCCAGAATTCTCAAGAAACTAGACCGTAAGAAGCTAATCAACCCAATTATAAAATGGGGCACTGAGCTGAACAGAGAATTCTCAACAGAAGAAGTTCAAATGGCCAAAAGACACTTAAGGTCATGCTCAACTTCCTAAGTGATCATGGAAATGCAAATCAAGACAACTTTAAGATACCATCTTCCACCTGTCAGAATGGCTAAACTAAAAAACACCAATGATAGCCTTTGCTGGAGAGGTTGTGGAGAAAGGGACACACTCATCCATTGCTGGTGGGAATGCAAACTTGTGCAACCACTTTGGAAAGCAGTGTGGCGGTTTCTCAGGAAATTCGGGATCAACCTACCCCTGGACCCAGCAATACCACTCTTGGGAATATACCCAAGAGAGGCCTTATCATACAACAAAAGTATATGCTCTACTATGTTCATAGCAGCATTGTTTGTAATAGCCAGAACCTGGAAACAACCTAGATGCCCTTCAATGGAGCACCACATTGGAGCACCTAACAGAAATCTCAAGGTCCAAATCAGGAGCAGAAGGAGAAAGAGCATGAGCAAGGAACTCAGGACCGCGAGAGAGGGGTGCACCCACACACTGAGACATTGGGGATGTGATGGAGGAAGGTCATTGGCTAATAAAGGAACTGCCCTGGCCCATTTTATTGGTTAGAGGATAGGTGGGAGGAGTAAACAGAACAGAACGCTGGGAGGAAGAGGAAGTGAGCTCAGAGACTCCACAGTTCTCTCGGGAGCAGACGCCTCAGAGAGAGACGCCATGCCCCGCTCCCGGGATGAAGCTCCAACCCAGGATGGACTAGGCTAGAATCTCCCCGGTAAGCGCACCTTGGGGTGCCATACACAGATGATTAGAAATGGGTTAAATTAATATGTGAGAATTAGCCTAGAAGAGAATGGGCCAAGCAGTGATTAAAAGAATACAGTGTCTGTGTAATTATTTTGGGGCATAAGCTAGCTGAGCAGGCGGCCAGGGTGCTGGGAACGCAGCCCCGCTGCCCTTACTACTACAGATTGGCGCCCAACGTGGGGCAACTAAACCCACTTAAAAAACCTGAAAAGGCTTAAAAATAAGGGAGAGAGAGTTTAACACAGATTTTTGCTGTTTGTTGGTGGCATGCTGTAGAGAGATTTCCTGATTCGGCAACAGTAACAGAAAAAAACGCTGTGTCATTTTAAAGCGCGACTTCCTGGGGCTGTGCCGCCATTGTGATATCTGTCTGGCTCCTGCGGGAGACAGAACTTTTAAATAGAACATTTGGAGTAAGGTGCTATGATTTGTTTGATGACAACTAGACTCGCTGTGTTCGCGGGTCTACTCTGCTTGCTAGAGGCAAGCAAGCGCCTCGTCTAAGAGAGGCTTCCTGACTCAGCTTTAGCTGCAAAACCCTACAGCTCATTAAGAGGTCCTGCCACTAAACACTTAAATGGTGTTAATGAAAAGCTGAATGCATGCTTTTCGGTTTTCAGCCGTAGCAGCAAAAAGGCTGCACCGTTTAAAAATGCCGGCTTTCTGGGCTGTCCTGCCAGGACAAACTCTGACTCTTTTACGCAGGCGGTTCGTGAGGTTTGCAGGCACAGGCTGCTAAAGCTCCCTTGCAGGCAGGGACCTGAAATGCCATCCAGTAAACGTGCCTACAGCCAGTACCTCAGCCACGAGGCTGGAAAGCTAAGAAATGGACTGGATCTAGCTGGCAAAGCCACGCCTTTAATCCTACCCATATTGCTCAGTAATTTAAAGGCTCGTGTGGTCAAAAAAAGAGAGATATACAGTAAAAAGAGATTCAAAGACAAAGAAAATTTCTAAATGGTTTAAAGTGTGTTAAAAATATATGCAGACTAAAAGTTGAAGTTCTTAAAGTAAAAAACAAAAAAAGGAAGAGAGTTGTTGTGTGTGGTAGCACACGCCTTTAATCCCAGTGCCTAGAAGGCAGAGGCAAACAGATCTCTGTGAGTTCAAGGTGTAGTAGCTTACACCTTTAATCCCAATGCCTGGGAGGCAGAGACAGGCGGATCTCTGAGAGTTCAAAGACAGCCTGGTCTACAGAGTTACTTCAGGTCAAAGATACAGAGAACCTGTCTCAAAAAGCAAAAAGTTAAAAGTAAAAATAAACGAAATAGAGGTTAAAACAAAGCTGTACAAAGATGGAAAATACACAGAGAATCTTGACACTGTATGCTATTATGCTCTCTTTGAATTGTTTGAATGCTGAGGAAGGAGCAACAGCTGCTAAAAGATATTTATTGATAAATGCTGCTGAACTAATCCGACATAGATATTTTGATGCTTTGACTTTGAAATTTGGATCTAAGGACATGATGCTTTGGAAAGGAGTTTCTTATTTTGTTTTCACAGAGGATGAGACGCTGTTCATTTCTTCTATTCTGATTTGGTATGATGGACCACGCCCTCCTGAAGGATTGTGGTGAACATCTTCAGAAAACTGCTTTGCTCAACTGCCAACTGAGATGAAACTAACACACAGGTTATACCATGAAAGACCTAATTAACGACGCCCCCATTCAGCAGAAAGCAGTTTGGAGAGAAATAACTGCGCCCATATTCCCAAATATTGTTTATAAATGTTCTTTTACATTTAAAGGGGGATATGATAGAGATATGAATAATTTACATTGATATGGATTTTGTTTTAGTGATTTAAGGTCAATTTTGTTATATGTATATGTGTTTCTGATCTTGATTAAGGAACAGTGATTGTGTAGTTCATTTAAAAATGTAATGTATAATTAGAAATATAGATTGTTAATAGATAATCATAATAGTCAAGTTTGTATTCATGTTAGTTAAGATTTTCTAGATGTACATAGATATATTTTAGATAGGCATTCTTCATATTTTTCAAAGATTATAGAATATGGCATTTTAAATGTTTTAATAATTTAGGACTTTTCATGACAATGAGACACTCTGCTCCTGGCAGCACCAATCTACTTCAAGAGGAAGATGGGCATCGAAGAGGATCCTTATGGAGTTTGATAGCCATTTGGGCAAGAAACTGCTCTTGCCTGGACTATTGCATAAACTGGACACAGAGAACCCACAGAGAGAGGACTACTGAACTTGCCTAAGGTGAGATGATCTTTCAGGGTTCCTGATTCATGAAAGAGTCTGCGAGACATTCTGCAGGACACAACAGATAGTGACTGAACTGACTTTGAATTTTCCTGCTTTATGGAAATGTCTGCTGGATACCATGGGCCTGAGAAGGCTGAAGATGGATGCCCCAATGGTACAGAGGAACTTTGGGTGACTGTCCAGGCAGTGAGATGTCTTTGTCATTTCTAGAGTTTGAAGTTTCTTAGTTCTTGTTTACTTAGGTAATATTATATCTTTCTGGAGTCTTTGATGGAGTTAAGAATAGTTAGTTATAGTTATAGTTTTCCTTAGTTATGATAAAGATTATTGTAACTTTTACTTGATAACTGTTTTGTTATATGTAATTTTGCTATATTAAAGTTAAAGCCTTTTTTTTTTGTTTAAAGCGAAAAAGGGGAAATGATGGAGGAAGGTCATTGGCTAATAAAGGAACTGCCCTGGCCCATTTTATTGGTTAGAGGATAGGTGGGAGGAGTAAACAGAACAGAACGCTGGGAGGAAGAGGAAGTGAGCTCAGAGACTCCACAGTTCTCTCGGGAGCAGACGCCTCAGAGAGAGACGCCATGCCCCGCTCCCGGGATGAAGCTCCGACCCAGGATGGACTAGGCTAGAATCTCCCCGGTAAGCGCACCTTGGGGTGCCATACACAGATGATTAGAAATGGGTTAAATTAATATGTGAGAATTAGCCTAAAAGAGAATGGGCCAAGCAGTGATTAAAAGAATACAGTGTCTGTGTAATTATTTTGGGGCATAAGCTAGCTGAGTAGGCGGCCAGGGTGCTGGGAACGCAGCCCCGCTGCCCTTACTACTACAGGGATGTTCTATTGGGAACTCACCAAGGCCAGCTGGCCTGGGTCTGAAAAAGCCTGGGATATAACTGGACTCGCTGAACATAGCGGACAATGAGGACTACTGAGAACTCAAGAACAATGGCAATGGGTTTTTGATCCTACTGCACGTACTGGCTTTGTGGGAGCCTAGGCAGTTTGGATGCTCACCTTACTAGACCTGGATGGAGGTGTGTGGTCCTTGGGCTTCCCACAGGGCAGGGAACCCTGATTGCTCTTTGGGCTGATGAGGGAGGGGGACTTGATTGGGGAGGGGGAGGGAAATGGGAGGCGGTGGCGGGGAAGAGACAGAAATCTTTAATAAATAAATAAATTAAAAAAAAAGAAAGACCTTTTAGATACAGCTGAAAAAGTCACTACTTTTGCTTCTGTTGGCTTCAGCTACCAGAAGAAACAAGCGAAGAGTTGTGAACCCAAGAAAGCAACTGTAGGAAGATACATATTAAACAGTTTAAAGATACTGAATGCATTGCTTATCGGCTATCATCTGAAAGAAATAAGAATCTGAAGGATATTGACAGATTTCCTAGCTAGAAAGCAAACACCAAGAAGAAATGTTTTCAACTTCATAATAATTTTCATTATATTTTCACTATTTTGGCTTAAATATAAATTTTATGTCCCAAAATAATTGAGTTTAAATTGCCTTTATTAGAAATACGTGTAATAGCTATAGTAAATCAATGGAATGGTTTAAAATGATGATTGGTAAGAAAGTAGATGATGTTTATAAAAGTCTTTCTGATTTCATATTAAATAATTTCCCTTGGAGTATAAAGAGAGTATAAAGAGAGCACATGCTGGTATTGTGAAGAACCTGAAATGGATTACCTGCACCCACATCCAGGGGATCCAACACTCTGTTCTGGCCTCCCCCAGACATCTGAATACATAGGACACACACACATCAAAATATCTTAAAAAATAATAATTTTCCTTATTGTTGTTGCATGTTTGAAGATAGATGCCATAACTTAATTGTGATCATTGGAAATAGTACAGTTTTCACTCTTGTCCCTAAGCTAACTTGAGCATCATTGATAGTATTTTGCAAAAGTACTATAACTTAATCAGTCAAGTATAATTATCCATAGCTTACCAGTAGGCTGAATGTTAAAAACCACTTTCCAAATTGTGCTGCATGGACAATTTAAATAAATCTCGAATGAAATATCTTCAATCTAAATTCTTAATTGAGTTGTTTTAAGAAAACCTATTCTATAAGAACTATACATGCACTTTCTCTGGCGATAAGAAAAAGAGGATAATAATGCCATCGTTGTGACTACAAAAATTCCATTTTTTACTTAATAAGTCTCATTTATTCATGCAGGAATGTTATACCAAAAAATCAATAAAAAATACAAAACACATTTGCCTGTATTGGAAGGTCAAGAAAAGCAATTCTCTTCAGGTGATGCAGAGAAGCATCAGGAGATGAAGGTAATGTTCAAAAGACTGTGTGTGGTGTTTGAACTTATCTACCATGATAGAATAATCAATAACTAACTGAGACCTTCGTTTGATCATTCCTGCCTCATTGCTCACAAATATTATCAAATATTCTCTTGGGTGGTGATTGATTTTTATCATATATACTTGTGTCCCCTTGAGAAATCCTTTTATCAAATGGCCAGAATTTAACCATTCATGGTGCTAGACAGTATTCAAAGGAGTTAATTTAGCATTCATATGAGGTATGTCTTGAAAAATAAAGAATAATTTTTCACACACTATTTTCTGTTAATTTATAATGAATTAAAATTACCTTTTTTGTCAAAAATTTGTTCTTTATTTTGTCAAGGCAAACACAATTTGTTTCTCTGCTCTCTTGGTGGATTAGCACCTTGGTGTAGTAAACCTTTTTATCTCTTTGCTTATTCACCTCACCTTTCTCTATTTCCTTTGTCACTTAATAGATAACCAAGGTGCAAAGTCCTTTGCTAAGGTTTTAGATATGTATGTGTATACATACATACATATACATATATATATATATATATATATATATGCATGCACACATATATAAATACACATGTATATGCTTATTTATTTAATTGTTTGTTTGTTTTACATTGCAGACACAGTTTCCCCTGTTTCCCCTCTTCCCAGTCCCTCCACCCACCCATTTGTGCCCACCCCACAATCCACTCTTCCTTCATTTCTGTTTAGAAAAGGACAGGTCTCTCATGAGTATCAACAAAATAAGGCATATCAAGTTACAGTAAGACTGAGCACCTTCTCTTGTATTAAGGCTGGGTAATACAACCTAGTATGAGGAACAGGATCCTAAATGCCAATAATATAGTTAGAGACAGCCTCTGCTCCTACTGTTAGGAGTCCCACAAGAGGACCAATCTACACAACTGTAACATATATGCCGAGTACCTTGGTCAGTCTTATGGTTGTGAGCCCCTATGAGTCACATTAGTTGGTTATATGGTTTTCCTGTGATCTTACTGCAACATATGCTATATTTTGTTGATACTCATGGGATACCTGTCCCTTTCTGAACTTAAATGGAAGAAAAATGGATTGGGGAGGAGCAGGGGACAAGAGGGGAGGGAATAGGAGGAATTGAAGGAGGAGAAACTGTAGTCAAGATATAAAATAAATTTTATGTAAGATCTAAAAGATTTCTCTTTAAGATCTGGACTAGAACAAAAATGTCTCCCCTTACCACTTTTATTTGGCATAGTTTTAGGTGTCCTAGCCAGAGCAATCAGGCAACAGAAAAATAAAAAGTTCCTAAACTGAGAGGGGAAAATTTAGAACTCAAATTGTAACTGTTTTCAGAAATTGAGAACCACACAGAATTTACTGGAAAGGTACTAAAACTCATAAATCCACATGAGTTTCACTGTAAAATAAACACCCCAAAGCAACATTCTATCTACTTACCATACTCGTTTACATGAAATAGATATCAAAAAGTCAATTTGAGCTAACACCTAGATATAACCTTATTAAAAGAGGTTAGAATTGTCTATTGTATAAACTATAAAGAACTGATGGAAAAATCTGGACACAAAAAAAAATTGAAAGTTATCACATGCTTACCAAGACTCATAGATTGTAATAGTATAATTAAAAGGTTCACACTGCCTAACGAATCTACAATTTCAAAATAATGCTTATCAAATGCTGCTTCCATTTCAATCAAATGGGAAATTTTAATAGAATCACAAAATCCCCAAGACATTCAGAGAAGCATGGAAACAAGCAGATTCTGCTATGTAAGTCACAAAGTTCATAAAGATAAACATTATTAAGAGGTAGTGGCTCAGCTAAGGATTAAGATTTAGTACTTTGGGGTCATTTTTCTACACCGAATATATCTGCTGTGTCTTCTTGGGAAGTATGAAAAGTATCTGTTAACCCCAGATAGGTCTGATGACAGACCACAGAAATGTTTCTACTAAATTGGGAGGATTTGTTGGGGTTATTTGAAGGAATGTGAATAACTGAAAGGCAGTTGTATCAACAAAAGTCTAGTGTATCTTGGGTAACGAATCCTGTCAAATATCTTAGAAATATTAGTTAATTTAAAATATTGAAAGACCACCAAGTATTAAACTATATTTGAATAAAGTTACAATGTTTAAAGTAATGAAAGTATTTAATCAAGAATTTCCAGAAAAATGAAGAGCTGTTGTAACATATTCGTATCAGATTTCAGTGATCTTTAAAAAAAAAAACCTTGTTATTGTATACATTGTTGTTCTCTCCTAAAAATAAAATCTCAATATAACGCATTATAAAAACATCACAGTATTATTAAAATAAAAATACATAATCCCCACTTACATGAATTCACTATTTGAGTATATAAGGCTAATGACAAAATTACAATTATAGAAAACAAATCTACAAGGAAATATGTTGTGTAAGTAATAGAATCCTATAAAGAACAGGTATGAGTGAGGCTGGTGAACAGAATATTCTGAGAGGAGCTATTTTTAAAATAAAACTTGCATTTTGTCTAACAAGTTCCCTTGGGAACTAAGTGAAAAGCACATTGAAATGCAGGAAAGTTTCAGTTGAAAAATCTAGTATGATATTTCACAGACTAACTTCACATTTGGGGTAATATTTATAATGTATAAATAATAATTTACCTTTTCAAATAATAAAATGGAAACAATGATTCATTATTTTATTTTACTATAAAACAATTGCAATATTATCAGTGCTATCTGAGAATGAAATAAAATAGAGAAAATGTGAACACGAACAATGATCTTTTAAAGAACAGTGATGGACATGCCGATATTAATTCACCATTGCCATAGAAGTAACTTGGATTATCAAATTCATTCCACCTCACAAACATTTTCCTGGGACAGGAATGCGTTCTTCAGATCACCCACAAATTTTCACTTTACCCAGATAGTGATTCATATAGACAGACTCACCATCAAAATATGCAGAAAGACCATTTGCATAAAGATGATATTTGCAAGAAACAAACAGACCAAGCCACACTCTTACTGGACTCTAAATACTATGCAGATAGTATTTTCTTACACAGTTATATCAAGAAAGGTTTTGGGTATTCTAAAAAGAAAATATACAATAATCCTAGGAACTTTCTTCAATGCAAATTTTCTTATTATACTGTACATTAAACCTTTTTCTATGTAAAGGAGAGAATATTACTTAAATTTGCCGAATATAAATGTACTAGACATTGTGAATGTAATTTGTCCTTAATAATTTTTCTTGTTTTAATAAATTTTACTGTATTAGAATTAAAACCTTTCCTTTTTGTTTAAATAAAAGGGAGAAAAGTTGTAGGACATTAATAATCTGTGTGAAGATGCATTTCTGTGATTGTTGTAATAAACAAGTAGGCAGGAGAGACAGGCAAGACTTCCAGGCAGAGAGGAAGAGGAAATAATCAAAATGTGTAGGAGATGCCATCAAGATGCTGAATGAGTCAGACATATAAGATGAAAGAAAAGGTAAAAGCCACTTGGTAGGATATAAATTAATTAAAAAATGTGGGTTAATTTAAGTTATAAGAGTTACTGTGACAAGCCTAAGTTCTATGCTGAGTTTTGTAATTAATAACAAGTTTGCACGTCATTATTTGGGAGCTGGCTGGCAAGAAATAGAAAGACCCATTGTATAATATATAATGCAGAGATTTCTATTGGCCACATGGTGTTTCTTACATTCTTCTCTTTTCAAAATTTTTATTCACCGTGTGTGTGTGTGTGTGTGTGTGTGTGTGTGTGTGTGTGTGTGTTTGAGTGTAGGAGTCTGAGGATGTCAGAGATAAGGAATCTCCTGGACTTGGTATTTCAGGACTTTGGAAGACTCCCAATTGAGTGATGGAACTGAATTCAAGTCCTCTGCAAGAGCATTAAGTGCTATTATAAACTGGGCAGTTTGTTCAGTATCCACCAATTTTTTAACTTGTATTTCAAATACTCACAAATTTGATTCACTACCATTTAGCTTCAGGAATGTTACTTACTAATAGCCTATCACAAATGTTTTCATCTTATGATGCCCGTATGGAACAACTCTTCACTGCGGGAAGAAGCACTCTGTATAAATACATGCTGATGACAGGCTGGTGGGATGCTCCATGGACACCATAAAAGTCATCCAAGAATTGATTATTTTCAAAGAATCAAGCAACAATCTTCCAATAATAATAAAAATGGAAGCCTCATCATAATAGATATGTGTTTTCTAATTATTATTGTCTTTGCTTTCTGCAGGTGTACTATAAAATGAACCTAGCAACTGTACAGTCATGTTACACTTGAATGAATGAGAACTATTGCTTTCAGGGGTTAAGCAGGGGTGTTCCACAGAAGCAGTACTGTACTTAAAGGATGCTTAAGATAAAATGGACTGGATGGATCTCAACTGTATTAGCCTCTCTGTTCTGACTTATTCACCATTGGTAAGTAGGCAGTGACTGGGCAGGGCTTGGAAAGGGACAAGTGAAATCCTAAATTTTTATGCCTCCTACTAGAGTCAGATCATTCCTCTGGACCAGGGGTGAATCTGTAGAATATCAGACAGGCCTTAAGGAGTCGAGTTAAAACAGTGACCTTATAGCCCAAGCATTAGGCAATTGCTGTAGAAGTGCATGAAATCTTTCTGTCCATTAACTAAGAAGCTGATGGAAAGGTGTATGGAGACTTCCTGCAGTACACCCATGATGATATGAAGTCCCATTTGCGGGGAGTAAAGCCAATTATACTGCTAATAGGTGAACGTCAGTCAAGGTACTCAGAAAATGACATACAAAAGACATTTACCTCCATTTCAACGATGCTAAACTTTTGAATAATAGCGCAAAAGACCAACAATGCACTTGTACTTAAGAAAGCCAAAACCCAAGTTTCTGAAAATAAAATATGTCATTTTAAAACTCAAAAGGACAATTGGAAAGAGAAAAGGTACTGATGATGCCTGAGTTAGAGTAACATGATATGCTCAGAACTTACAAAGACTTCCCTATTCTGCATAATTAAGATCCCTTTTTTCATTATTTAGAAGACCATTATTTTGCATCCTATATCTCTCAGAAATAGACTTTCCTTTTCCTCCTGTAATTCTATTCCAGACGTTTTTTTTTTCTAATTTTTTGCTTCCCTGGTAAGACTTCTTTAATAAAGTCATTTGCAGACTAATTACATTTTTTTACTTTTGATATTATAATAAGATTTACATCATTTTTGTTCCCCTTTCCTCAATCCAAACACTCTCATATACCCTGTTCCTCTAATTTAAATCCATGGCCTCTTTCCTTACTAAATTTTGTTACATTTATAAGTGTTCATGTGTACATAGAGGCTGTTTATTTCCCAGTTGCCCAGACCCAAAATAATTACACAAAAATATATTAATTAAAACACTGCTTGACCTCCATCAAATTTGCCTGAAAAATTTAAGATGTCATTTTTTTCTGCTGTGTAGTACTCCATTGTGTAAATATACCATATTTTCCATATCCATTCTTCAATCGAGGAGCATTAGGTTATTTCCAAGTTTTGGCTAAGAAAATCAATTTATTAATTGTTTCTCTTAGTGTGTATGCTACTGAAGTTATATTTAGGAAGTGATCTCCTATACAGACAACTTAAACTTTGTCAGAGTATGATCCTCATATATTCTTGGGTGTGTAGCCATATGCTGAAGCATGAACAACTACCCAAGGGCAGTACTCTTAAAGAAAGCACACCTCTTTCCATCAACTATCAGTTGTCAATATTTCCTTGGCTAGGGGTAGAAATTTATGTCTACTTTCCCTCTCCATAATGGAATTTAGTCTGCCTTTAGGATTCAATTTAAATTTAGACAAAAATGGTACGGAAAGAGTTTTTCTTTTCTTCCTAGAGTATTTAAATTTTTAGTTAAAAATGAAATTAAGAAAACATTCTTGAGAACTTGTGAAAGCGATACCCATATTCATGCAATCTAGGACTTTAATTCATTAGATGCCCTAAGTCCTTGTACACTGAAATTTATTATCAAAGTGTTTTGCACATTTTTCAGACCTAAGTTAAATTCAACTTACAGTTAAAACTGGATATAAATTCTCCTCAGAAATAGTTCATGCTGTTCAAAACCCAATTAGCCCATAGTCAAATTTGCTCTCATGATGTTCTTTCTCTCTGATAAAATGTTTATACAAATCAATAATTTTTGCATACTCTCTTTAATTACAAGTGAAAGTAAAAACTTAAACCCCACAGATCTGTGTGTTTGAACATTTCTTTCCTAACTGGTTCTGTCTGAAGAGATTGGAGAGTTGGGGTTTGGAGAGGAAGTGTCTATTGGGTGGGTGAGTGGGTGAATGCGTGGGTGGGGCAGGAAGTTTATAGAGTGGTACTGTTTTCTGTCTTATGTCTTCTTCTTGATTACCTACATAAGGGCCAACTAATCCTTCCACAGCCGTGAACTGCTGTTGCTGCCATGCTTACCTCACCGTAATGGAGCACTTCTTATCTAATGTAATCCAAAATAAATCCTTTATCCCTTAAGCTATTTCTGCCAGTACGTGGTCACAGAAGCAAGAAAAAAAATAACTGACACAGCTACTGTTTTTATCCCAGTCCTCTTATTGGATAAAGGTCATATTGGATGGAGGTTCTGATGAAGCTTGGTTTTGGTTGATAAAGAGAACACTGAAGGGGCAATCTCCAGTGTTGCAATTACTGCTTCCCCTTTAAGTGCGTTC
Organism: Microtus oregoni; assembly: GCF_018167655.1. NCBI lineage: Eukaryota > Metazoa > Chordata > Mammalia > Rodentia > Cricetidae > Microtus > Microtus oregoni. The sequence goes on from NW_024543086.1 coordinate 7,446,781, forward strand.
ATCAGTATTCATGGTAATAATGGATTCAATGACAAGTGGTCAACCTTCTAAAGTTTCTGTTGCTGATCAATATTCATGAGTGAAGACTGCAAATGCTATTGTTATGCTGAAAAGCTGTCATAGCCAACAGCAAATTTAAGTCCTGGTTATTAAACCACTTGACTCTTCTTATCGAACTGGGAGAGGGGAAGCTTGGGTCTGAGTCATCACAGTAAATGTTTAATTCTGGTAGGACAGTTTGAACCCAATGTCTTTTCTCATTCCGTATACATTTGCTACATTTGAACACCAGCCAGTTTCCAGTTAGCCACCATCAGGTTGTGAAGTTTAGGTCAGAACTAAAGGGAAAACATAAAAATATTTTGCACAATTGTTTTTTCACACACAATCAGCATATAGTAGCAGTGCCAGTACTACTCAGGAACTGCCTAGAAATATTATTTTTAATCTCATTCTTTGGTTCTGCTGGGGCTAAACCTTGAGTTTGGGTGTATTGCCCATGTACTTTCATGAGCCAGTTGGTAATGATGGATGCTAAAGTCTAAAAACTTCTTTTTTAGTGTCTTCTATAATATTGCATGGTGACATCTCTCTTGTAGTGGGCCTGAGACCCATTGCTCCTCTGATCTGGGAGGTTTCTCCCTCCATACAGCTGAGGTGGTCCCTAAAGTTTCACATAGCTATAATCCTCCCATATATGCACATTTAATTGTTAAATGTCTGGTTGTGATTAATTTACCTGTTGAAAAGGTAAATTTAATAAAAACAAGCTTAATCAAAAACAGAGTAGGGACCATAGCCAGTCTTCAAATCTAGCACAATATTTTTATCCAATTCCAGTTCAACAACAGTCTATAAAACAAATGAATAAAAAATAAACCTTCCACTGAAATGCCCCTAACATCTAGTTACTGGTACACGAGAATGGTTGAGAAATCTGGGTCCATGCACAGTTTTTGCTGGTGGTCCCCATAGGTGCTTGAAAGAAGTAGATCTGGGCACAAAGATGTCAAGTAGTTCGTGAGGATGCTTGGGAGACCTGGATCCAGGCACAGCAATGGCTCCTAGTCCAGGAGGACACATGTAATATCAGGTTCTGCACAGTGAAATATACACCATGATTTCTCACCAAAATAATTTATTTCAGTAGTATCATCCAGGAATCATCCCTTTTGTTGTTGTTTTAAAAAACTTACATTCTAAGTATTTGGTCTAAATTTTCAGGAGGTATCGGTTTTATTTCATCTAGAGGAAGCAGAGAATAAGCATAGGTCCATGTCAGCCCCTGCCCTCTGAAAAGAACAAATTTTGTGACTTGTTACTTAAATGCTTGAGTAGCACTCACGCAGTGCTACTGTCATGTGCCTGAATTTTTTTCTGTGTCATCTCTTAGAATAAAAAGCCTCAGGAAAAGTAATGTGTCATAAATCCATGTTCTTAAAACCCCAAAAAATATATGGCAAAATTGAAATGATGAAAAAAAAGACATTCAATATTGCCACTAAAAAGTCAAATTGAAATGTGAACTAAGAATGTAGCTGGAAAATGACTGTAATTTCTAAGAGACCAGCTGTCAAAGATATGATAAAACCATCTTCCCCAAAGTGTTCTTATTCTCTGTGTGGAATGCAAACTTTTATGAACCAATCCTGTGAATGGTAGCTGAAGTGTATTAAACACACAGGTCGTGGTACTAAATGCATTTATTATGACAATTTCAGTTTCACTACTACAGTGGACTGTGCTTTCTCTTCTATCCCCAGTAATCTGAAATATGAATATTTAATTTCAAAATTCAAAAAAATATAAATTGTAAAATTAGAAAATTTAACCCCACAACTTTTTAAATGGAAAATACTGTATTTTTTCTTATTTATCCCAAGAGTTATTGTTCATTTTTTGCATCTTCTATCAGAAATGCACAGACAGGAAACTGCTCAATTGTTTCTGGGCCTCCCAGACCCCAAATAATTACACAGAAACTGTATTAATTAAAACACTGTTTGGCCTATTACCTCAGGTTTCTTATTAAACAACGTTTATATCTTAAAGTAACCCATTCCTATTATTTTATATTTTACCACGAGGCTTGTGATTTACCAGTAAGTTTCCATTGGACTTTTTTATGTCTGAATCTGTCCAAATATGTATCTGTAATCCTTTTCTGTCCAGGAGTGCTTTATAAAAAGGCAAGTGGCATGGCTAGGATTAAGGCTACTTTGTCTTTTGGCTCTGCCCAATCTAACATGGTGGAAGTCTGTTCAGAGCCAGCTCTACGAGCCATGCTCGCAGCTACATTACCAGGTACACAGCAGGTCAATAATGCCATTAGAGAGTTGTAACACTGCTCACAAACCTCATTCAAATTCTCAGTCTCCTGAAACAGTCAAAGCTGTTCATACAACTAGCATGAACCAGGAAAGCTTAGGAGCCACACAGTTTTTGCTGTTACCACTGAGTCAGGAAGCCTTCTCTTAAAGAAATTGTGCCTCATTGGTGTTTTTGATTTTAGCCATTCTGACAGGTATAAGATGGTATCTCAAAATTGTTTTGATTTGCATTTCCCTGATCATTGAGGAGGTTAAGCATGACCTTTAGTGTCTTTTGGCCATTTGAATTCTCTGTTGAGAATTCTCTGTTCAGTTCAGTACCCCATTTTTTTAATTGGGTTATTTAGAATTTTAGTGCCTAGTTTATTGAGTTCTTTATATATTTTGGAGATCAGACCTTTGTCTGATGTGAGGTTGGTGAAGATCTTCTTCCATTCAGTAGGTTGTTTTTTTTTTGTTTTGTTTTGTTTTGTCCTAATGACTGTGTTCTTTGCTTTACAGAAGCTTCTTATTGGCCAAAAGCAGCTTTGTTATTAGCCAATGGCATCAAAACATATTCACAGCATACAGAGGGGAACCCTGCATCAGAAATGTCAAAGGTAGTCTAATACTCCAAATAACCACAAGAAACACTAATATTTAATGAAGAAATAAACTTGACTTTGCCTCTATGGGGAAAAACTAAAGGCATTTTCTATAAAATCAGAATTTTTGTTGATGTTTTAAGTATATGATTATATGTGTATATGTGTGTTTGTTTTAGTATAAGAAATGCCAGTTTGGTGTGGTGATTTATGATTGTAATCTCAACTCTCAAGAGGCGGAGTCAGGAGGATTACCATGGATTTCAAGCCACCCTACCCTGCATAGTGAGAGCCTATAAAAGTTCATAGTGAGATAAAAGAAAAGAACAAAACAAAATAAAACAAACTAAATAGCAAAGAAACACCCTTAAAATAATAATCTAACATCAAAGTCACTAGTTTATCTATCCTCTCTTAGATAAAATGTAATTTTGGTTAAACACATTTTAAAGAAACAGTTGCAAAACACATACTTAAAATGTAAATACTTATATATTACACCTGTAAAAAGCCAAATTTTGTGAGAAGTTGTTAAAAGTGTTTGTCTTAGAAGAATTAGAATAATAATCTACATGGGTTTATAATTTCACTCTCTTATAAACTCCATAGGTCCACTGTTTTCTAGCTGTTTCACCTTAAGGCAGCAAGCACAATCTTACCGTAGCACTTAACCCACAAAATAGTGCTTTGTAAAATTAGAATTGCATATCCTCTGAGAAGGAAAAGGACTCCAGCAAAAGTGCCATAGCGTAATAAATGCAAATTTATACGGACAAAAGCTACTTTTCCTATCATAAAATTCTATGCCTTTTGAAAATGAAATCTCAAGTGACATGTAGCATGGCTGGAAACCAGGGGATATTGTTATAACAATGAACCAATAAAGCAAAATTTCTTACTAGTTGATCTCACTATTGTCACTTTACATGGTCAACTACATTGTGTCTCCTCATAAGGCAAAGTGTAGCTTTATTTTGTTTTAGGATTCAACTCTAATTTATGGATAGTACAAGAAACTTTTTAAGTAGATAGAGTTTAGTCATCAAAACCCTGAAAGTGCTTCACAAACAAAGTACTCCCTCCAGATCACAGTAATGGGATGATGTATGTGTCTGATTAAAATCTGTTTTAGACTTTAATAGGAATAAAGGCTACTTTCTGAATCTAGCCCCTTCCATAAAACTTCCTTTGGGGTCTAGCTTCATGGAATTTGCCTTTTGTTGTTTCTATCATGTTTGCAGTTAGCGAAAGCATGAGTATCATTTAATTGCATGACAATATTTAGTTTGTTTCTCTAGAAGGTCAAAGTTCTAGGAGTGAAATTTTCATTCTTTCTGTTCTTTTTAAAAAGCTTCATATTTCCTCATTTACTGAGTTTTCATATAGGGACCTTAACCTCACAATTCAAGAATAGTGGACTAGGTTTATGGTGTTAAGCACCAACACCCTTCTATTGAGTGGGTCTTATGTCCAATTAAATTGCTGCTAATTGCACTCAGGATGTAAGTGCTCCTTTTGGGATAACTTCTCATCTGGTCATCATTGTGGTTTGTAGGCATTACAGCAAGGTAGGACTAATAACTGAGTTTTTCTGAGGCAACTTGCATAGCTCGTACCAACACTATTAGAGCTAGTCCTCGGGGAGACTTCCAAGTTGGTTCTAGCTCCATTTTCCCAAATAAAGTGTGTTGTTGTCTCCAGTAATAGTTTTTGTTCAGTTTCTCTTAGGCAACCAAAGGCTATGACAATAGACTATACATCAGGGTTGGGGAATCCCTAAGATTTCCCTGACCACCAATGTGAAATGGGGTTTTGTTAGATAGTCCATGGTTTTGAGAGGTTCTTTGTAAGTCCAAGTTTCATAATTTCATTAAATATGCATGTATATAATATGTATTTATATAAACATATAGTTTATATATGTAAACATTAAATAATGTGACTTTTTTTATTGATTTTTGTTGAGCTCTACATTTTTCTCTGTTCCTTTCCCTGACTTTCCTCTCCCCTTGAACCCTCCCCCAAGGTCCCCATACTACCAATTTACTAAGGAGATCTTGTCTTTTTCTATTTCCCATGTAGATTAGATCTATGTATGTCTCTCCTAATGCCCTCATTGTTGTCTAAGTTTTCTGGGACTGTGATTTGTAGGCTGGCTTTTTTTGCTTTATGTTTAAAAACCACCTATGAGTGAGTACATGTGATAATTGTCTTTCTGGGTCTGGGTTACCTCACTCAAAATAATGTTTTCTGGTTCTATCCATTTTAATGAAAAAATCAAGATATCGCTTTTTTTTCCTGCTGTGCAGTACAGCCTTGTGTAAATGTACCACATTTTCCTTATCCATTCTTCAGTCGAGGGGCATTTATTTTGTTTCCAGGTTCTAGCTATGACAAACTATGCTACTATAAACATAGTTGAGCACATGTCCTTGTGGCATTATTGAGCATCCTTTGGATATATACCCGGAAGTCGTATTGCTGGGTCTTGAGGAAGGTTGTTTCTTAATTTTCTGAGAAATTGACACACTGACATCCAAAGGGCCCTTACCAGCTAGCATTCCCACCAGCAATGCAGAAGTATTCTCTTTACCCCACGATCTCTCCAGCATAAGTTGTCATCAGTGTTTTTGATCTTGGTCATTCTTACAGGTGTAAGATGTAATCTCAGAGTTGTTTTGATTTGCATTTCTCTGATGACTAAGAATGTTGAACATTTCCTTAAGTGTCTTTCAGCCATTTTAGTTTCCTCTGTTGAGAGTTCTCTGTTTTGGTCTGTAATCCATTTTTTTTATTGGATTATTTGTTCTTTTGATGACAAGTTTCTTGAGTTCTTTGTATATTTTGGAGATCTGATGTGGGGTTAGTGAAGATTTTTTCCCATTCTGTAGTCTGTCATTTTGCCTTGTTGACCATGTTCTTTGCTTTACAGAAACTTTTCAGTTTAAGGAGGTCCAATTTATTAATTGTTTCTCTCAGTGTCTGTGCTACTGGGGTTATATTTAGGAAGTGATCTCCTGTGCCAATTCATTCAAGTGTACTTCCCACTTTCTCTTCTATAAGGTTGAGTGTGGTTGGCTTTATGTTGAGATCTTTGATCCATTTGGACTTGAGTTTTGTGCATGGTGATAGATACAGGACTATTTTTATTCTTCTATATGTTGATATCCAGTTATGCGAGCATCATTTGTTAAACGTGCTTTCTTTTTTCACTTGATATTTTTTTTTGCTTCTTTGTCAAAAATAGGGTGTTCAAAGGTGTATGGATTAGTATATGGTTCTTCGATTCGGTTCCATTGTTCCTCCTGTCTGTTTTTATGCCAATACCAGGCTGTTTTCAGTACTATAGCTCTATAGTAGAGTTTTAAGTCAGAGATTGCGATACCTGTGACTTTCAAAAATGCTATTAGAACTATTTATCCCTCATTTCTTCCTCCCTCTCTGTATTGCCTTCTGTTCCCCACCTGAATATCCCTTCCCCATTTTCTTCCAATTTCTCTCTTCATAATGCCCTTTCCTGTGAGTCTCAACCACCAAGAATTCATTTTCCACCTCTCCTCTCCCATTCCTAAGATTGTTTCATTTAATTTTCTTGGAGGATAACCCTACTACTGTCCCTTCCCTATTCCAGTATAAATTCTCATATAATTCTTTTTTTTCTCTCATTTAATTCTTAATATTTAGCCTTCTATTCACAGATAAATGTAGTTATTTCTGATCCTAGAAGCCACTTTTTTGCAGAAGAGACTATTATAGATGGACACATCTGGTCAAAATGCAGAGACTCATCTATCATAGGGCACCCAACCCAACTGATACATCTACAGCTCAATGCATGCACCAAAGGTTCAGGGAACATTGATGCAGAAGAGGCAGAAAGAGTATAAACACCAGAGCAAAACCAGGGCATCTGCATGGTGGTAGTATCTTCTGTGTTTGGCAGGGAACCCTCACAGATGAAGCTCCACAACACAGTTATTATACAAGATATGAATAAAACAATATCATCAATTAGTATGCCAACATGAGTGTGGGACAATTCACAGTGCCCCACCCGTAGATGAAGTGCTATAGGCAACTAATAACTAATAACTGCTGAAAGATGGAGAATGAGTCTACTCCAGGAATAAACTACCTAATAAGTGATTCCATCCCAACAGTCAGTCTTAAATATATACACGTGTAAGCAAAATTAAATGAACTAGGGAAGTTACAAGCTTGCATGAATGTGCAAGCATGTGTGTATGGGTGTGTGTGTGTGAGAAAGAGATAGATAGAGAGAGAGAGAAAGAGAGAGAGAGAGAGAACTATAATTAAAGAATAAGGCATGAATTTGAGGAATTGGGTGGACACAGGAGAATCTGGAGAGAGAAAAGGAAGGGGGAATTGCTGTAAGTACAGTATTCACATGGAAGTTTGAAATAATAAAAAAACAAAAAACTTCTTAAAATAGCAAATCAATAGTTTCAAAGACTTCTCATTTTCCTTTTCACTGGGAAGAGGGATTAGTATATAACAAACACTCTTCCATGGGATTTTCAAGAAAAGTTAAATGTTCCAAGATGTCTTATAAGATTTGTTAATATACTCATTTTTCCTGAGGAAAAACAAGTTCCTCATCAAGCTCAGCATTAACATCTTATACGATCTTTCTGGTCTCATTATTACATCAAGAGAAACAAGAGGAAGACAAGCAACTCTTAGATCTATATCCTGGTAATCTAAGTCTAAGGGTCCTTTATGCTAAAACATATGGATAATACAAAAACAATGGAAAGGATTAAGAAAATATGCAATTAAATTCCGTCAGTGTACTGAAGGTAATTTGGAAGTTAAAGTTTTTCTACCATGCATTTAATTTTCCATTTGGAAAAAAAATCTGTTTTATATGATGATCATTCAGTCTCACAAGATGAAGGCAAAAACAAAGCTTTGGTTTTCTGAACAGCATTCACTCAATGTCACCCTGCTAACATCCACCTTAGCTCCATACTGTATTATTAAAGCCAGGATTGGCATTCTTCTCAGATACTGCACAAATGAGTGTAGGAACAACGTCTTACAAAATTGTTTTGAATATTTAAATTTTCTTGCAAAATCCCTGGAAGAGTGTTTTTTACATACTAACCTCTCTTCCCAATGGATGGGAAACTGTGAAGCTTTTGAAGTTATTGTTTGTGCGTGGACACATCATTTCGATTTCACTCTTTCTTCCAAGTGCTCCCGGTTTTCTTGGAGGTGTGTGTGCATTGCATGTGTAGGTCAATCAAATTTTCTCTCATGCATAGAACTGCAATCATTACCACCATTAATATTCAGAAGAGTTTCAAGACAAATCTAATATATGCTCAGCTTATACAAAACTTTCTTCTCCCAGGTAAGGCTTCTTCCTGATCTCTGCTTATGTATAATCTCTCTGCTAATCAGAGCAATTTTGGTCCTCTGCTTTCCAGCCAATTCCCTCAAAATCACTATAGATTTACATTGAAATTTTGACAAATTAAATTTAAATGATGTTTGTGGATGGTGCATTTTGTGTAAATGTATATACTCCATTATCTAAACTCGTCTGAAACTCGGAAATATGCTGGACTGTTGCTAGGGAACCGTTTCTCATAGTGACAAGTCAACATTCTGGAAACAGAAATGATAAAAGCTCATACACATGTTTTAGAAGGGACTTTAAGATTTCTTTTTAATTAAATAACTGACATTGTAGGGTGATGCAGATGAAGACAGTATCATATTCATGAGCCCTCTATCTGAAAAGATTGTTCAGAAGTATTAAACATAACCCCTTACTTCATGTTATTATCTCAGATGCTACAATACTTGCCATGAATCACACACAGACTGTTTACAATTTGTCTTGGTTTAAAGCCAATAGGCTTCCCTGCATTAACCTTCCCATTCAAATGACACTGTCCTTCTATAAACTGAAATAAGAGATGTGCAAACTAACTATTGAACAGAGGTGGAGGCTCTACAGCATCTAGCACTAAAATGAGACAGATTTACATTCATCAGGAATTGATAGCACTTAAAGACTAGTGAGAGGTGCTGTATCATATGGAAGAGTGAAACTTCCATTTTTCATTTCAGATTTGATATTTTAATCAGTTATTTTCATTATAAAGGTCTCTCTTATGAGTGAACTGAGGTGTTTAAACTAAGCATACTATATAAAAACAAAGCATAAGGAATCACTGGAATATGATAGGTAAGTAGTTATATAGCACATCGAACTGCTCATTTAAATACTAATATAATCCATGCAAACTAATTTTGCATAGCTGTATATAAGCATAACCTTGACTTTCATCCAAAAGTTGCATCCTTAAAAACCCCTGTTAGTTTTCATTTCTGTCTGATACATGCCTTCACTAAAATGCCTTCATGTTTATCTAACTTACCTGGTCTCTCCTACTACTCATAATTTGTGGCTGAAGATATTAAATGGTTAAACACTTTGATTTTTTTTCAGCACATATATCATAATTATCAAGAGCACATTGAAAAGGAGCCTAGACTGACTGGTTACCTATCTCAGCTAGCCACAGAGCTAGATGTTTAGTAACACATCTAAAATTATTTTCAAAGCCATTGTGTGGTTAGTGAGAAACCAGGCACCAGGGAAATTCTGAGGAATCCACAAGGATGACCCCAGCTAAGAATCTAAGCAATAGTGCAGTGGTTATCCAAAATGCCCTTCTGCTGTAATCAGATTTAATGACTACCTTAATTTTCATCATAGAACCTTCATCCAGTAACTGATGGAAGCAGATGCAGAGATCCACAGCTAACCACTGGGCTAGACTCCTCGAGTCCAGCCATAGAGAGGGAGGAGTGGTATTATGAGCAAAGAGGCCAAGAGCATGATGTGGAAACCCACTGAAACAGCTGACCTGAGCTAGTGGAAATCATTGACTCTGGACTAACAGCTGGGTAACCTGCAAAAGACCAAAGTAGGTCTCTGAATGTGGGTGACAGTTGTGTAGCTTGGGCAGTTTATACAGCCACTAGCAATGAAACCAGTATTTATTCCTAGTGAATGATCTGGTTCTTTGGGGCCCATTCCCTATGGAGGGATACCTTGCTCAGCCTAGATACAGGGGGGAGGGCCTTGATGATGTGACAGACTTTGTTGACTTCCTATGGGAGGCCTCACCCTCTCTGAGAAGTGAATGGGGTTGGATTAGGGAGAAGATGGGTAGGAACAGGAGGATGGGAGGGAGAGGGAACTGGGCTTAGTATGTAAAATAAGGTTGTTTTTTTTTATATAATAATAATAAAGAAAAAAGTTATTTTCAAAAATAGAGATTCTCTTTGTTCCAATAAAAACAATCAAAAAGAAACCTCATCTATATAGATACTAAAAGCCTTCTATCAAGAAACAGGGCGGAAAGAAAATTAATATTCAGTTAGAGTTGATAAAATGGGACCAAATATCTGACAATGACTCACCAGTAATCGGGGCTGAGAGCAGCATTCGAAAGCTTTCTTACACCACCCTGTGCTTATAACATTAAAAGACCAGGGAAGAAAACTCTAGAGAAATTTCTGTCAAGCCTGGCTTATTCTTCCAGGAGGTTTCACGACCTTAGGAGAAGAGACAGCATGTTTTCAGTTTCAATTAGGTATGAGGATTGATCCCTAAAATACTCCAAGACCTTATTGTTGTGTGTGAGTCCTCGAAATATAATTTATTTATATATAGGGAGGTAACTAGAATGAAATTCATTGAAAATTTTAGATAATCATTATTTTAGGTGACCTTGGTTTTAATGTTGTATTTTTAAAAATGATTCTGTGAAAGTATTTCATAAATGAGAACTGAATAAGGAGAATTCTCTTGCCTTTGAACAAAAAATTAACGAATCTGGTGTCAGTTCACCCTGATTGACCTCTCCTGGTCACCAATACTTGAAAAAGCTGCTTTCTTTTCTCTCTCTGCTAATATTATGTATAAACAGGCCTAAGAGTTGATGACTGATTCCAATCAAAATATTCCATTTATCTTTCCTCACTTTATTATATTTTAGGTTAGTGCTATAATATTTCGTTATAACTCTTCCTGGAGGCTGAGAAAAGCAAACTAAATATCAGTAAAGACATTGGACCCATGAGAACAAGTGAAAGTGAATGCCTGGGCGCCGTACAATCCGAACTCAAACTTTGCATCCTTTGATAGAAGAAAAGAACTGGCAGAAACGTTGTCATCTGATCTTCACATGTGTACTGTGTCATTCACTCTCACACACAATACACACACTTCCACGAATAATAACAAAGCAAAATTCTTTTTTTTAAATAAAAGAAGTACAAGACAGACTCATCACAGTAACAAAAAGGAATGGATAGGATACAAACCACTGGAAACAGAGTTCTACAAGTCAGTTTCAACTTCCCTCTCAGCTATGGCCATGTGTTTTGTACTGTGTGTATTCTAACATGCTAAAATCCAACCCACACCTTTCTTCAGAGTCATGACATTCTCTCCCTCAGATGTCTTGCTGCAATGTTGACCTCTGTATGTTCCAAAAAAGACAATCTCCATGTATCCCCTCAGGACTACTCTAATGTGACAGTTCACGTGAGTAATCAACACCGACACACCCTTGATTTTTCCACTTTCCTACATACTCACGAAATTCAACCTCTGAGGAACATCAAGGACCTTCTCTGAGGCTTCTTGGATGCACAAGCTTCCCTACATCTTCCAGCCATTATTAGCATCTCTCCTTGGACTACTCCAAATGACAGCTTTATGTCCTTTTCCCATTGAACCACAATACATATTTCAGACAGAATAAATGTTTAAGCAAGAAATAAAAACAGACCCTCTTCTAATAAATGCCCTCCAGCCAATTGCCAGAGCATATTATTTACAGTTATTCAAATTCTCTTACAAGACAGTGTCAAATTTCTGCCTTCTCCCTGACTGTGTGTCTTAGTTAGAGGGTTTCTATTGGGGTGAAGAGACACCATGACCATGATATGATTATGAAGGAAAACATTTCCTTGGTGCTGGCTTACAGTTCAGAGGTTTAGTCTGTTATTGTCGTGGCAGAAAGCATGGTAGCCCTGGAGAGGCAGCTGAGATGTCCACATTGGATCTGCAGGCAGCAGGAAGAGACAGTGATATACAGGGCAGGCTTAAGCATCTGAAACCTCAAAGCCTGTCCCCAGCGACACATTCCCTTCCGCAAGGCCACACCTTCTAGTAGTGCCACTACCTGTAAACCCATGTGGACCATTTTCATTTAAACCACACTATTCCAAATCCTTATTAAATCCCTCCTCTAGAAGCTGCATATAAAATTATGAACTCGACTCACTTTACTCCTCAGGGACACCATTCATGCTCCCATTTCTCCTCCCAGCAATCTTTACTCATTCTTCACCATATTCAATGGCCTTGCTTCCTCCCCTGCACCAGGCAGCCAATAGTCCTCCTGTGGGATTCCATTGGGTGCAAGTTGAGCATGGTGGTTTTCCTTAAACAATCTATCAAAAATCACTTCCTTTGAGTTATTACTTAAGTCCACTTCCCCCAGCATTTCTCTTAAGGGAATGTGCAATCCTTTAACTTACCCATCTTTTTATCTTTTCCTCTTTGCCTCCAGGATATATGGTTACTGAAGACAGAGAACATATATCTCATCAACCATTATACATGCAGGACTTAGTTTCATTCCTCAGGGACTCCTCCATGACAGGTACATAGTGGAGATTTGTGAAGCATGCACATCCTCAAGCTGGTGTGTTTTACCATCAGAAAATAAAAAATCGTCTCAGGGAAAATAATGGAAAAATTTAATCAGTCAATGGCCATTTTCTTTATGCTTTGTTGTTATATTTTTGCTATCAGATTTATTCCACAAGGTAGGGGTGCCCAATATGCGAAAACAGAGAAACAGCATATCTTCATGTTTTATAGTTAATCCAAATTTGACCTTGCATATTTGTTTCCTATGGTACAGTAGTATACTAAAATACTTTATATAGTATTGTAATAGTTGATATATTTAAAAATTTGAAAAACCCAATATTTGTATTCTAACAGTTTAGGTGTTTACCCTTTATTACAAAAATAGATTTAATTGTATTGCAAATGCTTTGAATATATAACTCGATATTTTGCTTATAAAATTATCTGTGGTACTAAGGAGTAGATATAAAGCTAGACAGAATTAATACCCAAATTCATCTTTTAATATGCTAGATAATTTATTAGGTCAGGATAAAAAATGATTTTCTAAGGATATTATAATAAAGTCAAATGGGCTCCAATTAAATTTAAGAGTTTTTTGTAATGTAACAGAATAGTATTTCTAGCAACAAAAACTGAGGTCTTTATTAGATAGTACTTTAGATAAAGTTATATCTACATTTAAAAATGTATCATCTAGTTTTAGATAATAGTTTTCACACCTATATCATCCAATTTTAGAAATTATGATCTTTGAGGTAATTTGTTATATAAATATTGTTAAAACTTAAAACTGTGTGGGAAACAATGACTGAAATCAATTAACCCATGGTCATTATTGGAACCTAGGAATAGACCTACCCACCTTTACTCGTTATTTTATTCTGTATCAAGGTTTCCAACAGATGACTGAATTTTTCCAGCACAGCACTTTCACCTGAATTCTGAGGGTTGAGTAAGAAGACACATGCATTTTCCAACACCAGTCCTCAAATCAAAACATTTCTTGAAACCTACCAATTAAACTTAACACTGGGTAGACATTGTAGAAGACTGCTAAGAATTAATTGACTCCTAGAGTTTAAGTAGTAGCTAATTATGAACTGGAAAAAAAATGAATAGAAATTGCCTGAAGCATCTCAAACACAAGACCAGTAATCAGATGTCAGAGGAAGTTTAGTTCAATGATTTGAACTGCATTTTGGATTTGGGAGAAGAGAGTCATGCATTTATTTTGTTATAGTAGCTTCGGTATTTAAGAATAGAAGTCAAGCATTTCAATCCCTTGTGCATGATCACAGTCCCTTGTACTAAGTGCCCAGAGGTGAGCATGATCACAGATATTCGAAAATGTGAAATCCTGAATAGGACAAAAGCTGAAAATACAGCGTGGGAGGTATTTTCTGCAGAGTTGCCAGAGTGGTCACTCTAAAGAGGAAGGCAGGTCCTGACATGAGTTGTCGGACTCCTACAATATGTGGTTGTTTCAAACTCAGAAACATAGAAATTCTGCCAGGGAAATTCAAGGCCTTCTGGATTAGGCCCACCATAATTTTTTGTTGATCAGGAAATCCTAGGAAGGATCTCACAGGAAAGTTTCTAGTTGACTTGTTTCTTGACTCTCACTTGATAACCACAAAGAAGCTGGGTCTCTTGCATGTCTCCATCACTTCCAGAAGAAAGACTTCCTTGACGTCCACAGTCACATTACAGCTCACCCACTCTCAAGGTACATTGCTTTGCTGACCTTTGCATTTTTCTTCCAAAATATATTTTCTATAAAATTTAGTTCCTCATTATATTAATGGTTTATTTTCTGAAACCCCCAAAGGGAACACATGCTCACACAAACCTACTATATATAGTGCCTACTATGTACCTGGCATTGAGAATATATTTGCCGAATGACTGATACAGAAAAACCATTATTTGTCCCCATTAAAAAATTAAGACCATAGCCAAATAGAGTCTAAAGCAAAAGTAAAAGTCAAAAACTAGGGACGATACCAGAACTAAGAAAAAGCTGCACCAGGACCCAGATAACTTTTAGTAGATAGACAAAAAGGTCCCAGCATTAGAGTGTTTCAGGACTCAATGGCCAAAGAAAGGCTCTGCCTCTATATATTCCTTTAAATCATATAACTACCTTCTAAAGTGACCTATTTGGCATCCAGGAGTCTGCATTTGTACTGTTGGTAACAGGAAGCATTTTCTATGAAACTGTAACAGATGGCCGCTTATAACTGGCAAGAGGAAGGGGCAGGTTTGATGGCAGAACAGCAACTGAGATAGTGGTGGCAGGCCTGAGACCAGAATAGCATTAAGAATCTGTCATATTTTGCTCATTACTATAACTCATGTTATTTCTTTGGCCAATAAAAACACACGTCTTTTTATCTAAATTGTCATATTACCCACAAATGGGATAACTGGGTTAAGTGTTAAGGTTTTACTCATCTTTTCATTTTTCTAGTTAGTACTGGTTCTTTCTTTATCCAAAGCTGATTTTAATGTTAAAGTTTATACAGACTTAGACGCTGAGAGCTACCGTATGTTCCCAATATATGAAAATTACTTTTTCTCAGACTTTATTACTAAGGATTCATTTGACTTTTAAAATATCTATAATAAAAATGAATTAAGATCCTTAAAAGTTTCATGAATATAGTCAGCAGAATATATAATAGGGGAAAGATTGCTGTACAGTAAGGAATCCAACTTTACAGATTAGTTTGTGCTGTCAAATTGACATAACCCAGAGCCAGCTAGAGAGGAAACGTTAGCTGAGGAATTGTCCAGGTCAGACTGGCCAGTGGCTATGTCTGTGAGAGAGGCCTGATTGATGACTGATGTGTACAGGCAAATCCACTGTGGGTGTGACAATTCCTAGGCAGATGGGTCTAGGCTTTAGAAAAACTGAAGTGAGCATGAGCCAATCATTCTTTAAGGAAACAGCACTCTGATATCATTTTTGCTTCAACTCCTGCCTGGCTTCCTACAACGGCCTCTGGCCTGAAAGTATAAACTGACATATAAACCTTTTCATAAGTTTCTTTTGGTCACAGTGTTAATGGTAGCAATAGAAAGCAAACTACAATAACAATGCTGATGAGAAATGCAATATTCTGCTAGAAAAACACATGATGTCTCTAGCTCAAAATTGCATTTTCCCTCCCCATGTCTTTAAGTTTATTTGAGCTAACATTTTGATTTCTTTTTTAATTTTTAAAACCAAACCCAGAATTTAAAATAAGACAGCAAAAACTTACTCAATACAAACTTAAAACTTTTCTACTATTTGGACCAGGGTTGTATTAGTGCACAAGTTACATTTTAATAGCTCAAAACTGCTATATGACTATTTTTTGTTTACAAATTATTTTTATGAAAATAAGGTTATTGGTTGAACATATTTTAAATGATGAAATTAATTATAAACTATTTTATCAACTACTAGAGTATTTGTCCTGAAGATTATCATAAAAATCAAATATAGATTTATAGTGAGAATTATATAACTCTAATATTACAGATTATGGGAGCTACTACTCCTTCTTAGGTAACCATGTCAACTGATATTTTCAAATAACTTGCAATAGATAAAATGATTCACTCATCCTCTTGTTACTTCTCTTCAAACTTTTGAACTATCAGTGCCAGAAGGACTTATGGGTGGCCACATCTATTCCTGCATGCTTGGGTATTCTATAAGGAAACACCCAAATTGGAATTAGAGATAATCACATTCAATGAGGTAGATAATGTGAACAGTCAATGATTAGTAGCAGATAACTATGGAGGTTTGATCTATAGGAGCTTAAAATTATGGTAATCTGATATACACGAGAAAAATAAGGACACAGAGGATAAGACTCAGCCGTGTAATTTTTATAGATTTCAGTAAAAAAAAAAATTATAATGATTACAGCTAAAAGTACCTAACCTGTGTAAGATTCATACTGTTGTTTAGTCTAGTATCAAACACCATGCTTAGTATACGTAGGAAAGCATTATGTATACGAAAAATCAAATACTTATGACTTGCTTCCATTGACCTTATTAGGTAGGCCTCATGAGAGGCTATACTTCATCAATGACGACGTTAAAGATGAGTGACACAGTGACCTGTGTAGCATCACTAAGAAAGGCTGCGGTCAAATTTGAACTATAGCCTGGATTAGGTGAAAATCAAAGTTTATATACAGGGGATAGGCTGGAGAAGTGCAACAGCTTTTCTGCCTATCAAACCACAATATGAAATCAAAGGAAAAGTATTTTTTTATTTTTATTCAAATATGATTTATTTACATTTCATAATAGATTCTTATTACTCTTAAATAAGTAATATCAATTCTTGAAAGCCTATTAGTTGGAAAGCTGAATGGTTTTATATGATATTTCATCAATGAGCCTTTTAAATATGAGGGCCATCCACAGGTTTCTAGCCATAACTACTGTGCCTACTGACTTTTGAACCTCTTCTTCAATGTAAAGATTGTTCTAGAGCAAGAGGCCTGCCTCTACATGAGAAGTGAAATGACGTAAGGCCAAGGACAACAACCAGTATGGAAGGACAGAAAAGCCCTGGTGATCACTTAGATTTTTTTTTTAAGGAATGTATGAGATCATGACAAAACAAGAAAAATAGAAATCAAAATGGCAGAGACACCCTGAGAGCAGGATATCTTCAAATGAGATAAACCCAGATTACCAGTCAAGATCTGTTTTTGAAGGGCTGTACTCAGCTGGAGTGTTTGCCTCATATGAGTGTTCAGTCAGCAGAATTCCTTAAACCAGATGTGCACACCGATAACACCTGTAATCTCAGGAGTCAGGAAGTAGAAGCAGGAGGATCAGAAAGTTTAAGGTCATCATAAATCAGAAGCCAGTCTAGGATGCATTGGTTTGGGTGTGTGTGTGTGTGTGTGTGTGTGTGTGTGTGTGTGTGTGTGTGTGCACTTGTGCGTGTCTGTCTGTCTGTGTTGTGTGAGTGTGGTGGTGGTGGTGGTGTGTGTGTGTACTGTTGTTTTGCATTGTTCTATAGGTACCTAAATGTTCTGAGAGTGTTTCAAGAACTCTGGTAATCACTGAATGCTTTTACAATATAGACACTGAGATAAATGCTTAGTAAAAGAAACTCAGGTTTGTTGTCAATACCAAATGTGAGTTCAGAGAGAATATTTGAACATTATACAAATAAATATAAATTTTCAACTGCTGAAAGTGATAAAACAGAGATGCATGGTACCCTACATGTGAGTGATGAGTAGGTACTGCTGATACATTCAGTCACTAGAAAAGAAATTTTACATTCTGGACTAAGAGATCCCATTATTGCAAAGGCTGATGCTTGCTTTACTATTTAAACATTATTTTTCCACTTTGTAGTGCTAAGTAACTTCACACCAGGACATGATGTATTTGTCTATGTTTTCTAAGTGGTCTCATGCCCTGTCATCATATGTCACAACTGTAATTATGCTTAAAACATTGGAGCTGTGCCTGTCTTTGGAATTTGCCACAAAAACATTGGACCAACATTGTTCAATAAATGGAGGAGGAAATGCCATAGCAACGGAGGCTTAGGGAGAAGACTGAGAAAAAAAATCATGGTGACATTTATTCCTGAAAAATATTTGTGAAAATCAAGGTTATGTTTCCACAGCAACCAACTTTGCTGAGTCCACTGAGCTCTGTTAAAAATAAGGAAGAGAGCAGGGAGGGAAAAAACACAGCCTGGGCTGCCTGGGAATGGTGTGTTAGACAACAGTATTGGAAGCTAAAGATAAAGCATATTGGAAAATACATTGGACATCCCAGTTAAACAGAGGGTACCTATCAGGTTCTGGCACCTTTTATATGTAAATTTTCACTTTATCATACTATGAAATCTATGAGATATTTAGATCTCATATTTGAGATCTACAGTTTCTGAAAATGTTTTAAATGTGGAAAATATTATTGACTGTTCTTGCGAACTTTAGAATGTGTTCTTTTTGCTAGCTGAAATCGTTTTTTTTTTAAATAAAAATACCTTTCTTCTATTTTGATTTGGTCTTTTTATTTACTTCATTTTCTGAATTTAATAAAATTGTGAAGTAATAAGGGCGGCGGCGGGGCTGCGTCCCCAACACCCCAGCCGCCTGCCCGGCTAGTTTATAAGCCGAAATAATTACACAGACACTGTATTCTTTTAATCACTGCTTGGCCCATTCTCTTCTAGGCTAATTCTCACATATTAATTTAGCCCATTTCTAATCATCTGTGTGTAGCACCCCAAGGTGCGCTTACCGGGAAGATTCTAGCCTATGTCCATCCTGGGTCGGAGCTTCATCCCGGGAGCGGGGCATGGCGTCTCTCTCAGGCCTCTGCTCCCAAGAGCAGAGCTGTCGAGACTCTGAGCTCACTTCCTCTTCCTCCCAGCATTTTGTTCTGTTTACTCCTCCCACCTATCCTCTAACCAATAAAATGGGCCAGGGCAGTGCCTTCATTAGCCAATGACCTTCCTCCATCATTTCCCCTTTTTCAGTTTAAACAAAAAAAAAAGGCTTTAACATAGCAAAATTACATATAACAAAACAGTTATCAAGTAAAAGTTACAATAATCTTTATCATAACTAAGGAAAACTATAACTATAACTAACTATTCTTAACTCCATCAAAGACTCCAGAAAGATATATTACCTAAGTAAACAAGAACTAAGAAACTTCAAACTCTAGAAATGACAAAGACATCTCGCTGCCTGGACAGTCACCCAAAGTTCTTTTGTACCTTTGGGGCATCCATCTTCAGCCTTCAGGCCCATGGTATCCAGCAGACATTTCCATAAAGCAGGAAAATTCGAAGTCAGTTCAGTGACTATCTGTTGTGTCCTGCAGAATGTCTCGCAGACTCTTTCATGTATCAGGAACCCCGAAAGATCATCTCACCTTAGGCAAGTTCAGTAGTCCTCTCTCTGTGGGTTCTCTGTGTCCAGTTTATGCAATAGTCCAGGCAAGAGCAGTTTCTTGCCCAAATGGCTATCAAACTCCATAACGAGCCTCTTCAATGCCCATCTTCCTCTTGAAGTAGTTTGGTGCTGCCAGGAGCAGAGTGTCTCATTGTCATGAAAAGTCCTCAGTTATTAAAACATTAAATGTCCTATTCGGTAATCTTTGAAAGACATGAAGAATGTCTATCTAAAATATATCTCTATATATCTAGAAAATCTAACTAACATGACTACAAGCTTTACTATTATCGATGATTATCCATTAACAACCGATATTTCTTAATTATACAGTACATATTTAAATGAACTACACAATCACAATACCTTAATCAAAATCAGAAACACTTATACATATAACAAAATTGACCTTAAATCTCTATCAATAAAGCAAAATCTATACTAATACAAATTATTCATACCTATATCAAAATTGTAATATTTCATCCATTTAAGCTTCCCAGTCCCTTGCCTTGGCCTCCAGTGAATCTCAGTGGGTACACTGTGGATGACTCATAGAAGAGAACACTATGATTCCTTTGATTGATCCACTCTGCTTAATATAATCTCTTCAACATTCATCCTTATAAAGATGCAGCTCCATATTTCTTAAAGATTAGTTACATCTTATTTTTTGTGTATTCCCCATTTTATCCATCTACATGTCCATTGATAGATATTTATGTTATTACTCTATCATATTGCAAAAAGCACTAGAGTGAATATTTGAAGTGAATATCTATTCAAGATCTAAATTTTGATAATTTTCTGTGGAAATATCCAGAAGTAAGATTGTGTGACCAAATAGCTCTAATTTTAATTTATTGAAGATTGGTATATTGTTTTGCACAATGATTAGTGTTTTGCTTTATGGCCAATGTAGTTTTAATTTTTCTAAATCCTTTCCCATACTTCCCATCGCAGGGTTTTGTTTTTTCCCATAATAAGCAGTCTAATAAATATGAGGAGATATCTTTTTGAGTGTTTTGTTAAAGTTGCTATTTCTTTGGCGTGGTTTGCTTTTATTTTATTTTTTATATATGTTATCTGCTTTGGTGTTTTGCCATGAGTATTGGGTTCCCTGGAACTGGAGCTATAGAGAGTTGTGAGCTGCCATGTGGGTGCTCAGAATGTAAGCTGAGTCCTCTGGAAGAGCAGCAGTCAGTGTTCTTAACAGCTGAGCCTTCTCTCCAGCCCCTGCTTTTATTTTTGAGACAAGGTCTCATTATATAGCACCAGTTGACTTGAAGTTCATTAGGTGGCCCATACAGATCTTGAATTTATAATCTACTGCCTCAGCCTCATCACTTTGAGCCATGAGGTTTTGACCTGAGTTTCCCTGACTTGTGATGACAAAAAAAACATCTTTCCTATACTATTGGTCTCATTTGTATCTTCTCTAGATAAATATCTCCTCAAATTTTCAATCATGTTTAAATTGTGTTTCACTTTTCCTTTTGAATCATTCCTCATAAAATTTAAATTTTAAAATCTTATCTGTTATGTGGGCTGCAGGCATCTCTGACTATTTCCTAGGTTACATTTTTGTTATGTTCATTTTTTATTTAACTACTCAGAATTTTAATATTTCCGAATGTTACATCCATGAAATTCATGTTAAGATCAGTATCACAGAGCTTCTCATTTGCAGGGTGTGTGTGTGTGTGTGTGTGTGTGTGTGTGTGTGTGTGTTTCCTTGAGTTTAGTAATTTGGAACTTGAATTACTCAGGGCTCTTTATAAGAACAAAACACAGAGAATAATTTATATCTACAATGGGGATTTAAAAGTGTACTAAAGTCTGTGGTGCAGCTAGTCCAACAATGGCTGTCTACCAATGGAAAATCCAAGAATACCATAGTTTTTCAGTCTACGAGTTTGGGTGTCTCAGAATTCTGAGGAATACCAGTGGAGGGATAAACTTGACAATGGGAATGAGGGCAAGAAGGTAAAATCAAATGTTTTCTTCTATGCTCTTTATATAGGATGACACTATAGGGTTTAGTCCAGATTTAAGATGAAGCTTCCAACCTCCAAAAAATATGTTTTTACCTTGGGATTTTTCCCCCTTCGAATGGTTTCATCAAGAAAAAAATCACTAACAGATGTACACAGCCACTGGGATTTAACTTAATTCCAAATGTAGTAAAGCTGACAATCAAAAATAGCCATCAAGGGCCCAAATACCTCAGTTTTCATCATGTAGTTATGATTTTTCTGTGTGTATGTGTGTGTGTGTGTGTGTGTGTGTGTGTGTGGGTGTGGGTGTGCTATCTTGTAGTTAAAGATATATCTTCAATTTCAATCCTTTTATTCCTGGATCTATCTTGTTTTCCCAACACTGTAGTTGAGGTTATCTTTTCTCAGTTGCATAGTCTTGCCGCATTAGTCAGCTATCAATTGGCTGAAAGTCTGGAGATACAGCTTAATGGTAGAGTGCTTGCCTGGAATGTGCACACCCTCGGGCTTGATGCCCAGTGCACATACACACAAAATCAATTGACCGCACACATTTTTCTACATTAATCATCCTGCTCTGATTTCTATGCCTGTTTTATGCCAAACTTACTATAGCTTTTTACTGTATTTTAAAGTCTGGAATCATGATGTCTTAAGCTTTCAACTTACTTAACGATTTTATGGCTACTAAAAGTCTCTTTTACCTATTTACTTTCTTTCATTTTTTCTCCTTCTGTGAAAGACACGATTTAGGGTTTGGGTAGGTATTTCACTCTATGTTTAGCTTATTTTAGGAAGCATGAATATTTAACAGATTAGTTTCTAATATATGACCCAATATGTTTGCCTATTTTCTGTGTAATATTCCATTTCTTTTAAACATTGTATAGTTTTCAGTGTCCATGCCTTTTTACTCTTTCATTCAGTTTATTCATAAACATTTGATTAACTTTATATTATTAATAAGAGATTAATTTCTGAGTTTTTTTCTTTTGGTGGATTCTCCTTAGTGTTTAAGAAACAGTGTATTTGTATGTGAGTTTTATACACTGATATTTGGTGAAGCTGTTTATTAGTTCTGACAATATTTATGATTATTTTAAATGGCTTTCTACATATTTGATTTTGCTCTCTCTTAACAGCAAAAAGACTATTTCCTTTTTTTGAATGCCTTTAATTTCTTCTTTTTTATCGTTTTATCATTATGGCTAGAAATTCTAGCTCTATGTTGAAGGGAACCAGTATATCTTTAGCTTATTCTTGATTCTTGATCTTAGAGAGTAAACTGCAGTTTTAGGCTTCTTATGTGTGGACTGTATTATGTTCAGAGTAATTCCATTTATATTTAGTTTGTTGAATTTTTTATGAAAAGAGTATCAAATTTTGTTTATTTTGAATTTACTGAGATGCCCATGTGATTTCCCTCTGTTTTGATAGCAAAGAAAACATATTAATTAATTTATATGTTGAATATTCTTTGTATCCCAAGAATAAACTCTACTTAGTAATGGTATATGATAATTTAGCCCTGGTGAATTAAATACTCAAAATGCTAGTATTAAATGGACAGTTTCTGTATTGAAAGTTCACCAGGGACATGGCCTGTAGCTCTCTCTGTACACATGAAATATCTTTCATCAAAATGTCTGGGTTCAGAAAAGGAGTAAAGTATCCCAATATTTATATTGTTTAAAAATAAAGCATTTTAAGGGAGATGAATTTTCTATTGCTTTCTGATCTCTACTTCTAATCGAGATATAGTTGAAGGTGACCTTTAACCTCTGAATCAACTGTCTGCCTCCTCGGGGCTGTAGTACTGATGTGTGTCGTGGGGCTTGGTTTACATGGTGTTAGGAATCAAACATAGGACTTTGAGGATGCTAGTCAAGTGTTCTGTCAACTATATTTGATAAATGAAAAATAATATATTAATACTTTATTGGAGATTTCTTCATGCTCTCCAGATTTAAGATTATTTGCATTCTATGTCTCTGAATGTCCATTACGTTCTCTGAAATCAGGAAATGTTGGGCAAGTAAAACATAATAAATTGATTCTCACTTTATTCTACATCATTAGCTTACATATTGTGCAATGGTCTGCTTAGTGGTTCCCTGTAAATGTCTTAGACTTTCTTCTTAATCTTCTCTTTCAATGATAACTCTAATGACCACATTTTAAATTTTCTAGTATTTACTTGTCTTGATATGTTTTGTTTCATAACACTTTTTGTAGATATGAATATTCCTTTTCAGGTTTTGTATTATTCTCCATTATTTCTGTTGGCATTTATAAAATTTTCTATACTTTTGCTGAATTTCTGACTTTATACATTATTCTATTGATCCATTAGAACATTGCTAACACTTATCTTGCCATTACAATGAGGTTAATGTCTGGTTGGTTATTTTATTCCCTTATTTGAAATATCTTTCCTTGTGTTCATTCACTTTTTCATTTGCCATGTCTTTTTTTTTTTTTGTTAGTCCAGTCATTCATTGGTCAAGCCTCTCACTTCTCTCAATACTAATAAACTGTACTCATATAGAAGACCCTTATCAATCCAAGATCTGACAGTCTTCAAATCTTCATTCTGGTCTAAGCAGCTCTGTTTGCTTCTAGCTTCATTTGAGAGATGTGAAATTCTAGAACCTTCTTAGCAAGACCCATTTCACTTCCTTGGCCATCCTCTAGAAAACTTGGGACATTGAATGCTCTTTCTGTTTCCTCCTACAAATTTGAAATTTTATTTTGTGTTTTAAATGAATGGACAGATGACAGTATCCATGAATCTAAATCACTCTCCCTTTTTCATTTCCCCTCAGATGGCAGAATATTCTAGTGCCCAGTAGTACTGAGACACAAAATAAGTAGAAGCTAGAACTCTGTCTACCTCTCTGAAAGTTTGGTATTGGAAGTATAATATACCATGAGTATTTCCCAGGAGAATCTATAGCCAAGAAAGGTTCATCTTGGTCACATTGTTCTATGCCAGGGACAGAGATTGTGTTAAGATTTCCTGGCCAAGCAACTTTGATCTCCACATTTTTGCACTCAACTGGAAAGTGAAAGCCTTTTAAGAACTCGCTTAACTTCTCCCAAAGGAAATCTATCCTTTGTAGCAGTGCTTGGAGAGAAGAAAGGCCTAAGAATTAATATTTACCACCTGGCTGACGTCTCTCCCTACGATTTGAAGCAAATATTAAAAATAAAAATATGTTTAGAAAGAAAATTATTCAAACAAGTAATGTGGCCAGGTTGTTACAAATTGACAGGCATGGGCAAATGGGAGAAACAATACTCAAGTCTAGCATGGTCACATAGTACCGTTAACACAGAAATATAAATTTCTATGTGAGACTTAGAATTAATTTCATTTTATTGTCACAATTAAGTTGCCCCAAACCTAAAAACTGAAGATTATATTTTTATAGTTCCTTAGGTCAGAAGTCTGGGCTCAGCATTATTAAGATCCTTTCTTAGACTCTTTCAAGGCTGAAATACAGGTGTCCGTAAATTGCCTTCCTTTCTAGAGGTTGTGGGGATGACCTGCTTCCAAGATCACTCAAAGCTGATCAAATACGTCTGCCTCTAGCTGTAGGGATGAAGTTTCTTTTTTTTCCTTTCTTTACTCCTAGAGGCTGCCCATATCCCTTCTTGAGCTTTCTATGTAGCCTTTCACATCAATCGTGAATTAACGATCTCTCATCCCTTGAATGTATCAGATTTTCCTGACCTCATCACACTTCTTGTCTTCAAGAATAGTTTTCATTGTTCTAAAGGTCATGTGACTAGATGTCACCAAACTGACCTGGATGAAAGAAAATAAGTATTTTAATTTAAGATCAGCAACACCTTAATTCTGGCTATGAAGTTCATTTAAAGCATATTCTCAGATTATTCTGTATCTCAGGGATAAGGGATGAACATTTTTTAAGAGTTACAATTCTGCCTAAATCCCAAATATAATGTGTAGCCAAAGAGTTGTGAATTCAACTTAGGTGAGACTAGACATATCTGTGGTTCTTACCTTAACTCAGAAGCAAAACTTATGATCTCTAATTTAGGAAATCAAAGTTACCAACAAACTATATTAAATTTGGCTTCTAGGATGTTTTAAAATAGAAGCACCTTAAATCAGTTGACAGTGAAATAACTATTAAACTGAAAATATGTGTTAGGTATTCAATTTATAGTAGCTACTTTTATATATATCTTTAGTTCAACATATAATTCAAGAACTTTTTTGTATAATCTATTAATATTTGAATAATTAACAATCAATATTTGTTTACAATATTGCTATTCTCTGCAGTATTGCTACATATATTACTATAATGTACACTGCAGATTAAATAAGTTGTTTTCTTACTGAACTTGATTTATATAATCTATTAAACAGTTTTACTTAGTAAAGAGACAGGATTGATATTAATCCCCGGAAGTTTGTCATTTGCTTTTCTCATTCATTGTAAGATAAAGTGAACTATGAACTATATTAAGTTACGTTGGCATTTTAATCCTTATTGTTTTATTTCCATTTTGCACTTTTATATGTTATTACAATTCTTAGGGTTGATGGTTGAAAAATGAAAACTAACAGAAGTCTGGCCAGAGGACAGCCACACCTGCTCACCCGTTTATCTCGTCTCAGTCACTTGTTTTTAAACCTCTCCCAACTTAACGAGAAAAGGGGACCACGTAGAATATTAAACTCCAAGACTCAGTTTCCCCCTCATAAAATGGTTTGTAAAACATGTCTATATTTTCTCATAGGTTGCTTTGAAGAGAGAGATAACTGGTGTAAAAATTTAGACATAGGAAAACATAAAAGTAATTCTGGTTTTACTTCACGTAGTTAGCTCATAGAGGGTTTTGTTCATGTTACTAATTATCCCTCAGAAAATTCTAACTTATAAATTTGTTGTAATTTCTATAGCTAATATAAAAAGCAATCTTCTGGCATTACTCATCACTGATCTTTTTTCTTTTTTGTTTTCTCAGTACTAATGCATTACTAGAAACCGAGTTAAAGATTTGTATTATTGTCTTTAAGATAGATTTAATTCATTACAGTTATTAATGATTCATTTCTTTATGAATTCTTTAAAACACTAAATGGAACTTCAAATATTTATGATAAAATATGAAATAAAATACAAAAATGCATATCATATAAGTATATATTCTTGGCAAGTCTAAAAATAAGTGAAAAGTGCTTAGAATAATAAGTGAGTTTTTTGTTGCAGCAAATTTTCATGTCTTAATCATTTTAATAACTTCAGTTTTAAAAAGTTGCTAAAAATACTTAAGAATTGAGGGTGTAGTAGTGGCATGCATAGTGAAAACCAACAATTCTCTATTTGGATTTAAGGCTATCTCAGTGGAAGAGAGAACGTCTAATACAGGACATCTAGCCAATTCCCAAGTGTTAAGGAATTCATGAAGTTTGGAGGAGAACCTATGCCTTCCAATGTTCTAAACAAGCATAATCCCCAGCTACATTCCAAAGAGTTATTCTTATTTGTACAGATGCATATATGTCTCACCCTTCATCAAGGAGAAATACCTTTATAGCAGACTGAGACCATTACAGAAAACCCAGTCAATCAAAGTGCAAACAGTAGATGACCATGTAGTGGCCAGCCTCAATGGATCCATCTGCAACATAGCTGCATCTCAGGGATCATGGTAGAAGAAGGGAGGTAAAGATGGTAAAAGCCAGAGGGAAAGAGGTTTGCTGGAAAGCCATGTCTCCAAAATATGTCAGAGAAGCAACAATCATGAATAATTATTTTAAAAATGACTTAAAAAAATTTCAACAAATATATCTTTCACTTCCTTGGTTAGAGTTACCCCAAGATATTTTATACTGTTTGTGGCTATCATGAAAAGTGATGCTTTTCTGATTTTCCTCTCTGCTTCCATATCCTTTGTGTATAGGAGGGCAACTGATTTTTTGGAGTTGATTTTGTATCCTGCCACATTACTAAAGGTGTAAGAGTTCTTTGGTGGAGTTTTTGGGGTCGCTTATGTACATTATCATATCATCTGCAAATAACGAAAGTTTAACTTCTTCCTTTCCAATTCGAATCCCCTTGATCCCCTTATGTTGTCTTATTGCTATTGCTAGAACTTCAAGCACTATATTGAAGAGGTATGGAGAGAGTGGACAGCCTTGTCGTGTTCCTGATTTTAGTGGGATGGCTTTGAGTTTCGCTCCGTTTAATTTGATGTTAGCTGTCGGCTTGCTGTATATAGCTTTTATTATATTTAGGTATGTCCCTTGTATCCCTAATCTCTCCAAGACTTTTATCATAAGGGATGTTGAATTTTGTCAAATGCTTTTTCAGCATCTAATGAAATGATCATATGTTTTTTTCTTTCAGTTTATTTATATGCTGGATTACATTGATAGATTTTCATATGTTGAACCAGCCCTGCATCTCTGGGATGAAGCTTACTTGATCAAAATGGATAATTTTTCTAATGTGTTCTTGGATTCGGTTTGCCAGTATTTTATTGAGGATTTTTGCGCTGATGTTCATGAGTGAGATTGGCCTGTAATTCTCTTTCTTGGTTGAGTCTTTGTATGGTTTTGGTATCAGAGTAACTGTTGCTTCATAAAAGGAATTTGGCAATGACTCTTCTGTTTCTATATTGTGAAATACATTAAGGAGTATAGGTATTAGGTCTTCTTGGAAGTTCTGGTAGAATTCTGCATTGAAACCGTCTGGTCCTGTGCTTTTTTTGCTAATTAACCCAATTAAAAAATGGAGCACTGTGTTCACCTTCCTAGATATGGACAAAGGGGGGCAGACCTTGGACTTTCCACAGGGCAGGGAACCCTGACTGATCTTTGGACTGGAGAGGGAGGGGGAGAGGAGTAGGGGGAGGGGAAGAAGTGTGGGGGAAGGAGGAGGGAAATGGGAGGCTGGGAGGAGGCGGATACATTTTTTTTTCCTTTTCTCAATAAAAAAAAGCTAAAAAACAATGGGGCACTGAACTGAACAGAGAATTCTCAACAGAAGAACTTCAAATGGCCAAAAGACACTTAAGGTCATGCTCAACCTCCTTAGTGATTAGGGAAATGCAAATCAAAACAACTTTGAGATATCATCTTACACCTGTCAGAATAGCTAAAATCAAAAATACCAATGATAGCCTTTGCTGGAGAGGCTAGGAGGAAGGGGCACACTCATCCATTGCTGGTGGCAATGCAAACTTGTGCAACCACTTTGAAAATCAGTGTGGTGGTTTCTCAGGAAATTCGGGATCAACCTACCCCAGGACCCAGCAATACCACTCTTGGGAATATACCCAAGAGATGCCCTATCATTTTACAAAAGCATTTGTTCAACTATGTTCATAGCAGCATTATTTGTAATAACCAGAACCTGGAAACAACCTAGATGTCCTTCAATGGAAGAATGGATGAAGAAAGTGTGGAATATATACACATTAGATTCCTACTCAGTGGTAAAAAAAAAAATGACTTCTCGAATTTTGCATTCAAATGGATGGAAATAGAAAACACTATCCTGAGTGAGGTGTCCAAGAGCCAAAAAGATGAACATGGGATGTACTCACTCATAATTGGTTTCTAGCCATAAATAAATGACATTGAGTCTATAATTTCTGATCCTAAAGAAGCTAAATAAGAAGGTGAACCCAAAGAATAACATATAGTTATCCTCCTGGATATGGGAAGTAGACAAGATTGCCGGGCAAAAATTGGGATCTTGGGGGTGGGGTGGGATGGGGGTAAGGGGAGATGGGGAGATAAATGTGAGAAGGGGAGGATGGGGGGGAACTTGGGGAATTGGGATGGTTGGGATAAAGGAAGGATGGATATGGAAGCAGGGAAGCATATATCTTAATTAAGGGATCCAGATTAGGGTGGGCAAGAGACCTGAACCTAGAGGGGTTCCCAGGTGCCCAGGGGGATGTCCCCAGTTAGTGCCTTGGGCAGCTGAGGATAAGGAACATGAAATGGCCCTATCCTATAACCACACTGATGAATATCTTGCATATAACCATAGAACCTTCATCGGGCGATGGATGGAGATAGAGACAGAGACCCATATTGGAGCACCGGAATAAGCTCCCAAGATCCCAATGAGGAGTAGAAGGAGGGAGAACATGAGCAAGGAAGTCAGGACCGTGAGGGGTTCACCCACCCACTGAGACAGAGGGACTGATCAATTGCGAGGTCACCAAGGCCAGCTGGACTGGAACTGAAAAAGCATGGGATAAAACCGGACTCTCTGAACAATGAGGACTGATGAGAAGCCAAAGACGATGGCACTGGGGTTTGATCCTACTTCATGTTCTGGCTTTGTGGGGGCCTAGCCAGTTTGGATGCTCACCTTCCTAGACCTAGATGGAGGGGAGAGGACCTTGGACTTTCCACCTGACTGCTCTTTGGTGTGGAGAGAGAGGGGGAAAGAAGTGGGGGGAGGGGGAGTAGAGTAGGAGGAAGTGGAGGGAAATGGGAGGATGGGAGGAGGCAGAATTTTTTTTCCAAGAAAAATAAATAAATAAAAATAAATTTAAAAAAATATTTCAACAAGAATTACACCTGTAGACATGTTTAAACGAAGGGGTACGTCTCATGGCACCTCAACTGTGAACAAGGAACTAAAGACTATAAAAGAACTCTGAAGTGGGAGAAATAGTCTTTCCCAAGGAGGAGCATATTATTGATTATCCAATGATGGAGGAAGGTCATTGGCTGATAAAGGAACTGCCTTGGCCCATTTTATTGGTTAGAACATAGGTAGGAGGAGTAAACAGAACAGAATGCTGGGAGGAAGAGGAAGTGAGCTCAGACTCGACAGCTCTCCTCTCGGGGGCAGATGCCTCAGAGAGACACCATGCTCCTGGCTCCTGGGCAGATGCACGCTATGAAGCTCCGACCCAGGATGGACATAGGCTAGAATCTCCCCGGTAAGCACACCTTGGGGTGCTACACACAGATGATTAGAAATGGGCTAAATTAATATGTGAGAATTAGCCTAGAAGAGAATGGGCCAAGCAGTGTTTAAAAGAATACAGTGTAGGTGTCATTATTTCGGGGCATAAGCTAGCCAAGCAGGCAGCTGGGGTGCCGGGGACGCAGCCCCGCCGCTCATATTACTACAGATTGGCGCCCAACGTGGGGCAACAATTTCTCGGGTCTACTCTGCTTGCCAGAGGCAAGCAAGCGCCTCATCTAAGAGAGGCTTCCTGACTCAGCTTTAGCTGCAAAGCCTGCAGCTCATTAAGAGGTCCTGCCACAAAACACTTAAACGGTGTTGACGAAAAGCTGAACACATGCTTTTCGGTTTTCAGCCGTAGCAGGAAAAAAGCAGCGCCGTTTAAAAATGCCAGCTTTCTGGGCGGTCCTGCCAGGGCAAACTCTGACTCTTTTACGCAGGCGGTTTGTGCGGTTTGCAAGCACAGGCTGCTGAAGCTCGCTTGCTGGCAGGAACCTTGTAATGCCATAGAGTTGTGGCAGTAAACATGCCTACAGCCGGTACCTCAGCCATGAGGCTGGAAAGCTAAGGAATGGACTGGATCTAGCTGGCAAAGCCACGCCTTTAATCCTACCCATATTGCTCAGTAATTTAAAGGCTCGTGTGGTCAGAAAAAGAGAGATATACAGTAAAGAGAGATTCAAAGACAAAGAAAAATTTCTAAATGGTTTGAAGTGTGTTAAAAATATATGCAGACTAAAATTTAAAGTTCTTAAAGTAACAAAAAAAAAGAAAGAGAGTTGTTGTGTGTGGTACACTCCTTTAATCCCAACACTTGGTAGGCAGAGAGAGATAGACATCTGTGACTTCAAGGTGTGGTAGCACACGCCTTTAATCCCAATGCCTGGGAGGCAGAGACAGGCAGATCACTGAGAGTTCAAGGACAGCCTGGTCTACAGAGTTACTTCAGGTCAAAGATACAGAGAACCTATCTCAAAAAGCAAAAAGTTAAAAGTAAAAATAAACAAAATAGAGGTTAAAATACAACAAACAAAGATGGAAAATACACAGAGAATCTTGAAACTGTTTGCTATTATGCTCTCTTTGAATTGTTTGAATGCTGAGGAAGGAGCAACAGCTGCTAAAAGATATTTATTTATAAATGCTGCTGAGCTAATCCAACATAGATATTTTGATGCCTTGACATTGAAATTTGGATCTAAGGACATGATGCTTTGGAAAGGAGTTTCTTATTTTGTTTTCACAGAGGATGAGATGCTGTTCATTTCTTCTATTCTGATTTGGTATGATGGACCACACCCTCCTGAAACATCTTCAGAAAATTGCTTCGCTCAACTGCCAACTGAGAAGAAACTAGCACACAGGTTATACTATGAAAGACCTAAGTAACGACGCCCCCATTCAGCAGGAAGCAGTTTGGAGAGAAATAACTGCGCCCATATTCCCAAAAAAATGTTTATAAATGTTCTTTTACATTTAAAGGGGGATATGATATAGATATGAATAATTTGCATTAGTATAGATTTTGCTTTATTGATAGAGATTTAAGGTCAATTTTGTTATATGTATAAGTGTTTCTGATTTTGATTAAGGTATTGTGATTGTGTAGTTCATTTAAATATGTACTGTATATTAAGAAATATAGGTTGTTAATGGATAATCATCGATAATAAAAAAGCTTATAGTCATGTTAGTTAGATTTTCTAGATATATAGAGATATATTTTAGATAGACATTCTTCATGTCTTTCAAAGATTACAGAATAGGACATTTAATGTTTTAATAACTTAGGACTTTTCATCACAGTGAGACACTCTGCTCCTGGCAGCACCAAACTACTTCAAGAGGAAGATGGGCATCGAAGAGGCACCTTATGGAGTTTGATAGCCATTTGGGCAAGAAACTGCTCTTGCCTGGACTATTGCATAAACTGGACACAGAGAACCCACAGAGAGAGGACTACTAAACTTGCCTAAGGTGAGATGATCTTTCGGGGTTCCTGATTCATGAAAGAGTCAGCGAGACATTCTGCAGGACACAACAGATAGTGACTGAACTGACTTTGAATTTTCCTGCGTTATGGAAATGTCTGCTGGATACCATGGGCCTGAAGGCTGAAGATGGATGCCCCAATGATACAGAGGAACTTTGGGTGACTGTCCAGGCAGCGAGATGTCTCTGTCATTTCTAGAGTTTTAAAAGTTGCTTTTTTCTTGTTGCTTAGGTAGTATTGTATCTTTCTGGAGTCTTTGATGGAGTTAAGAATAGTTAGTTATAGTTATAGTTTTGCTTAGTTATGGTAAAGATTACTGTAACTTTTACTTGATAACTGTTTTGTTATATGTAATTTTGCTATGTTAAAGTTAAAGCCTTTTGCCGGGCAGTGGTGGCGCACGCCTTTAATCCCAGCACTCGGGAGGCAGAGGCAGGCGGATCTCTGTGAGTTCGAGGCCAGCCTGGTCTACAAGAGCTAGTTCCAGGACAGGAACCAAAAGCTACAGAGAAACCCTGTCTCGAAAAATCAAAAAAAAAAAAAAAAGTTAAAGCCTTTTTTTTTTGTTTGTTTAAACAGAAAAAAGGGAAATGATGGAGGAAGGTCATTTGCGAATAAAGGAACTGCCTTGGCCCATTTTATTGGTTAGAACATAGGTGGGAGGAGTAAACAGAACAGAATGCTGGGAGGAAGAGGAAGTGAACTCAGACTTGACAGCTCTCCTCTCGGGGGCAGATGCCTCAGAGAGACGCCATGCTCCTGGCTCCTGGGCAGACGCACGCTATGAAGCTCCAACCCAGGATGGACATAGGCTAGAATCTCCCCAGTAAGCGCACCTTGGGGTGCTACACACAGATGATTAGAAATGGGCTAAATTAATATGTGAGAATTAGCCTAGAAGAGAATGGGCCAAGCAGTGTTTAAAAGAATACAGTGTCCGTTTAATTATTTTTGGTAAAGCTAGCCGTGGGGGCGGCCAGGTGCCGGGGACGCAGCCCCGCCGCTCTAATTACAACAATCCAATACTAAGCAGTCATTCCTGAAATCATACACATGAAAGTAATATTATATAGGCAAAAGAGTTTGCATTTATATATTTAGTAATATGTGCATATTTCTTAATGTATATATTTATTCAATTGCTATTGTATATATATTACAAAGATGTACGTGTTTGTATACATTTCTATATAATTTTCCATAACAAAGTATTAGAGATCATGAATTTGAAAGAGAGCAAGAGGATGCATAGGAAGGCTTGAATGAAAGAAAAGGAAGGAAAAATCATGAAATTATATTTAAACTTCGAAAAATATATAACACTTTATTTTTTATGTTAATGGGTTTTAATTTCCACTTCTAGATTTGCATTGTGGAGTTCACAAAATTATTTTTTATTTTTATAAAAAAGAAAACAGACAATCCTTTTTCCTTTTGCACACCAATTCCAGTTTCCACCCCTTCCCCTCCTCCCATTCCATCCACCATACCACTCCTCCTCCCACTTTTCAGAGAGGTAAGGCACATTGCTTTGGGGAAGGCCCAAGACCCTTCCTACTATATCCAGGCTAAACAAGGTATTCATCCAAAGAGAATGGGTTCTCAAAACGCCAGTACAAATGGTAGGGATAAAACCTGGTGTCACTGCCAATGGCCCCTCAGTCTGCCCCAGCCATACAACTTTGTATGTTACCTACATTTACAGGGTCTAGTTTGGTTGCTCATTCCTTCCCTGTCTGACTTTGGTTGGCGAGCTCCCAACTCCCATGCTCCTATTTTGTCAGGCAATCTTGTCTATTTCCCCTTTTCATATTAAAAAAATATATATGTTTTTCTTAGGGTTCACCTTGTTCCTTAGCTTCTCTAAGGTCGTGGACTATACTCTCCTTATCCTTTGCTTTATAGCTAGTATTCACTTATGAGCGAGTACACACAATGTTCATCTTTCTGGGTCTGGGATACCTCACTCAAGATTTGTTTTTCTAGTTTCAGCAATTTGCATGTAAATTTTAAAATGGCATTGTTGTTTTATCCCATGAGTAGTACTCCATTTTGTAATTGTACTATATTTTATTTATTTATTTATTTATTTATTTAGTATACAATAATCTGTCTGCATATATGTCTGCAGAAGAGGGTACCAGACCTCATTACAGGTTGTGAGCCACCATGTGTTTGCCGGGAATTGAACTCAGGACCTTTGAAAGAGCAGGCAATGCTCTTAACCACTGAGCAATCTCTCCAGCCTGTACCATATTTTCTTTATTCATTCTTTGGTTGAGGAGCATCTAGGTTGTTTCCAGGTTCTGGCTATTATAAATAATGCTGCTATGAACATAGCTGAACAAATGTCCTCTAATACAATTGAACACCGTTTGGGTATATGCCCAACAGTGCTATTGTTAGGGTCTGAGGTACATTGATTCCCAATTTTCTGAGAAACTGCCCTACTGATTTTCAGAGTGGTTGTGCAAGTTTACAGTCCCACCAGCAATGGAGGAGTTTTTCTCTTACTGCACATCCTCTCCAACATAAGCTGTCAGTGGTGTTTTTGATCTTTGCCAGTCTGACTGGTATAAGATGTTATCTCAGAGTCATTTTGATTTGCATTTCCCTGATGCCTAAAATTGTTGAACATTTCCTTAAGTGTCTTTCGGTCATTTGAGATTCTTCTGTTGAGATTTCTCTGTTTAGTTCTGTACCCCATTTTTTAATTGGACTGTTTAAAATTTTATGTCTAATTTCTTGAGTTCTTTATATATTTTGGAGATCAGTCCTCAGTCTGATATGGGTCTGGTGAAGATCTTTTCCCATTGAGTAGGTGGCCTTTTTGTCTTATTGCGTGTGTCCTTAGCTTTACAGAAAGTTTCAGGAGATTTCATTTATTTCTTCTTGCTCTCAACATCTGTGTTACTGGTGTTATATTTAGGAGGTGGTCTCCTGTGCCCGTGCATTTAAGGCTACTTTCCACTTTCTCTTCTATCAGGTTCAATGTGGTGTCCCAGATGTCCTGAATGTTTGTTAAGAATTTGTTGGATTTAATGTTTTCCTTAACTGATGAATCTATTTCCTCTATAGTTTCTTCAACACCTGAAATTTTCTCTTCCATCTCTTGTATTCTGTTGGTTATGCTTGCCTCTTTAGTTTCCATTTGTTTACCCAGATTTTCTATATCCAGAATTCCCTTGGTTTGTGTTTTCTTTATTACCTCTATTTCTGCTCAAATCTTGAACTGTTTGAACTGTTTGATTCACCTGTTTGATTGTTTTTTTCTTGGGTTTCTTTGAGAGATTTTTTTTTTATTTCTTCCAATTTTTTATTTGTCTTCTCCTGTTTCTTTAAGGGAATTTTTCATTTCCTCTTTAAAGGTCTTCATCATCCTCATAGAGTTATCTCTAAAATCATTTTCTTCTGCTTCTTCTCGGTTAGGATGATTAAGTTTTCCTGTTTATGACCACTGGGTTCTGATGTTACCATGTTGCTTTTTAGGTTGTTGAATCAATTCTTGCATTGGTTGATGTGGGAGTGTCATATCAATCTGTTGATTTCATTGGTTAAGTAATAAAGAAACTGCTTGGCTGGCTCTCATAGGTTAAAACATAGGTGGGAAGAGTAAACAGAACAGAATGCTGGGAGGAAGAGGAAGTGAGCTCAGACTCGACAGCTCTGCTCTCTGCAGCAGAGAGACGCCATGCCCCGCTCCCGGGCAGACGCACGCCATGAAGCTCCTACCCAGGATGGACATAGGCTAGAATCTTCCCGATAAGCGCACCTTGAGGTGCAACACAGATGATTAGAAATGGGTTAAATTAATATGTGAGAATTAGCCTAGAAGAGGCTAGATAGAAATGGGCCAAGCAGTGTTTAAAAGAATACAGTTTCCATGTAATTATTTCGGGCATAAGATAGCCAGGCGGCTGGGGTGCTGGGGATGCAGCCCCGCCATTCCTATCACTACAATTGGTGCCTACCTATCTTTTTCTGTAATTCTCTTCTTGGTCCAATCCTTGCTGCTGCTGTCTGTGTCTTGGGATCTGTTCTTGGTCTGCTCTGTCCTATCATTGTCTGTTTCTCCGAGACCCAGTGAGGTCTCTCTTGGCCTGCTCTCTTGGTCTGCTGTCTTGATTCACTCTCTTGGTCCACTCTGTGTAGTCACAGCCTGTGCTTAAGCATTCCATTCTTGGTCCTCTCTTTTGTTTTTTTGATCTTGGTCCTCTGTATATAATTTCAGCTTGTTTTTCAGAGTTCCTCAGAGGATACAGGGGATGGGAGGGTTTGGGGACAGAGCACGACTTGTAGCTTTCAGGATCTGATACCCGGGGTTTTGCCCTGGTATGGAGGGCCTAGAGAACGGGGTGCCCTGCCAGGTGGATAGTCACTCACCTGTTGGTCCTCTCTGTGCAGGGGATAGGAGGGTTTGGGGGTGGAATAGGACTTGTAGACGACAGGGTCCAGTCAATGGGATAGTGGTGTTGAAGCAGCCTATCTGAAGAAAACTTGCCTGCTGGTTGTCTAGAGAAGCTGAGGCCTAGAGTTTATTCTTAAGAACTGGCCAGGTAGTGGTGGCACACGTCTTTAATCCCAGCTCTCAGGAGGCAGAGGCAGGCAGATCTCCGAGAGTTCAAGACCAGCCTGGTCTACAAGAACTAGTTCCAGGATAAGCTCTAAAGCTACAGAAAACACCCGTCTTGGGAAAAAAATGTTTTGTTAAGAATTGGCAGTAAGCTTTTTTTTTTTTTTGTTTCTGTTTTTGTTTTTGTTTTTCGAGACAGGGTTTCTCTGTGGTTTTGGAGCCTGTCCTGGAACTAGCTCTTGTAGACCAGGCTGGTCTCGAACTCACAGAGATCCGCCTGCCTCTGCCTCCCGAGTGCTGGGATTAAAGGCGTGTGCCACCACCGCCCGGCTTGCCAGTAAGCTTTTAATAGAAATTTACAGAAAGAAACATTTTTCAGAGAGAATTTTAAAAGTTATAGAGATTATTCTTATTCTGTACATAGTTGTGTGGTACATGGAGAAATAGTATGTGCAATTAGAAAGCATGACTACTATAAAGTGTGAGATAAGCCACCAGGGCTACTCACAGCCTGCTTCTGTTAGTACAGTTTACTTCATTTCATTTCATTTATTTATATACTTAGTTCCAATAAACTTTGCTCCTACTTAAGAAAAAATAAGCAACAAGTATGAATTTCCTTTCATCATTCCCATCTTTTTTTTGATTCCCATAACAGAAAAATAAGTCCTAGGGGTGGATCTAATAATCACCTAACCCAAACACTCCAAATTCAGAATGGGAACATACCATCTAAAAATGAGAAAATCTATGTGCATGTTTTTCTCACTCTTTCCAGGACTGGCCCATTCTGAATCCCTTTTCTACAACCATAACACTGTATATAATGTAGCAAACAGCAGAAAGTTTCACTCCACAATTAATCTTGAAATTTTACCATGTGATAAACAATGGTGCTATACTGTGTGTATAGAAAAAGCAACAATAATAAAAAATAAACAGGTGCACATATTATGTATAAACTGATAAGGAAACATTATACCTAATCTCACGGCCCAGGGCACAGGAGTGAGATAAAGAAATCACTACAAACAACTCCATGAACAAAAATACCACATAATCTCACCAACATGCAAAATACGAATACCGACCTAGTGTAGGAAGATGTTCTCACCCAAATATGTTGCCTGTTTACGATGTAAGATCATTCTTTGGAATTACAAGTGAGAATAAAATGATGAACTGGGTCGTTTGAAGACACCCAGAGAGATGTTCCACAGTAACGACTTTAATCAATGTGAACTAGAGCACATGAGGCACACCCAGCCTAGTATATTTATAAGCCATATGATTCTATATACCAGCGTATTTTTTCTGACAGTGGGCAGTGTAATAGCTACCATTTACACAGTACATACATTGTACCAGCCACATTCCTAAGTGCTTTATAAATACCAGTTTCACAGTTGTTTATCTATGCAGTATTTACTATTAATAAGCTCATTGTCTCAGAAGAAACCATAAAAGCACAGAAAAATTCGTATTCAAAGTCATTTAGGTTATATAATAACTAAGGCAGTAGGTTTTGAACCTATGCAGCAACCTCCATAAGACATACTTATGTTCATTAGTGTGCCATGCCAAGGATGGAAGATTGAAATATAATTAAAGGTTAGGAACAACTTCATATTGCATACCTCCATTTTTAAGGCTCAGTGTAGGATGCTCAGAAACGATTCTACAAAATTCAAGTGCAGCTGGACTAGATATATACAGTTCATGCTACATAGAGAAATGGATGAGCTGTGGCAGGCAGAACTTTGTTGTTGAGTTAGAAGGCAGATGATCCTGTTGAGAGTCAGGTTGACTAGAGTCTTTCTCAGAGACCCTGAGGAAAGAACTAACAGAAAGTGGGCACTGTGTTCTTGCCCAGGCACACACACAGCAAATTACAATCTAGCAGGGGCCAAGATTGAATTCTTATGGACTTGGTTTTCCCCCTAAAAAAGACTGGAGTTTTAGGTCCCAAGGCTGCTGAGTCCTCATACTGTGACTCACTCTGTTACTTTTCTGCAACATTGTTGATTAGTTTCCTGTTGACTTTGTTACATTGTATCAGAGCTGTCTCCTTCTGTTGGGATATATACATG
Source organism: Microtus oregoni (assembly GCF_018167655.1). Classification (NCBI taxonomy): domain Eukaryota; kingdom Metazoa; phylum Chordata; class Mammalia; order Rodentia; family Cricetidae; genus Microtus; species Microtus oregoni. Next base: position 7,485,988 of record NW_024543086.1, read on the forward strand.
ATGCTGAACTTCCTTTTTATTGATTTCATTGAGCTATACATTTTTATCTGCTCCCCTCCCTTCATCTGTTCTCCCCTTCAGCCCTCTCCCATGGTCCCCATGCTTACAATTTACTCAGGTGATCTTGTCTTTTTCTACTTCACTTATAGATTAGATCCAGTATGTCTCTCTTAGGGTTCTCATTGTTGTCTAGGTTCTCTGGGATTGTAATTTGTAGACTGGTTTCCTTTGCTCTATGTCTAAAAGCCATTTATGAGTGAATACATATGATATTTGTCTTTCTGGGTCAGGGTTACCTCACACAAAATGATGTTTTCTAGCTCCATCCATTTGCTGCAAATTTCAAGATGCCATTATTTTTTTCTGCTGTGTAGTACTTCATTGTGTAAATGTACCATATTCTTCTTATCCATTCTTCAGTTGAGGGGCATTTAGGTTGTTTCCAGGTTCCGGCTATGACAAACAAAGTTGCTATGAACATAGTTGAGAACATGCCCTTGTAGCATGGTTGAGCATCCTTCCACTTGTTTAACAGAGTTACTCCAAGATATTTTATGCTATTTGTGACTATTGTGAAGGGTCATGTTTCTCTGATTTCTTTCTCAGCCCATTTATCATCTGTGTAAAGGAGTGCTACTGATTTTTTTTTGGTTAATCTTGTATCCTGCTACAATACTGAGAGTGTTTATGAGTTGTTCCTTGGTAGAATTTTTTGAGGTTGCTAATGTAAACTATCATATCAGCAGCAAATATTGAGAGTTTGACTTCTTTTGCGATTTGTATTCCCTTGATCTCCTTTTGTTGTCTTATTGCTCTAGCTAGAACCTCAAGAACTATATTGAATAGAAATGGAGAGAGTGGAAAACCTTTTCTTTTTCCTGATTTCAATGGGATTGCTAGGAGTTTCTCTCCATTTAATTGGATGCTGTCTGTTGGTTTGCTGTATGTTGCCTCTATTATGTTTAGGTATGTTCCTTATATCCTTGCTCCTTCCAAGACCTTTATCACCAAGGGATGTTGTATTTTGGTGAATGCTTTTTCAGATGCTGAACTTCTTAACAAAGGAACTAGGCCTAAGGCATAACTTGGGAAAGATGTCCTGACCCCAGCTCTCCTATCTTCTTTATTTTCTCAGCATCTGGTCCTTCCTCTCAGAAACTTGTCACTAAGGATCCACCAGCTGGTGCTGACCAGAATCCTCTGATGGGAGAGAAATAAATTGATAGCTTTGAAGTACAAGATACTAGAAGCCAGGCTTCTCAGCTCTGCCCAGCATGTTTATGGCCTCGCACGTCAGAGAGCCTGTCCCCACCTCTTCCTCATCTAAAATGGAGAGCTGGATCTCAGATTCAGACTAAACTAAATTACCAGAAATCTCTAAAGACTGCTGAATTTAACTGTGTCATTGGATTCAAAAACAGAAACACCATGTTTAGCCACCAAAGCCAACAGCGGTATCTTTTCCTATTTTAATAGAATTTTCTTAAATTAAAATTTTCATTATATTTAATTAATGCAAGTTATTTTATTTAATTCAAGAAACCTGAATTTATCTCATTTTAATCTTTACTGTTTAATCTTTAATCTGTTTCCCTAAGTGTCCTGAAATAGCCAGTTCTTGACTATAAAATTTAAATTCAGTATTTTAATGAAAAAGAGCAATTCCGAAATTATTTTCTGCTATGACATTTTATTCATGATCCAGATGAAACTAAAGTAATAAACTTTTGCAAACAAGCTTTCCTATCTCTTTAAGCATTAATGAAAAGCACTTTAAAGCCCATTGCCTTCAGTAGAATCGAAGCTGTAAGGTTAACAGCTGTGGACATTATGTAGGGCAGGCAGGAAGCCTCTGGGATTTTCTCTTTTCTCAAGGCACGTGGATAAGTGGTGGCTAAAAGTTCCGGGTATAGCCTCCTGCCTTTCTGATTGGGCTGTATCGGAAACTTTGCAAGACTAGTAATTAGTACTCTCTGCACATCTGTTTCCCTGGAAAAGGAACACATAAGCCACAGAAAGATTAAATCTAATTATTATGATTTCCATTTCTGGGGCAAGGCCTTTTCATAAATAATTATGTCTTCGTGCAAAACTAGAGCATTACTAGCAACAGTTCTATCGTTCATAATAATGAGTAGATTTACAAGCGACAAGCTCATTAGCCGCAGAAGCTAATTCGTACTTTAACCAAAACACCACTGTGTGAACTGCTTGCTGAGGTAATCATGGCGTTTGGCTATAAAACTGCCCACTTCTTAGCAGATAAACCCTTTATGCTGACCAGAACGGCAAGAGTAATGCAGCATCTGCCTGGCTTAAGAAGGAGCTTACAGATTTGGGTGACCCTCAGACAGGAGGTGTAATCAGGAGAGTTTATGTACTTAAAACAAGAAAATAAAAGTCGTAATAGGGATAAAAACATAATATGAACAAAAGTGGGTAGTCATACAATGACCAGAGACGACAAAGTCCATATGATCACAGAGAGATAACCTGAAAGCAAACAAACAAAAGGATTTATTTATTGTAGATTGCATAAGAGATTCATTCCTGTCTGTGGTTTTCAAAATAGTTGTGAAACAAACTGTTGCTGGCTCTGTGGTATAGCCAGGCTTCTTTTTCTATTAGCTGTCTTTCCTTCTGATGCTTTGTACTATACATTAAAAGATTTCAATAGTTATTCACTTTCTAATTTGTGTGTGTGTGTGTGTGTGTAATAGTGTAGGTCTGTCTTTGTGTTTACACATATGTAATGGCACATGTGTGTGAGTTTCCAGCACAGGTTTGTATGCGTGCAGGAGTCAGAGTTTGATGTCGGGTACTTTTCTGGGTCTCTGTCAACTTTAGATATTGAAGAAGGATTTCTCTGGTTTGCAGCTAGATTTCATGGATTCAGTGGTCAAAGTGGTCAGCTTGTTCTGGGGAACCACTGTGTTGTTCTACCACATGCTAAGATCTCAGGCCAGCTACCATATCTGTCTGGCATTTCCATGGGGGCTTGCGATCCAAACTGAGGACCTTACATTTGCAAGCAGGGACTTTACCCATTAAGCCATTTCTGCCACCTCTGCTTTATAATGTTCCGCTGTATGACATGCTGATTCTCAGTAAATCCTGCAGAGAAAGGATTTGCTTATTTGTTTGTTTTCTGGCTTTTGTTAGTCTTCCAGACAAAGTCTAGTTCAGAACCTGCCTCTCGGGAGTGCTTGTATTCATGCTGCCTGTTGATTTTTATCTGCTTCCATGGATTTTGCCTAGAAACATTAGCAAGATATTGTTCTGCCTCAATCAAGGGAACAGGCAGTTCAGTTTAATTTGTGAGATCATAAAGTACAGCGATGAAACAAAAGAGAAAGAGGACAGAAACTAGCAAATGAACCTTTAACTGCAGACTGGACAAGCATATGATTTATGAGATACCCACAGTCAGAATTTACTCCCCGAAGGTAACAAATGGCATGTACACCCACAAACCACAACTCACTTCCTGTGTCTTGCCCAGCTCAAAGCAGACATTCTTAATCTCCAGCCTTTCATTTATTCTGGAATGTAATTTGCAAATTGGCAATAAAATCTGCCCTAAAGTGCTTTAAATCTGAAGTTAGCCGTAATAATGCAGGTGCTATGCCTCATTACACAATCTGGTACACCTATTTCGAATGGTTGATTTTACCTGTTATTATAGGCTCAATATTCCTCCAGGACCAAAGATTAAATCAATGTCTTTGCAAATTCATCCAGTGGTTCATAGGCCCATATCTTTTATGGGTGGGACTTGCCTGAACTTCCTTTGAACTTCAATAAGGATCCAGAGGAATCCCCACCCATTTCCCAATACACTACCTTAAAGAGACTATTTTCATCATTCATTTTCCTATTACAAACCTATTGTATGGCTTGTGATTTTCAAAAAAGACTGAAAACTAGCAAGGAAGGGTCAGTGGTTATGGAGTTCCCAGAAGCCTATACCAAGAACTACAGCTACTGATACAGGTGTGTGATACTATAATCCCAACTGCCCTGGTGGAGGCAAGTTATGTCAAGTTTAATGCTAGCTTTGGTAACAGAGCGAGTTCCAACTAGTGTTGTAGCAGTTCCATGGAACACTATCTCCAAAATTATAAACTATAAAAGAGGGCTGGAGGAAGAACTCAGTGGAAGTGCAGTGACGTAGAGCATCCATGGGGTCCTAAGTACATTCTTCTATCTCATACAGAAAAGAGGGGTAAAATAGGAGCCACCATGATCAGAGATGACGTAAGCGTGTCTCTAAAGCACTGAGGTCTGTGTGCAAACAAGACCCAATAACAGGCAAAATTTAGCTCCTCTCAATCTTGCTTCTTTCTCATATTCTTCCCAGAAGAAGAAAAAAATACATTAGTAAATATTTATTGCAAGGTGTTCTTAGAATTTTCATATAATAAGGGAAATTTTCAAGTTTCAAAAATAGCAAGTAACACCTTATTATATAGTAATAACATTACATTAGTTAATTAAATAATAATTATTAATATGAAAATAGTTCCTATCTGTGGAACTCCTGTAAAGATTGTTATACTCAGAGTTCGTGGATTTCTCATTGAGAGTCACTGCCTCATACTTGAGCACTTGGAAAATCTATTACCGTGAATCGCTTATAGAATATGTACAAATATGATGGTCTGTGGTCTATATTAGTTTCCATGAGAAACTAATTTTGTTCTGCATATTTTTATGGCAATGCAAGGCTACTTTCAGAGCACCTACCTCTTCTGCCGCCAGCTATCTTACACTGCCTCAGAACTAAGGTCATTAAGAGCTAACAAAACTATTTACTGTATTCGTTTTGCATATGAAGAAACTGAAAAAAGGAGTTTAAAATTATTTCAGCTCCTCAAATTCCAAGCCAAATTATGTTTCAATGTGGTATATATGATTCCGTTCAACCATATGTTTTTTCTTTACCCAACATGTTCAGCCCTCTATGTTCTCTATCTTTTGAGCAGGCTTGCTTTTCATCACACAGAGCAATGTCTCTGGCTTATGTTTTGCTATTCGAACTGCAACAGCCCTAACATATTATCTCTGGGTGGTTTGACTACATTTAAAAGCTGTGTTCTAGCCCAAAGCAATTAAAAATGGTGTAAGATAAATCTTTGAGTGATAAAGTTTAAGGCCAAAATAAAATGCATAAGGCTTCTAATTATCTTTGCATGAATATGAAATCTTTCCTGAGGACGAATATTGTTTAAACATGAATAATTGCAGCAAAGAGGAAATGAGTGTTCTGAGGAAGGTTGCCTCTGCAGATAACAGTTTACTTGTCTCTTCAGACGCTGTAAGTTTCCCTACATTTAGTCTAATGAATAAGAATCTATTCAGAAATAAAGCAGACCATACAGGAGAAGGGGGAAAAAATCCAGTCAATGTTTGCAGTCCCAGACTGTAGGTTTACTAATCTAGAAGAGTCATGCTACAAATGAATCTTAACATAGTTTACAGGACACCACAGCAAATCTTCTACCATGCAGATTAAAACTAATTTCTTAACCCCATAAAAAAAGATGGTGTGAGATGAAGTGACCATCAAGCATGAGACAATAGATTCAAATTTGTTCCTATCTGAAATCAACACTGTCTCTTACTACTAAAATGTGATTAATAAATAGGTCCAGTTAGTTGAATGAAAAAGAGAAGTTGTTTTGGTTTATTTTTCTTGTTTTATTTTACACAGAAAAGGAAAAAAGCAGACCGTTTGCTGGGCTTGAATACCATTCTCAAATAAACTTGTGAAAAGCCTACTGTGTGCTCAAATGTCCAGTGCTCAAATCATGCCAGTAGTTTATTTAAAAACAAAGTATCTAGAAAGTTGGTTGTCATGTTGCTCTAAGACTTCAGTACAACGAATGAGCTGAACGACATACATTCTGTGAGAATTGGGTATTGGAAAGCTGAACTTCCTAATAGAGCATTTAAAAAGCATTTTGGCATGCATGCTTCTACAAAAGAGCTAAGCTTCAGCTTTTTCTAGATGTTGTAAAATACAAACATAAAGATGGTTTCTGGTTTATATCAGCCAAGCATTTCATTAATCAAAAAAATCTGGTTTATATTCCACAAACATAGCAAGCTACATACTGCCTGTCAATCCTTGGTCAGCCTTAATGGGACCATTTTAATGAAAACGGTGCTGTGGATTCTTACTTGATGTGTTACAGGGTTCATTAGCCAGAATTTGTGAATTTGGGTTTAGAGTGTCATCCATTAGGGTACCTAAAGTTCTAGACCCTCATTAAATCATTGACTCAAATCCTTTGCAGAATATCTTTCTCTGGTTTAACAATCCTTTTAAAGATTCATTTTTATTTTTTAGTTACATAAATATCTGTATATCTTTGTGTGGTTTACACACACGTGAGTGAGGTGCTGGTGGAATGCATAGGAGGTTGCTAGAACCACTGTAGCTAGAGTTACAGACCCTGGAAGCTGCCCAATAGGGATGCTAAGAGCTGAACTCGAACTTTGCAAGAGCTGGTCATACTCTTAACCACCTTGTCACCTTCCTAGTCACTGACCTAACAAGTTATAGTTCAGACCTCACATCTGGAAACCCTTAGGAAAATGTGTAACAGCGACTAATAATATTTCAAGGTGTCAAGAGTAAAGCATCCACATCTATCTATTCTATCTGCCCCTCCTAGTGAGATCCATCTAGACATGACATGCTGGTGCACACATGAGCTAACAGAGACTGAGGCACCTGATTGCATCCCAGAGCTGAAAAGAACAATGGAAACACACTTCCATCCCTAGCCCATACACTACCTCCCATTAATAGGCACTTGCAAAGGAAAATTAGTTTTCTCCAAGGGAGTCTCACTAGGGAAACAAAGCACTTTTGTGGGCAGGATCCGTGCCTAGCAAAAGATGGTCAACACAAAGCAAACTCAACAGGATCTTTGGAGATGCCTTGCCTCATAATGGTAAATTGGGTGCTTTTGTTGTCTGTTCTTTATTATTGTTGTTTGTTTCTACCTGACAGGTCCTTTGAATACATATTATGGCTTCAAATTTTGGGCATTTACAGAATTCCTGAGTATGTAAGTATGTGGATCTCTGCATTCATATACATTGCCTGTACTTTTACTTGGGCTTTTTTCCTTCAATTTATTGTTTTGTCATACTCCAATTTGGTTGATTTTGATTTATTTTAATTCATTCCTTAGGTGCCTGTTTATGTCCAAAGTAAGACTAAAAGGATGTGGTTCCAGATAAAATGAGAGAATTAACGAGGGGAAAGCATACTCAGAATATATTTTACGAAAAAAAAATCTATTTTCAACAAAAGAAAGAAGAAAAAAGAGATAAATCAGAAATCTTTTATTCCAGATGGCTAGCTGAAAAGCATTCAGAGAATTGACCAAAAGTAAAGGGATACTGAGCAGCAGGTTTTCTTGACCAAGATTACTTATTGCTTTATTTTCATTACTTTATTATTTATAGAAAAACAAAGCAATGTTGGGCAACATCCAGAGAGCAAACTCCCACTGATTCTGAAGGCCAAATGAATTCCCAAGTACCCAAAATATGGGTACTTCAACATTCAAGTCTGAGAGTACAAAGTGAAATACCATAGCAAGTCTATGCTCCATTCTCAGACATAACGTCCTCCTTTTCCACAGAGTAAATATCATTCATGTAGTGAAGGAGACTGTAGATACGGAACCTGCTCAAAGAGGTAGGAAATCAGAGAAAAATCCAATTTTGTGAGTGAATTACATTTGGGATAAGTAAGAGAATCTAAGTAACTATAGCCCCATTTATGGAGCATCTACTCTGAGTATGATCTGTCTTCCACATGCCAAATGCATAAAGGAAGGCATAGGGAAAGTATTCTTTTCACAGTTAAGGAAGAGGTAAACACGCACATATGCAAAACTCAAGTACAAAAGGCCACAACTTCTAAATATAGCTCTTAGCTCTATAATCACTCCACACACGGAAGTCACTGACTATATCACTAATTTAAACTGTCATCTCATAAAGATTGTCAGAAGTTTTGCTTGTGTATCTGTTATATATGTTCGGTTTTAATTCTATCTCTATAGCTATATAAAATGATATACACACATATAAACATACATATAATATATAATGCATAAAGTGTATATATAAGATATGCATATACAAAATACATAGATGATAGATAGATAGATAGATAGATGATAGATAGATAGATAGATAGATAGATAGATAGATAGATAGATAGAGGTGAGCCCACAAGTATTATACAGTAAGTTACAGTAAATATATAGCTGACAAATCTCTTGGACTATCCACAGGAAGTGTATTACTACTCTCCACCTGGGGAACCCTTTTATGCAGATCTACAGGACACTTGTCCTTTGGATAAGTCACTATCAATTCTGTTAAATTCTTATGAAATCATGGCATTTCTCCCTTGTATAGTATTCCAGCAGTGTATAAACCTGACCTTTCCTATAAGGCAACTGGATAACCCCCCTACACCATGAAGCCATCCTGTGAAAAGGATTCAGGCAAGTCCTTTGTTTTACAGCCAAAATCTACATAAAAATTGTCCCCCAGTAAACTTTTTTTTATTGACATTTGTCACTGATAAGAAAGGAGCCTAATACAGAAGGTAGTATGCCCGCTCTAACAGCAGACCCAGGAAGGTGCAATCTACTGATCTTCTGCTCTGACTTAACAGGCTACTAATATTCTGTATTACTTTTCACCTTGGTTTCAACTAGCATAGGATCATAGCCAAAGAAATTAACTGTTTATACAGGAAAAATCTCTAAATTAGCTTCAGAGAGAAAAATTCTCACGTGGACTCCCTGCTGGAGTCAAAAGCAAGGTCCCCAAAAGAGATTCCTTTTAACTCAACTAGCTAGATGTTTATGCAAATCATGTCCTCAGGTTAGTATAGCTACCAAGGCTGTGTTCCCAGTCACAGGGGAAACTCACAGCCATGACCCTCAGAAACTTAAGATGCTTCCCTGCCAGATCCATGTGTGTGTGTGTGTGTGTGTGTGTGTGTGTATGTGTGTGTGTGAAAATTCATGCTTGATACTATTGTTACCACCTATGGGATTGTTAACTTGACTATATGCCTACATAACTGAAAGCTTTGGGGAGATCACCCCTGTCCTTTTATCCTTTTTTTTACTCCTATTCCTTAGCCTTAGCCTTTTTTACAATGATGCCTTATGCCCTACACCTTCACCCTTATGTCATATGCCTTATGCCCTTATGCTCATCTTCCCATAAGAAATAACTAAACTTGCAGGAAAAAAAAAAAAACGTGCCTAAGACAGTCTGTTTATTCTAACTCTCAGATCCCATTCGCAAGCCAGTCTTCAATTGTTGGAGAAATCCTATTCTGAACCCTGAGAGAGTGCTGAGGCCTGTACTCAATACATCCCGAGAGTAGATAGACTGAACAAGTGACAAACAGAAAGATAGAAACAGACAGGTAAGACTCTACTTGTCATGACTCTTGTTCCTGTACTTATATCCTCCACTTCCGGCTCAAGAAACTGAGCCAGAGCACCACAAAATCAAACTAATATTTAGACTATTTTTTGACGTAAATAAGATCACATCATTCTCAAACAAGTTTTGTGCTTGTTAGCAGCTTCTGGATTCTCAGTCCTGACTTCACTTTATACCGAAGAGATATGTTTCTTCCCTCGGATGGAGTTTCAAAGCAACGCTTCCAAAAGTCTCTGTTGAATTCTTTTGCCAATGAGAAAGTGGGAAAGAAAATATCAAGATTTCACTAGGACACTCAGTATCATAGTTCCTGACGATTAATAAGTACTGCAACCCTCTGGACTATAGACAACCAGGCTAATTCAAATATTCCTGTGGAAACAAAACAGCCAAGGCTAAGGAACCAATTACAGCCAGATTGTACAATGATTCCAAACCACTTGAAAGTACATCAGTTTTTGAGAAATAGCTAGTAAGTCAGAATTCATCCAGTTGCTTGAGCCTTCCATAATTTAGAAAACCTCTAAAATAAGAAACAAAGACTAAAAGACAATTGTGTTAGCTAAAGTAAATGGGGCCTGAAGGCCAATGTATCAGTTTTGCTAAATTTCTTCCTACTATTTTCTTTTAACCGCTAACCCAATCAATCACTCAGAAAGTGTAGGTCTGATTTTCATCTCTGGTAAAGTAAGTGATGTCAATCACTAGATTGAATTTAATGAAATTAGAGTATATATAGTATTAAACTAAAAATAAGTACAAGTCTGGGCGACTTAATGGAACTGTATCTCAAAATAAAGAATATGGCACTGGGAGATAGCTCAGTGATTAGAATATCTGCCATTCCTGCAGAGGACCAGATTTGGTGCCTAGCATCTACCTAAGGAAGTTCACATCTGCCTGTAACACCAATTCCAGAGTATATGGTGTCATTTTTTTTATCTCTGTGAGCACTGACACACAGATTCACACACACACACACACACACACATACACACACACACACAGAGAGAGACAGAGAGACAGAGACAGAGAGATAAACAAATGTATTTCAAAACCAGAAACTAAATAAGGAAATAATAATGAAATATTTTATATACCAGAGAGGTAAAACAGAAAATGGGTTAGGATATAGCTCAATGCTGTAAACTGTGGGTTTAATGCTTATATAAAACCCTAGAGTTAAGCCCCCTATTAAGAGAGGAAAAAGAACATTATAATGGCTGAGACACAGTTAAGTGATTAACAAAGCACAACTCTGGGTGTATTATTTCTTAGCTTCTTTACAAAGGTGATTAGATGATGAGAAAGGTGATCTAACAAATGGTTAAAGCTCTAACCCTAAATTCAAACTTTGCACAGGCTCTTGGAAGATGAGAAAGCTATGGAGGGGGAGCCTGATTTAGAAGTAGGTCACAGCAATAATAACAGAAATATGCAAGACAAATTATAGATCTAGAGGTTAACCACTGCACCATTTTATATTAAGGCATAGGCATATTTGTCAGAAATAGTTAATATTTATAAGTATACTTTAAAATTATTCCTATGTACTCTTTCTATTGATACCCATAATGTTACTAATGGTTGGTGTTCAGATCGAATGTTTCTGGACTCTTCACCTCTAATTCCAAGAATTAAAAATAAAATCCCACATATATTTGAAAAATTAGCAAGAAAATTTTACTCAGATCCAAACAACAGAAACAGCAGAACACACTGCAAGGAGTGAACACATTACTGAAGTTACTATTCAGGGACCCCAATTTGTGTGTAACTCCTTTGATGGGGTTCAAGGGGAGACAAAGAAGGTAGAAATCTTGTATTCATATTAAAATCTCCAAAGTAATTTTTTTAAAAAAATCTGATTAAGAAAGCAAAAATTATATTTAGCTTCTCAGATATTTGAAATCCTTCATCTAAACTTTTTTTGAGGCAAAGTAAATGAAAAACGTCCACTGCTGCAAAACTTACTAAGACTATACTTTGTCTCACAATCTGTGGGGTGCGGGATAAAAAGGTGCTAAGATGGAAGAGAAGACAGAATGAAAAAGATCATTCCAGTCCTACCATCCTCTTTAGGAGGGTTTGGTTGGTGGAAGTTGAATCAACCAAGTTAAAGGACACAGTTGCAGTCAGAAAAAAGGCCTTGCTCAATGTGTTGTTCTCAGCACAATACCAAGACATAGGTTCTGGCTATATCCCTGGGACATGATCTTTTCTCTGGTAGATTAATTTAGTGACCTTGGACACATTTTGCCATCTATACAGTGGGTTAAGTCATCAAATGACAGAACAATTCCCTGGCACAGAGGAATTTCTTAGTAAATATCAGTGAGATTCCAATGGGAAAAAATTTAAAGAACAGAAGGGCAAAGGCATCAAATGTTATTTTAAAAAAGAGAATGTCCTGCAAGTAGAGAAAATACTGAATTTGGCCATTGAGAGGCCACTTCAGAATTAAGAGGCCAGTTTCAGAAGAGTGAGGAAAGTCAAGCTGAGAAGCTCTAGGAGTTTATAGCATTTGTGGGGGGAAAATATCCCAGAATGCCAAATGGGCATTTCTTAAAAATCAATACTGTGAATCATTTTACAGAGCTATTTCAAGAAGAAGAAAATGAAATTCCACTTTCTTGTGTCCTCTGATGGCAATCCTATATACCCATTAGAATTATTTACATGATCACAAACAATTAACATTTTTACCTAACACAATAATTATGTGATACATTTAGCAAAGATCTATTTAGTACCTATGGTAGGATCAGTCTTTGTGGTTTTGCTGGTTAGATTTTTAAGGTCGACATGTCACCTGGAGAGAGGAAATCTTAGTTGAGGAACTGCCTCGATCTGATGGTCTGTGGGGTATTGTTTGGATTGCTAACTGATGTAAGAGGGCCCAGATGGCTGTCGACAATATCATCCCTATGCTGTTGGTACTGGGCTGTGTAAAAATGTTAGCTATGCACAAACCTGAGAAAGGAAGAATCTATGGAGAGCAAGTAGGTAACAACTCTGTATGGTTTCTAATTTGACTACCTATTTAAGGTCCTGGCTTGACTTCTCTCAATGATGAGTTCTGACCTGGAAGTGTAAGAGAAAAGCCTTTTATGCCTCACATTGCTTTTGATGGGGTGTTTTTATCACAGCAGGCAAACTAGGGCAATGTTTCAGCTGAGAACACAACCCACCAATCTCAGAAGCTGGACGTGCTAAGATTAGTCAAAATGAAAACATTTAAGAAAGATGTACCGACTTTAAAAGATAATTTGGAAATATTAAACCTGTATAAATAAATAAAATGTTGAGTTCATCCTTGATCACCAACATGATAACTTTATGCTTCATATTTAATTTTTTGCAGTCTAATTTTTAATCACATGCCACGTTTCCTAGAAATCCTGTGTCTTTTAGGGGGAGAAATGACAAACTTCTAAAATGAAGAAAGTTTAAATTTCTCCTGCACACTAGGGCACTTTTTATGCCCTGTGTCATCATCATATTGTATTTTCTTCTAATTCTGGAAAGCACTCTGACAAGGTTTCTGATAGAAAGTGGACATGGCAGGAGAGAATGTCAGAGAACTATCCATCAACTGACCAACATCATCTTCAGACGTAGAGGTGAAAAAAGTATAGCTTCATTTTAGCTACAGAATTAAGACACTTTCCTCAGCACACAGAATCCCTAAACTCTCTGCTCAAAGGAATCATAATTTTTGTAACATAATTATGTGAAACATTCTAATTAAATAATTGTAGTATACATGCATGACATTAAGTTCAAACTCATGGTTATGTGATAATTATGTAATGTCCAAAGAATATAGCTAAGTTACAAAGAATAGATTGAGGAGTAAGGAAAAAAGGAGGAAAAACAACATGTAGAAAGTATGACAGACTCTGTAACATAGCAAGCCCCACATGCAATTCTCTGCCTAATTAATAAATAAAATAGCTGCAGCTTCTGTGGACAGAGAAATAGGACATTTGGACTCTGCTCCTTAATAAGAACAATCTTGCAAAAGACAGATAACAGGGCAGTCACCAGAAATGCCTGATTATCTCTCCATCAGTAAGAAGGTATGGGGATTTGTGTACAATCTTCTCATCTTAACAAACAAAACCTTGGGAGGTGATTTTCACTTTTCTCTGTATTATTAAACAGTTCTTTGGGGAGTTCCTATCCTGGTTAAAGTACAAAGTTGAGCACTGCATTTTTTTTTTTAAAAAAAAAAAAGTCAACTCCAGAAATTTTGACAAAAAAGCATGTATACAAAAGGTCAAATTGCTGCAGTGAAACGTGGGTGATTGGACAGGAAACCGTCTCATAATTAATTAAGGAGAAGTCAAGGGAGGCTTTCTACATATTTACAAGGAAATACGTTATCTCTGAATCCTAAAGTTGGGCTACTGGTAATATTTTCTTGGAAATAAACGTGATGCCATTTAACTCGATGCCAATGTGAGAGAAATTAACTCGGGGGAAGACAGCAATTCTTTGTGGATTCATTAAACTATAGCTGGCATTTCAATAGATCCACTGACTATGTGAAAATGTACACAGTAAAAGAAAGTTGCAAAGATGAGGAAATACACAATACAATCTGCTTTGTCACTCAGGCCCAGGGTAGAACGACCAAGTCACAAGTCTCTTTCATTGCTGAGACACCTGCAACACTAATACAAAGTTTGATTTGAATTTTTGTACCATAGAATTCACCCACCACTAAAAAACTACTTTGCCATTTGCTTCTAAATCTCTTGACATTTAAAGGTTTCATGAAGATTGCCAGATTTATAATAAACCTTGAACTTCAAGAGAAGAAATTGTTAATCATTTTAGGGGCAAATGCTGTGTGGAAAATTACAATGTAACTGGAAGCAAGATTTTTAAATGTAATCTTTTATTAATAATTTGAGAATTTCATGCATGCGTGAAAAGTGTTTTGATCAGATTCACTCTAAAATTTAACCATTAAGTCCTTCTGGGTCTACCTTCCAGCCCCTCTCTGTATCCCCAACTTACTGTCCCTTTTCTTTATACGCAAGGAAATCTAAACTGTTTTGCCCATATATATATATATATATATATATATATATATATATATATATATATATATGGTGTGGGGCCATCCAGTGGAGCTTCTCTTTAGGCCACACCCCTAAGAAGAACTGATTCTCCATACCCTCCTTAGCTAGAGGTGGGAACTTGTGAGCCTCTCCCCTCTCTAAGCTGTAATGTTGGCTGGCTTGTTCCTGGGCAGTTCTTATTAGGCAGCCACAGTTGCTGTGAGTTCCTAACGGCCTAGGGTCTGTGACATTCAAGTGGAACTGCTTCACTCAGGTTCATCCTCATCTCTGTCTCTCACTGGCCTCTCTCCTTCCCCCATGATATTACCCTAAGTCTCTGAGAAAGACATGTAATACACATGTCCCATTCATGGTTGAGTACTCCATAGATGTTCAGTCTGGGCATTTTGACTCATGAGCTTCTGAATTAACAGTTGGCAAATGGCATCTATGTGCTCTCCAGCTATAGGTTCGCTACCCTGTTTACAATTCCAGACAGGCCTGTGGTTCTTCTAATAAAGCAGGCCTTAAATATAATTTGAAAGTATTTGGTCACCTTTTGTTCTGTGAATGAAAAAGAAATCAAAAATAAAGGACATGACTGCTGTAAGGAATTGGGTCGGACGATAAATAACCAGGCTAGCTCAAGAATAACAGTTATACTTGAATGGTTAAAGAGGGGAAACTCACACTATAAGAGTGGGAGGTCCGACTTCCAATCAGTCTGGCAGGCAGCGAACAGAGAGAGCACGCACCTGGATCTGCCAGTTTTTTTTTTCCTGGGGTCCAGGTGGCCACTCCCCAATTAGCTGTGATTGGGAATATTTCTGGGGAAATGACTATTATAAGTAAGCTGCATATCCAGCAGTAGACGGCCAATAGAAAACGAACTCAACACCATCTTGTCTCATTATATCATGTCAGTGCTTTTCTTTTTTTTTTTTGCTTTGCATTTTATCTTATTTTCTATTTTACTTTATTTATATTTTTGTAACCATGATAACTTTAGTCCATCATTTGTGTGATTCCTGAGAGTGTAAGCAGTCTCTACATATATGTCTGTTTCTTGTGCATTTTCTTGGGCCCTGTTCTTCACTTTGTTTTATCCTATTTCAATGTGTTAGTTTAGGTTTTATCTTAACTTATTTTATTTTACCATTAAATGAAAGAAAAGGAGCAAAAGAAAGAAAATGGCCTTGAACTGCTGCCCCTCCCGCCTCTAGCTCTTGAGTGTACCTGCTTTACACAGTGTTAAGAACATGACCTAGGGCTTTGTACATGCTGGGCCTTTATTCATCCCTGGGATATTATGATTTATTTTAAAGATTTATTTATTTTTATTTTCAAGTGTATGGACATTTTTCCTGCACATATGCCTGTGTTTCTTGTGTGTGCAGTAAATATAGAGGTCAGAAAAAGCAACAGATCCTCCTCAAACTGAAGTTATAGATGGTTGTAAGCTTCCATGAGGGTGCTGGGAACTGATCCTGGGTTCTCTAGAACAGCAAGTTTTCATTGGCCTTAACTGCTGAGCTATGCCTTAAGTCCCTACTAAGATTTCTTGAGAAGAAAAGGTTCCCTGAAATTATATCTCAAGCTATCTCAACCACATTACATGAAGAAAAAAAAATCTAAATTGAAGCAAACTACTACATCTGCATTTATGGTTTAGAGAAAAGAAATATAATGTAGTCATATTACTATTGGTGTGCATAATCATTAATAAGAATAAATGGAAGAAACAAAAACATTTAGGCCACACTTTAGAAATTCAAACGGTATTCCCATTTTGCATTAAGAAGTTTGGTTCCATGAAAAAAGTCATTTAACAGTGCACCTGATATTAGACCTGTGCTTGCTTTTCTCTCAAGCCTCAGAAGCCAAGGTTGTTTCAATCATATTGTCTTGGATCTCAAAAATCTCCATTTACCATCTGTAGTTGGAAGCCAAGAGAACAAGTTTTTGTGGGGGTTACAGAACCTTTAGTCTAAAAATGCTGTGGACCCAGAGGACAATGACTTCATTTATTTTTCATGCCTAGAAAAAAAAAAGTAGCCCAACTATCATGAAAGAAAAGACTACAAAGAAAAAAAGTAAAACTCATTCTTCGTTCCCCATTACCAACACTCTTCATTGAAAACATTGCATCTTCTACCTTTCAGAACCTTATTAAAACTTCATGTCCCATAAACACTAATAATTCTTGCAGATGTCCCCTGATCCTTTCTGAATTATCATATGACCTGAAAAAAGTGCAATCTGTATAAGGTCCCATGTGGTAAATTAGGTATGTATATGTTGCAAGAAGACCACTTGTTTGTCCTAGCCGCCCAGCCCTCAAATAATCACACAGAAACCATATTTACTAAAACACTGCTTGGCCCATTAACTCTAGCTTCTTATTGGCTAACTCTTATATTAATTTAACCCATTTCTATTAATCTGTATATTGGCTTATTGCAGTGGCTTCTTAGCAGCTAAAGTTCCAGCATGTCTGCCTCTGGCCGCGGATCCATGGTGTCTCTCTCAGGCTCCGCCATTCTTTCTCCCAGAATTCAGTTTCTTTCTTCATTAATGGTAATGACAGCACACAGAGGGGCCTCCCACATCATGTATAGAAAGTACTTGGGAACTAAATGGATATAAAATATGTGCCTGCCATTTTCGTTACAAGAAAGATAATTAATACACTGATTTTGAAAAAATACCAAAAATGTAATGGTAGGATTAGGATTATCACTTAAAGAAATCATATGCACTGCAGTGGCCCTTAATTATCCAAAAGACCCAGGAATCATGTGCATGGAATTTAACAATAATTAATATTTCTAACTTAATGCACTGTAACTGAACATCTCTGTACACCAAATCATCTCCATTCAGCACTACTGAAAGTTTTACCAAATTTAGTTGTCGTATCAATAATAGGACATTCAGCTTGGTTCTCTTTTTTATTTTCATGATACTTTTTGGGCATTTTCATGGAACTCTCTTCTTGTCCTATTCTCTGAATACTACAGGTATAATAATGGTTTCTGTAAAGTGTTTTACTCCTGCTTGATCCTTTCATTATACTCTGTATTCATACATTCAGCTGTTCATTTGATTGTCCCACTTGGACAATTAGCAAATAATTTTCTCAAATCAACTTTCTCTTCAAACTTATTGAACCTACTGACCTTTGAATTCCTCTTTCAATTCACAGTGAAAATGTGCCACCACTTTTATGGCACAGATGAAAACTGAATTTCCCATCCTAAGTCCATAATTATTTGAGTTCAAGGCCAGCCTGGTCTACAAGAGCTAGTTCCAAAAGCTATGGAGAAACCCTGTCTCAAAAATCCAAAACAACAACAACAAAAAAAAACAAATAAATAAATAAATAAAACAACAGAGCAACCCATGATACCTATCTAAATAAAAGCCTACAGTAACTTTAAGTTATCTGTAAAATAAATTCTGAACTATGCTCCGAGAAGGTCCTTTAAAATCTTCATTCTTCCTTGGTCTCTAAACTCTCTGTGTTGTTTTTGTTCTTAGCCCATGCCACAAATGCAAACTCCATAAGAGAAAAAAAAAAATCTCACATGTCTGTGACTAGCATCAAAATTTCTATGATTCTTACTAGCCTGCAAATGTTTCTGAAAAGAGGAATTGGTGTTTCTCCAATATCAGAACTAATATATGAATGCAAATGAGTGAGAAAACACTGCTGATTGTTGAATATTCCATCTTTGCCATTTTGCACTACACAGCGCATCTGTGTTCTCACATAAAATAACAGTTCCATCGACAAGATCAGTTGTCAAAAATAACACTATTAGGAACACAATCATTTACTTCTAAAACTTTAAACAGATTTTACCTAGATCTTTTAACAAAATCAATTTTATCAAAAGATTCTAAGCTCGTTTTCTTTCACTTGTCTGTTTCACTGGGGTAGGGTGGGGCTATTTAATTCTACCCTTTCTCTGCAACAGATACTGCTTTGTTTTTATTTGATTGATTTCTTTCTGCTTCACGCAATTCATTTTAATCTATCTAATGTTCTTCCTTCAATTAAAAAGCCATCTTTGACAGCTTCCATATTTTAGACACAATTTCCTATGTTCTCTTATAAGATATTCTTGTGAGATAACAACAGTTCTATTTTTGTTTTAAATTTTAATAAACCTCTAATTGACTTTTAAACAGGAAGAAATGAAGGTGTAGTATTAGTTATTCTCTTGCATGTATTTTAATGGCATCACTGTTGTTTTCATCCTGAATAGAAGTCCTTTACATTTATCTCTATATGGTGAGTTCCTTTCTGAATTATTAGGCAACACAACCATTTCTACTGATTTATTTTACTATTCTATATAGTACTACAATACCAAGCTGATTCAATCACTTTATAGCATATTCTCTCATTGCTCTTCAGGTACTTTCCAGAATTTATGGTTCCACATAAATTTTAAGACCATCTTTTGCCAGCAAGAATCCATGTGCTATTTTAATTGGAATTCAATTTATGCTAAGTTAAAACTTCCCAGCTAAGAAAAGGATTGTCTTTTACATTAACTGGTGATTTCTTTTATATGTTTCGAAAAGATTTTCTAGCATAAATTGTGAAATGTCTTTCTAGATTTATTACTAAGGGCTCTTCAATGCATTTTTGCTCTACTTAATCAATCTCACTACAGACTTAATTGTGTTTTCCAAGAACTGCTAAAATTGTGAAAAAAAGAATCTTGAGCTGTGTTTGTATTTTTCTCATTATTTATACTACTGAATTTTCTGATAAATTCTAAAAAGCTCTATAATTTTCCTAGGTTTTATATGTTCTACAGAACGATAACTCATCAGTATATATCAGAAGTATAATTCATCAGCAAGACTAACAAGCTTTCCAATATTTATTCCAAATATACTAAAACTTAAAGTTTAAAATTTCCCATATTGGTGGATTTTTCCTTTAATGTCTGTGAAGTATTCTTCCCTGTCTCTTTTGATCAATTTTGGTTTGATATCTATTTGGCTAGGCATTAGAATAACTATACCAGCTTTCTTATTGGGTTCACTTGCTTGAAAAATCTATCATGTTGATAATTAAGATTAGTATAGAGAATTAGTTAGTTTAAAGGAATATGTTAGGTCAGAAAGGATAAGTGGTAGTGTGGGTATAGAAGACATTATAGGAGAGAGAATTGGGCACATTTTATCAAAATGTTTTATATTTGTATATGTAATTTTTGAACAATAAGTTTTCAAAGGCATTGCTACTACATCTATTTTTAGCTATTTTATTTAAATATGGTGTATATGTTGAGAAATTGTGCTGTTGAATTTTTTCAGGTATATTTTTACAATTCACATGCATTTTCTCTTTTAAAGTGTCAAAAGCATGTTATGAATGTAGGTATCGTGCAATGCAATCCCATTCTGACACAAAACAATTATGGCTTCATGTTAATAATATTAAGAATTTGATTGCATGTTTAGTGATGAAATGTTCATTACCCTCATTTCTGAACTATAAAGATAGTACTGAAGCAATTTTGCTTGGCAAAAAGGACCGGAATGCATTCCATGTAATTCTGTCATTTGCAGGAGTGTAACTGTCATCAAAATAGCATATTAATAAAATCAAAGATAAAGCATAATTACATTCATCAGCTACTAATTCTTTTCTCTTCTCTTCTTTTTGTTTATTCTTTGCTTTTACAATGCATCCCATTCGCAGGCTTCCCTGCCTCCACTCCTCCCAACCATCCCCCAACCCTCCCTCTCCCCATAACTACTGCTCCTCCATTACCCTTCAGAAAAGAGCAGGCCTCCCACATATATCAACCAAACATGGCATAAAAAGCTACAATAAGGCTAGGCACAAACCCTCATATCAAGGTTGAACAAGGCAATCCAGTAGGAGGAAAAGGATCTCAATAGCAGGCAAAAGAGTCAGAGACAGCCCCATTACCACTGTTAGAAGTCCAACAAAAACCCTAAGCTAAACAACCACAGCATGAAAGTAAAGCATGATTCATATAGGCTTTGCTATTGCTACTTCCGTCTCTGTGAGGCCCAAAGTGCCGTGCTTAGTTGATTCTGTGACCTGTGTTCACATGGTATCCTCAACACCTCAGGCTCCTAAAATCATTCTTCTTCCCCATATTCTGTGGTGTTTCCAAGCTCTATCTGGGTCTCTGTATCTACTCCCATCAGAAGCTGGAGAAAACCTCTCTGAAGAAGATTGGGCTAGGTACCAACAGCTACTAATTCTTAATCAATAGTAAATATCACATTTACTGCCCATAGAAATCCATTTGTGAATTTTCTATTTTTGTATTTACTTTCTGTTATTCATATCTTGGAACAGAAGACCATCTGCTCCCTTTCAATTTGCTTTATAATTAGATAGAGAATTACAAGTCTTCATCATTTTTCTCAAATTCTTGCACATTTGGATTTTCACTTACTGGGATCACTGGGAGATACGACAGAGTAAGACTCTAAAATATAATAGGAAGAAGGAGACAGACATTCTTTGAATGTTCATATTTCCTCCTGCAGAAGAAGCATAAAGTTTCCAGGATATCAAATTCTTCAGAAGTCTTCAAAATCTACTCATCCCTAAATTTCTAAAAGATATATGAGGGTTTGATTCCATGTTAGGTATGGAAACAGAAATGATATGAGGCATCCAAATAACTTTGTGAAAGAAAACTAACATTAGAAAATGCACACTGCTGATTTCAAGGCATCTTATAAAGTTACATGCATGATATCGGCAAATATGTCAATGGGTCAAGATAATGCTCAAAATAGTCTTACATGAATGCTTATAACTAGTTTCTAATAAATTGTTTTAAACTGATCATAAACACAAGAAGATATATAAAGTGAGGTAAGATAACACTTCATATTGTTATACAAAATTTACCTCAAAATATAGGTATAAATATTTGATTCCAATGTAAACAGAAGATTGTGTCCTGCCTGGTCCCACAGCAGTTCAGTCCCAAAGAAATACACAGAGGCTTATATTAATTATAAACTGTTTGGCCTATTTGATCAGGCTTATTATTAACTCTTATTATTAGCTCTTACAACTTAAATTAACTCATAATTACTATCTATGTTTAGTCACAAACCATGGTACCTTTTCTCAGTGATCATTTTCATCTTGTTTCTTCTGTGTCTGGGTAGCAATTGTAGACTGAGCCTTTTCTCTTCCCATAATTCTCCTAGTCTGGTCACCCCACCTATGCTTTCTGCCTGGCTACTGGCAAAACAGTATTTTATTAGACCAATACAAATAACAAATATTTACAGGGTACAAGGGCATTATCCTACAGCACTAGTCTACCAAACCATGTGGCTAAACATAGATAATAATTATGGGGTACTTTAAGTTGTAAGAGCTAGTTAATAATAAAGCTGAGCTAATAGGCCAAACAGTCTATAATTATAAGCCTCTGTATGTTTCTTTGGGAGTGAATGGCTGTGGGACCAGGTAGTACAAAAACTTGTTTACACCCCAAATTATAAAACTTCTAAAATATGAAGTAGACAAAAGTATTCATGACATTAGTTGGGAACAATTAGATGTTAACTATGTGCTCTATAAAACAGCAAGTAATTTCAACAACCATTAAAGTTAAAAGCCACTACTCTTCAAAAGATATTTGTCTTGGTTATTTTTCTGCTTTTATGAATAGATACAATAAGGTAACTTATAGAAGAAAGAGTTTCCTGGGGACCTGCTTACAGTTTCCAAGGATTAGAGTCCATGACCATCACAGCATGGAGCATGGGGACAGACAAACAAGGATGGAGCTCTCTCATCTAAGCCTCCATGGAATTTTCAAGATATGGCCTTTCACATATACCAGAAAATCTTATCATTACATTCAAAAGTATTTTCCACATATACTCTAGAATTCAGGAGTAAAATAAGATACATTAAAAATTAGAATATCTTGTAGGCTTGGTGTTTTCTGAAGGGAAAGAGAGTGGGAGCAGAGCCAGAGGAAAGGAGAAGTTAGGGGACCTGGGAGGAAAGGAGAAAATGTAAACTGATCTTGGGATGAACTGTATGGGAGGAGAATCTATTTTCAATAGAAAGATCAGAGTATAACTAATATATAAATAAATACCAAACCATACATTTTACACACAGATGTTAATCAATTGGCCAGTATGTTTTTGACACTGATTGCATTTACAACAATTAATATGATGGCAAATACCATGTGCTTTTGCATTTGTAGCTCTAGATGAACGTAACTGATGACGGGTATTCATAAATACTCATTGCAAACAACCATTTATAATGATATCCTTAAGAATTCAAAGCCTTAATTTTGTCATTAGTTTTTAAAGAAGTATATATGACTCAACTAATAAAACCTGGGCACTGATAAAGCTATCTATTTGCATAAGACTCACTTATCACAAACTCATTGGGATTCAACAGCATCATTAACCCTAATGGTCATGGCTGAGATTGTGGGTTTTGTCAATATCTTAGCCTAAAGCCTTAGCATATTAAGCACGCTGGTTCCCCAAGGCTTTAGTGACTTAGTTTTGTTTTGACAAAATGGAAAGATGCAATGTGATGTGATTATGATTTATAACATCAGTTTTCAAAATATCAAGGAAAATGGTTGTTTCTGAGAGAGAAATACTGAAAAAAGTTCTGAACTGTGGGGTATATATAATGACATTATCAAGAACTGCTTCCTGTGTGTAAAGAAACTAAAACTTTTGACAGTATCTCTCAAAGAAAAACTAGAGAATATCTTTCTTTTAAAAGATGGACAAAAGCCAGGTTGGATGCATGGCTCAGTGATGAGTCTCACATATCATCTCCGGGGACAAGGATGTGATCACCAGCAGAGCATGAAACCAGTCACCTTAACAAATAAGGTATAAGTTTTTGTTTTTAAGAACTGGAAAATATGGGGGATTGTTTATGGGAGTTCTTTTTATGTGTTTATTTCCCATCATAGTAACAAATATCAAAAAAAAAACAAATAAAGGGATTATTTATCCTAGCCTACCATTTCTGAGGTTTCAGAGAGGCCACAGCAGAACAACACAACATTCATTATGGTGCAAAGACTGGGGATGCCAAAACTGACTGCCCTTTCCTTTGCCCATCTTGTTCCATCCTTAGAGTGTTGTTGCTCACACCCAGGCAGAGTCGTGTTCCTTAGTGGATCCTCGCTGTGTACTCCTTACACATATACTCACAGTGTGTGTTATAATTCCACAGAGGCTTCTCAATCCTATTACTGTGATCCTCAATGTCTTCTGCCACATCTGGGATAGAAAACAAAGGGGTTTTCCTTGTTTGTTACTACAAAGTATATATTTCCTTTTTTTAACTTTACAAATATAAAAGAAATATGTCTCAAAGCTGTAATTTCAGAAGTCCCAGGGAAGAGGCTTCCTCTGAATATGAAAATATCTATATAAATATATTCATTCAAGTGAATAAAGAGAGTTTAGAAAATGATCAGATAATAAAGAGATATAGATGCCCTTTCTGATTCCTTACATAACACTACAAGATAAGCAACATCATCTTCTAACCAGGACCAACAGCTCATTCTTCAGTGACAGTGCCCTAAGTAGGAAGATGCAAGGGACCATAAATGAAGACAGACTAGTAAGCTTGGGAGGTCTTGTACAAACTTGTTGAGAAGTACTGAGTTTTGTGCAGGATGATAGATATGGATCTATTTTCATCCTTCTACATGTTGATATCCAGTTATGTGAGCACCATTGTTAAATATGCTTTCTTTTTCCATTTTATATTTTTTGCTTCTTTGTCAAAAATCACATGTTTGTAGGTGTGTGGATTAATATCTGGGTCTTTGATTCAATTCCATTGGTCCTCCTGTCTGTTTTTATGCCAATGCTAGGCTGTTTTAAGTACTGTAGCTCTGTAGTAGAGTTTGAAGTCAGAGATTATGAGGCCTTCAGAAGTTCCTTTATTGTGCAGGATTGTTTTAGCTATCCTGGGCTTTTTGCTTTTCCATATGAAGTTGAGTAACATTCTTTCGAGGTCTGTGAGAATTTTCGTGTGATTTTGATGGGCATTGCATTGAATCTGTATATTGCTCTTGGTAAGATTGCCATTTTTACTATGTTAATTCTACCTACCCAAGAGCATGGGAGAACTTTCCACTTTCTGGTGTCTTCTTCAATTTTTTCCCCAAAGATTTAAAGTTTTTGTCACACAAATCTTCCAACTGTTTGGTTAGAGTTACTCTAAGATATTTTATGCTATTTGTGGCTATTGTGAAGGGTCATATTTCTCTGATTTCTTTCTCAGCCCATTTATTATCTGTGTTAAGGAGGACTATTGATTTTTTTTTTAGTTAATCTTGTATCCTGGTACATGACTGAAAGAGTTTATGAGTTGAAGAAGTTCCTTGGTAGAATTTTTGAAGTCGCTTATGTAAACTAGAATAGCATCAGCAAATAATGAGTTTAACTTTTTTTTCTGATTTGTATCCCCTTGATCTTTTTTTGTTATTTCTATAGCTAGAACCTCAAGTAATATATTGAATAGATATGGAGAGAGTGGACTACCTTGTCTCGTTCCTGATTTCAGTGGAATCACTGTGAATTTCTCTCCATTTAGTTTGATGTTGGCTGTTGGTTTGCTGTATATTGCCTTAATTATGTTTAGGTATGTTCCTTGTATCCCTGCTTTCTCCAAGACCTTTATCATGAAGGAATGTTGTATTTTGTTGAAAGCTTTTTCAGCATCTAATGAGATGAGCAAGTGATTTTTATTTTTCAGCTTCCTTACATGGTGGATTACGTTAACAGATTTTCGTATGGTGAACCATCCCTGCATCTGTGGTACAGCATTTTATACACTATTTCTGGAAAAATGAAGTGGATTCAGCACAAAATCATCATACAATGAAACAAAAAATGAAAGAAGCTCATCAAGCAATGTTGCACAAGGGAAACACCAGGTATCTCAAGGCCACAGGGCACAAACACAATGGTGTTGGAACTGACAATTCCAGTCTCTTCAGGGCTATAAGCTAAGTTTCAAGGAACCAAAACGTTATCTCCATCAAAGCTCTGGTCTCAGCCCCAGACCAGACTTTCCTAAGTCTGCCCCATGACAAGGCCATAGGAGTAGGCTCCTTTTATCCTTTCACCAGGGCCTTTGGGAAAGCCTGGTATCAGACTGGATCTCAAAAATCTTCATTTTATAAGTTAAGGAAATGGAAGTTTAGGCAGGATATAAAATAGTCTTCAGGCTACAGTTATCATGAAATATAAACTAAGCTAAAGCCCAATTTTATTCTAAAATGCCATAACTATAACATATTTCTATTCCTTGTTTATGTTCATAATTTGATACTTTTTCAAACTAAGTCAAAATATTCAAGTACTGCAAATATTTTAGAAGGACTGAATATTATACAGTAGAGTGCCTACCTTCAGGAAACATACCTTGAGGGACATGTAAGACAGTCAGTGAAAACATAAAACATCAATAAACAAGTCAGAGTGGAAGAAAGTCATGCTGCTTCATTCGCTTATGTTCAACACATTTTTCACCAAGTGGGTATTCAATAAGCAGTTGCTGAATAAAAATACTCTTCCATTATGGAATATAAATGCATTCTTGCCTCAATAATAAAATGTGCTTTACCTAAAGATATCTGTACCTTTTCAGCGTAAGCAGAATATACACCATAAAACATTTTCTTTCATTAGGGCATAACACTGTAAGAGCATAAGTGAATACCCAGCCTTTTACCATTCAGGAAAAAATATGAGCCGACTAGCTTGGGTTGTACATTATGCGTGGCCTTGAAACAAAAGAGATCTCTGGGCAAAGCGCTCTTGATATTTCATCGACAATGATCTAAGATTCTGCAAAGCCACTTGCTGATTTAAGAAAAGTAAACTGACCTAAAACTTAAAACCATTTCTAATTACCAGGTACTGGACTTGAAAACAGACTCAGATGCAAGCCATAAATACTTCCCAGAGTCTTTCTTACACTATAACAATAATGTACCTGCTCATCTAACAGTAAGAGTGGATTTTAGAATGGCTGTATAGCTACAGTCACTCTCTATGCAGGGTCTCTTGCCAGTCTACACTCTTTCTTGTCCCTACAAAAATATTATCTCAAGACATCACTGATTTCAAAGACAGAAGCTTTGCACAGATTACATCTACTTGACTATCTGAGCCTATCTGTCAAAAAGAAAAAAAAAACTGGTTGATTATGTTTTTTTTTTTCTTTTCTCTAAACTGTAAGATACTGATCCATCTGCTCTTATAATCATTCTATTCCCTCTTCTGTGATGGTCCCTGAGCCTCAGTTGTAGGAAATGTGTTTCAGATGCACCAGCTGGGATTGGGCATCCCAAAATAAAATTTTTCTGAGAATTTCGACCAGTTCTTTGTTGCAAAGAAAGGCTCCTTTGTGAGAGATGGGAGCTATGCTTCTCTGCGGGTATAAGTACTTAGAACACCATTAGAAATTATACTGGTTTAGGAAAATACAGTAGCTGGTTCTCTGTTAGCTATGCTAGTAGTCAGTGAGGTTCCCTCTCCAATAAAGCTCTTGTTTAGATGCTATGTTTCAAAAAACACACAAACACACAGAATTTATCAGTAAATAGCAGGCAATTCAAACAAGACAAATGCCTTTCTGTAGCATAGTTAAAATCTAGTCCCCCAGTTCATAAGCTTGACAAAAAAGTGTAAAATATTTTGAGTATAAAGCTATAGATGAAAAGTTGGTGTAATAAACCATGCATTAATTCATTCACTCATTCAACCAAATAGATGTTTAAAACCTTTTATTAATGCTGCAGTGTGCTTGGTTACTGAAAGTTCAAAAGAAAGTCGGTGTTTAAATGTTGTTTATTTAGTGTGTAAATGATTTTTCACAGTGGCAACTAAAATATAAGACAGAGTATTTGAATAACTAAAAAAGAAACTGAAGAATCCAATGTTATAGACAACTTTAATGACTTAATGACTACTACACACTACTCTTACTGGTTTATTGATTAAATGAGCTACCAAGTGTTTCTGCAGTTCAAAAAAATCACAAATAAATTTGGACAAATGCAAAAGGTCATTAACTGCATTAAAATTCCCTTGATCCACAGGGAAATGTGCTCTCAATGGGATATTAATTAATTTCAGAGACAAGCATTGCTGTTGAGTACGCTTGAACAAGACATAAATGTTACAGGACCATCACTACTGAGATTAGGAATTGTTTGTGAAATAAAAAGAGCTAAAATGGACTATTTTTTTTCTGGAAAGAAGGATATGCGACCATTTCACCTCCTTCTAGTTTTACTCAGGAATGAAAGCCGGGCTCTTAAAAACTTACCAGTTGTAGAAATTAAATTTCCATACCTTTTCTCAAGTAATGATTAAGGACATGTGTAAAAAATTTTTGCAGAAGCCTTCTGGACAAATTAGTGAAAAATGCCTGAAGACAAATCATCCACTGGGAAATATTCTCCTACACAGGGCACATATGAGCATCTGTGTATGCATCAGATTTTATATACCATATATGTCTACAAATAATACTACCATGACTGTGTAATATCTATGTTCATAATGACTAACAATCTAGAATCAAATATAAGTATATTTTGCTTTTATTTGTCTGAATATCCAATTTTCATAATTTTGTTTAGTATGACTCTTCCACTGCAACTATTAAAAAAATTATTGCACCAAATTTTTAAGAACCTAAACATTAAATCTGGGTAGATAAGTTACTTAACAAAGCACTGGATTTTCAAGCCAAACAACTGAAATTCTACTCCTAGAACCTACTTAAAAAGTTAGGTGAGTTCTTTGCTCATGGTCTCCCTCCTTCTGTTCCTCATTTGGACCTTGGGAGCTCAGTCCATTGCTCCAGGAGCAATGGAAGTCAAGACCGCGAGGGGGGCGCCTACCCACTGAGATGGTGGGGCTGATCTATTGGGAGCTCACCAAGGCCAGCTGGACTGGGACTGAAAAAGCATGGGATAAAACCGTGGGATAAACTCTGAATATGGTGGACAATGAGGGCTGCTGAGAAGCCAAGGACAATGGCACTGGGTTTTGATCCTACTGCATGTA
This sequence comes from Microtus oregoni, assembly GCF_018167655.1. Lineage (NCBI taxonomy): Eukaryota > Metazoa > Chordata > Mammalia > Rodentia > Cricetidae > Microtus > Microtus oregoni. The sequence goes on from NW_024543086.1 coordinate 7,514,685, forward strand.
CTGGCTTTATGGCAGCCTAGCCTGTTTGGATGCTCACCTTCCTAGACCTGGATGGAGGGGGGAGGACCTAGGACTTACCACAGGGCAGGGAACCCTGACTGCTCTTTGGACTGGAGAGGGAGAGGGAAAGGAGTGGGGGGAGGAGGAGAAGGGCGGGAGGAGGGGGAGGGAAAAGGGAGGAGGAGAGGAGGCAGAAATTTTTAATTAAAAAAAAAAAGTTGGGTGAGGAGAGCCATGCTCCTTTGCTTAGTGCTTAAGTGTGGTTCTAGAAAACAAGATCCTTGGGGCTCATTGGCCAATCACCCTAGTTATCTGGTGAGCTTGGGTCAATGAAAACCCTGACCACAAATTAAGATGGATAGTGTTCCTGATGAATTCTAGCTAAGGCTGTCATCAGCCTTCCAAGCACATGAACATATATGTGCATACATGCTTACATATGTAAACACACACCTGTGTACTTACAAATACAGGCTTTTTTCACTTAATAACTTAATATTAACAATTTGAAATTTTTTAGCATTTAGTCCATACTTTTGTTTCTTCTTATCTCTTAGATAGGGTTTCTTTTTTTTGTTGTTTTTGTTTTTTTTATCTTTTATTTATTTTTTTTAAATTTATTTATTTATTAAAGATTTCTGTCTCTTCCCAGCCACCGCCTCCCATTTCCCTCCCCCTCCCCCAAGATAGGGTTTCTATTGCTGTGATAATCACTGACAAAAAGCACCTTGAGGAAGAAAGGATTTATTTCACCTTATAGATGTAGCTCATCAATGAGGAAAACCAGAACAGAAATCCAGTACAGGCACATGGAGGCAGGAATTAAAGCAAAGACCATGAAATAATCCTGCTTACTGGCTTGATCCTCTTGGCTTCCTCAGTCTGCTTTGATATAGAACCAAGACCATAAACCCAAGGTTAGCCCCACCCACAATGGGCTCGGTCCTCCCACATTAATCACTAGTTAAGAAACTACCCTGTATGTTTCCATACAGCCTGATCTTGTAGGGAAAAATTTTCATTATTGAGAATCCTTCTTCCCAAATAAATCTTAATTGTGTTAAGTTGACATAAAACTAGTCAACATGCCACCATATAAGTCTCTTGCTTGGCTAGCTCATTTAGTATAACTAACATACTGACTCTGAACTTACATGTCTTACAAAGAAAAGTTAATCTCACTAATTTTCATGGTTGTTTCTGACTTATTTATAATTACATACTCCCTAGCATACAACCCAGGAACATCTCATGTGGTCCTCTGGATATTTCTAGGACTTGTGATCAAAAGAACTCTGGCAGAGAAAAACCAGGAATTGTTCTATAGGCTCGGTTTTAGTTGGTTTCTGTTTTAAACTTTTCTCAAATGCTCAAAATCATTTCTATACACTATGCCATCTTCTAAATTTTTTTGAATAAATATATGATCATTTTTTGAACATTTTAAATTTTTTCCTTCAAAAAATAATCTTTTCATTGTATTCAAGAGGCTGGGTAAGAAATTCAAGAGGGAAATGACTACATCTGCATGTCTGTTTTGGGATCAACAGTTGGCAGAAACTACCTCATGATAAACTGTCATCAAGCCACAACAAAGAAAGATACTTAGAATTTCACATAAAATCATTTTATTATTTTAACTGGGCACACATTCTGCACTACTTCAAATCCTTGTTTCAGTTTTTAGGACAGCCACTGCTGTTCCCAAGGTCCCTTCCATTCCCAGGGGTCTGGGAGCCTCTGTTCTCCTGTCAAGCTTCTCTGGTATTTCAGGTACTTTGATATCCAAGGATGTGTGAAGGAATTTCCTTTTTATTAGTAGAAGCAAAATTGAGATGTTCAGGTCACTTGATGAGCTCTGAGAGAGGTGTTGAAGCCAGCGCTGAGTCAGTTCATCCAATGCTCCCTCAAATCCATTAGAGTTCCCATTCCTTAAAATGTTGTGTCAAAAGGCTATTGAGACTTAGAGGGTTGAATTTCAATTGTTACATATGACACTGGATGTTTTTTTTTCCAGAACTGACTAATTTCTATGAGTCACTGAAAGCAACCTATGATTCAGAAACCCAACTTAGTCACGGATGCTGTGGTTTTATTTTGTGTTAAGTTGTGATTAAATTAAATTTTATCACACTACCTTTTGAATCTGTAGAAGTCAAGATATCACATCATGTTACTTCATGACTCTTTTGAGGAATATTTAAAAGAGCTTTGTACCAAATCTTGAGTGGTGAGATTTTAAGTTCTACTGTTTCAGTGTAAATGACCCATCAGGAAAACCTACTTAGTGTTTAGTAGTGTTTAAAAAGTCACCAGACTTTTTAAAAATTATTTTTCAATATAGACACTTGTATATCTGCATCAGAGATTTTTCTCAATATGATAATAAAATACCCAATGGAATCAATGTAAGAGATTAGAAATATATTTTGGCTCATGAATTCAGACTTATGGCATGGAGAGCAAGATGCCTGGAGAGGTTCCACCCTTGGCAGCAGGAGCTCACGGAATAGCCTGATTCCATCTTGTTAACAGAGAGTCCTAGACCAGACTCTCAAGGCCTGCTTCTATGTCTGGTTCCTAGATCTTATTCCAAAGGTTCCAAAACTTTATAAAAAATAAAACCAAGATTTAGTGAACAAGAGTACAACCATACAAGCTTCTGGACGATATTTCAAACCTAAGCCATAGTATGCCTATCATTTTTCAGGTAATTTATTATAATTAGGTATCCTTGTTTATTTATTAGACATTTCAGAGGTTTTTTTTTTAATTTACTGGTATACAGGCCTAAATATTAACATAGGTTTCTATATAAATCTTGAACTCAACCAGGAACAGTACTTTATGTATATTTATGGTAAAATATTATTATGTGAAGCTCAGTCAATTAAATCAGCCATTGAAAACTTATGATATTATCAATCATAGCTTCCTTTCTCATACCTTTTGTGGGTTCAGATGAATGAAATTATCAAATGGACTGGGTAATACCTGACCATCCCAGGAGATTTCATTCTACAACAGGATGAGCTAACCATCAGACACTTGTGCTTTTCAAATTACATATCTCTTTACAATTTACTCAGAAAGAAAAGAAATCACATGATTATTGGAAATAATTAGGGGATTCAAATCATCTATGAAAATACATATTATTTATACTTACTGTGTAGAAAAAAAAATGATAATAGACAACTTCCTGCAAAACAAGTTCATGCTGCCAGCATGAACTCTGACTCTTTGGGGAATTCCTACACTTAAATGGGGTTTATGAGTGATCTGTTACTAGTTGCTTAATGGCAACATAGACCCACTGTGTCCCTGGAGCTGGGGCGGTGAGCATGGCAAACAGAGGTGGTGAGCATACCTTTGCATTGTTGGAAGAGCAGAGCCAATAGGCAGGGTCACAGAGTTGTTCCTAGCCATGCGACTTAGCATTTAAAATAAAAAAGGTGTTCCTCGTCACAGAATGACTACAGATATGCAATAAAGACAGATTAAGATAAAAAAATAAAACCTCTGAATGGGTCATAGTGTATTTAAAAATGTATGTAGGCTTGGGAGAGAGAGAAGAACGAGTTTAGACTGTTAAAAAAGAGGTAAATAGTTTTAAAAATAAAATCAAGTATTTAAGGAAACAGTAAAAGTAATATATTTTTGGTTATAAGCCTAGCCTTTAACGGCTGAGCCATCTCTGGATCTGAAAAAGCATGGGATAAAACTGGACTCGCTGAACATAGCAGACAATGAGGACTACTGAGAACTCAAGAACAATGGCAATGGGTTTTTGATCCTACTGCACGTACTGGCTTTGTGGGAGCCTAGGCAGTTTGGATGCTCACCTAACTAGACCTGGATGGGGGTGCGTGGTCCTTGGACTTCCCACAGGGCAGGGAACCCTGATTGCTCTTTGGGCTGACAAGGGAGGGGGACGTGATTGGGGAAGGGGGAGGGAAAATGGGTGGCCGTGGCGGGGAAGAGACAGAAATCTTTAATAAATAAATAAATTAAAAAAATAGTAAACTATGGAGCACATGACCATAAAAAAAGTAATATAAAAGTATAGACAGTCATATATTAAAGAAGTAGAGAAAATAAGTCATGAGAAGATGGAATATACACAGTCTGGAGTGTGTATATTATTGTGTTTTCTTTGCATTTTTGACTGCAGAGAGATAGTTGATGCTGGGGTGGCTAAGTTAAACCAACATAAATGTATCTTGTCTTCAAAAATTGGATCTAAGGATACATTGCTTTGGAAAAGAGGGTCTGCATTTGTTTCCACAGAAGATGAAAATATGTGGATTCCTTACAGGTTAATGTGGTTTGATGGAACAAGTACTCCTGAAAGGTCTCCATGAATCCTAAAAATACTTCACCAAAGAAGCAGCAGGAAGCAGTTTGGGAAAACAGTGCCCAAATTCTCAAAATGATTGTTTATAAATGCTTGCTTTCATTTATAGGGGGATATGATATAGAAATGAATACTCTGTGTTGGTATAGATCTTGGTCTATTAATACAGATTTAAAGTTGATTTTGTGATACTGTGTATATGTAATTCTGCTCTTGTTTAAGATACTGTGTTTGTGCAGCTCATTTAAAAAGTCAATGTATAGTTAAGAAATGCAGATTAATATATAGACATATATAATAATCAAATTTTTAACTATGTCAGTTAGGTTTTCTAGATATATAGATGTGTATTTCAGTTAAAAATAATCTTCAATACAGAATATTGCATTTAAAAGATTTTAAGAACTTAGAGTTTTCTAGACAGTGATATATGTATACTTCTGGCAGCACTAATTACTTCAGAAAGGTTGATGTGCATTGAAGAAACTCATTGTGGAATTTGCATTCAATGTGACAAGGCTAGCCATTTGGGCAAGAAACTGCTCTTTCCTGGACTGCTTGATGATATGTTGCATAAACTAGACATGCAGGCCCCACAGAAAAATTACTGCTAATCTCGCCAAAGAGTGAGATAGTCCTTCAGGTTTCCTGCTTCATGAAAGAGTTGTCAGACATTCTGAAGAACAAAGTATTTCAGATACTATAGACCTGTATACTGAAGATGGATGCCCCAATGTTACAGAAGAATTTTGGGTGACTGTCCAGACATCAAGATGTCTCTGTCAAGTCTAGAACTTTGGAAATTGCTTATAATATATTTTCTGTTTACTTAGGTAATATTATGTTCTTAGGTCTTTGAATAGTTGAAGATAGATAGTTACAGTTTTCCTTAGTTATGATAAAATATAAATTAAATATAAAACTTTAGATACACAAAGCTAAGATAGATAAAATATTATAACTCTAGAACTCCCAGAACAGCCTGCTAGGGCGCTGGGACCGAACCTGAATCAGGAGGGCGGTAGTTCCTTTGTCTCCTTAGCCTGCCTGCAGCAAGCAGGGTGGGCCCTTTGTGTGCAAGCTACCCAAGCAGCACGGAGTTTTTATCTGGGCACCGGGAGAGCCATCATTGCGGTGAGTGAGTGTGGCAGCAGTGGGGATCAGGGAACTCAGACATTCCTCATCCCACCTCCACTTCCTGGTCATCCTGCAGGGGCTATACTGCCTGATACCTCCTCTCTCTTCCTATCCCACCCAGCTTACATCCAGAACCCCCTACCCCCGGTCTTTCTCCCTCACTCCATCCCTCCCCTCTTTGGCAGCATAGCACCTCCCAGCTCAGCCTGCTAGGGCACTGGGACCGAACCCGAATTGGGAGGGCAAAAGGGAGGGCAGTAGTTCCTCTGTCTCCATAGCCTGCCTGTAGCAAGCAGGGTGGTCCCTTTGTTTGCGAGCTACCCAAGCAGCACAGAGATCCGATCTGGACACCAGGAGAACCATCACTGGGGAGTGACATCACTGGGAAGGTACATCAGTGTGCAAGAAGACCTGATCCTGTAAAAGAAGATCCATAGGGGAGTATTGGGAGGAAGAGATGGGCAGACACCAATGCAAGAATTCACCCAACAATCTGAAAAACAACTTGAAAACCACCAGAAGCCAGCGACCTCACAACAGGAGGACATGAACACCTTAATCAAGAAGAAGTAGAAAAAATTGACTTCATGAAAGTGATTGACACCCTTAAACAGCATGTAAAAAATGCCCTTACAGAAATGGATGAGAAGTATAACAGAAAGTTCGAGGAATTGAGTAAATCAGTGAATGATACCCTAGGAAACCAAGGAAAAACAATCAAGTAGATGATGGAAACAGTTCAAGACTTGAAAACTGAAATGGAGGCAAAGAAGAAAACACAAACAGAGGGCCGGCTGGACATGGAAAATCTAGGTAAACGAATAAAGACTACAGAAACAAGCATAACCAGCAATATACAAGAGATAGAAGAAAGAATCTCAGATTCTGAGGATAACATAGAGAAAATAAACGCACTGATCAAAGAAAACAGCAAGTCCAACAAACTCTCATCACAAAACATTCAGGAAATATGGGACACAATAAAAAGACCAAACCTAAGAATAATTGGAGTAGAAGAAGGAGAAGAAGTGCAGCTCAACGGTCCAGAAAATATACTTAATAAAATTATAGAAGAAAAATTTCCCAACCTGAAGAAAGATGTACCTATGAAGGTTCAAGAAGCATACAGAACACCGAATAGGCTGGAAAAAAAAAACCTCACCATATAATAATCAAAACACAAAGCATACAGAATAAAGAAAGAATATTAAGAGCCGCAAAGGAAAAAGGCCAAGTTACTTATAAAGGTAAACCTATCAGACTTACACCTGACTTCTCTATGGAAACCATGAAAGCCAGAAGGTCCTGGATAGATGTACTGTAAAAACTAAGAGACCATGGATGCAAGCCCAGACTACGATACCCAGCCAAGCTTTCATTCACTATAAATGGAGAAAACAAAATTTTCCACGATAAAAACAAATTTAAACATTATGTAGCCACAAATCCAGCCTTACAGAAAATAATAGAAGGAAAATCACTAACCAAGGAGTCCAACAATGACCACAATAACTCAGACATCTAGAGACCTTTCACCAGCACAATTCAAAGAATGGAAACACACAAAATCTACTACTAAAAAAGTGACCAGAGTTAACAACCACTGGTCATTAATATCACTTAATGTCAATGGGCTCAACTCACCTATAAAAAGGCAGAGGCTAAGAGATTGGATACGAAAAGAGGATCCAACATTCTGCTGTTTACAAGAAACACACCTCAACCACAAAGACAGGCACCTACTCAGAATAAAGGGCTGGGAAAAGGCTTATCAAGCAAATGGACCTAAGAAACAAGCAGGTGTGGCCATACTAAATTCTAACAAAGTTGACTTCAAACTTAAATCAATCAGAAGAGATAGAGAGGGACATTTTATACTCATAACAGGAAAAAATCATCAGGATGAAGTCTCAATCCTGAATATCTATGCCCCTAATATAAAAGCAACCATGTACGTAAAAGAAACATTACTAAAACTCAAGGCAGCCATCAAACCGCACACACTAACAGTAGGAGACTTCAACATTCCTCTCTCACCAATGGACAGGTCAATCAGACAGAAACCTAACAGAGAAATTAGAGAATTACTGGAGGTAATGAAGCAAATGGACTTAACAGACATCTATAGATTATTCCACCCAAAGAGGAAAGAATATACCTTCTTCTCTGCAGCTCATGGAAACTTCTCGAAAATTGACCACATATTAGGTAACAAAGCTAACTTACACAGTTACAAAAGAATATTAGTAACCACCTGTGTCTTATCAGATCACCATGGATTAAAGTTAGAATTCAACAACAATGCTACCCCCAGAAAACCTACAAACTCATGGAAACTGAACAGTCAACTACTGAACCATACCTGGATTAAGGAAGAAATAAGAAAGAAATTAAAGTCTTCCTTGAATTCAATGAAAATAAACAACATACTCGAACTGATGGGACACTATGAAAGCAGTCCTAAGAGGAAAGTTCATAGCACTAAGTGACCACTTAAAGAAAACAGAGAAAGCACATATTGGAGACTAAACAGCCCACCTGAAAGGTCTTGAAAAAAAAAAAAGAAGCAGACTCACCTAGGAGGAGTAGAAGACTGGAAATAATCAAACTGAGGGCTGAAATCAACAAAATAGAAACACAGAAAACAATCCAAAGAATCAATGAAACAAAAAGCTGGTTCCTGGAGAAAATCAAGATTGATAAACCCCTATCAAAACTAATCAAACGGCAGAGAGAGAATACGCAAATTAATAAGATCAGAAATGAAAAGGGGGACATAACCACAGACATAGAGGAAATTCAGAGAGTCATTAGATCTTACTACAAAAGCCTGTATGCCACAAAACTGGAAAGTGTAAAAGAAATGGACATTTTTTTAGATAAATACCATATACGAAAATTAAACCTGGACCAGGTGAACAATCTAAACAGACCTGTCAGTCGCGAAGAATTAGAAGCTGTTATCAAAAACCTCCCTATCAAAAAAAGCCCAGGACCAGATGGTTCCAATACGGAATTCTACCAGAACTTCCAAGAAGAGCTAATACCTATACTCCTTAATGTATTCCACAATGTAGAAACAGAAGAGTCATTGCCAAATTCCTTTTATGAAGCTACAGTTATTCTGATACCAAAACCACACAAAGACTCAACCAGGAAAGAGAATTACAGGCCAATCTCACTCATGAACATCAACGCAAAAATCCTCAACAAAATACTGGCAAACCGAATCCAAGAACACATCTGAAAAATTATCCATTATGATCAAGTAGATCATAATGATCCCAGAGATGCATGGCTGGTTCAACATACGTAAATCTATCAATGTAATTCAGCATATAAATAAACTGAAAGAAAAAAACCATATGATCATTTCATTAGATGCTGAAAAAGCATTTGACAAAATTCAACACCCCTTTATGATAAAAGTATTGGAGAGATTAGGGATACAAGGGTCATACCTAAATATAAGAAAAGCTATATACAGCAAGCCGACAGCTAACATCAAATTAAATGGAGAGAAACTCAAAGCCATCCCACTAAACTCAGGAACACGACAAGGCTGTCCACTCTCTCCATACCTCTTCAATATAGTGCTTCATGTTCTTGCAATAGCAATAAGACAACATAAGGGGATTCGAATTGGAAAGGAAGAAGTTAAACTTTCGTTATTTGCAGATGATATGATAGTGTACATAAGCGACCCCAAAAATTCTACCAAAGAACTCCTACAGCTGATAAACACCTTTAGTAATGTGGCAGGATACAAGATCAACTCCAAAAAATCAGTCACACTCTTATACACAAAGGATATGGAAGCAGAGAGGGAAATCAGAGAAGCTTCACCTTTTACGATAGCCACAAACAGCATAAAATATCTTGGGGTAAATCTAACCAAGGAAGCGAAAGATCTATTTGACAAGAACTATAAGGCATTGAAGAAAGAAATTGAAGAGGATTCCAAAAAATGGATGGACCTCCCTTGCTCTTGGATTTGGAGGATCATCATAGTAAAAATGGCAATTCTACCAAAGGCAATTTATAGATTCAATGCAATCCCCATCAAGATCCCATCAAAATTCTTCACAGATCTTGAGAGGACAATAATCAACTTTATATGGAAAAATAAAAAACCCAGGATAGCCAAAACAATCCTATACAATAAAGGATTGTCTGGAGGCATTACCATCCCTGACTTCAAACTCTATTACAGAGCTACAGTGATGAAAACAGTGTGGTACTGGCATAAAAACAGAGAAGTCGACCAATGGAATCATATAGAAGACCCGGATTTTAACCCACAAACCTATGAACAACTCATTTTCGATAAAGGAGCTAAAAGTATACAACGGAAGAAAGAAAGCATCTTCAACAAATGGTGCTGGCACAACTGGATGTCAACCTGTAGAAGAATGAAAATAGATCCATATCTATCACCATGCACAAAACTCAAGTCCAAATGGATTAAAGACCTCAATATCAGCCCGAACACACTGAACCTGATAGAAGAGAAAGTGGGAAGTACCCTACAACATATGGGCACTGGCGATCGCCTCCTAAGTATAACCCCAGCAGCACAGACATTAAGGGCAACATTGAATAAATGGGACCTACTTAAACTGAGAAGCTTCTGTAAAGCAAAGGACACTGTCACTAAGACAAAAAGGCAACCTACTGACTGGGAGAAGATCTTCACCAAACCCGCAACAGACAAAGGTCTGATCTCCAAAATATATAGAGAACTCAGGAAACTAGACTTTAAAATGCTAATTAACCCAATTAAAAAATGGGGCACTGAACTGAACAGAGAATTCTCAGCAGAAGAAGTTCAAATGGCCAAAAGACACTTAAGGTCATGCTCAACCTCCTTAGTGATCAAGGAAATGCAAATCAAAACAACTTTGAGATATCATTTTACACCTGTCAGAATGGCTAAAGTCAAAAACAGCAATGATAGCCTTTGCTGGAGAGGCTGTGGAGGAAGGGGTACCCTCATCCATTGCTGGTGTGAATGCAATCTTGTGCAACCACTGTGGAAATCGGTGTTTCGGTTTCTCAGGAAATTCGGGATCAACCTACCCCTGGACCCAGCAATACCACTCTTGGGAATATACCCAAGAGATGCCAGATCATATGACAAAAGCATTTGTTCAACTATATTCATAGCAGTATTCTTTGTAATAGCCAGAACCTGGAAACAACCAGATACCCTTCAATGGAAGAATGGATGAAGAAAGTATGGAATATATACACATTATATTACTACGCTGCGGTATAAAACAATGACTTCTCGAATTTTGCATGCAAATGGATGGAAATAGAAAACACTATCCTGAGTGAGGTAACCCAGACCCAAAAAGATGAACATGGGATGTACTCACTCATAATTGGTTTCTAGCCATAAAGAAGGATCACAGAGACTACAATTGTTGAACCTAAAGAAGCTAAATAAGAAGGTGAACCCAAGGAAAAACATATAGTTATCCTCTTGGCTATGGGAAGTAGACAAAATAGCCAGCGAGAAAATTGGGATCTTGGGGGTGGGGTGGAATGAGGGTAAATGGAGATGGGGAGAGAAAAGTGAGAAGGGAAGGAGTGGGGGAACTTGGGGAAACAGGAGGATTGGGATAGAGGAAGGTTGGACAGGGGAGCACGGAAACACAATTCTTAGTTAAGGGAGCCACCTTAGGGTTGGCAAGAGACTTGACCCTAGAGTGGCTCCCAGGAGCCCAGGGTGATGTCCCCAGATAGTCCCTTGGGCAGCTGAGGATAGGGAACCTGAAATGACCCTATCCTATAGCAATACTGACGAATATCTTGCATATCATCATAGAACCTTCATCTGGTGATGGATGGAGATAGAGACAGAGACCCACACTGGAGCACTGGACTGAGCTCCCATGGTCCCAATGAGGAGAGGAAGGAGGAAGAAGATGAGCAAGGAAGTCAGGACCACGAGAGGTGCACCCACCCACTGAGACAATGGGGCTGATCTAATGGGAGCTCACCAAGGCCAGCTGGACTGTGACCAAAAAAGCATGTGATAAAACCGGACTCTCTGAACATGGCGAACAATGAGGACTGATGAGAAGCCAAGGACCATGGCACGGGGTTTTGATCCTACTTCATGTTCTGGCTTTGTGGGAGCCTAGCCAGTTTGGATGTTCACCTTCCTAGACATGGACAGAGGGGGGCAGACCTTGGACTTTCCACAGGCAGGGAACCCTGACTGCTCTTTGGACTGGAGAGGGAGGGGGAGAGGAGTTTGGGGGGAGGGGGAGAAGGGTGGGAGGAGGGGGAGGGAAATGGGAGGCTGGGAGGAGGCGGATACTTTTTTTTCCTTTTCTTAATAAAAAAATGTCAAAATACAACTAAAACAATATTTAACATCTAAACCACTTCTGATCACACAGTTCAACATCATTAACTATATTCATAACATCCAAGTGTCACTGCTATCCATCTGCCCCTATGAATGACTCTTCAGATTCCTTCTAGTTTTTGGAAGACTCCTGTCCTCTTCCTGTCCCTGTGTTTTAACTGCTCCACAGGCTTACTTTTCCTTTAGAAGTCAGACTGTCCAGTGCCTTGGTAAAAGAAGCATGTTCAGTGGTGGTGGTTAACCCTGAGACCCATAACTGGTCAGAGTTAAGAATAAGACACTGTTGGATGCTCATCCCGCAGGTCATTTATATCACTTCCTATAATGCCCAAGGAACATCAAAGAAGAGGGAAAGGAAAGACTGTAAAATCCAAAGGATGGAAAGGACCACTGATAAATGCTGACATCTGGATACGACATGACCAATATAATCGTGAACTCACAGAAGCTGTGGCTATGTGCAAGACACAAAAGTTGGAGAGGACTAATTGGAAAAAAGGAGGGTCTAGGAGGCTCTGAGAGGGTAAAAGAGGAGGTGGATATGTTCAAAATACATTGTATACATATATGTAGTTTTCAAATATTAAATAAAAATAAGATAATGCCACTGTAAAAAGTAGTTCAGAGTCTAACTATGGTGACCTTGTCAACCTCATACTCACTATATAACTCAGGCAGGCCTTGAACTTGAACTCCTGCCTACCACACCTGGTGGTATTTCTGCTTTTTTGACTGGATTATCTCATTTAGCAGATTGTCTTCTAGGTTTACTGGCTTGTGTAGAAGCTCCTTTCTTCTTAAGGAGGAATAACATGTATGCATATTACATCCAGATTTATCTGCTCGTCCACCAATGGACCCTTGGGTTGTTTCTAATTTTAACTGTTATGAGCAAATGCTGGTTTTTAAATTTTGTTTTGGTGATGCTGATATTAAAACCAGGCCTTGAACAGTCTACAAAAGTGCTTATCACTGAGCTACACCCCACAGTTCCAAGACACAAGGTCTTTAGCTCAGCATGACTATTTGTGATGTTTATCAATAGTTAACTCTGGCTGAGTCCATCGTCCAAACCCACTGTAGTTTGTTTATCCTTTGTTCTATAGAGGGACACCTGGACTTTTCTCTCTTTTGTTGTTGCTGTGGTGATGGTACTGGTGTTTTGGTTTGATTGCTATGAATAAAGTTTTTGAAAATGTTAAAAAAATATTATAACTCTAATTCTTGCTTGATACCTGTTTTGTTATAAATAATTTTACTATGTTAAAGTTAAAACTTTCCTTTTAGACAGAAAAGGGGAGATGATGTGGGATTCTCCTTTGAATGCTACTAATATGTTTTATTACCATCAGTTAATAAGGTCTAAGGGCAGAATATAGCCCGGTGGGAAGAGAGACAGAAAGAAAGATAGTAGGCGGAGTCAAGGAGACGCCATGTAACTACCAAAGGAAAAAGATGCCTGCTGGAATCTTACCAGTAGGCCACTAGCTGATGGTGATACACAGATTAATAGAAATAGGTTAATTAAAGATATGAGTTATTTAATAAGAAGCCTGAGCTAATAGCCCAAACAGTGTTGTAATTAATATAGTTTCTGTGTGATTATTTGGGACTGGGCATCTGGGAAATGAATGAGCGGTCTCCCTCAATAATTGTCATATGGCACATACAAATGGAGCAAATCATTTATCTTGTATGGCCTCATATACACACAAACACATTGACATGTAACCATTGATGCTTGAGTCGTCACTCCTCCTTGTATTTGTGATAGCCAGTTATAAAAAGAAAAAGATTTGTCTCTGGTAGATATAGCAAAAATAGTATGTGTATCAAAGAAAATAGACAATCAAAATATTGTAAATGCCAAAATCAGGCTGTTCTGTCACTGCTTATTACTTAAATTTCTCCACAGCATAAAATCTTCAGCAATTTCCTACTTGGCCCAATATCACAGAAATGCAATTGAAGAATAATATAGATTCTCAGGCGGAAAAAAAACTTGATACACAAACAGGATCACTATTTACACCTGGGTTCTAAGATGTCAACTGTAGAGGACCTGAGGTCCTTGTATTTAGAATAAGCAACAGGGAAACCAGGAATGTTAAATACCTAGGGGTAATTAACTTTGCTTGGGAAATTTTCAAAGAAATGGACGGCTATGAGAGATTGCTTTTATTTTGTCAGTAAGTACAAATACAGAGTGTCCATTCTCTACAAGGAACCAAACCTGTTTATTATACCTTGGAGACTGATAGAAAATAAGCATGGCGTCTAGCTTTGCTTATGGTTTGGCAAGAAAAACAGATTTCACTACTACATTCTGCTGTTTGCGCTACTTGTTTTGATTATGGCATTTAGTTTTTCTGGTAATTGCTTGTCCCGCTTTCATACGTGCACTTGGGCTCCTCCTTCATCAGTAAATATAACAATTAAAGAAAGACTGATGTCTGTTTTAATCACGACTTAATATCCTACCATTGTAAGGTACCAATCATGCTACATAAAGATTATTCTGAGATTCTATGCAATGCATGACTAAAAGAATTCCAAAAATAATTAAAACCAGATGCTTTATGCTTTAATTTATCCCTGCAAAATAGTACAGCTTAATCTAAGCAAGTGTAAACTCTATCAACATAAGAGTTCAGAAGATAAGAAGTATAAACTCCCAGCTTTCCTCTTCCAGTATAATTATAGAGGGAGTCATGATGTAGTGTAAAACACACTAAGTACTCACAGACAGAGAAGTATTGACATGCACTCTTGCCCAGAGATTTTATTTGGAGTCAACCATACAGATATGAATGTCCATTGGGGCTGACATTGGCACCTCAATCTTTATCCCTTTACAAGGTCAACTTTTGTTGTAGATCAAAGCCTCATCATAAATCACTGTTAGCCTGAACTTTCTGCTTTGGCTCAAGACCCCAAGTGTAGAAATGGATTATTATGTGAAAGAATATTGGAAGGGTTCAGGTGTCATCTCTTAAGAAACAGTGAAGTTTCGGAACTGGGTTCAAACATACCAGCCCTGATGAGTTGATATTTTGTTTCTCAGAAATGCTTGTTGAAGATGGAGTGAAGGAAAGGTGAAGATTTTATGAGGTAGATGGCTGCTTCATAAAACTGTAACAATGGATAATAAAAGATGAAACAATTTACAGAACTGAAGAAAGGTTCCACAGGACATGGGTTTAGATTGCTGCCAGTATAATAAGTAGAAGTTAACAAATTAAGAGATAGAATTTTCGAATAGAGAATTAAAGGAATTAGACAGAGGTAGAGATGACATTCTATGTAGAGTAACATACTATGCAGGACTTAGAGGGATTTTTATCATTTTTACACATGCATTTATCTATTGTAAATACGCAATTCAGATTTCACATGACTAAAACATAGTTCCTTCTTTTAATCTCCATTGCCGAGAATTCAATCTTTAGTCTTCCTCGGCAGTTTTCTCGTGGAAACATATTTGTTGAGATTTACTACCTACTAGACACCATGACAAAAATTGTCAGCATAGCAGTAAATCTGTTCTCAGTCTTAATGAGGCAATTTACCTAAAATGCATTGACATGGTCTTATAAATTGTGAGAGTGTAAAAGAATAAAAAAAACCTATAAACTGAAAAATAAAGAAAGCCAATTTATTTTTTACATTTATATATTTATTTGTGCATATGTATGTAACATTAATAATTAAGAAGGCCATAAATCTGAAGGGAAATTGGGAGCATAGGAAAGATTAGAGGAAGGAAAAAGAGGTAAGAAAATGATATAACTATATTTTGCCTTTTTTATCAAAAATAGATTCCTATCATCAGTAGGGACAAACACCTTTACTCCCAGTATTTAGAAGACAGAGGCGGGCAATCTCTTTGAGTTTGGAGGACAACCTGTCTATAGAGTGAGATCCAGGATGGACACAGTTACACAGAAATCCTGTATTGAACACCCACCTTCAAAAAGAGATTCTTACCTCATACAAAGTATCCTGTTTACAGTTCCCCCTCCATCTACTCTTCACAGTTCCCCTCCCCTCTGGATCCACTCCTTGTCTGTTTCTCACTGGAAAAGAATAGATTTCTAATAGACAATAGCCAAACATGACAAAAAATAGAAAATAAAACACAATAAGATAAAACAAAAACTGTCACATCAAAGTTGAAAGAGGCAAACCAGGAAGGAAAAAAAATAAACAGAGAGAAGGCACAAGAATCAGAGACCCACTAGTTCACACACCCAGGAGTCCCACAAAATCACTAAACTGAAGTCCGTAAAATATATGCCAAGGACCTGATGCAAGCACCTATAGGCTCTGTACTTGCTGCTCCAGGCTCTGTGAGCTCATATAAACTTTGCTCAGTTCATTTAGAGGGCCTTGTTCTCCTGGTGACCTTCAGCCCCTCTGTCTCTTACATACTTGTCCCTTCTTACTCCTAGGGGATCTCTGAGCTCTGAAAGGAGAGATTTGAAGGAGATGTCTCATTTAGAACTGAGTTTTCCAAGGTCTCTCTCCTCTCTGTAATGTCTAATTGTGAGTCTTTGTATTAGTTCCTGTCTGCTGCAGGAGAAAGCTTCCCTGGTGGTAGTTAAATAAGGCACTGATCTGGGAGTACAGCACAATCATTAGGTGCCATTTTATTATTACTTTTAATTTTATATTTTTAGACAAGTAGTTTTTTGGTTTTTCCCCAGGTCTCTGGGCTACCTAGTCTCTTATTCTTGATCACCCAACCAGTGTTGGATTTTACGGACATTGGTTGGTGACTCCCACAGGATTTTTGCCATCATTGTTCAAGCATATTTTGCAGGAAGGAAATATTATTTGTCAAAGGTTTTATGGTTGGATTGGTGTTCATGCTTCTTTTTCAGTGGGCTTCAGAGTACCTTCCTGCACTAAAGAGACTAGAACGTAGGGTTGAAGGTTCCATGTAGGCACCAGTTCAACTTCTCCATGTTCAATGAGTTGTGTGCGTGTTGCCTTCAGCAAAGGAACCTTGTTGTCAGTGTGTAGACAGTAACCTATTGTCTTGGCAACAGCCTGGGTTATATATATGGTAGTTTCCATGAAACCCACTTGGTCAACAACTCAACTGAATGTAACCTAGTTACATTACTGGAAGCTTCATTTGATGACAAGACATTTCCGGTTGGGACTCTGTCACCCTTGCTATCAGATGGCTTCATTGGAATTGATGTTTCCATTTCGGTGGGCTTCTTTACCATCTCTCCAATTTCCCTAAATTCTAGCTGTCTGTCCCTTTATTTCCTTCATCAATGTCACCCTGCTATCTTTCCCCCATAATCCTCCCATTCCCATCCTCATATACTCCCAGTCCACCCATAAAATCTATTCTATTTCTTTCTCCCAAAAGGATCTGTATGTCCTCCCTAGTCCCTTCCTCCATAACAAACCTTTCTGAATCTATAGAATGTAGCTTTGTTATCATTTTTAATGTCTAATGTTCACATATAAGAAAATCTATATCATATATACCTTTTTGGGGGGGTTACCTCTCTGTAACTCAGATTTTTTTTCTAGTTCCATCAATTTTCCTGCAAATTTTATGATATCATTTTTATACAGCTGATTAAACTCTATTGTGTAAGTGTGCCATAACTTTTCTTTTTATCCACTTTTCTGTTTAAGGAAATCTAGGTGGTTTCCAGTTTCTAGCTATTATGAAGAGCACTACTATGAACATAGTTGAGCAAGTGTCCTTGTCGTAAGATAAAGTATTTTGGGTATATGCCCAAGATTGGTGTAGCTGAAACTTGAGGTAGATTATTCCCTAATTTCTGAGATATATTGATCTCCATAATGACTGTGCATGTTTTCACTCCCCCCCAGCAATGAATGAATATTACCCTTATTGACTTGATTGAGGGAGGGGGAGGGAAATGGGAGGCAGTGGCGGGGAGGAGGCAGAATCTTTAATAAATAAATAAATTTTAAAAAAAGAAATTTTATTCAGGATAATTAATTAATCAAGAGAAAAAAGTCATAAAAATAGAAAAAGAGAAAGTTAAATTGATTGTATGAAGATGGTGATTCTATGTGTAGGAAAAATTCAAGCATTTTGCAAACTACATTGAATCATGTAGATCATTTAGTAAAGTAGCAGAATATAAATCAACTTATGAATGTCTACAGATTTTCAGTGGCTCAATAACAAATTCTCTGACTATGAAGCAATATCAATAGAGTAGCTGTAGTCAAAGAAAATGTATAAAACCCTTCAAGTGAGCCTAAACTTCTTCTCATCACTAGAATAATACTGCAAATTGAAAAAGGACTTATTTTGTTTCACGGTTAAGGTGATGTAGTCCATAATGGAATGGAAGATATAGCAACTGGAGATTACTCTTATCTGACAAATCAGGAATCACAAAGACAGGATAGGGGCTGCCCTATAACCCTTACAACTTATCTTCAAATGGTTCACTTCTTTCAACTAAGCACTGCTTTCTTAAGATTACAATGCCCCCCAAATTAGCACCATCATCTTATTATGGTGGCACATGTACATCTAAGGGATGGATCACACTGAAAACATAAGATTATGACCTTAGCACCTGTCTCCTAATGCAAAGTGCATTTAGTACAACAACACCTATAGGGCCATAGAAGTAGCTCCATAGATAAAGGCATTAATGCCATGCCCAGTAACCTGAGTTTAAAATAATTCCTGCAAGTTGATCTCTGATCTCCACGAACACACACACAAACAAACATGCATGCGCATGCATGCATACAACATACCCATGCTCAAATAAAATAATTTAACATTTGACTTCAGATTCTGAAACCTTAAGAGAAATCACAAGAGAAACACTTCAAGATACTGGTATAAGGGCTGGAGTGATGGCTCAATGCAAAAAGTGATCCTGAGTTTAGATCCCAATCATCCATGTAAAAGCTGGACATGATGGCACAAATCTATAACCTCAGAAATTGGGGGTGAGAGGTAGCTCAGGCATATCCTAGGGGCTCACTATATAGGCATATTCCAATATCTCCAAAAGTACATCAGAATGTAAAAGGGGAAGGTATAATATGTTAATCCTTGCCCTACACAAACAAATATGTACACATGCATTATACCACATGTATGTTCATATGTACCATTCAAAAAGTAAACTTATTTGTAATTTACAGATAAGGACACAAATATACAAAAGTGAAATTTAAAAAGTCATAAGCTGGATAATATCCAAACTAAAGCGATTCTGTAAAACAAAAGAAGCAATCAATAGAATGCAAAGGCAACCTACAAAATGAATTAGCATTATAATACATAATACATTTTTTTTACCACAAATGCTCCAAAAAGCTAAAAATGCAAGTTTATATGATCTAACTAGACCACTTCTAATAATAAATATATCAAAAGGAACTGAATTAAGCATAAAAAAGCCTGAATACATATGAGTACTATCATATTATTTTTTAATTTTTAATCATTCTCTGAAAATGCCATACATGTATACAATGCTTCTTCATTATAACCATCCCTCTTTCCCCATCCCTTTAATTTCCCCAGAACTGGGCCTACATATTTTAATTCACACCCATTGATGATAACTCATTTCCTTTCATTTCTTAAGACATCTCCCATCTACTTTAATGTCTGTTTTACTTTTTTAAGATGGGGTCTAGCTGTGCAGTTCAGGCTAGCCTGGAAGTCGCTATGTAGAATAAGATGGCCTTCCATGTTGTTGCAACCCTCTTACCTCTGCCTCCAAAGTGCTGGGATTGTAAGAGTGAACCACCATGTTCACCTAGATAACTGACTAAATAGCTGAGTCTCATGATTTCAGGAAATCCACTAAATACATCGTGGTTGTTAAATATGATTCAGGTATCATACAAAGACCAGAAACAGTGCAAAAATCTAACATGTACAATCTCTGGATTGTTAAAGCTTATATACATTTTTTCTTTCAAAAGAGAGTATGCAAACAATGCCAAATCCATATTTAAAAATATTCATACTAACTTTGTAGATCTCTAAAAGTTGCATTCAAAGAAAATATGCATATATTTTAATGTGCATGTGAATATACTAAATATAATTTTAGTGATGTTATTACAGATAGCATGAAACTTGGGAAGTGGTGTTCAGAAAAGGAATTTTTACATATAAATTTGGTGATAATGTAAGGAAAGTAAAGAGAAAAAACATTTCAAAGCAGTGAGATTTCAGTTTCTATTGAGGAATTGCTGGCACAAGGGAAGTGATATAATAATACATACTGTGTAAGCCATTATTTTTTTAAATCTAAGTTCTTTTGCCACTGGTCCACAAATTCAAGACCTACTTTAATAATATCTAGACAAGAAAAGTTAAGAAACAAATAATTCCCTTTACTGGGCCTGGAGAATAATGGGGAGAGCGTTTTGCTCTTAGGACAAATATTTAAGGTAAATAACAGTTACACAGAACATAAAAGGCACATGTGAGCATGGAATTGTGTTAAAGAAAAGATTTGTATGGTCTATGAAGGACTCATCATTCTGCAAGTTTGCAATCTGAAGATACTGCTAAGATCAAATGGGAAGGTTTTTTTCTATTTTTTTATTTTTATTTTTTTTATTTATTTTTTTTTTATTTTTTTTCGAGACAGGGTTTCTCTGTAGCTTTGGAGCCTGTCCTGGCACTAGCTCTTGTAGACCAGGCTGGCCTCGAACTCACAGAGATCCGCCTGCCTCTGCCTCCCGAGTGCTGGGATTAAAGGCGTGCGATTATTTATTAAAGATTTCTGCCTCCTCCCTGCCACCGCCTCCCATTTCCCTCCCCCTCCCCCGGTCAAGTCCCCTCCCTCGTCAGCCCAAAGAGCAATCAGGGTTCCCTGACCTGTAGGAAGTAGAAGGACCGCCCACTTCCATCCAGGTCTAGTAAGGTGAGCATCCAAACTGCCTAAGCTCCCCCAAAGCCAGTATGTGCAGTAAGATCAAAAACCCATTGCCATTGTTCTTGAGTTCTCAGTAGTCCTCATTGTCCGCTATGTTCAGCAAGTCCGGTTTTATCCCATGCTTTTTCAGACCCGGGCCAGCTGGCCTTGGTGAGTTCCCGATAGAACATCCCCATTGTCTCAGTGTGTGGGTGCACCCCTCGCGGTCCTGAGTTCCTTGCTCGTGCTCCCTCTCCTTCTGCTCCTGATTTGGACCTTGAGATTTCAGTCCGGTGCTCCAATGTGGGTCTCTAGGCATCCTCCTAAATGGGAAGTTATTAACCAGATAATTATTGGGGTCTTATCTGTGAAGAAGACTGATTCTTCCTCCTCAGCATGTAGCTCTTCATCTTGGTGTGGGATTTTTTGGGATATCCCAATCTCCTCTCTTGACACAGTGGGATATCAAGTGGCATTTCCATTGTGCAGGGCTTATTTAGGTAAATATAGTGTTAAGATTTTATGGGTGCAGGTTCCTTGTCATATACAGATGACACCCATCACATACCATATTTCCTAGACCCATGGATCTTAAAATTGTTTTACCTTCTCTTTCATATTTTCTGAGCTTTGGGTCTAGAGGTTGTGTTGAACAGCATTTCCTAAAATTTAGAAAGATTTCAAGCGATGGAAACTCAGTCTTCCTTTCATTTTGTTCTTCCCAAACTCAAGAGTTAAAAACTACTGCCCTCCCTCGTCTACCTCCACACAGCAGGCCTCTGGGAAATACTTAGTGGATCAACCAGCACTTGTAACTCCAATATACATTTGAATAATTCAGTAGCACAAACTGAAAACATTGCTTACTCATTCATTATGCAAAGACTTCGCATGATACCACACAGCTTCGTACATAAGCCAAGTACTTCAGCTCCAAGGTCCTGTGACCTGAAATTGAATACATTTGTCTGCACTGTTTCTTCACACAACCTCCCAGTTCTTACAAATCGATTTTCCCATTATGTGTTGTTATGTTCTGAAGCGCTGAAATGCACTCTGAGCCTCCACTGACGTTTTCTGTCCCAGCATCAAGTAAGGTTTAAAATAACTTGGTTGGATTTTAATGGTACTGTTAATATCACAGAAAGTTCCATCTAGAAGAAGACTGCTTAAGAAATAGCTGGCTTACTGGGAGGGGCAAAAATAGGGTTGTTATAAAAGAAATTCAAATTGATTAGGTCTTAAAGTGGTACCTAAAGAACACAACATTGTGGTTCTAAGTACCGAGAGTATTTTCCCATTGAATGCCTGCATTAATGTCTGGAACATAATCCAAACCAGCATCAGTGATAACTTGGACCCTTGCAATAGCCTTCTGTGTGATTTCTCAGCTTCCTTTCCTCGGTGTCTCTACAACTCATTTGTTGTGGAATAGCCCCATTAGTTCTTCACTGTGAAGCATAAATCAGATCATCCTAAGCATTTTTGCATCTTGTCGATGGCTTTCCTTATACTTGGAATTATTAAGTATTTAAAATCATGGTCTCCAGGACTGATTAGATCTAATCCCAGCTTCTCCGGAAAGGTAGTTTCCTTATATACTTATTGTGTGAGCCTTTCTGCTGTGTATACCAGGTGCTTCTCCCCCTCTAGACCTTTAATAGAATTATTCACTCTAAGGTTTTGCTGGTGAGTACCTTCTCATTCATCTCAGTTCTCTGTCCCTTGTTTAAGGTAGTCTTCCTCCAGCAATCAATCTTTAGGTTGTTCTATTCCCCTAGCATATTATTTATGCCATAAATTTACAGCTGTCTAAAATTTTTTTGCATGTGTTTTTAATCTCAACATTCAAAAAGGTTGCTGCAGGAATATTGCTTTGAATTTGAAGCTCACCAGGGTTACATAGTGAGTCTTGGACCAGCCTGGGCCACAGAATTAAACCATGTACAAAACTACAGTTTTTTGAAAGAAAGAAAGAAAGAAAGAAAGAAAGAAAGAAAAAGAAAGAAAGAGAGAGAGAGAGCCCCCCCTCAACTATTTATTTGCCTATTAGCATGCCATCAGTCTACCAAGTTCAACACTTTCAAGATGTACCACATCGCATGCTTAAATACGTAGGTGTTTCGAAATCAAGCAACAAAACTCTTTCCTGCTCTGCTATCTTAAAATAAATATATTAATAACGAAAGGTTCAGTTCAAATTTGGACTTCTAAATTAAGTCTTCTAATCCAGAATGTAATAGCATGTGAAAGGAGAATAACAAGCATCCATTCTCTTTTTCCTAATGATATCATCACGTCCAGCAATGGCTCTCATATCCACAGGTGAAATGGCAGTTCAATCAGTGATGCTTCATCTATCGTGTCTGCCCACGCTTCAGTGAGCAGCTGTGCACCTGACCACTTCACAAAGAATAACAGTGGCATCTACCATATTTACAAAAATAAAATAGGTCATCTATCCTCTAAAACTGGGCTCAGAATAATATAGTCAGGGAAGTAAAGATTTAAATAATAGGAATACAATCTCCACAGTGAAGCCGAGTGGTTTTCTTTGACAATTTCAACTCCTTAGCCAAGAAAGGAGATGACAGGCAAGAACAACAGTTTCTTCTTACACAGAAGTCTCAGGACAATGACTTGCTGGCCTCAGCTTCCAATGGAATGTTTCAGGATAAACTCTACATTTGACATTAATATCAGAACTCACTCATGAGAACAGGTCTACTTTATATTTTTGTGTCTTCTTCATTTAAGCAGTTCCGGGAACTTAGTTGTTAATAGTTTTATCTCTGTTTATATGATAAAAACACTTTGAAATTAATCAGCTTAGTGGAGAAAGGATTTATTTTAGTACTCAGTTACAACTTACAACCCATCACTGCAAGAGCTTGAGATTGCTAGATGCACCACATACACAATCCAAGAGCAGAAAAAAATGAATACATACATAGTAATCTGTTTGCTTGCTTGCTTGCTTGCTTGCTTGCTTGCTTGCTTGCTTGCTTGCTTGTGCTTGGGTTTACTTCTCCACTCAAACAGGCCAGGAGTCTCTGACTAAAAACTGGTGCTACCCACAGTAGGTTGATTCCTCCCACATGCACTAGAGAATCAAGACAATCCTAAAAAGACATGCCCATGCGCTTAGTCATGAAGAGTCTGGTCTCCAGAAATTCTTGGCTGTGTCAAGATGACCATTAAAGATTTATGTTAGTGCATTCTGAACAAGTTACTTTAGATTACATAAATATTTGACACACGAGTTTTTATAGGAATGGATAAAACATATTAACCTCAAAATATCCTCAAAAGATGTGAGTATTTAAGTCCTTACATCTTCCAGCTTCTTCTTGTGTGAAAATAACAAGTGTAGAGGTTGACACACTGTTAAGGCAAAAAAAAAAAAAAAGGATAATAAGGAATCACATAACTAAGAATAGACTTTCCCTTGCTACCTAATGCACTGAAGAGTATGGATAATAAATTCATTGGCGTTTCAAATATAATAGGGAAAAAACAAGTGTTTAAAATTCTTAACTCATCATTAAAAGTGACGAGGAACCTGGACCAAAAATAAATAAAATTTTAGCACCCCAGACAGGCAGACCTATAAACTGATCCTGATTCCTCTCTAGCAGAGGAGTATTAGAAAGTCTGGGAATCTTGAGGTGCTAGATGAAAATTTCGATCTGCCATCAGACAACACAAAGTCTATCAATCTTACTTTGAGGGGGAAAGGAGCTTTCTTTAACAAAGAAGTTCAACAAAGGACGAACGTCTGGAGTGTTGTTTTCTCTTTGTATCAAGTTTTTCTTAAAGTGTAAAAGCAATTAACTTGTCAAAAGGAAAAATGCTGACAGTTTTTACATACATACAAAGGAAGTATGCCAATCAAAAAGTAACCCTATCTGACATATTTTTCTTTTACTTTACAAACACTAAGCAGCCTCAACAGCTTCGTGTGTGTGTGTGTGTGTGTGTGTGTGTGTGTGTGTGTGTGTGCGTGTGCATTCAAGAGCATGTTTGTGTGCATAAGAATGCACGTGAAGGCCAGAGGAAGCTCTGCAGGTGGAAAGTCCAAAATCACTATGCTGGCAGATTTGGTGTCTGGTAAGGGAATCTTCTGGTTCATAGTTGATGCCTGACTTCTTGTGAGAGATAGAAAAAGGCAAATTTTATAAGAACACAAAATTCATTCCTATGGACTTTGTGCTCATAAAATAATCACCTTTCTAATAAGGTGTTTATCACTGTAATCGCCATGGTGATTAGGCATCAACATATGAATTTTGAGAGGAAATAAATATTTAGATCATAATACCCAGTTAAGTTCCGTGATTCTCTGAGATTAGACCATGTGACTTTCTCAAACAAGCTTTCTGATATTTACAAGATCAGAATATGTATCAGACTATGAACTTTGCATTATTCTTTGCAACAATACTTATCACAGATAAATAATTATATGTATACACATATATTTATCTGTTATATATATATCACATACATACAAACATACAAACAAAAATATATATATATATATATATATATATATATATATATATATATTTGTATGGTGTTTAGTGCATAGATACCTTCCTACCGCAACTCTGGACCACCCCAGTTCACAAACATCAGCAAGCAGATTAAGCATGCTTTAACACGCTCTTTCATTATCATAATTTAAAATCAGTCTTGCCACAGAGTTGGTACTCAATGAATGTTTCCTTAATTAGGAAATATGCATGCCAGTCATATTTGTGTGAAAATATAAAAAGTCCTGTGTTCTGCAGTATTCATATTCCAGGTAAGTAAACAAAAATTAGAAAATAAATCAAGCCCCCAATTTTAGACCCAAAGTATCTACACATTCAAGACTTTTACATAACAGTATTTCTGCAAACATTAATTTCTTTTTGGCCTCCGTGCTATAGCTCTTCTTTCTTCTATAGTATAATCTCTTAGATACAGTATTTGGCATAAATTAAAGCATTTTGAAATTGTTCCGGTAACTATTTTTAAACAGCAAAGTGAGCCCAGGCTTTCAAAACCGTTCTCACTTTTTGATATTGAAAGAACACTTTGGAACATATTTCTTTATCTACTGGCAAATTTGAAAAAAAAATGTCAGATACGCACAGTGTTACACTAAATTATTCTTTTCCCTTTCCTAAAGCAAATGGTATAATCAGCCTTGCGCCACACAAGTCTTCGACTACCCTGCCCCGTGGTATTGAATTAACCTTTACCTGACATTTCTAGGTAATAATTTTGGGAGGCATCCAATAAATCATTTAATAAAATGAGAGTAGAATGGCTTGCCAGAAAGAGTGTGGGCTCGTCTTAAGTGCTTACAAATGGAGGTGATTGCATTCAACAACAAAAAAATAGCTTTGTGTCAGCAAACTCGTGCAAGTGGATTGGCCTTTTCCAAAGACAACCAGGAAGCATTTGGCCATGAACCAGAGCGTATTTCTTAATGACAAACAAGGACAAAACACCTATAAGAGGTATCTACCTTGTTCCATTCTTTGTCTGTGGCTACCATATTTCTACAGTTGCTATGAAAAGCAGATTACCTTTGCAAAAAGATTGCATGTTTAATATGGAAGCTGATGGTAAAAAATCTCCTTACTGGTCAATTGTCTTTAAAGGGCAAGTTTAAAGAGACAGCACACCCATCAGGCAACTCACAACCACATGCATCACCTTTTCCAGATGATATGGTGTTCTTTTCTGGTTTCAACTAGCTCCTGTACACACCCAAGAACACATATGTATGAATATGTATACTATATATATGTGTGTATATATATGATGTGTATGTATGTATGGTATATATATATATATATTAATGAGAGAGGGATTGGCATTAAATTCCATCTGAGTCCATACATATTAATCTCTGATCAGCATATGACAACCAGTCCAACGGATTTCCTCTGGGCAAGCACCTATGGAAACGGACTCTCCCTTTGGAGAGGCTTGATTTATTTCCAAGCACCTATGGAAACAGCAAGGACCAGTCACTTCTTAGTCCACAGGACAGCATGGGAATTTGCAAGATCCACACAACTTGCAGACTTTTTTCACTCTCATTCTATTGGTGATTATTTGGATGGTTTTTAGTTTTACTTTGTCGGTCACATAAACAATAGCTGAAATTTTCCCTGGAACTCCTGCTTTCTTGACTCTTTTCCCCTAAGATTCAACAGGGGGCTAATGCTTCTCAAATCTCTTATCTGATTACTAGATATAATTCCTAACTCTGGGAACTTTCCTTACTCAGCACAGACAGGTACATATGAGAAAATGTTTCGAACATAACCATGTCTCAAAGTTCTGCAAAGGAGAGCAGGACATGGTACACAAACTAGGGCGAACGCCTCAAAAATCGACACAGTGCCAGCTACAGAGAATAAGTTTGCTGGACACCAAGCACAGAATCATTGACGGGATCTGGGATACTCCAAAGGGGAAAATATAATGCAAAATGTGGATGGACAGATCCATCTTTACCATACACGGGTGCTTATATTGGTAGAAAAAGTATAACATGGTGAGATGGAAAGAGTGCTTTATCAAGGTCTGTCTTTTAGAGAGAAATTAAGACATGGGACCCTCTTGTAGAAAGATAACTGTTTAATGGTATATCTTGCAGATACAGAAGAACTGTTTGGGTAGGAATATTGTTGTCCTTAAGGCGTTGTTTCCGTGTCTATTACTTTTTAACTTTGTAACCGCAAGTAGCTGCCAGCTGACATAAGGGCTGTGAAAGCCGGATGTGTCTGGCTTGATATTTAATTAAGCCTGCAAAAATCCTAAACTCTATATCTAGAATAAGGTTATGCAGGGGGTGGGAAGGTATATTGGGGAAGCATAAACGGGAACAATGGGGGCTTTCATAATGATCACGATGCATTACTTATATTAAAATGTATTTCTTAAAGTCAAAACTAAAAGCCAAGAGTAAAGCTGTTCAGGTAACCCCGGTAAGAAAAAACTCTGGACTGTGACTGAAAAAGCATGGGTTAAAACTGGACTCTCTGGGGCTGGAGAGATGGCTCAGAGGTTAAGAGCATTGCCTGCTCTACCAAAGGTCCTGAGTTCAATTCCCAGCAACCACATGGTGGCTCACAACCATCTGTAATGGGGTCTGATGCCCTCTTCTGGCCAGCAGGCATACACACAGACAGAATATTGTATACATAATAAATAAATAAATATAAAAAAAAAAACTGGACTCTCTGAACATGGCGAACAATGAGGGCTGATGAGACGCAAAGGACAATGGCACGGGGTTTTGATCCTGCTTAATGTGCTGGCTTTGTGGGAGCCTAGCCAGTTTGGATGTTCACCTTCCTAGATATGGACAGAGGGGGGAGGACCTAGGACTTACCACAGGGCAGGGAACCCTGACTGCTCTTTGGGCTGGAGAGGGAGGGGGAGAGGAGTGGAGGGAGGGGGAAAAGGGTGGGAGGAGGAGGAGAAGGGTGGGAGGAGGGGGAGGGAAATGAGAGGCTGGGAGGAGGTGGAAACTTTTTGTTTGTTTGTTTGTTTTTTTCCCTTTTCTCAATAAAAAAAAGAAAGAAAAAAGAAAAACTCTGTTTAAGTAGACAGCTCAAGCTATTTGGGGTCCCTTCAGTGCAATCCACTTGACGGTTAGAAGTTTCCCTTGTGCCACTACCCTTTCCCCGCCTCAGGACCTGAACCCAAGCCAAGGATGGACACTGGCAGAATTCATAATATGGAAAGATATGAAGAAGCTAGTTTTGACTCTTAATATGTCACTTAAACATCTCACTCAGTTAAGCCATTGTTAAGAAAATGGGTACCAATTGTCCTCTTTTATTGACTTTGTTCTGTGTTTGTCTCTGATAATATAAACTAATTTCTCAGTAGCTATGCATGAAGAAGCCTTTAGGAAAGGAATGATGTCATATCTAAAACCTTCGTTTTGGGTTCTAAAGTGAGAACCTGTTAATCCAAAATCCCTGTCTTGACACAAGTGTCTGAGCATTCAGTGAGGGAGAGACTTAGTGAGAGGGGAAAAAAAAATCCCATGTAGCTGCTTCTTTTTCTTCTCATTTTCTTTATTGAGGTTTTTGTTGTTTGTTTGTTTGTTTGTTTTTGTTTGTCTTTCAAAACAGGGTTACTCTGTAGCTTTGGAGCCTGTCTTGGAACTAGCTCTGTAGACCAGGCTGGCCTCGACTTGAACTCACAGAGATCCACCTGCCTCTGCCTCCTGAGTACTGAGTACTGGGATTATTAGCATGCACTCATACTGCCCAGCTTGAGAATATTCACTTATGATTGTAAATGACACCTTCACATGGGCTTGGTTAATATTTGAATTGATGAATGAGACCTGGCTTAAGAGAACAATGCAACATATGTATCTAAAAATAATTAAAGGACCAAAGGACCACCTAGAATTCAACACCTTAAATAATAATAGGCACAAGGTACAAATTCCTCAGAGGAAGTGGGACATTAAGTATGGTGATGTGCTTCTCTAAGATGTTTGGATACACAGAGCGGTTGGTTTTCACTGTGGGCAATTACACCCCTCCCACTCAAACTTGGCAATACCTGGAGATCCTTTTCTGTGTCACACCTGGAAACTCCTATTTTGTACCTTACAGGTAGAGGTCAGAGATGCTGTGAAACATCCTGCAATGCTCCATCACTTGCTAAAAGCAATCATGAGCTATAAAAATGGTCATGGTGCTGAGGTTGAGAGCCCCCCTTTTTTTAAGCTTCTATATAATTTTGTTTTATGTGCATTGCTGTCTTGCCTGTATGTATGTCTGTGTGAGAGTGGAACCGGACTTACAAACAGTTGTGAGCTGCCATGTGGGTGTTGGGAATTGAACCCAGATCCTATGGAAGGACAGTTAGTGCTCTTAACCACTGAGCCAACTAACTTTCCAGCCCGTTAAGAGCCCCTTTTAAAGGAATCATCCTCATCTTGCAGGAAGGCACATCTAGGTCAAACTGTAAACTCCAAGAATACAATGGATTTGAAAATTCATAAAACTTTACAGTCTTTCTTTTCTCCATTTTTTGAACATTTCCACCCAGAAAATGAAATTGAAACCTTTTGGTATAGCATTCTGTGTCAACCCAAGGTAGACTCAGTAGAAAGTACTGGACCCAGAATCTCCCTCTTGCTAAACAGTTGCTCTATCAAAGTGGCTTCTCCAAACCTCTTATGCCATGTCATGCAGATTCATATAGCTCACCTAAAATGATGATAATGTTTCTCTCCAAAGGTATTGTGAAATTTAACTTAATTATGCATATATATTCAGGATATTTACAACCCTCAATGAATCTAGTAGCAGTGACATTGCTTCACACTAAGGTAAGAAATTTTTACAAGCTGAAACATCATTGAAAGATGGAAATTCTGAGACTTTTTTCCACAAAAGCTCTCTCTTTCTATGCAAATTTTGACTTTCAGCAATATATCAATTTAAAACATTAGCATACTGAAAAACAGATGAAAAGCTTGTATATTACTTCATGTTGATTCCGAATCTAGGCATTTTATTAATGTTAACTCTAAGTAAGAAAAATGTCATCAAGAACAAAATAAGAGTTACTCAAGATTTCTGTTTGTTTTTTTTTTTTCAGAATTTCAATTGTTACAAGGCCAGTATAAAAATTTTGAAATCTTCCCTATAGAATGAATTATATACTCGGTGATAGAAAATGGCATAATCTTGCTGAAAATCACAATCATGTGCATATGAAACAAAGCCAAAAATTAA
The DNA here is from genome assembly GCF_018167655.1 of Microtus oregoni. Taxonomy (NCBI): domain Eukaryota; kingdom Metazoa; phylum Chordata; class Mammalia; order Rodentia; family Cricetidae; genus Microtus; species Microtus oregoni. The sequence goes on from NW_024543086.1 coordinate 7,545,243, forward strand.
TGTAATTATGAATTCAATGTGCCATGTGCAATTTAGAAGGGGAAAACTTTTGTTTTATTTTTCAGTCACAACTTCTTAAGGTACTCTCACCTACCTAGTCTTACAAATACTGCATCCAGCAGCTCAGTTACCTGCAAGATCTGTCTGGAGGTAGCTGTTTATGCTATAGTATCATCAGCAATATTAGATTCACAGTACGTCCATCTCAGAGGTAACTTTTCACTTCGTCCAGGTACACATCAATGACCCGATACACAAACAATTGCTTATTACCAGTCGGATACTGAAATCATCCCAGCATCCAATGACTGATACTTTGCCATATCCACTCTTCACTGCCTGTGTCAACCAAAAAGAAAAGCAACCCTGTAAAAGGATTTACCCACTGCAGTTCGTATACAACAAGAGCTCACCATCCACACACACAAACTCACATGCTTTTAAAAGACTGTTCAGCTCACATATGTGAACCAGAGAATCCATCAACACTTGAAAACCAAGAAAAGAAGAAAATAATGAAAAGAAAATAGATTTAAGAAAAGTAATAGGAAATGGACAGTAATTATAAATGCTAACCAAATTTAATATTACTGAATGAGTTTAGATTATCGCTCTTTTTAAAGCACTCAATTTTGGAATAAGAATATAATATAAAATTTTTACTCCCAAACTTTCAATCTCATTCAAAATATCTGAGACTCTTAGTTATCTCACTGTGTGAAAACTCAGATAATAGCTTCAGTATCGTTTAATTATAATTTTAAATGTGAGCATCAGTTGACTGTAGGAAACTCGCTACAGAGAATGCTTTCATTTTAATTATACAGCTAGACTGAATGCAAATATGAAATAGGAATAATAGGTCCTCTATCTTTTGACATCTTTCTCCTCTCTTCCATGCAATTTGGGGAGCTGAGACTGAGAACTCTTACAGGAGCATATAAACAGATAATTTTTTTTTTGGAATTAACTTGAGAATTGACGTTGCCCTTGCATTCAAAAAGAATGTTTGGGGAATCAGGAAACATAAGGGATAGAAGAGTTGGCCCATCAGTAAATTGCTTGTCATGTAAGTGTAAGGACCTGGATTTCATCTCTGGAACCCATGTCAAAATGCTGGGTGCAATGGTGTGTTTTCACAGATTCCTGGGGATTACTGACCAGCCAGCCTAACCCACTTGGTGAGATCTGGACTAGAGAACCCGGACTTGTTTCAAAAAGAAAAAGGCGAGGGGAGGGGGACAACTAAGAAACCACAAAAGAAGCGGTGTTCTAGCTTCCACACACATCCCTCTCATGTAACCCCACATGAACATGCACATGTTTGCACATGCTCAACACACACACAGACTTTGGGCAACATAGAAAATATGTGATTAAAATGCTGGAAAGACTCAAGCATCAGAGCTTCTGATTGTTCCTTGCAAAGAGTATTGCCTTCATCTTAAATAGCCAACCAGAGGAGTAAATCAAAGACAAGCGAAGTCAAAGATTATCATGACAAAACTCATTCCACAATGTGGTGTGTGCACTTTAAATAAGAAGCAGAGTTCATGCCTGAATCAATTTGAGATGTTGTTGCTGACAGTCAGGCAGCAGACAACAACATCACTTTGCAAGTCTTCTCAGATCAATATCAAATCTGATAAAAAGATTTCTTCCTAGCAACTGTGGACTCAAATGGTGCTTTGTAGCTTGCTTTCACCCTGCTTGCTACAGATGTGGATATATTTTCTTTTTTTACGGGATTATCATGACCTGTTTCCTCCACTGGACTTATGAATGAGGTCTGAGATTGTATCCATTTCATTTACCCATTCCAACTAGTACATAGAATAGTTTATTTTTTTTATAGGACTGATGCCTAGTAAGTATTGGTAGAAAGAATGAATGGATATCCAAATGGATAAAAATTTTCAAAAATGTTACTGATCTAAAAGACATGGTTTCAACAATATGCAAGGGAAAGAAGTCAGGCACAGAATGAAAATAGCACATGTACTTGCTTATGTGTGGAAACTGATCTCGTGTGTGTTAGCTGATCTCATAGATATAGAGTATAGAATAGGGGTGTTGGAGTTTGAGGGGATGGTGCTTATGGGTGATGTGAGAAGATAGTCATTCATGATCACAGGAATGCAGGAGGAATAGTTTCTAATAGTTTATAGCACAGAAGGCTATACATCATTTGCAAGAATTGCCTATACATTTCAAAATAGGTAGTAAAAAGATTTTTAATGTTTCCACCACGAAGATTTTAAGTGTCTGGGGTGTTAGACTGGAAACTTACCTTGAATCAATCGGGTCATTACACAGAATATATCTACAATGAGATGTCACATTAATTTCTATATCTATGAATAATTATCAAACATCAATTAAAAAACAAAATATGCTTGTATGAGAAAGCAGCATTGCTTCATTAGAAATACCACTACTGTATATATAAGACATTAAGATGAAAACCCATTTATAACCATAACTACACATCCTCAGTCAGAAACTCTTCCTTGGGGCTTTCAGCAAAGTTGAAGTATTAACCTTTCTTTTTCTCAATAAGCCAATTCTAACAAAGCAAGTCCACAGAAGTTGTTAAAGTGTGTACAAAAATCAGATGAGCTATACAGCAAATCTTCTGGTGATTGGGTAAGGTTTCCTGGGAAAAAATCTAATAAGTGTCTTGTTTCTCCCCGAGCTGCAACATTCTGTCATTATGAATCCTAGAAACTTCCTTCCGTTCCCTCTCCTTCTACCCTGCCTTGATAGGATAGTATACAATTGCAGTTCCCTGAAAGATAGCCACAGTCCTCGCTGAACTTTTCAGTTTCCTTCCCACTCCCACTGCCAGAAAACTGTGATGTTCAAGCTGCGAATCTGCAAAGACAGATGACTGTGTTTTCTAACAGTCTGAATGCAATCTCTGTTCTTCATTTTCTTGCATGACCACGGGCTCATAAATTCATTCCTGGATTCATAACGAACATCTTCCACTGCCTCAGGGAGATAAGGTGCATTCTAATTAGCTAGTTTCAGGTTCTCAAATCATGATGAGACCAAACCAGCATAGAATCAAATCATGTTCTGAGTGACTAATCCTGCGAGCAAAAATGAGTCATGATTTAGGAAAGGTTATATTTTGCATGCACTGTTTAGATTTAGCATAATAACACATTATTAAATAATTTCAGTTATTTTAATTAATTTGAAAATTATTTTAGCTTACAAGAAGTACTTTTATCTTTGTATTAATTAACATATGCTATATTTTTACTGAGATTGAAAAATGAACTTGGTTCCAAAAATATATATTTGACATTCTTTCTCTTGGATTAAATATTTTCATGTATATAAATTCTCAAAGCACAGTTACAACACTGAATGACACCTGGGATGTATATGGAAAAGGTTTAGGAGAGCACAATTGCTGAGTGTATTTTACCTATGTGTTCTACTAATTTCCAGAGCTGTTTATTGCTGCAATGAGAACCATTTCTTTATATTTTCAAAACATAACATGATTCTTCTTCACTATAATAAAAAGATAATTACATCTTTACTTTTCTTTATGTTTTATTGGTATATAGTTACCATCTAATTAGAGCTCGCTGAGTTTAGAAAAACTAGAAAAGATGTGTGATTTCAAGTAAATGATCCCAGGGAGTTATTTCTTTTTAATCAATTTGTTTTTCTAAATTTGCTAAATAGTCTTTAACTGTTAAATTCAGGATGCGTGTGTGTGTGTGTGTGTGTGTGTGTGTGTGTGTGTGTGTGTGATGTATGGACTTACTAACTTAGTGTATGTTAAAACCCCACTTCTATATGAAAAGGGGGAAAACCTAACAATTACCTGATTTCAGTTAAATCTTAGGCAAGTTTAGAAACAGATATTGGAATTGTCTAAAAAAAAATTGATGTCCTGTGACTTCACAGCACTCTGATATTTTTGTTCATGCAAAGGAGCCACTCAATGAGGAAAATAAAATTAATTGCTAGAATAATGTCTTTGCATACTTTAGGAACTCAGCAAATCCCTTGAAATGCAGCCAACTCTTCCAATTTTTCCAAGCTTTCAAATTCTATGTTGCTTCAATCAATATCTTAGCTCTTTGGCTGATTGCTGTAGATTGTTATGAGTATCATAAAAAATAGTAAAAATCACAGATAGCAATTTTTTCCATGTATTCTATCACTTCTCTAATATAGCTATATGATGTGTTAGTTCCTGGAAGGTGAGATCCATGGGAAATTGATACTTTCCCAAGTTCATATAGAAAAATAACAGGATTATAGGCCAGAATGATGGTGTACACCTTTATTTCAGGCACTTGAGAGGCAAAGAAATGTGTATTTCTGTGAGTTCAAGGCCAGCCTGATCTACAAAGCAAGTTCCAAGACAGCCAGGTCTGTTACACGGAGAAACCTTGCCTCAAAAACCAAACAAAAGAAATAAAGAAGAAAGAAAGAAAGAAAGAAAGAAAGAAAGAAAAAGGAAGGAAGGAAGAAGAAAAATATAAAGAAAAGAAAAAAGGAAAGAAAATGATGAGGAATTCAACAGGAATATGGAAGTTCTGACTATAGACCCAGAGTATCTTCCAGTACATGTTGTCTGACATATAAATTACCTGAAAATACAGTAGCTCAAGGAAGAACAGGAACTTACATCAATGTTCAACCTATAGACACCAATTTGAAAAATCTATTTATATAGCAAACTGTATTTACAAAAGCTAAGGGAGCCACACACAGAAAGAGCTGGGCTCCCACCACCCTCTAGTAGTATAAAGAAGACAGCATACCGACAGTGTCCTCACAGCAAATCTGAAATTAGGGTGTCAACCAAGTAGCAAAATCTGGGGAATAGTACACGTCAGATGAAATGAGTAAACTGCTTGAATTTTTGGGAAGACAAGCACCAACCAAGTGAGTTTATTAAACCTGGAAAAAGTAACTAATACTTCAGTGCTTTGGTTAGAATGACAAGCTGCAGAACTGTCCCAAAATCATGAGCTGATCTCAGTCAAAGGTGACAGAATTCAATCCAAGACTAATAAGAAACAGCCAAGAAACTCAACACGTCTCTATACAAACTAGAAATCACTAAGTATTCTGAAAGAGGTTTTCGAGTCATTTTTTTTAAAAATCAAACAAAAATAATTGAGCTTAAAAAGATATTCAAAGAAATTAAAAAGTACAACACAGAACGTCAATAATAGAATGGGTCTAGCTAGAATGAATAAGCAAATTGAAACATGGGCTTTTCAAAGCACAGTAAGACAAAAACCAAAGTGGGGTAAAAAAAAATGAAGAAAAGTATAGAAATTTGAAGGCAGTATTGAAAAGGAAAAGCTCAGGGTAATGATGAGGCTTTTGAAATGACAAAAGGATAAGAAAAATTTGACTCAAATGGAGCTTAAAGCTAGGATGATTGTGCAGTCAATAAAGTGTTTTTCTTAAAAACTTTAAAAAGCTTAAAGACTCATATCTGATTCCCAAAGTCTTTCTAAAAAATCTGAAAATGGTGGGGCATTTGTGTAATCAAAGAGATTGGGAGAAAGAGACAGACTGAACCAGGGAACTTACTAGACAGACAGCCTAGCCAATATGGTGAGTTCCAAGTCAGGGAGAGATGCTTCCTCAAAAAGACAAGGTTATGCATTCTGAAGAATAACACATAAAGTTGTCCTGTGATATCCATGAAGAGAGAGACAGAGACAGAGAGAGACAGAGAGAGAATTTAAAAATTAAGAATTAAAGAGCTTACCAAACCTAGGAAAATATATGAATATACTTTAGGTAGATTCAAGTCAACCAAGGCAATACCAAGATGCACTATAATCAAGTTCCCAAAGGATAATGAAGAAAGAGAATTTCATGGCATCACGGTATATACAGAAAGAGGGTATGAGTATGCAACAATTTTCCTAACAGACTTCATAACAGAAACCTTACAGGCAGAGAAGAATATGTGGCATGAGATATTACCAGTACTAAAGAAAACTCATGCTAACCAGAGTAGAGTACAAATCAAATCCATCCTTTAGAAATGAAAGCGCTAAAGGCAATACCATACAAAAATGGAGACTATCTCTAGCTGGCCTGTTTTTCAAGAATTGGTAATTCTTTATACTACAGAAAAGGGCTCTTCTTAGTAAGAAGAAAGCATCATAAGAGATAAAATTCACTAACATGAGCAACCACTTCAGACCTCTCTAATATCATTATGCTTTGTGCATCAACTATTGCCTTACTATGGGCACAATAACTATTTTTGCATCCCCAGAGGTCTTCAAGTGCCCATAGCCTCTCAGATAAGGAGAGGTCTCATGATCCACTTCCCTTTCCAATCAGGAGCGTTAGCTAGCTTGATCTTATCTGGGTCTTGTGCAGGCAACCACAGCTGCTGTCAATTCATGAGTGCCATGGCCATATCATGTCCAGAAGATACTATTTCACAGTAGAGTTCTCCAGTCTTTCCCAGTCACTTATTCTCTTCATTTTGAGAAGTGGTGACCATCTGTATTAACCACTCTTTCCTGCATAAATAAGCTTCTATTTATGCAGTTGCACTAGTCAATTAGTAAGTGGGTCAATTTTTAGAAAGCAGTTTGATATTGAGTTGCTTTGGCAAAATAATAGTAGTAGATCCTGTGGACTTTCCAGATCCTGGTTCCTGGCTTAGTTAAAAGTACCAGACATGAGGTTCCTCTTCTGTAATGAACCTTAAGTTTAGTTACAATACTATTGGTTACTTTCATAGCATTTGTACCACTAGAACACAAATGGACATATCTTGCCAGGCCAGTCACTTTGTAACTCACAGAGTTCACAACTGTGTCATGTGTTGTTAACTATTTTCCTAACAGCTTACAAACACCTTCTGATTCTTCTGATTCTTAGAAAGCTTAATAGTAGGGAAGAGGTTTCCTGGTCAGTACTAAAATCAGATTTGCTTGTTTCCTGCAAGTAAAGTATGTTAAGTTTTTATAAATAGGGTTCTTAACATTGTAATCAAGTACAATACCAATAGCCTTATTGTTTTGAGGATCTCTGGGACTCTTCCCTGATTTGACAGGGGCTATCCAACACCTTTGCTTAATAATCTATGGACTTAAGGTAGAAGAAATATTCATCTATGCAGGATAACTGTTTTGAAGAACCAATGACTTAAGTAAAAACTGAAAAATAAATTACAGAATCAGGTGTGTAGCATATGTTAATAATCCTTGTATTCTGGAGGCTGAGCCTAAAGGATCACAAAATCTGTGCCCAGATTGAATTCTATAACAAATTCCTATCTTGAATAGAAATCAAAAAAGGAGAGAGAAAGAGGGGGAATAAAGAAGAAAATGAAAAAGGAAATTGGGAAGAAAAAAATGAAGGAGAAGAAATGACAGACAATTTTGAAACAAATAAAAATTAAGACATTGGGTCTGGAGAGATAACATGATGATGGAACATCATTTTGTTCCATGCTGGGGGCTCAAAATCACCTGTACATACAAGCCCAAGGCACCTGATTTCCTTCTCTGGTCTCCAAGGGCACATGCATACATATGTACAGCAACAAAAAAAAATGAGTCTTTAAAACCAAATACAGACAAAGCAACTCAAAATTTGTGGTATTCCAAAAAGCATCACTATGATTGTAGTTTAAGCAATCAAGGCCTCTGGTGGTTATTCTAGGTTGTCAAGGTGGCTACATCTGGAAATAACTAAAGCCCAACTGTGAGGGATTGTTCTGAATTGAATCATTTGACATGGCAAGATTCGCCTTTAATCTGGATTGTTTGGGGTGGGAAGATTCACCTTTAATCTGGGCCACACCTTCTACTCAAAGTCTATATAAAGGACATGGAAGAAGGAAGCTTACTCTTTGCTTGCTTGCTGTCAATGGCAAGTACATTCCTTCATTAGATTCCTGGCATTAGAATCTGGTGTCGTAGATTCTGACAGCTAAGACAGCCAACATTGTGGACAGAATATATGTTGGGATCTTGAACTTTCCATTGGTATACAATCATTGCTAAACTAGCATGACCACATCCTGTAAACCACTATAACAAATCACACACACACACACACACACACACACACACACACACACACACACACATATATATATATAGAGAGAGAGAGAGAGAGGAAAGAGAGAGAGAGAGAAGAAAGAGAGAGAGAACCTTGACTAATACACAGCCTGAATTAAAAGTGCAGAAATTTCTGACAGTAAAGTGGAAAGGGGAAAATACTTTTCCTAAATTGTGCAGATTCTCCATGCTTGCAAATCTGTTCAAACAGTATTTCTGTCTAGCACTTCCAATGTTCACTTCCTAATGTTAAAATCCAAAATAATTCTTCGAAAATTCATCTCAGAACTATGAGTGTAGCTCAGTGACAGAGCACACACACTTTGATAGCATATACAAAGCCCAAGGTTCGATCCCTTGCATTTTAAAACTAAAATAAAATGAATCTATAGATTGGAATAAATGGTGTTGTATTTATTAATTCAATGACTCTGTAGCTTAATAAGCTGATTAATGAACATATAAAGAGGAAATCAAAACATTTTCTAATTAATCTCTTAAATTCATAGTGAGCACTTTTCCTTTGGGGGTTCTGTAAAACATGATACATTTAGCATTGGTGATTTTTTTGTTTGGAAGAAAAAGAAATATCCGCAAAGATTTCTGTTAGAGCAGCAATATAAAACCACTTAGTGTAAAGAAAACTAAATTTGATGTTATTGCTTGTCAGTAACTTGAGAAATCTGAGAAATTCTCTATAGAGCTGGTGGATTAGGTAATACAGATTGTATTAGTTACTTTTCTTTTGCTGCGATTTTAGCTTATGTTCCAGATGATCTACCATAATGGGCACAGCATGCATGATGACAGGAGTGGATAGATAAGTTGAGCACACCTTCATCTTCACAGGAAGCAGATACAGAAAACAGGACATGGGGGGCTATACCTCAATGTTGACCCCAACTGATGCCCTTCCTCCAGAAGGACTGAGCCTCCTACTGGTTCCATAACCTCCCAAATAGACCCACAAACTAAGAATCAAACATTCAAACACGTGATCCTATGGGGGCCTTTTCTCACTCAAGGCACCACATACATCAATTTTTAAAAAAATCCAAAAGACTGTAGGAATTACTTTTAAAGACTTGATTATTTGATGATAGACATTCCAATTAGAAGTAATCAATCTCATCAAAAATCACCCTACACCTAATAAATACACTCATGGGGGTGTGTCTACTTTTACTGAAGAATGGTTAAGAAAACAATCAAAGACCACTGCAATAATTCCAAAGAGAAGCTGGGGCAAGCACATGGTCAGACATGGTGTCCAGTGCACTGTCAGAGTCAGAAATGAAACAGCAGAGTGTGGTTGGAGACACAACCTGGCCCTCTGAACTGAGTAGTGAAGAAGACAGCAAGAAAAATGCCAAGGGAAAGTCTTTGTGGTGCTTTTATGTGTGTGACCAATTTGGACAGAATAATTCAGTATAGTTTGAGGCAAGTTAAATCTAATTTGCACACTTTGGGGAAAAAAGTAATATACGAAATTGTACAGTTAAACCCATCCTGATTTGTCTGATGCGCCTTCTGTTTTGTGAATTAAAACCATACCGTACTTCTAGTCACAGCTATGCTCTGCTGTGCTTTCTCCTACTGTTGTTAAAATATTATTTTTACCTGGAAGCCTCCAGCCTATATTAAATTTATAAGTTGAAGGGAAATTTTCTTATAATAAGAAAAGGCTCACAGGGATCAAAAATAATGGCTTCTCATCAGCTGAGTTTTGTTTCCTGTCAGTTCTGGGTTACTAAAGACTTACAAACAATGTAGGCCCAAAGATCTCAACAGGATGGTTAATAAATAATCGTGTCAACCTGTGTATATTTCCATGGGTAGGCTTTGACCATATCCTAAATAATTATATCATTTCCTTAAAATGGGCCAGAGATTTTCTAGTGATTCTATCCTTCTTTATAAAAAGAATACAGTGGCTCAGAGCAGTTTATTAGCTAATGCTGCACAAGGCATAATCAAAGCTGAGAGTGAGTTCTGCTGAGAGAACAATGTTCACTTGAGTGTAGTGCCTTCTTCTAACATCTGTTCATCAGCTGGATGTTTACACTTCCTACTGTACACAAGGCAAAATGTAAAACAGGTGCTGTAGAGAAGGCAAAAATGCTCTCTGGGATAAATGTTCTAAAATACTTTGAGAATACTATCATATGTATAAAAACGTCAAGGTCCAATGAAGGACCATTTGAGTTAAAAGGACAGAAAGAATCATAGTTAATATTTCATTGTATTTGGCAGGTATTTTCCATTTGAATCATTACAATTCAACATCACAAGTCATTTATTAAGAAACTCACTCTAGAGATGAAGGCTCATCAAGAGAAGTTTAAAAATGTACAGAGGGCAACATAGCAAAATGTAACAGCCCTGAAAATCACTCTAGTCATTGCACCCCTATTGCTCACCCAAAACAGGAAGATGAATTTTGAAATTTGAAATTTATGTACTGACAATGCTGAAGGATACATGGGCAGTCCGTAAGTGGCAATTCTGTTGAACTTATCTGACAATATTGGGTTTCATGGTCTAAATTGATGAGGGTGACTGAATAGGTCTGTTCTTCAAGATGGCACCAGATATTATTACAGATGGTTTTGAGCCACCATATATGGTTGCTGGAAATTGAACTCAGGACCTTTGGAAGAGTAAGCAGTGCTCTAAACCACTAACATGACAAAATTTTAGAAAGAATGTGAGATGTGGAATAGAGCACATAATATACACAGAAAATATCATGGTTCTAATCATGGGAGACACAGAACATCATGGACCAAGAAGGTACATTTGAGTATCAGAAAAAGGATGACATTGTGGGACTGGTCAAGGCATGCATTGATGTCAAGCAGAATAAGAACACGAGAGGTCAAAATGGCCATGTAGCCTGAGGACTTGAATACCAAGGGGAATTGTCAGCTTCACTTCACAGACAGAGAAGGTTGCAAGACTATTCTGAATATGAGAGAAAACATTCAAAATGTCCTTCTAACAGCATTAATCTGGTTTGAGGGTGAATTCTATGAGAAAAGCAAATGATCAAGGAAGTACAGCAATATTTTGAAAACCAGGATAGCACCCTAGACTAGGAATAATAACTACGCAGATTTGTTTAAGACATCTTCATCACCACCACCAACACACCAGATTTGTTTCTTACCAGTTAAGAAAAAAAAAATGCCTTCATATTCCATGTTTGTTTTTACCCACTGGCATCATTTTCAATTTTAATTGTATCAAGAAATACTTGCAGTGATTGAAATCTCAGTCCTTTATTACCTAAGTCTTGGGTTTTTATGATAGTATCAATTACTTTACTGTTGACTCTCCTCTGCCAGGAGCTCTTAAATTAAAACATAATTGAAGTATCTATCTAAAACCTGATGGATGACAGCTCTCAGATATTTCCAGTGGTAAAGAGCCCTCACAATAAATTGGTGAAAATTCAATGCATCATATATAAGATGTCTTTATAAACTGACTAGTAACCCACTTAAAACACTTAACAACCAAAATATTATTTACATGTAAGAATTATTAGTGTTAAAATTTTACAATTGTTGTGACTCTCCTTTGAAGGAGGGTATTTGCTTTATAGTCCAGGCTAACCTCAAAATTCATGGTTTCCCTGCATCTTCCTCCCATGTGTTGAGATTATGGGTGTGAGTCTTTAATCCTAGATACAGTGACATATTTTTAACAACATAGGAAAATAATTTTTTCTACAAAATGAGTGGACTGAAGATTTTTCTAACATCTCTTCCTCCTTGCAAAACAGAAAAATGAAAAGCATAAAAACAGCTCATTCTGAGCATGTGCAGACAGACTTAAGTGGTAGCTTGAAACTTTCAGTCTAGGAGGATTGTTCACACCAGAAATCAACAGCTATAACCAATCTGGACATTTATTCAGTGATAAAATTTATCAATGAAAGTTACATATTCCCAAAATTTAGAGATCCACAGTTGAGCACTGGGCCGCACACCTGGAGTGCAGTCATAGAGAGAGAGGAGCGATATTATGAGCAAAGAGGCCAAGACTATGATGGGGAAAGCCACAGAAACATTTGACCTGAGCTAGTGGTAGCTCACTGACGTGGGACTGACAGCTGGGAAACCTGCATAAAGCCAAACTAGGTCCTCTGAATGTGGGTAACAGTTGTGTGGCTTGGACAGTTTGTGGGGCCACAAGCAGTGGAACCAGTATTTATCCTTAGTGCATAAACTGGCTCTTTGGAGCCCTTTCCCTTTGAAGAGTTACCTTGCTCAGCCTAGATACAGTAGGGAGAGGGTCTTGGTCCTGCTTCAAGTGATGTGACAAACTTTGTTGACTTCCCATAGGAGGCTTCACTCTCCCTGAGAAGTGGATGGGGGATGGGGTGTGGAGAAAATGGGATACTGGGATGATGGGAGGGACAAGGAACTGGGATTGGTATGTAAAATAAGATTGTTTTAAAAAAATAAAAAGAAAGAAAGAAAAAAAATTTTTTAAAGTTTTCTAGATTTAGAGGCTCTTAATGCACATGATATAATTGAACTTTGGAAAATTTGCAATGAGAATTTTTACTTGACTTTTTCAAATGAAAATTTGGTAATACTTTTAATTTTAATTTTGTCTTTTGTCCTTTTATTTATTTATTTCAAATGTAGAATTTTTCACATAATATATCATGATTGCTGTTTTCTTTTGCTCTGTTCTTCCTAGTTCCTTCCCTGGTTTGGTGGAGATATCCCATTTAGGGCTGAGTGTTCCAAGTTCATATCCTCTCTGCATAATGTCTGGCTGTGCGTCTATATTTATTCCCATCTGCTGCAACAGGAAGCTTCTCTGAAGAAAACTGAATCAGGCACTGATCTATAAGTATGGCAGAATATTAGGAGTTATTTTATTGCTACTTTTTTTATTTGTTTGTTTGTTTGTTTGTTTTAGACCAGTAACATTTGGTTTTACCCTAGGTGCCTGCGCTGTCTAGTCTCCTTCTTGGTTACCTAAGCAGAGTCAGGTATGGGTTCAATCTCATGGAGTGGGCCTTACCTCAAATCAGATATTCATTTCTAAAGGTCTGCAGCACTATTGTGCTAGTGTATCTTGCAGGAGGGACACCACTGTCAATCAGTGGGTTTGCGACTGGGTTGTTGTTTCCCCTTTTTAGCATGAGGGGGTATTTGAAGGCTTTCTGTAGGCACCAATTCAACTTTTCCAGGTTCAATGAGTTGTGTAGATGTTGTTTTAATGGCAATGGGGCATTGCTATCAGTTTCTGGAGAGTTACTATAGTTTTGGCAACAACCTGAGTTGTTTGGGGATTCCTGTGGGGTCCCTTTGGCCAACAAGTCAATTAAATGTGACCTATTAGCATTACTAGAAACTTCATTTGATTACACAAGACATTCTGTTGGGAGTCTGTCTTCCCCATTATTTGGCAATTTCATTAAGAAAAAAAAAAAACACAAAGCAGGATCATATTCAGTCCTGGAGTTATTTTTTACTTGTTTGGTTTGTTGTTGTTTCTTTTTGTTTTGTTGTTGATTCTACTCTTTGGAGGACTCAACACCCAGCTCCCAAATAAATACAGAATCCTATTCTTACTTATGAATGCTCAGCATTAGACTGGCTTATTTCTAGCCAGCTATTTTAAAAAAATAAATTATCCCATGTACCTTTTGCCTTTGTGCTTTTACATTTTTCAATTCTATATACCTTTCTTTCCTTCTTACTCCATGGTTGGTTGTGGGGCAGGGTGGCTGGCCTCTGGCATCTTCTTCCCCTTCTTTTCTTACTTTTTCCCTTCCTTCTTCTTCTCCTATTTATTCTCTCTATCTGAAAGCCTCCCCTTCCCCATGTATGTCTCCTGCTATTGGCCATTCAGCTCTTTATTAGACCAATCAGGTGTTTTAGACAGGCAAAGTAACACAGTTTTATAGAGGTAAACAAATGCAACATAAAAAAATGCAATACATCTTTGCATCAAGTAAATTTTTCACAGCATAAAAGAATGTAACATATCTTTAACTAATATTCCAAAACACAGTCCCTAAATAGAACGCCACAGTTTCTAAAGGAGATGTCTTCATTTAGGGACTTTTCATTTAGGGATTAAAATGTCTTCATTTAAGAATATTTAACCTTCATAAAAGACTTTATTTGAAACCCTTCCCTCAAGCATACAGAGATCTATGCAGAAGATGAGGCAAACAGAAACATTGTAAGAGCCAGAGGTAGTGGATAACTCCAAGGACACAGGATCCTCCAGACACAATAGGACTAATGCACATATGAGCTTACCAACACTGTAGCAGCATTCATAAAATCAAGTAATTTGGAGTCCCAGCACCAAAATATATATGAGTTCCCACTCATAAACAAGAGGCTAATTGCAATTGATACCTGATGCTAATATCTCTCTACAGGAGTGTCACTTAGTATATCAACCACACTCCAGGGCAGGCCACATTCTCTGGTACTGTTATCCGACACAAAATGAACTTAATGGTATTTTTGTATATTTGTTTCACTTTTCTTTATTTTCTCTTTTTTGTTTGTTTACTTGTTTCACTGGTCTTTGTTGTATTTTGTTTGTTTCTGTGATTTGATTTGATTTTTATTTTTTGTATTTTTATTTTTAGAAAGACCATAAAGTCTCTCTCCTCTTAGAAAAGAGAGATAACCTGAAAACAGATGGTTAGGGAAGTGAAGAGGATCTGGGAGGACTTGGGAGAGAGGACAAACATGATCAAAATATACTATATTTGAAAAATAAATAAATAAAAGTAATTCAGGCTCAGAAACAAATATCACGTGCTCTTTCACATATAGACACTGGGTTTTAACTTTTATATACATGGTGTGGATAGAAGTCATGAAACTAGAAACTGAACACATGTGAGGTGTGAGGAAAGGATGTTTAAGGAATAGGCTTGAGGAGGATAACAGGTCGTATGTGAAAATAGAGAGAGAGAGAGAGAGAGAGAGAGAGAGAGAGAGAGAGAGAATATCAAAGAGAGATTGAGAGGGAGAATGCTGAGAGACAACTAAACTCTTACCATAGAAAATACTATTTACTGCAAGAAAATTATAGTGATTAAATTGCAATGCTACTAGTTTTCCTATATAATAATCTGAAGAATTGTCATTAAGATAACCTAGAATAGTAAGGTATTGAAAATATTACTTAGAACAGTTTCACTGACTTTTCAGCAGTTGTAGAAAGTAGACATCTGGATTGGTTGCCATAGCAATATTTGTTATATGCCATTTTATTGTGCCTTGAATTTACAAGGATATTTTAAATATTAATTAAAATTATAAGCTGTTTCTCATCACTTCCTTCTTACTCTGTACAAGTTCCAATTTTCTAAGTAATAAAAATTCTTATATAACTCAGAGCCAAAACATCTGTCCAATATTTACGCAGAAGCATCATTAATTATTTTAACTTATTAAAATTCCTGTGCATGTTCTTTTAATTAATGATTCTTTTCATAAGGGATATTTGTAAGAATTCAAATCTCATTTTAAAAACTTAACACATATCTTAGATATTAGTAATAGTTATATTAGATGTAAAAATAGTGATATTTCTTGTGCTATTGCTGCCCAAATATACATGTCCTAGAAGATTAATAGCTGAATTGTATGGTAATTCAGTGTTGAAATTTTTTTTTAGAAATCTTCTAAATAATCCCACGGCCTTTCATGTTTTTATCAGCAATGCATGAGCGCTGGCGTTTCTTCACATCATTACCCAAACTCATTATTCTCAGTTTAGGTTTTTATGACAGGCATCCTATCTAGTCTGAGTTTTAGCTCAGTGTGGCTTTGATTTGTATTTATCTCCTTATCCTTGAATTAGACTGAGTTGACTAGTAATTATCAACACAACATTAACAAGAGGACTTCAGAACAAACAAGTTACCTCTGCCTACAGGTTGGCACACCAAAATGTGTGCTAGTTAAGTTCACATAAAACCTGATCAATGACACTGGGTTTTGATCCTACTGCACGTACAGGCTTTGTAGGAGCCTAGGCAGTTTGGATGCTCACCTTACTAGACCTGGAAGGAGGTTGGAGGTCCTTGGACTTCCCACAGGTCAGGGAACCCTGTTTGCTCTTCGGGCTGATGAGGGAGGGGGACTTGATTGGGGGAGGAAGAGGGATATGAGAGGCGGTGGAGGGGAGGAGGCAGAAATCTTAAATAAATAAATAAATAAATAAATAAATAAATAAATAAACCTGATAGGGCTTGGAAAGGAATTCTAGGCACTGAAAAACAAAGTTTAGCTCTCTTTACTGGCTGAAGCTTTTTTAAAAGAGGTCTTCTTTAAAATATAGATGTGTGTGTGTGTATGTGTGTGTGTGTGTGTGTATATATATATATATATATATATATAATATGCTTTTGATTAAGATGTTATGTTTGTGTAACTTATTTAAAATGTAATATATAATTAAGAAATACAGGTTGATAGTCATCTCTAATAGTCAAGCTTATAGTCATGTTTGTTAGGTTTTCTGGATGTACATAGGAATATTTTAGATGGATTAATAGTCTTCAAATCTTTCAAATACTACAGAATATGGAATTTTAAACATTTTAAAAAATTAGGACTTTTCATGACAGTAAGAACATCTGTTCCTGGCAGCACTAATCTACTTCAAGAAGATGATGAGCATCAAAGAGTCTCCTCAAGGAGTTTGTTAGCCATTTGGGCAAGAAACTGCTTTTGCCTGAACTGCTTAACTGGACTTGCAGGACCTACAGAAAAATAATTGCTGTAGTTGCCTAAAGAAGGTGAAACAGTCCTTTGGGGTTCATGTTTCATAAAAGAGTCTGTCAGATATTCTGCAGGACACAAAAAAAAAATGACTGACAAACTGCCAATATATGTGGAACTGTCTTTGAAATATCCTGCTTCATGGAAAAGTCTGCTGGATACTATGGGCTTGTAGGCTGAAGATGGGTACCCCAATGTTACAAATGAACTTTAGCTGACTGTCCAGGCAAGATATTTCTGTCATTTCTAGAGTTTTGGAAGTTGCTTAGAATTAGAATTGTAATGCAAATCGGATACATGTTTCACTGCATATGGGGGAGCAAAAAAGAAAATTATTTCATTAAAACACTACATGAACTAATAACTCCAAGCAAGGTCATCAAATCATCATATTGATGATGTACCCATAAGAAAGATCAATTTTGTCAATACTGTTGGATTGCAGGGTCAAGGTGGAGCTGAAGGGCAGAATTCTGAAGTTGTTTTTTTTTTAAAAAAAAAAATGTGTTCCTTATTCCACTCACTCTGACAAACTATAGACAGTGTTCAGGGGTATAAAAACTTCTTTCCCCTCCAAGATGCTTTCATCTCAGACAAAATTGCTGTATACCCGTGCCTTCACCTGCTGAGCCATCTTGGTGGAGCCCCGAGAGATTCGTTTTATTCTTTTCTACCCTTGATTTTATTTTTCCCTCCAAACTTTTTCTTACACAATATGTTTTGATCATTCAAACCACTATAACTCCCACCAACAATGAATAAGAATTCCTCTTCCTCCATAAAATAAAAACCTCTTTCATATTATCTACTAATTGAGTAAGCAAAGAATCAATAGCTTTTGTTTCTGCACATGTCAGATCTGAAAGATTACAATTCTAAGCAAGTCAGTCTTTTAAAAGAGACTGTGCTTTCTTATTGGCTTCACAGCTATCATTACACTTTGGTTCCCCCCTTAGCAACCATGCTTATTTTACCGACTTTGTTTTTTACCTTACTGACCAGAAGCCTTCATATTTCCTACGTTATCCTGGCCAATATTTGAGTCAAAATTTTTAATATGAAATTGTAACATCCACTGTTTGCTTCTTACCATGCTCCTCAGAAAGATAATATTTCTAAAAAAAACAAAACATGACCTGAATAATGTGTGTGATACAGCCAATTACCTATTGAAGATGCCATTATCCCATGAGAACTCAGCTTGCAAGAACTTAAACACAGTGCTGGAAATAATCAGGGCACTATCGCTGCTGATGTCTTTTTGTGCTGGGAAGTGGGTAGCACTCTCACAGTAGTTGTTGCTGCTATTTTCATTATTCAAGAAATGAGCCATACACACACTCAACATGAAGCGTAGGAACCCTAAAGCCAGTTTTTGTACCACGATGAACTTGAAATGGTTTTTTGTCTTGATGGTTACTAAGAGAGATTCGCACATTTAGGCAAATGTTTCTGTTCAATGTACTGTCACTAAGTAATTCTCATGGATTTTTTTTTTCTTAAACAAAATATCTTATCTTTATTTTTTACTTCAAAACATTATTTTCCATAGGTAGATATTCTTTTTCAGCAATGTAGAATGAGAAAAATGACTTCTATTGGATTCTCTCTGACTTCCACATTTATACTATGGCACTCTTTTGTCTACACACACACACACACACACACACACACACACACACACATCAAAGTATTTATTTAAAAAGAAAGAAATCTGTTGCATTTTATTTGCCCTAATTTTTATAGCAAGAGGTTTTTGGTTTGCAGTTTTTGGTTTTTTTCCTAAAAGAGACACCACCAGGAAGACCAGATGTACAATTCAATAGGTCCAAGAGTTTTAATCATAAAATTGTTTCGTTTTTCTCCCCAACCTAGCTATAGTTAATATAACCTTTCCTTCAGCCATGAATTTAAACAAAAAAAATGATGCCAGCAGAATCCATTTTTTTAAAAAAAATTAGGATATTTCATGTATAAATGTTTTATAAATAGTTCAAAGGATATTTATGTTCACTGCTACCTCAAAAATTGAAATAGTAATTAGGAAACAATTGTTCTTACAAAGTGAGTTGGAAAAGTATGTGTGTATGTATAAACAAACTTATTTTTCTTCTATTTTGAGCATTGTATTTAAGCATAAATTTCCTTTGTACATAGACAAGAGTGTGAATTTCATCACATGTCCAAAATCCCCATGAAACCAATATTTCTAAGAATCTCTGCTTCCAAAAATAGATTCACTAGCAAAAAATATAAATAAAAAGATAAAACCTACCTGCTGACATTCTTAAGACAGGCCAAATTAGCACCCCGTTTAGGAGTGCAAAAGTTGATGAGTCTTTTTTGTGTTTGTGTAGATCACCCTAAGAAAAACTGAAGCAGGCACACCTGAGGCAATCTCTCCCCTTCCTCTGAACGCTATTCTCCCTGATGTTGAGGTGATCAAGAAGTCTCTTCAACAGTGAATTTATTTTTCTTTTCAGTCCTTCTGTGACAAGGTCTCAGCTACAGCGTACAGTTAACTATATAACTGGAAAGTACGGGAAGACTCGACGCCATCTCTGAAAACCACTTATGTGTGAAGAATAGCAATAGAGACTAGGGCCTTAACCTATTAGATTAATGCGAGTTAGAGAAGGCACCATCCATAGTGGAGGGGCGTAAAGGCAAGCTTCTCTCCCTTTCCTTAGAAAGACTCTAGAGGATGTCATGTTCAGAAATAAATAAGCAAAAACTAGCCTCCATTTTTTGAACTAAATTGCTAAGGACGAAGTTAACATCCGTGTTGCTGCTACAAAATACTTTAGAATGGGTAATTGTGGGTGACAGCTTATCTCTTGTGTCTTTGAAGAGTGGGACGTCTGAGGCAACTTCAGAGCTCAGTTCAAACTGATCCTCATTGGTACTTCTCTGTACCGTCACGTGGCAGAAAGACAAAGGACAAGCATTTGCTCCTTCAAGCCCTTTTATAAACTAATCTCCAGGAAGTGGAACATTCTTGACCTGATCACATCCTAAGGGCCCTACCTCTGAATATTGTCTCCCTTAAGATTAACTTTTCAGGAGAACACATGTGTTCAAGCTATAGCACTAGAAAAATTAATTCTGGTCTTTTGTCAAATTAGAATCAAAAACGAATACAGTTTCCTTCATCTTGCCTATCAGACAGAGACTCACTGACAGCCTAATGCATATGAAACCAGTGTCTCAAAAACGAAACATCTTTCAAAGTTCAGGATAATGCAGTCATGCTTATCTGACCTTATTCCTCGTCCTTATTAATAGAGTTGGATCTTGAATTAACAGATACGGATTTCTGGTGAGCATATAATATAACTTAGGTCTCAAAACAAGCCAGGCAAGCTTATATTTGGCATGCTTTCCTCACCAATCCAAATCATCCAGCCGAAGGGAACAAAGAAAAAATTTGAGCAAAATGATAGGTTGAAATAGAATAGGTTTTTACAAAGGAATTTACATTTCTCTGCTGACTTCATGGGTGTGTTCTCTGAAAGATCACATTGAAATCAAAGTGCCTTAGGAACTTCTGAATTTAACTTGCTCTAGGTGTAACACACACAGAGGGGGTCTACCTCTATTTCTTAAGATTTTAGTGCATTTTACTGGAAGGGAAGAGGTGGCTAGAAGTTTGAGGGCTATTTCGATTAAATTACACTTAAAACTGCTTTCAAGGTCAGGGGGCAATCCAGTTTTGGCAAGCTCACTGCCATTTATTCAATTAACTCATTTGACAACCTGATGTGTGATAGCAGAGAAAGAAGGTTAGTTACACAATACTCATCTACATGACAAGCATCTCTCAGCTCTCTGAGGGTCTAAAAACCAAAGCTTGATGGCATGCAGACTCAAATGTCTGGGCCTCTTAGCAGCTTCATTCTCATAACAAGATAGAGATACCAGAAATGTTTGGGGACTCTGATCTCTTATCGGGTTCAGAGGGCTGATTAACATTAGTAGAAAAAAACCCTAGTCCTATAATAAAGTCCCTGGACTGGATAGAGACCTAACATTCCTGTTGGGCTGGTTCAATCACTTTGGTTAGGGGACCACCTCTAGAATGGCAGGCTCACCTAGGAGACTGGAAGAAAAATTAGTCCTTTAATGAGATACTGTACTTCTCCATACTATAATGCCAAAACTTATGAGTATGTAAGAATTGTAAGTCTGCTTGTTTTTCTAATAATTTCTTTCCTTTCCCTCCCTTCTCTTTCTTTCTTAAGCATGCTTTCCTTAACACTCTGGGCTTTCCCTTCACATTTAATTTAAGACTCCTCATTCTTTCTCTAAAACCTCTTCACTCCATGCCATGTAGCTGCTTGTTGGTCACGTGGCTAACACCATGAAGGTTTGCAATTGCATGGCTTTTTTTTTTTTGATCTTCCTTACACCCTTCTCTGCTTCCAGGTTTTACCTCTTGCCCATCAGACAATTTTCTTCTGAGCTCTAACAGAATTGTTCTTGTGCTTCAACATAGATAAAAAAAATATAGGCAAAAATAAAAATTTAACAATGTTAAATTCTTGGCAGAATCTTTAGGTGATTCACGTACGAGGAATAGACTTGTGTAAGAAGAGCCTGGCTTGCTTGCTTGCTAGCTTGTTTACTGCATTCATCCTTGCAGGAGCATTTTAAGTGTTCTGATGTTTTGTGATATGTTTAATGTTATAATGTATAGATGGAAAGGCAGTAATATCCAGTTTGTCTTATAAAATAAATTAGAAGTACTTAAAAAAAAACCTGGAAAGATTGTGGAGTTAATATTATTTAGTTCTCCCTCTCCCTATCTCTCTCTCTCTCTCTCTCTCTCTCTCTCTTTCTCTCTCTCTCTTTCTCTCTCTCTCCCTTTTAAGATGTGTATGTGTACTTGTATTTACATATGATGGGTAGGTATATATGTGTGTGACTTCAGGCCCACACATGTGCTGGTTCATGTGTGGAGGTCAGAGAACCTCCTTAAGGTGTGGTTTTCACTTTTCACCTTAAGACAATGCTTCTCTCATTGATTATTGTCTGTCACTGAAAAATGACAGCCCAGCAATTCTCCTGTCTCTGTCTCTGTCTCCATCTCCACACAGAAACACGATGGTTAGAAACATGTTCCTGCATCCTGCTTTACATGGGTTTGGGGAATTTAAATTCTGATCTCCATGTTTTCATACCAAGCATTTTATCCACTAACACACATTCTCTGTCCTCATACGACAGTGGTAACTTACTAAAATAGGTACTAAGAGAATGAATTCTGCATCATTTGTATTTGTACAGACATTTTGGTGACTCTGATACCAAATTTTAAATAGATTGTCAGAGACTTACTGCAAACTGGGAAGGTTAGTTAGTAGAGGAACTGATTTAAGTGGGCAAGTAACAATTAGCAATTTGGGCAGTAGTTTGAGACTGCCTTTGTACTCAGAACAATTTTCTTTTGATAAAAATAGAAGCAAAGTGGAACAAGGAATGATGTCTCCATCTGAGTTTTCCCATTCATGGAGCAAGCATATTTGTTTTCTAAGAAGTCATCACAAAAACTTCAAATATTTTTATAGGAAATTAAACCTTAAATATGATATATTAAACATTAAATGTGTTCTGAAATAATATTTGCTGGTATCTAACAGCAAATACTTCTATTTTATAGATAGGTAAATAAATACAGGTGATAATTGAGTTTCTTAACTTTTCAGAATTTATATTTATTTCTTGTCTATAATATTTTATTCTTCTATTTTTCACAAATTCTACCAAATTAGAAGAATACACAACGATAGTTCTTTAAAGGATATATGGTGGTTTGAATTAAAACAAGCCCTACACAGCCCATAAGGAGCAGCATGATTAGGAGGTGTGGCCTTGTTGGAGTAGCTGTGGCTTATTGAAGAAAGCATGTCATTTGGGGTATGCTTTAAGGTCTCAGATGTTCAAGCCAGGCCAAGTGTCTCATTTTCTTCCTCCTGCCTGCCAATTTGAGTGTAGAACTCTCAGCTACCTCTCCAGCATCATGTCTGCCTGTATACCACTATGCTTCCTACCATGTTGATAATGGACTAAACTTCTGAACTGTGAGCTAGTCCCAATTAAATGTTTTCTTTACAAAGAGTTGTTGTGGTCATGGTATCTACTCACAACAGAAACCCCAACTAGGACAGTATATGTTCTTAAAGTAGACCACAGGATGGGAATTGAAAGTCAGATTCCACAGAAAGCACAGGGGTGTGGGATTTCTCTGTAGAACAATAGTGTTAAGCTCTGGCATCAGTGTAGCACATTCACTTAGGATGCTAGTATAATGAGAAAGGCTGAAGTTTAAATTTGAATTGTGGAGATAACTGAATTTATATCTTATGTGTTGGCATGTATTTCTCAGTGAAGGGAAGCTTTATTCTTCTCAGACTTGAATTTAGCTTTGGTTGTGATGTAATGACAACTCCCTTGGGCTCAGCAAAGCCTTACTCAATAGTCTCTGATATCCCATTTATCACAGCAATGATTATACTATGAAGATGGATTTGATGCTAACAAAGCCACATCAGAGGCTCAATAGCTGAAGTGACAGAGGAGAATGGCCCACAGAGGTGCCATATTTGAGGAAATCTGGTGGCAGAATGTTCAACCAGGGAAAACAGATTGTTGTTGTGTGTTAGTTGAGCATAGATCATAGTACTTTAGAGGATTGTTGGATGGTGTTTAGGAATATGAGGTTTCTATGGATGTGGCAAAAGCTTTTTCTTGGGTTGTATGAATGAGAGATTACTTTACTGAGGTTCTATCACTGTATATTGGTTTGTGCTGCAATACTGATACCTGCCTTAGTTACAGTGGAAGGGGGTAGAATATATTTGACCTGACCACAGTCACTTGCTGGTATAAAATATTATTTGATCCTAAGAAGCTATTCAAAATCATAGCAGTTCTACATGGTGGCAAGTGTAATAACAGAAAAAAAACACAAGAGAATATAAGTATACACCTAGAAGAATTTTGCTTTCGAATACCATTTGAATTATTGATTCCTATTTTATATCATCCTAAGTGTGTAAAGTCAGGTTTCTCTAAACCTTAGGAATAAGAACACTGGAAGGAAGCTTGATTTCAAAATCAGTCTGCTGCTAACTGATGGGAAAACACATGCTGGCCTGATAAAAACAAGAAGTACTTTTTCTAATACTTTGTCTATGTTGTTATGTTTATTTGGTCATTGTATAGAGAAAAATGGAGTCGCCAGGAGACATTCCTGAACATCTCTATTAGTCTCACCATCTTTGTCCTTCTTTATCTTTCCCCATCTCATTTTTTTATGCTCCACCCTATAGAATTTTGACATTTGCTAGCTTCATCTTGCCTCTAGCCCATCTTCTGGGAATCATAGCAACATACAATTCCTGGGCTTTATCATCAGAGACTTCAAGAGCCTGCATTTGCTTTATAATTTTGCATCTTCCCATTCTCCAGATGACTTTGTTAAAGGCATCAAGGACCATGTTTAGAAAATACTACTTAGGTATATTCCAATTATTTTATCTTATAAAGACTACCAGGATTTTGCCTTGGCTTATGGTGGATATATCTGTTATGAGAAGACACCTTCTCATGAAGATAAATTGTACAAAAAGATCTGATATTTTATAAATCTTATAAAATAAAATACATCTTCTTTCATTTTTAAATAAAGCCAGAATTTTCAATAGTAGAATGTCTTATTTCTCCCTCTTCCTCTCCTGTACCAGGTGAATTGATATCAGTCAGATGGCAAGAAGTCTTGGTCACGTTTTGACCATGGCTTCCAGAGGCTACAAAGCAGTCCCCAAAAGTCTATAGTAATTCATCATTTCTTTAAGAAATTTACCATGAGAAATCTTGATAAGAATTCCCACAAAATAAAATGACAATCAATTTGGCTATCACCTCATCCAGCATTTACTGGATAATATCACAAAGTACATTAATGAAATTGGAATGCTTATATTTTAGAAAATAACATTACCATAAAAATACAACCACTAAGCTGCAAATGAACTTCATGTTATACTCTTCTCCCAACTTTGCAGTAAGTTTCTTTGTCTTTGCTGAGCGAAAAAATCATTTTAATAGTTTGGTGGACTTAGGTAAAGTGTTTCTAGTTTCTTCAGGGAAAAGGTTTAATTATCCCAAGCTCTGGACAGAGAAGATAGGCTACCTCGCAACTGGAGACTACCTCATTAACCCTGCTATTGGATGAGAAGACTGGAGGAGCTATTCATTCCTTACATGTTACAATATTTCTTAATCCTAACCTGCTATTAACCACACTTCACTGAATCCAGGGGCACACTCTTTACCTAAGTCCACAAAACTAAGTGATTTTTTTTTTTTTTGCTCAGAAGAGACAAAAGAACTTCTTGAAAAGCTGAGAGAAAAAAAGACAATAAAATGTAACAAAATAGAATCCATTTAATAAGAAAATGCAAATCTGTTCATTTAGTCTCCGTATACATACAATCTTTGTAAGCTCTTTCTATGGTGATCATTGATCTACTACCTTTCCTTATATTTTAAGCAGGTGATGACAATGTCTGTTTTTCTATTGCAAATGGACATCTACAGAAATTATGTCCTTTTCAATGCGGAGTTATTTGTGCTACTGGGAGTTCCCCATGCTTACACTGATAGGTAAGGAAAACAATATAGTTCTTTTTTCAAGGTCTTTTGAGACAGAATCTTGCTATGTAGCTCAGTCTGGCTTCAACCTTGCGGTGATCCTGATGTCTCAAGCCCCTTAAGTGCTGAAATTACAGATATGAACCCCTGTCTTAGCATTTCTATTGCTACAATGAAACATCATGACAAAAAAGCAGCTGGGGAGTATAGGGTTATTGGGTAAAGGCAGAAACTGTTCCTTCATTCCCCAGCTGCCCAAACACAGAAGCTATATTAATTACAACAGTTAGCTCAGGCTAATTGTTAAACAACTCTTACATCTTAAGTTAATCCATCTCTATTAATCTGTGAATCACCACAGGCTGTAGCCTACCAGTAAGGTCCCAGCATGTCTCTCTCCTTAGACAGCTACATGGTGTATCTTTGACTCCGCCTATTCTCTCTATATAGCTCTATTCAAATTTCCCACTTGGATTTGCTCTTCTAAGCCATTGGCCAAAACAGCTTCTTATTAACCAAGGATAACAAAACATAACAAAACATATATCATCTCCCCCTTTCTGTCTAAATAAAAAGGAAAATTTTAGCGTTAACATAGTAAAAATGCATATTACAAAACAGTTATAAAGCAAGAATTACAGTTGCAATATTTATGTCATATTTGCCTTTTATCATAACTAAGGAAAATTTTAACTATAACTATCTGTCTTCAATTCTTCAAAGGTCCCAGAAGGATAGATATAATATTACCTAAGTCAGCAGGAAGTGCATTGTAACCAAACTTCCAATGTTCTAGAATTGACAGAGACAGAGAATCCAAAGTTCTTTTGTAATATTGAGACATGCATCTTCAGCCTACAGGCCCATAGGAAATGGCAGACATTTCCATGAAGCCAGAAATTTGAAAGATTCTCTAATAAAATTGGCAAAATTCATCAGTCACTTTCCTCTGTGTCCTACATAATGTCTGGCAGTTTCTTCTGTGAAGCAGGAACACTGAAGGACAATGTTCAGCAGTTACTTTTCTGTGGTCCTGCATGTCCAATTCATACAGCATGTCATCAAACAGTCCAGGAAAGAGCAGTTTCTTGTCCAGATGGCTAACCTTGTCACACTGAAGGCAAATTCCAAAATGAGTTTATTCAATACTCATCAAACTTTCTGAAGTAATTGATGTTGTCAGAAAGCAGACGTGTCTCACTGACAAGAAAAGTCTGAGTTCTTAAAACATTTTAAATACCATATTCTATAAGTCTTTGAAATATTGAAGACTATCTGAAATAGAGCTCTGTATATCTAGAAAACCTAACATGACTACACTTTGACTATTATAGATGATTATTTATTAATCTACATTTCTTAATTATACATTACATTTTTAAATTAGCTGTATGAACAATACCTTAACCAAGGACAAAAATACATATATGCAGTGTCATAAAATCAACCTTGAATATGAATCAGTAGACCAAAGTCCATACTGCATGCAAAGCATTCATCTCTATATCATATCTCCCTACTCTGTTTCTTTTTTTAGAAAGAGATAGACTGTGACCATTTAAGCATTTATAGTCAATCCCCAGTTAAATGAAAATAAACATTTATAAAGAAACATTTTGGGAATTTGAGTATTGTTTTCTCCAAACTGCTTCCTGATGTTTGCTGGGTGAAATATTTTTAGGGTACATGGAGACCTTTCAGTGGGTCATGTTCTATCAATCCACATTAGCCTAGAAGGAATTCACAGATTCTCATCTTCTGTAGAAACCAAATCAGAACCTCTTTTCCAAAGTAACATATCCTTAGATTCAAATTTTGAAGTCAAGATACCTTTAAAACATAAATGCTGGTTTAGCTTAACAGCCCTCAGAGTCAAATGATCTCTCTGCAGTCAAAAAATTCAAAGAAAGCGCAATAATATACACAATCCAGACTCTCTATGCATATTCCATCTTTACATGGGTTATTTTTGTTTTTTCATTTAATCTATGACTGTATTACTTTTACTGTCTCTTTAAAGACTTTGTTTTATTTTTTAAATCTATTTCTTTTTTGTTTGTTTCTGTCTTTTGAGACAAGGTTTCTCTGTAGCTTTGGAACTAGCTCTATAGACCACGCTAGTCTCAAACTCACAGAGATCCACCTGCCTCTGCCTCCTGAGTTCTGGGGATTAAAGGTGTGCACCACCACTGCCCAGCTCTAAATCTATTTCTCTTTATGACTTTCTAAATTTTTTCTTATCTCTCCCAAGCTGATATACATTCCCAAAAAGTAGCTTATGGATTTTTAACTTGGTAAAGAGTGTTTGTTACAAGTTGTTATGGATAATGGTCAGGAAAAAAGCTAAACAAGGGAGATTAAATTCAGGGTTCTTGTTTCAAAAAGAAAAGAGGGAGGATATATATATGATAAGATAAAAAGGTAGATTATTGAATCTAGCTTTAAAAAACAACTACTAGTTTTAAATGTTTTACATTAGGTTGGACTTTTGTATATTATATACAAATTTTACATATTAATACAAATTTGAGATTAATTTTGTTAAAACATACTACACACATGTTTCTTGTTAAGTTATTGTACCTATACATCTCATTTAACAATATAATGCAAATTTCTAGTCTTTGAAAGTTATTATTACCAACGGTTTAAGATAATAAGGAAATGCAGATTATTAAATATTCACCTATTATAATCGAACTTGTAGTCATAGTCACATTAGGTATGCTCTCAATTTATTATAGTAATGTAGACTAGATGTACAGAGAGGAAGAATGAGGAAAGGGGAAACAGCTCTTATTTGCTGCAAACTCGTAGATGCCAAGTGTTGCATCAGTGATCTTGCTTAATGCTGTAGTAAAACTTCCATTCTTCGAATGAGAAATGGGAAGTCATAGAAAACTGAAGGCAGTTTTTAAAATCTACAATATAGAAGCATGGAACCTTGACAAATTTAAATCCTTGTAGAAGGTGTTCCAGTTTGCTTTCTGTTGCTGAGCAACATCAACTTGGAGAGGAAAGGGTTTTTGTTTACATGCCACATACCATCAGAAAGGGACTCTACTGTGAAAATTTGAAAGAAACACAGAGGAACACTGCTTACTTACTTGCTCTCAGGCTCATATTCAGCTACCTTTCTTATACAATTCATAATGATTTGACTAGGGGTCACACTGCTCACAGTGGGCTATTATAATCAAAGAAAATGCTCCCATGAACATGCCCACAATCTGTAGAGGCAATAGCTCAACTGAGGTCTCCTCTTCCCAGGTGCTGTAGTTCATATCAAGATGACAAAAAAATTAACCAGTACAGAAGCAAGTACACACAATGAATCAGATATAGCACTAGCATATAACTTCTTGAAAACAAAACAAAAAATTCTTGGGGCTATAGACATAACTCATTAGTTAATGACACTGTATGTTGACAGCAACAATTAATAAATGAGACCTCCTGAAACTGAGAAACTTCTGTAAAGCAAATGACATGGTCAACAAGACAAAAGAGCAACCTACAGATTGGGAAAAGACCTTCACCAACCACACATTGGACAGGGGACTGATCTCCAAAGTATATGAAAAACTCAAGAAGCTTGACATCAAAAGAACAAATAATCCAGTTTAAAAAATGGGATACAGACCTAAACGGAGAACTTGCAATAGTTAAATCTCAAATGGCTAAAAGACATTTAAGGAAATGATCAACATCCTTAGCCATCAGAGAAATGCAAATCAAAACAGCTCTGGAATTCCATCTTACACAGTCATCTTACATGATCAGAATGGCCAAGATCCAAAACACTGATGACAGCTTATGCTGGAAAGGATGTGGGATAAAGGGAACACTCCTCCATTGCTGGTGGGAGTGCAAACTTGTATGTTTTCTTTGGAAATCAATATGGTGATTTCTCAGAAAATTAGGAAACAACCTACCTCAAGACCTAGCAATACTGCTGTTGGGTATATACCCAAAGGCTGCTCAATCATACCACAAAGACATGTGCTCAACTATGTTTATAGCAGCATTATTTGTAATAAACAGAACATAGAAGAAACCTAGATGCTCCTAATCTGAAGAATGAATAGAAAAATATGTGGTACATTTACACACTGGAGTCCTACACAACAGGAAAAAAAAAGACATCTTGAAATTTGCAGACAAATGGATGGATCTAGAAGAAAACATATTGAGAGAGGTAACCCAGACCCAGGAAGACAAATATCATATGTACTCAATCATAAGTGGCTTCTAGACATAAATCAAAGAAAAATACCAACCTACAGTCCACAAACCCAAGCAACATAGACAACAAAGAGAACCCTAAGAAAATATACATGGATCTATACCGGAAGGAAAAGAAGACAAGATCTCCTGAGTAAATTGAGAGATTGGGGTTTATGGAAAAGGACAAAATGGCAGGAAAAGTGGAGAGAAAAATGTGTAGCTCAATAAAAATTTTAAAAAGATACTGTGTGTTCTTCCAGAAGGACTAGGTTCAATTCCTAGCATCCACATGATGGCTCACAACCCTCTGTAACCCTACTAACAGGGAATTCAACTCCCTCTACTGGTCTCCATAGGCACTAGGCATGCAGGCAGAGCACCTATATACATGTTCTGTTGCTGTGAAAAAGAAATATTTTAACCTCTACAATTAATTGTGCATTTTCTCTTTTTCTATAAAATTTCCAACCCTCTAGATCATTTCTTCATTCACTCTTTTTTATTCAGTCCTATAATAGCAACAATGTCAAAAATGATTAGTTGTTTTAAAATGTGACAATGACAGAGAAATATGGCAGCCTCAGAAGGTGCACAATGGTTAGCTAGAACATCCATATTTCTCCAACAAACGGCTCCCCCTGGGATGTGACCAAGTGAAAAATCTTCCAGATATGTGAAAACACAAATAAAATACCCTCTACTTGTTAAAGTATGGTAAGTTAATGTGAAGACACTCAATGGTGCATACCTGTGTGCCAAAAGTTCCTTGACACATAGTAAGTGGTGCATCTGGCATAGGGTCTGTAATTTTCAGCATACTTGCTTGTAAAATGAAGATGAAAATAGTATCCGTAACAGAGACATTGAGAAAGGTACACGAGGTAATGATCTTAAAGCACTTGGCAAACTTTAAGTAATCAATAAATACTTGATAATATTTATGGTAAGTAAATGAGTCAGAACCTAAGTAAGGCTTACCTTATCCCAAGGTCTGTGCTTTTTCCCACTACAGCACCATTTCTTGAACAAACTGCAGGCTCTTTAGCACTAGAAGGCTCTCTTCTAGTTTGATTCCCTCATGCTGTGTTCATCCTTAAGCCGGGGACTACTCATAGGTAGAGCACAGCTAGCAGTGTTAAACAGTACTTTTTCCTTTTCTGTATTAATATCTCCTTTTCTTGGATACCAAAGAAAATCCTAAGCCTTTTTACCCTAACACTCAAGGCATTTCTGCACTTTCTGAAGACAAACTCCCCACCCACGCAGGCAGGTGTTGCAGAATTCACTGCTGAAGCTGCTAGTCTCTTGACCTATAACTCAAGAAATATGATTTTTCTCTGTTCCTGTTATCCAGAATCTTCTCAGAAGATGATAAGATCTCCATTTCATTTGCCGAGCTGTTTTGCTCTTAAATTCCATTAAAATTGTCTTCAGGGGCACCAATGGAATAGCTTAGTGGGTAAAACATTGACCCTGCAAGTTTAGCTCCGGAAGGAAAGAAACCACTTCACAAAGTCTTCCTTGGACCTTTCCACACACACTGTAGCATGGACACACAATAGTAATAATTAGAAATAAAAAGTTTTAAATTGACCTGGATCCTTCTAAAATTATTTTCAAATTATTTTATCCATGGGAACTCTGTTTTCAAAGCTGAAATAAATGTAATAGTAATTCCTGGACCAAAGAATATGGTCAATGAAATGAAAGACTCTCATTGACTTTCCTGGTGATTTGTGTGTCATTTTCTAGATTTTGAAATGAAAATCAGTAACTGGAAAATTGACTGAGGAATATGCTGTGAAAGAAAACATGAACAAATGTCCATCACCACCAGTGACTCAGCGATGGTTCTCCACAGAAAGAGAACCGAAAAGATGCACAGAAAGTTGTGAGAAAAGGGACCCATGGGGGCAGTGGCACCTTTTAGTATGGAAGCTGGGAAGTCCCACAATAGACAAACCTGGAAACAAAGTTTAATGAGTGATTTTCAATCTGAGGCCAAAAGATGGCCAAACTGGTGGTTATGGGTGTGATTCATGGAGTCTAAAACAAGACATAATTCTTGTTTTATAAAAATTCATAAGAGAAAACATAATTTTAATGTCCAATGGGTGTATGTCCACCCCAGGAAGAATTCGTCCTGCCTATGATATTGTTATCTGTGAGCAATCAGCTGACTGGATGGTGTCTGCACACACTAGTGGTGATCATCCCCCACTGTTTATCACATCTATTAGTACTGGCATCCTATGCTGAAGAGTTGGTAGAAGTGAAACTGTTTGAAAAAGATATTGTGGCCTTGCCTTCAACACCAGATTATCACCTTTCTTGTTTAAGTACTTGCAAAATTAGTGTGTTATACAAACATGCAAGGGTCAGGAGCTGACAGTGACCTTCAAAGAAAAGTTGTGAAAGACTTCCACTCTCACCCTCTACTGATCAAAGTAATGGACCAAGAATTTGGCCAATGCCAAAATTCTACAGAAATAGGAGATTCTTTTCTCATTCCAAACTAGAGGAAATCAAATACCCAATCTTTAAAACAGAGCTGCGTACCTGGGAACTATGGCTCCTTCTCCAATAAAGGGAACAATTGGCTTATCTTACAGTTAAATTTACACCTATTCAATTTTTGTCTCATGACAATCTATAAATTTAAGGTGTTGCACAGTCCTGGAAGGGAAGAAACTGAGTTGCCCTTCTGGTGCTTTCTTTTCCAGTTGCTGCGATAAAATACGCAGGCAAAAGCAGCTGATAAGAGAAAGGGTCAGTTTGGCTCATAGTAATAGTAGTTATGGTCCCTCATATCAGGAAAGTCACAGCAGTGGGAGCATCAGAGAACTGGTTCCATTATATCCATAGTCAAGAGCAAAACACAATGAGCTAATGATGCATGGATGAGTTCAGCTTGCTTTCTCTTCTCTTTCTCTACTCTAATCTACCCTGCCTAGAGAATGATGCCCCAACAGCGGATGGGTCTTCTCACATAAATTGTTAATCTACAGACATGCATGGATCCCATCTCTCGACAATTCCAGATTATTCTCAAGTTGCCAATTAAGACTATTTGTCACAGTTTCTTCTTTTATTTGGCAAAAAAATCCACTTCCCTTTATTAATCTGTTGCCTAATGTCTTTTAAAATACACGAAAATTAGATGGTGATCCATAGACCTAAGGGCCTGACAATAAGATGTTCATTTTCAATGGAAATAAAGTCACAACAACAACAATTCTAGTTATTACATGCCAAACTGCCTGAGTTGCCCTCCCTGCCAAAACAGAGTGGGCTCTAAGCCTTCTGAAGCATCAAAACACAAATAATGTTTTAGCAGCTATCCACATACACCTTAATCCAATCAGGTTGATACACAAACACAGTCATTACAAACCCACTCTTGATACCCATAACCACCTTCATCACCAAAGTCAATCTAAAAGGAAGACAATAATGAGGTCATAATTCTAGCTCAAATGTTGTAACTATGCTGATTGCAACAAAATCACAGCTCCTCCTCACAATAGGATAAAAGCCTTAAGTAGTGCATATGGCTCAGGTAGCCTCTCATAACTTATATGGTGTTATGTGAATTAAGTGACATCCATTACATGTTTAAACTCAGTTCTGGAATTCTGTTTGCTTGGGAAGTTGTGGAGAAGCATAAGCAATAAATTGTGTTTCCCCATGGTATTGTCAGCTTTAGACTATGCAAAATGTGGTGGTTGCTGTATTTTCACATTTAAAAAAAGCTATTTTTTGCAATAGAATGTTATTATTTGATATCAACAACTCTTAAAACATTAGAACAATAAGAAAACTTAGAGATCAGCTGAGCCAACATATTTTGAGAGATAAATAATTCCTGAAGAATATATGTTACTTGATTAAATTATTTGTAATTGAAACTCATGTTTCTCTACATGTATTTCCATTTTCTTTCAGTAGCTTAAAACCAATTTACAAGACAAAACTCAATCTCTTTTCAGACAAAATTCATACTTCTAAAACATCATTAGACTCTTTTCATACTGTATGTTTTTGCAGATGTTTTAAATTCACAACAACATTAAAAGAATATGGTAGAGATTTCTAACATAGTCACTGCTAAAAGCCACACATAGCCTTCTTGCTACCATCACATAAAAAAAGACCAGTACAATCACAGGAAGATCAAATTTCTTATGACCTAGAGGCTTAGAAGTTTTTGTTTGTTTGTTTAAGGAAAACAATATCTTAACTTGAATGCTAAAATATCATGGTTTCTAGAATTTCAAAGATGTAAAGTTCCTCTCAAAATAGTGTATGAAAAATCTAATGTTTGTGTAAGTTCAAATCAAATAGAAAGAAAAGGAGAAAAATGAGCAAAGATTTCATAATGACATTTTCTTTTTTTTTATGTTGAATTTTTTAAAAATAACTTCTTTATTCATGAGAATTTTGTACATGTACATAAGGAAAGATGTCACATCTACTCCATTCCCCTATCCATGCTCTCTGTTACTTTCTGATATCTCCCTCCAACTACATGCTTGTATCTTTTTTTGGATAACCCACTAAGTCCAATTAGTGCTGCCCACATGTGCACAGGTGTGGGTATTCACTGAAGAATGGAGACCTATCAGTGACCATACTCTCAATAAGCAGAGATTCTCCATCGCTGAGCAGCTACTTAGTAAGAGGGGAGTCCCATAGATCACCTCCACCATCTATCATGGTGAGGACTGAGTCTGACCTAGGGCAAATCCTGCAAGATTGTGGGGAGTCCAAATCCCAGAAGCCAGCAAGGCAAGTCTGAAACACACAGTGACCTGTTTAATGTTTCTTTTCTTTTATCATTTCCTGTGTTACTTTAAGACAAGTTAGATAGGCCAATATCTCATCACAGGCCTTCAGCAAGCATGTGGAAAATTTGTCCTTATATTTAGATCTAAAAGAAACTCAAGTCTGAGAGGCACTTGTGCTTCACATTGTTACACAGGACAATAACGTGCTAATCACCTCTACTAATTGGCTCTAATGTACACACTTCACTTGGCAGCATATTCAAAGGTGGCACTTATCTTTTCTATTTTTTTTAATAATTTTTTTATTAAGAAAAGAAGAAAAAAAACATAAACAAAAAACAAGTTTCCACCTCCTCCCAGCCTCCCATTACCCTCGCCCTCCTCCCACCCTTCTCCCCCTCCTCCCACCCTTCTACCCCTCCCCCCACTCCTCTCCCCCTCCCTCTCCAGTCCACAGAGCAGTCCAGGTTCCCTGCCCTGTGGTAAGTCCTAGGTCCTCCCCCCTCCGTCCATATCTAGGAAGGTGAACATCCAAACTGGCTAGGCTTCCACAAAGCCAGCACATTAAGTAGGATCAAAACCCCGTGCCATTGTCCTTGGCGTCTCATCAGCCCTCATTGTTCGCCATGTTCAGAGAGTCCGGTTTTATCCCATGCTTTTTCGGTCACAGTCCAGCTGGCCTTGGTGAGCTCCCAGTAGATCAGCTCCACTGTCTCAGTGGGTGGGTGCACGCCTCGTGGTCCCGACTTCTTTGCTCATGTTCTCCCTCCTTCTGCTCCTCATTGGGACCTTGGGAGCTCAGTCCAGTGCTCCAGTGTGGGTCTCTGTCTCTGTCTCCATCCATCACCAGATGAAGGTTCTATGATGATATGCAAGATATTCGTCAGTATTGCTCTCGGATAGGGTCATTTCAGGTTCCCAATCCTCAGCTACCCAAGGAACTAACTGGGAACCTCATGTTGGGCACTTGGGAGCCCCTCTAGGGTCAAATCTCTTGCTCACCCTAAAGTGGTTCCCTTAACTAAGAATTGTGGTTCCGTGCTCCCCTATCCACCTTTCCTTTATCCCAATTCTCCTGATTCCCCAAATCCCCCCTCCTTCCCTTCTACCTTTTCTCTCCCCATCTCCCCTTACCCCCATCCCACCCCACCCCCAAGATCCTAATTTTCTCCCCGGCAATTGGGTCTACTTCCCTTAGCCAAGAGGATAACTATATGTTTTTCCTTGGGTTCACCTTCTTACTTAGCTTCTTTAGGTTCACCTATTGTAGACTCCGTGGCCCTAATTTATGGCTAGAAACCAATTATGAGCGAGTACATCCCATGTTCATCTTTTTGGGTCTGGGACACCTCACTCAGGATAGTGTTTTCTATTTCCATCCATTTGCCTGCAAAATTCGAGAAGTCATTGTTTTTTACCGCAGCGTAGTAATCTAGTGTGTATATATTCCATACTTTCTTCATCCATTCTTCCATTGAAGGGCATCTAGGTTGTTTCCAGGTTCTGGCTATTACAAATAATACTGCTATGAACATAGTTGAACAAATGCTTTTGTCATATGATAGAGCATCTCTTGGGTATATTCCCAGGAGTGGTATTGCTGGGTCCAGGGGTAAGTTGATCCCGAATTTCCTGAGAAACCGAAACACTGACTTCCACAGTGGTTGCACAAGATGGCATTCCCACCAGCAATGGATGAGGGTACCCGTTCCTCCACAGCCTCTCCAGCAAAGGTTATCCTTGGTGTTTTTGACTTTAGCCATTCTGACAGGTGTAAGATGATATCTCAAAGTTGTTTTGATTTGCATTTCCCTGATTGCTAAGGAAGTTGAGCACGACTTTAAGTGTCTTTTGGCCATTTGATCTTCCTCTGCTGAGAATTCTCTGTTCAGTTCAGTGCCCCATTTTTTAATTGGGTTAAATAGCATTTTAAAGTATAGTTTCTTGAGTTCTTTATATATTTTGGAGATCAGACCTTTGTCTGTTGTGGGGTTGGTGAAGATCTTCTCCCAATCAGTAGGTTGCCTTTGTGTCTTATTGACTATGTCCTTTGCTTTACAGAAGCTTCTCAGTTTAAGTAGGTCCCATTTATTCAATGTTGCCCTTAATGTCTGTGCTTCTGGGGTTATACATAGGAAGCGATCTCCTGTGCCCAGCTCCTGTAGGGTACTTCCCACTTTCTCTTCTATCAGGTTCAGTGTGTTCGGGCTGATATTGAGGTCTTTAATCCATTTGGACTTGAGTTTTGTGCACGGTGATAGATAAGGGTCTATTTTCATTCTTCTACAAGATGACATCCAGTTGTGCCAGCACCATTTGTTGAAGATGCTTTCTTTCTTCCATTTTATACTTTTAGCTCCTTTATCGAAAATCAGGTGTTCATAGGTTTGTGGGATAAAATCCGGGTCTTCTATACGATTCCATTGGTCGACTTCTCTGTTTTTATGCCAGTACCACACTGTTTTCATTACTGTAGCTCTGTAATAGAGTTTGAAGTCAGGGATGGTAATGCCTCCAGAAGATCCTTTATTGTATAGGATTGTTTTGGCTATCCTGGGTTTTTTGTTTTTCCATATAAAGTTGATTATTGTCCTCTCCAGATCTGTGAAGAATTTTGATGGGATCTTGATGGGGATTGCATTGAATCTATAAATAGCCTTTGGTAGAATTGCCATTTTTACTATGTTGATCCTCCCAATCCAAGAGCAAGGGAGGTCCATCCATTTTTTGGTATCCTCTTCAATTTCTTTCTTCAATGCCTTAAAGTTCTTGTCAAATAGATCTTTCACTTCCTTGGTTAGATGTACCCCAAGATATTTTATGCTGTTTTTGGCTATTGTGAATGGTGAAGCTTCTCTGATTTCCCTCTCTGCTTCCATATCCTTTGTGTATAAGAGGGCGACTGATTTTTTGGAGTTGATCTTGTATCCTGCCACATTACTAAAGCTGTTTATCAGCTGTAGGAGTTCTTTGGTGGAGTTTTTGGGGTCGCTTATGTACACTATCATATCATCTGCAAATAACGAAAGTTTAACTTCTTCCTTTCCAATTCGAATCCCCTTGATTCCATTATGTTGTCTTATTGCTATTGCTAGAACTTCAAGCACTATATTGAAGAGGTATGGGGAGAGTGGACAGCCTTGTCGTGTTCCTGAGTTAAGTGGGATGGCTTGGAGTTTCTCTCCGTTTAATTTGATGTTAGCTGTCGGCTTGCTGTATATAGCTTTTATTATATTTAGGTATGACCCTTGTATCCCTAATCTCTCCAAGACTTTTAACATAAATGGATGTTGAATTTTGTCAAATGCTTTTTCAGCATCTAATGAAATGATCATATGGTTTTTTTCTTTCAGTTTATTTATATGCTGGATTACATTGATAGATTTTCGTATGTTGAACCAGCCCTGCATCTGAGGAATGAAGCCTACTTGATCATAATGGATAATTTTTCGGATGTGTTCTTGGATTCGATTTGCCAGTATTTTGTTGAGGATTTTTGCGTCGATATTCATGAGTGAGATTGGCCTGTAGTTCTCTTTCCTGGTTGAGTCTTTGAGTGGTTTTGGTATCAGAGTAATTGTGGCTTCATAAAAGGAGTTTGGTAATGACCCTTCTGTTTCTATCTTGTGGAATACATTAAGGAGTATAGGTATTAGATCTTCTTGGAAGATCTGGTAGAATTCCGCATTGAAACCATCTGGTCCTGGGCTTTTTTTGGTAGGGAGGTTTTTGATAACCTCTTCTAATTCTTCGCGACTAACAGGTCTATTTAGATTGTTCACCAGGTCCTGGTTTAACTTTGGTATATGATATTTATCTAAAAAAGTATCCATTTCCTTTACATTTTCCAATTTTGTGGCATATAGGCTTTTGTAGTAAGATCTAATGATTCTCTGAATTTCCTCTGTGTCTGTGGTTATGTCCCCCTTTTCATTTCTGATCTTATTAATTTGCAAATTCTCTCTCTGCCGTTTGATTAGCTTGGATAGTGGTTTGTCAATCTTGTTGATTTTCTCCAGGAACCAGCTTTTTGTTTCATTGATTTTTTGTATTGTTTTCTGTGTTTCTATTTTGTTGATTTCAGCCCTCATTTTGATTATTTCCAGTCTTCTACTCCTCCTAGGTGAGTCTGCTTCTTTTTTTTCTAGAGCTTTCAGGTGGGCTGTTAAGTCTCCAATGTGAGCTTTCTCTGTTTTCTTTAAGTGGGCACTTAGTGCTATGAACTTTCCTCTTAGGACTGCTTTCATAGTGTCCCATAAGTTTGAGTATGTTGTTTCTTTATTTTCATTGAATTCCAGGAAGACTTTAATTTCTTTCTTTATTTCTTCCTTAATCCAGCTATGGTTCAATAGTTGACTGTTCAGTTTCCATGACTTTGTATGCTTTCTGGGGGTAGCATTATTGTTGAATTCTAACTTTAATCCCTGGTGATCTGATAAGACACAGGTGGTTACTAATATTTTTTTGTAACTTTGGATGTTTGCTTTGTTACCGACTATGTGGTCGATTTTCGAGAAGGTTCCATGAGCTGCAGAGAAGAAGGTATATTCTTTCCTATTTGGATAGAATGTTCTATAGATGTCTGTTAAGTCCATTTGATTCATTACCTCCACTAATTCTCTTATTTCTCTGTTAGGTTCCTGTCTGATTGACCTGTCCATTGGTGAGAGAGGAGTGTTGAAGTCTCCTACTATTAGTGTGTGCGGTTTGATGGCTGCCTTGAATTTTAGCAATGTTTCTTTTATGTACGTGGGTGCTTTTATATTAGGGGCATAGATGTTCAGGATTGAGACTTCATCCTGATGAACTGTTCCTGTTATGAGTATAAAATGCCCCTCTCCATCTCTTCTGATTGATTTAAGTTTAAAGTCAACTTTGTTAGAGATTAGTATGGCCACACCTGCCTGTTTCTTAGGTCCATTTGCTTGATAGGCCTTTTCCCAGCCCTTTATTCTGAGTAGGTGCCTGTCTTTGTGGTTGAGGTGTGTTTCTTGTAAACAGCAGAATGTTGGATCCTGTTTTCTTATCCAATCTCTTAGCCTGTGCCTTTTTATAGGTGAGTTGAGTCCATTGACATTAAGTGATATTAATGACCAGTGGTTGTTAACTCCGGTCATTTTTTTTTTAGTCATAGAGTTTGTGTGTTTCCCTTCTTTGTTTTGTGTTGGTGAAGGGTCTCTAGATGTCTGAGTTATTGTGGTCATTGTTGGACTCCTTGGTTAGTGATTTTCCTTCTATTATTTTCTGTAAGGCTGGATTTGTGGCTGCGTATTGTTTAAATTTGTTTTTATCCTGGAAAATTTTATTTTCTCCATTTATAGTGAATGAAAGCTTGGCTGGGTATAGTAATCTGGGCTTGCACCCATGGTCTCTCAGTTTCTGCAGTACATCTATCCAGGACCTTCTGGCTTTCATGGTTTCCATGGAGAAGTCAGGTGTAAGTCTGATAGGTTTACCTTTATAAGTAATTTGGCCTTTTTCCTTTGCAGCTCTTAATATTCTTTCCTTATTCTGTATGCTTTGTGTTTTGATAATTATATGGCGAGGGGATGTTTTTTTTTGATCCAGCCTATTCGGTGTTCTGTATGCTTCTTGCACCTTCATAGGAAAATCTTTCCTTAGGTTGGGAAAGTTTTCTTCTATAATTTTATTAAATAGATTTTCTGGACCATTGAGCTGCCCTTCTTCTCCTTCTTCTACTCCTATTATTCTTAGGTTTGGTCTTTTTATTGTGTCCCATATTTCCTGAATGTTTTGTGATGAGAGTTTGTTGGACTTGCTGTTTTCTTTGATCAGTGTGTTTATTTTCTCTATGGTATCTTCAGAATCCGAGAGTCTTTCTTCTATCTCTTGTATTCTGCTGGTTATGCTTGTTTCTGTAGTCTCTATTCGTTTACCTAGATTTTCCATGTCCAGACGGCCCTCTGTTTGTGTTTTCTTCTTTGCCTCCATTTCAGTTTTCAGGTCTTGAACTGTTTCCATTATCTGTTTGATTGTTTTTCCTTGGTTTTCTAGGGTATCATTCACTGATTTATTCAATTCTTCAAACTTTCTGTTATATTTCTCATCCATTTCTATAAGGGCGTTTTTTACATGCTGTTTAAGGGTGTCAATCACTTTCATGAAGTCAATCTTTTCTCCTTCCTCTTGATTAAGGGGTTCTTGTCCTCCCGTTGAGAGGTCGCTTGTTTCTGGTAGCTTCATGTTGCTTTTCAGCTTGTTGGGCGAATTCTTGCCTTGACGTCGGCCCATCTCTTCTTTCAAATGCTCTCTATGGATCTTCTTTTACCGGATTAGGTCTCCTTGCCTTCCAAACGCTGTCTCTCCCCAATGTTGGCTCTCCCAATGCTGGGTCTCCTGGCGCCGAAAGATCAGGCCTCAGTGCTGGTTGGGCAGCTCGCAGACAAAGCGCCTACCCCGCTTGGTGCAGGCAGGCCACAGAAACAAAGGAACTGCTGCCCCCCGGGAGCCCCGGGTACTCGGATTCAGCGCCCAGATAGGCTGGGCTGGGCGATACCACGCGCCAAAAGAGGGCAGTGGGGGCGAAGTGGGGAGGGCTCTGGACGGAAGCTGGGTGGGCCAGGAAGAAAGAGGCAGCACCCGGGGAGTAGAGGCCCTGCAGAGAGCCCAAGCAGGACAGGGGGCCAAGAAACCCCCGAGCTCCCCGTCCCAGGCTGGCGCCGTGGGCCAGAAACTCACCCCAATGCTGGGTCTCCTGGCGCCGAAAGATCAGGCCTCCGTGCTGGTTGGGCAGCTCGCAGACAAAGCGCCTACCCCGCTTGGTGCAGGCAGGCCACAGAAACAAAGGAACTGCTGCCCCCCGGGAGCCCCGGGTACTTGGACCCAGCGCCCAGATAGGCTGTGCTGGGCGATGCCACGCGCCAAAAGAGGGCAGTGGGGGCGAAGTGGGGAGGGCTCTGGACGGAAGCTGGGTGGGCCAGGAAGAAAGAGGCAGCAGAGAGCCCAAGCAGGACAGGGGGCCAAGAAACCCCCGAGCTCCCCGTCCCAGGCTGGCGCCGTGGGCCAGAAACTCACCCCAATCCATAATGACATTTTCTAACAGATTTCTCAACTTCATTATTTTCATTGTTTTTTCGTTACATAAAGAGGTATTATTAATAGCCTAGCCTTTTTACAGAATGATTATTCTAATGTCAGCCTTAACTATAGCCTCTGTAAAACTGCCGTGCCAAGCAACAGAGAGCAGATTGGAAGGAGCCAATTGTTGTTTTTAAATTTAAAAACAAAGGTCAAAATTATATTGATTCATAAATGATAATACTCCTAGTTATGTAATTTCTCCTAAGCATAGTTACATTTAACTACATTTAGTTAATGTAATTAAAGATACACAAGCTATATACAAGTATGCAAAACAAATATTCTTTATCCTGTTCCAAAAGACTTGTTGAAAGACATATATCAGTACAAAATTACATTAATCAATCCAAAAGAAACTAAACCTTTGATAAAATGTGGACATTATTTCTCCAACAGATAGCTCTATCTAATTCGTTATTAAAACAAGCATTTTAGTGAATTGTATTGACAATTAAACGTTTTAAGATGATGTGCATGTTGTAGACTCCCAAGAGACAGCAACAGGAGAAAAATCAAAAATTATCAACAGAAGACAAATAGAGTTTGCGTGTGGGGAAGATGAGAGAACAAAAGCAAACCAATGAGGGGGGCCCAGAAGCATGACAGGAACTTGTAGTTCAACATTCAGAAAGAACTATGTCCTAGGATGGATTGTAAGTCATCACCATTCAAATCTTCACATTTTTAGGCATTCAAGAAAATAAAAAAATATCCGTAAGTAAAAAGTATGGGAAAAGGAAGAGAAAAGGTTATTTTATTCATCCATGTGATCTAAAACAGAAACAGGCAGAATAACAAGATTACCTAACTCACCAGAAAGTTTGAGTATGTCATTTCAAGGACGGAAAGAGTAGATGACCATATTTAATTGCTCAATAAATATAATCTTGACTTATGAATGAATAGCATCATAAGCAACACTGCCTATAAGAATGTAAGTCCATGGGGAGGGTCTTATGAGAATCTTGCAGGAATCATCATAATGATATGAGTATGAAATGAGGTTGTATAAAAACCATTCACAAAACCCCTTCAAACATGTAGCTTCCAAATGTGTTAACATAATACTAATATCTAAGACTTTGTAAATAAAAGTTTTAAAAATAAATACTACTATGAATCTTTTTGTTTGTTACCTTAAAGCATTTCATTGGATAATATTTTATTGAATTTGAGCTGCGCTAATTGGCAATTTAAAAGAAAATCAATCAGCAAAGAATAGTTTTTTTACAGGCCCAAATTATAGACGATGTGGTCTAACAGATCTTAAATGTCACTGCTCTAAAACCAAATCAGCAAGTTTGCCAGCGAAACATATTTTATTGGTTCACTTTTTATTTTGTCTTCATTTCTCATAACACATTAAAACTCTACTAATGCCAAATGAACCTGAATAATGTTTTTAATTAATCCTTTTATTTTTCAGGTTACACCACTTCTCCTTTCTATTTTCTCCCCTCAAACTTAGCATATACATCTTCTTGTCTCTGATTTATGGCCTATTTTATTAACTGTTGTTACACAGTTAATACGTGTATGTATATTCCTAAACACCTGAATACTGCCTGCTCAGCCTGTATAATGTTATTATTTTTTGTATATGCTAACAATTTGGTATAGGATAACCAATTACAGATGTAGATGCCAATACAGACCAAAGCTGGAAGAATCGGACGTATACATTTCCAGGGATTATGTAGATATTCACAGAGAAAGCAATGACTCAAAATGAAATAGATGCTTTAAAAAATATCTTTGAAAAGCCAATATAGCAACCCGTGGCTACTGGATACAAATTATTTTACTAATTTTCTTTAAAAGAGATTGCCTTAAGAAAAGGAGACATTTTAGCCTTATTGTACACTATAATAAGAACCACAAAATTGCATCAAAAGAAAGCCGCAGAATTGTTACCCTCTGGCAACATGAAGAATCCTACCATTGGATTTTGTAAAGTAATAAACATCTGGTAACCTCACAGGATCCACTCCCCAAGAGTTTTTGCAGACTATTATATTCAGTCTTAATACTCATGATTATTTATGGTTTGGGTTAATCAGTTCTTAATTCTAATAACAAAAGGTCATAGAGATTGTTGCCTTTCAGAACACAATATTAACATTAAGTATTAGAGAATTTTCTGAATAATGCATTGTTTGAATAACCATACTTGTTTTAATTAGCATTTTCCTCTGAGTGTTTATTTATATCTAGACAAGGGAATAGTTCACATGCAAACTAATGAATACTCTTCTGAAAAGTTTAGAGAACAGTGAAAGTCTGAGATGACTAGAGAAAAAAATAATAAGCCACTTACTGCTTAAGAACAGCTTTTAGTATGCAGGTGCACACTGGAGGGCCTCTAGGAGAGCTCCAAAAGTTTTAAGGCACAAATTTTCTCTCATAAACTGCTCTCTTAACAACTTCAAATGTCTTTGAAAAAAAAAACATGCACAATATTGATCGAAGGACCCCAGAATCTGACTCCGCGTATATGCGCAGGTATTAAATATGCACTCAGAACTAAATATCAAAGTCCATGTAGTTCTGAAATGGGACATATCTCTAGTGTATAAACACACACATGTACCTCCAGCTGAGGTCCTAGGCAAGAAATGATTTCTGCTAGAAATGGAAGTTGTCAAGAGACACTCTGTCAGCAGACGTGGGTGAAAGGAGGCCAGAGAAATGGCTCAGAGGGGAAAGGCTAATGTGCTAAACATGGACATAGTTGATAATGGTATGTACACTGCTGTGATATCCAGTCATTTCCGATCAGTATTCAGGTTAAGTGTATGATGATTAAAAGACTATGAGGGAGACTTCTCTTACATAATCATGAACACAAAAAGAATCATTTTAAACACATTGTCAAAGTCTAAAACTATGTTTTGTTGGTTTATAAAAAGAAGAAATAGAAATTTGAGTAATAATAAACTAAAATCAAGCCTTCAAGAAAAGTACATTTTTACTTGTTTATAAGACAAGAAAATCTATGATTACTCGCAATTATGTGAGTATTAAAACTTAAGTATTAAGAAAAAGTATACCATTGACAATATTCACTACAAGTCACAAGATGGTGCATCACAATATTTCCTGAGGCAAGTTTGGCAATATCTGTCACTCACCTTTGAGCTAGAAATTTTAATTCTATCATTTAAAATAGAAAAACCATCAAAAAAACTTTAATGTAACAATGCCTCC
Organism: Microtus oregoni; assembly: GCF_018167655.1. Taxonomy (NCBI): domain Eukaryota; kingdom Metazoa; phylum Chordata; class Mammalia; order Rodentia; family Cricetidae; genus Microtus; species Microtus oregoni. Next base: position 7,590,087 of record NW_024543086.1, read on the forward strand.
ATTAGGATTTTTGCAGCACCCTTATAATACTAGCAAGAGGTCCTGCTTTCAAACACACCAATGAGATATTGGTTATAAATTATACATCTAGGCAATACAACACTTTGAAGATATCAAAACATGTGAATTTGCCTTCATTACAGAAGACAGTATTTCAACAAACTCAATCATAAGTCACAATAAATCTACAAAACCAGATGAAAACAGGAGGTAATTCTCACAGACAGTGGGGTAAAAAAGGCAATAAAGGTCTGTGAACCTTGAGAGGGGGAAGATAAATGATCTGCCTGGAGCGGCTTTCCAGCTCTCGGTGCAGAAAGAGGAGTCTTAAGCTTAGAGTGGTAGTCTCATTTGCATGAGAAGATAGAAAAAGCCCCACCAGCTAAGGAAGGGGCTAAGATACTGCGGTTTAGGGAGGAAATAACTGGAAAAGAGATGCTATGAAAAGAAAAGCAGTCCTGAAACTTGCACAGGGTTCTTCGCAGATGTATGGAAGCCATACATGCATAGGAGAAAACTCCAAAGAACAGAAACTGAATTAATAAAACAATGAATGATATGAGAATTGTCAAATGTTTGCTCATCTATCACAAGTTTCTTACTGAATAACAAGAGCATTCATTGGAAGACCAGGAGTTAGGCACGATTCATAGAGTACTAATGGACAGGCACAGTGACTGGACAAGGACCCTAAAGCACTGCTCATACCTTCTCTTTGTCTGGGTTTCTATTGCTGTAAAGAAAGCGACACCATGATCACAGAAACTCTTATAAAGGAAAACGTTTAATTGGAGTTGGCTTACAATTTCCGAGGCTTAGTTCATTATCATCATGGTAGGACACGGCTTCATGCAGGCCATGGTCTCCCTGCCTCTACTTCCTGCCTGGCTATTGGCCAATCAGCGTTTTATCAAACCAATACATGTGACAAATATTTACAGGGTAAAAGACCATTGTCCCACAGCATCCCACAGTGGTACACTTCCTTCATCAAGGCCACCTATTCTAACAAGGCCACAACTCCTAATAGTGTCTCTTTCTATAGGCCAAGCATTCAAACACATCTGTCTGTGGGGGCCATACCTATTCAAACTACCACATATATCTACAGCAAGAGCAGTTTTAATGCAAGAACATCAGGCAGAGATTCTGAACAAGTTATGGAATTACCAAGGGGATCTGCAAGTACTCATCATCCATAACACCACAGCCCTCTTTGAAACAAATAAGCAAACAAAATGGGCATAATCTGGTACTCAAAACACAACATTCACACTGTGTAGTATCTTATTGCATGTGGCTCAGAGTTCTCACAGTCAGCAAACCGTGACCCATTGTATATGGGAAAAATTGGTTAATGGTCAATAGACTAGAAAGTGCAGATTCAATTCAGGAAGCAGAAAAAGCTTGAAATTTTTAATGTAAATATGTTTGACAAAAACCACATACCTTAGGGGAAGCAGGAGAGGGAGAGGGAAGGAGGGATTAAGGGAGGTAGAGAGGGAGAGAGATAAAAAAAGAAAAGACAAAGGTGCATTAAAAGGTAAAAATGGACTTTCGAGAGATGCAAGATATTGAAAATTAATTTACACATACATTCTTGGATTTGATTATCAATCATTTAAATATTACAAGATGTAAAGGTCAGAGAGCTTTAAAACAGAGCAATGTGAAGGCACCCAAAGCAAACACAAGACACAGCAAAAAAGCCAAAGTGGTGGACACATGGGATGAGCAAGATTAGCGACTGGACTGTACCATGAGGACGGAAGTAAATGGTGTTTTGGAAGTATGTTGAGTATGTGTGAGCTGTTCTCACTATGGATAAGCAACTGTGTGAGGTGATAGTTTTAGAACATGAATCACTGTAGAAACTGTGCCACTACTGGGGTAGTTTCAGCTACAGTAACAGAATATCCAAGAGGCACAATTTAAAGGAAGAAAGGGTTTGTTTTCGTCCTTGACTTGAGCGCATTTTTATGTTGCTCTGCTGCTCTTCAAGCTGTGGGAAGGCCACATTATAGTTAAACGTGTGCATCTGAGCGGAGCAGTCCACCTTGTGGCCTCTACAAAGCAAAGTGACAAAGGAAGTACCCTTCAAAAGCATCCTCCCCGGAATACACTTCCTCCAAACACTTGAAATGTTGGCTGAGAAAAAAAGCATATCATTACTGATATTCACTACAAATCTTGAGAGGGTACATCACAATGATTCGTGAGTGAGGTTTAGCAGTACTGCCAAAAGTTGAAAGTCAATAGCCTTTGGTTTAGAAACTTTTAATTTTATCATTTGCAATAGTGAAATCATCAAATAATATTAATAGAACAATCCCTGTGTTAGATTTTTTTGCAGTTCTGTTATAATACTAGCAATCGAGTGTACTCTAAAAGCCATCAGTAATATTAATTATAAATTATGAGCATCAATATCACTTATTTATTCACTTAGAAAAATAAATGCAACCAGACATGGTGGTGAAGAAGGACGCTTAAAAGAAATCCCACACTAGGTCAGAATTGAGAGATAGATGGTTATTTATTTAGGCGTAGACTCACAAATCAAAATCCTCTGCTTGAACAGAGATCAGAAACCAAAATCCCCAACCGGAACAGAGAGGCCGGAAAAGAGGCTGGATGCATGCTCTACTCAGCATATATAGTATACGAGGCCATGCCCCAATGGGCAGGCAACAACTGCCTGTAAGACTTCCTACAGCATGGTGGCACAAGCCTTTAATCGCCCCTGAACTAGAGAGGCTAAGTCAAAAGAATCTCACCTTCCAATATTCCATTCTCTCACCTATTCATCATATATTAATCCACTGAGAACATTGGAGCTCTCACGATCCAGAAGTCTCTCAATAGTTCATCTTGAAGGTGACCTTTTTCCTTTATTTTTAGTATTTCTTCAGTTTATTGCATCACACAAGTTTTACCTGCATAAAAACATAAACACATTGCCTTAGCCACCATCCCACTGTATTTCTTCCTCATGTCCTCTTGTCCATCCTCAAATGCATCCTCAAATTATATAGGCTGCCATTATAATCACACTCCAGACATCTTTGCTCCATCTTTCTCTCTCTATGAATAACACAGGAGAAGAAAATATGCCTGTAATGCCCTTGCAGCTACAGCTCTTATATTCCTCACATAGACTCTAGAGGCATAATGGGAAAATCCCAGCCATGCCTGATGCTCTGATATCAAAATTGCTCTTATTCTAGGTGTATGAGCACTGCTTTAGGACACCTGGAAAGCCATTGCACATGTCCATTAGCACTGTCTTCAGCTGTCTAGTATGTCTCCCTTTTATTTCTAGGTAGATTCTGTCTCACTCTTCTGTATTTCCACTTGCACAATTAGGAAGATAAATACAGCAAGGCTTAGTGGTGTGGGGCTTTTGTCCCACCAGTACATAAGTGGCTGAGGCAGGATGACCATGAGATTGAGGACAACCTGGGGATACGGAGATCCTGTCTTAAAATAAAATTAGGATACATAACTCATTAAATAAATCTTTACTTGATTTCTCACCTCTGCCCATCCAGTTAAGTACAACATTGGGAACACATGTTCATGGTGTTCCGTGCTTTGCCTTTATTTAATGTTTTGTTTTGTTTTGTTATACAGTTTAGCACTACAGGATGTTTTATTGATATATTTGTATATATGTACCTAAAGACTTCATCTGTTTGTTTATTTCATCATGTGTCTCAACGTCTTCTACCTGGCACATCACACATGACAGAAAGGCAACAAAATTTGTTGACTAAACCAAAGAACTAAAACCATGAACCGGTGAGTGAAAAATGAGAACGTGGGTGACTGTTTAAGAGGGCGTGTAGGTACAGAATGTGGCAGTGGGGAGTAATATCAGGATCATATTACCTGCAGGGAGGTTTAAAGGAAGGAATGAGGAAGGTAAAGCAGAAAAGACTTAATTTATTATTAAAAAGATAAGACAGTATGTGATTATGATGATAGCAATGGAGAGATGAAGACAGACAGATACCTGGAGCTTGCTAGCCAGTGAGCCTAACCTACTTGGTGAGCACCAGTTCTCAGTGAGAAAAACAGTCTCAAAAGACAATGTGGGTGACGTCTGAGGAACGACATTAAAATGTTGACTCTGTTCTATACAGACACACATGTACATACATGAATGGACACTGTGGACACACATTCTAAAGTATTTTTTTAAATCCCCAGATAGCAAGTAAGTAAGAAGTATAAATAATTATGACTTATTTATTTCAAAACAAAATATGAAGTCAAGCTAGTTTTAATCAGACTCAGTTTTATATATAAAGGATAAAAATTTTAAATTGATTCAATTTCCTGAACCTGAATTTAATGCAGAAATCAGATCTCTATAAGAGAAAAGAACATTCTGATGGGATTTTTCTTTCCAATAAAAAGCCTCCAGTGGGAATCAGGAGTGCATTAGGATTTCTCAGCACTTGAAAAGCAAAGGTGCAGCAGTAGACCTGCAGGTTGGCACTAGCCTAGGCTGCCAAAGCCTGGAAATCGTTCCCAAATAACAAGTCACAGCTTTCTTTATATGTTGATCCACATTCAGCGTTGGTGCTTTGCTCTAATCTTACACATGACCACATGATGGAAACTTTCAATTAAAGAAAATTAAGATTTTAAATGCATTTCCTAATTTTTATCTTAGGGATAAAAGAAATATTTCTAGGAGATTCAATCATAGCTCCCACTCAGTTCTTTCAATAATCAGCATTAAGTAAATTGGGTACGGTAGTGATTAGATGAGGTTTCAAAATGTCTGAATATGAGAATAAACCAGTTTCTCGCCTTCAAAGATCCCGAATCCTTTCATCACCTGAAAAGACAGCAACATGATTAAAGAAGACTGAAAAAAAATTATCTGGACCTTGTGTAATGAAGATGGAAAACTGCACACTTTGAAATAGACCTCTCAGATAAAACCTTTTCCGGTTCCTGCTTTTAATAGATCAGCACTATTCCTTTGACGGAGGTCGCATTTAGTATCCAGCCAGAGCCCCTTGAAAGCTTACGCTCATCTCATAACAAAAAGGCAACACAAACAGCGATGTAACTGACATCTTTGCACATCGAGTCTTGGGTACCACTATCATTTACACATATTAACAATCCTAGTCTGAAGGTAGTGATCTCCTAGTCAGTTCACCTATGCTGACTTATCCTTTTATGCTATATATAAAGCATGACTTTGATTGTATCAGCCTTTTTTCATAAACTAGTAACAATCTGTAGGGTTGTTTAGAGAAAACACAAAGTCGCGTTATCTTCCTATGCAGTGTCACCTTGACCCCCATCTCCCACTGTGGTCCCACACTTGCTTCCCTCTGTGCAAGTGGACTTCATCTCTGCTCTGAGTCCCTGCAGGGAAACCTCTGCTTTAGAATTCTTTGGCTTCTCTTGTCCCTGTCCTCTTCTTGGCATTCTCCTGCTCAGAGGTGGGTAAGCCTTCTCTCTTCCTTCCAGTCTTTTCTCAACAGTAAGGACTTCTCTGATTACACACAGAAAACAAATAATACCTTTCTTTCAACTTGCCTTTCCCAACCCCAAGCATTAATGTAGCGCAATTTCTAATTGGTCCTAATAATAAAATCCTGGGGTCAGATATTAGGGAGTGAAAGTTGATAGATCAGAGAAGCAGAGCAGCTAACCACTAGTTCTTATCTCTGTGAAATCCTCAGACCAAAGGGGTATCCTGTCTCTACAAATCCTCAGACTGAGTGCCTTGAGCACCTGTCTCCTCCTGCCTTTATTCCTCTCTCCTCTGCCCAGCCATAACTCTTCCTATCTCCACTTCCCTAGTCCTGCAATTAAAGGCATGCTGTAGGAAGTCTTACAGTCAGTGGTTACCCTCCCACTGGGGTGTGGCTTCTTATACTATTTATACCGATGTAAAGCATGCATCCGACCACGTTTCCGGCTGTAGAATTCGGTTTCTGATCTCCATTCCAGCAGAGGATTCTGATTTGTGAGTCTACCCCTAAATAAATAAGCATCTATTTCTCAATTCTAAGCTAGTGTGGGATTTCTTTAAAGGGTCCTTTTTCAAAGGCATGTACTTCCAAGTATTGGAATTAAAGGTGTGAGTCACCACTCACTGGCTCTGAGTCTCTTTTAGACTGGATCAATCTTGTTAAGCCCAGGGTGCCTTGAAGTCACAGAGATTCGTCTACTTCTACCTCTGCTCCCAAGTGCTGAGATTACAGATGTGTGCCATCAATACCTGGCCTCTATGGCTATTTCTTCACTCTGATCTTCAGGTTAGCTTTATTTGTTAAATCACAAACAAAACATCACCACACATTAATCACTATCAGGAATACTTGCTACGTATTTGTTTATTTTTCTTCTGTTTCTACTCTCATTCAAAAAGTCATGATATGACATGACTTCTATGTCATGTCATGATAGTTTGTCAATGGTCACATTCCAAGTAGTTAACACAATGTCTGGGACACGGTAAGTACTCAATGGATTATCATCATAAATTAGCTAAAATAAAGAACAAAAGATTTTCCAAGTTTGCTACATCGTGATGAACTTTTCCAAGGCCCTAAAGCAACCAACACTTTTTGCAACATGTGAGAACAAATGCAGCTACTTTCCCACGCTTCCATCAATCCTACATAATATCGATCTTTTGACCACTTATTTGTTGTCAAAAAAGACAGGTACACTTTTTATCAAATCGTTAGTCAAGTTCTAATTTATAATGAAAATGCATATTTAAATGACTTGGTTATAGTCCTAAGGGACACAGTATATAGAAAGAAGGCAAGCAAAACCAAAGCAGATAATTAGAACTGCTCAAGTTAGTATTCTCAAGAGTTCATGCTTGCGCTTTTTCAGACCAACAATTAAAATGCAAATGAAATACATCTTCAAGAAGACCCGACAAATGCAGCCGTTCCTCAGATCAAAACAGCCTCTCTCAGTCAACACCACCCATGCATGAAAAAAGCAGCTTTGGGACTGGTCTGAAAGAGAAAAACAAGGGCCAGCGAGAGAATTGTGCATTGTGACGGCTCTCCTGCAGTTCCTTCAAGAATGCTCTTTCATGGCAGATAGGGAGAAATCAGACGCAAGAGGCACTCCGCTACGATTTACAGCAGACTTTAGCACAGATTCTCATGAGAGATAAATGAGAATATGCAAGGAAAGAAAGGATGTGGCAAGCTGACAACAGCCTTCCCAAAGCACGGAAAGCAAAGGCTAGAGGGATGCAAAATCAGCCTGTTGAGCAGTCCTAGAAAATGGCAAAAAAAAAAAAAAAAACAATGAGAAATGGCATAGAAACCAAAATAGGGCAGTCTCAAGGCTGAAATATTATAAGATATAGAATTCTCAACATTCAGGTATCATTGCCATCTGCAGTTAAGAAATGGCAGCTGGATCGATTTTTACATGCCCCTTAGTTAATAAACGCGTACATGAGCAACATTCATGCTATCGGCCATTCTTTTCAAGTTATTAGTTCCTCTCATATTTTATAGGATTTTAAAAAGTAAAATATGTGCTTCTCTAAGTTATAAATTATAGATGCTGTATGAAAAGCGTGATTGTAAGAGCCAAAAGCCCAGGATGCTTGATTCTAGATAGTGCTACTGAGACTTGACAAGGGAAAATGCACCCATGAAACCTCAACAATAGTGTTGCCTGATTAAGACTGGCATTACCAGTTGCCATGCCAACATAGACAAGGGAAGTTTCTTATGTCCCCCCCCATGAAGAGCTACCGAGGGTCAATAGAGAATCAGCTTCTTTCAGGCATGAACTCTCACATAGGCTATCCAATCCCATTTTAAGCCTATGCACATGAATTTAGTAGGTTCTGTGTGCATGTATGCATATATGTATAATGCATATATGTAAGTAAATATGTATAACAATTGGGAAGGGGAGAAGAGAAACAGAACGAGTTGGAAAGTCGGAAGGAGTGGACTGATGTAGATATAGTACTCAGGTATGAAATTCTAAATATAATTTTATATACATATATTATGCATATATACACACGTATATGCATATATATAATTTCAGAAATAAAACACATTATTCATTTGAGAGACAGAACTTAAGTCAGAAGTAGAGCCAGTAAAAATACAAAATACTGCCAGACTTCAGAAAATGGCATCAGTTCAGCGATGTTGGCAACAGATGGCAAATTCAGGGCAATGGCAGCTAATGCAAAAATAATTACTTCTCCAGCCAGGAGCCAAGCGAGGGAACGTGTTCTGAGAAACAAGCATTCTGGTCACTGCAAGGGGAAAGGAGATACACACATAAATAAGATGAGAAAAATAATCAAATCCACAGTAGCAAGGAAAGGTCACTGAGAACAAAAACATTATATTGAACGGAATGAGAAAAGAGAAAAGGCATTTCAGATGTGGTTACTAGGAATAAATGTCTATAAAAATAATTCAATAATATAAATGACAATCTTTAAAGCAGCATTGCTAGACCTTATGCTAAGTGCTTTCCCAAGTATATTCTCATTCAACTCATGCTACCACTGTGACCTCCGTTTGATTATTAATCATATTTCACAAAGAGAAGACTAAAGGATAAAGACATTCTTTCTCTTTCAGAATCCTGCCACTTGTAGTCAGTAGAGCCAAGGTTCACTTGTGAGCCCCAAGCCCTGGATACCATACATGGCATTAGATCAAATGATGCTTCTACTCGTCTGAAAAGCACCTTAGCTCTCTTACTGAAAGTAGCCAACTATGTGAGCATGCTGCACGATAGGGAGCTACTCAAAAACTCAGACATCCACACATTTAATGAGCACTTAATGAACAATAATCACTGGAATAAAAACTGGAAAGAAAACACTTTAATTGCAGGACAAGGAAAGCCCACAGTGCACTATGGAATAAGACATATAAACATCCAATCATGAGAAACCAGGTACAACTGACACAATCACAAACATATATGTCCAAAGTGTAAAACTGGAAAGAAAACATTTTAATTGCAGAGCAAGGAAAAACTACCATTCACTATGGAATAAGATATAAAAGCAGACAATCATAATACATCAGTTACAAGGGACACTGATAAGTCCACAGTATAAAACATCAGAGAATTACAATGAGATTCTATTATAATTTTTTCTCAAGCATAGATGAGAAGATAAGGAAGGTAAAAATTACTGAAAATAAACTATATGAATTAAATATAACTAAAGAAATTATATATATACCAAAATACAAGGAAAAAACATTCAAATATGGTACAGACAATGACAGATGAATCTGCCTATATTTTAAAAGTATGAAATAACTACTGATGTGGGATTTCCCTCTGTGTGCTGTGATTACCATTAATCAGTAAAAAAAATGCTTTGGTAGCAAGGAAGAACTTAGGTAGGCAGGGAAAGCTAGGCTGAATGCTGGGAGAAAGAAGGGCAGAGTTAGAAAGACACCATGGAGCCGCTGCCAGAGTCAGCCATACCGAAACTGCCAGTAGGCCACAGCCACAGGGCGATATACAGATTAATAGAAATGGGTTAAGTTAATGTGTAAGAGTTAGCCATTAAAACGCTAGAGCTAACAGTATTAAAAACAGCTTGGTATTGGCATAAAAACAGAGAAGTCGACCAATGGAATCGAATAGAAGACCCTGACATTAACCCACAAACCTATGAGCACCTGATTTTCGATAAAGGAGCTAAAAGTATACAATGGAAAAAAGAGAGCATCTTCAACAAATTGTGCTGGCAAAACTGGGTGTCAACTTGTAGAAGAATGAAAAGAGATCCATATCTATCCATGCACAAAACTCAAGTCCAAATGGATTAAAGACCTCAATATCAGTCTGAACACACTGAACCTGATAGAAGAGAAAGTGGGAAGTACTCTACAACACATGGGCACAGGAGACCACTTCCTACGTATAACCCCAGCAGCACAGACATTAAGGACCTCATTGAATAAATGGGATCTCCTGAGACTGAGAAGCTTCTGTAAAGCAAAGGACACTTTCGCTAAGACACAAAGGCAACCCACTAACTGGGAGAAGATCTTCACCAACCCCACAACGGAAAAAGGTCTGATCTCCAAAATATATAAAGATCTCAAGAAACTAGACCGTAAAAGGCTAATCAACCCAATTATAAAATGGGGCATTGAGCTGAACAGAGAATTCTCAACAGAAGAACTTCAAATGGCCAAAAGACACTTAAGGTCATGCTCACCTTCCTTAGCGATCAGGGAAATGCAAATCAAGACAACTTTAAGATACCATCTTACACCTGTCAGAATGACTAAAATAAAAAACACCAATGATAGTCTTTGCTAGAGAGGTTGTGGAGAAAGGGGTACACTCATCCATTGCTGGTGGGAATGCAATCTTGTGCAACCACTGTGGAAGTCAGTGTTTCGGTTTCTCAGGAAATTCGGGATCAACTTACCCCTGGACCCAGCAATACCACTCTTGGGAATATACCCAAAAGAGTCCTTATCATACAACAAAAGTATATGCTCTACGATGTTCATAGCAGTATTGTTTGTGATAGCCAGAACCTGGAAACAACCTAGATGCCCTTCAATGGAAGAATGGATGAAGAAAGTATGGAATATATACATATTAGAGTACTACTCAGCAATAAAAAACAAGGACTTCTTGAATTTTGCATGCAAATGGATGGAAATAGAAAACACTATCCTGAGTGAGGTAAGCCAGACACAAAAAGAGGAACTTGGGATGTACTCACTTCTATTTGGTTTCTAGCCATAAGCCAAGGACATTGAGCCTATAATTAGTGATCCTAGAGAAGCTAAATAAGGAGAACCCCAAGAAAAACATATAGGCATCCTCCTGAATATTAACCTTCAGCAAGCGATGAAAGGAGACAGAGACAGAGACCCACATTGGAGCACCGGACATAATTCTCAAGGTCCAAATCAGGAGCAGAAGGAGAGAGAGCACGAGCAAGGAACTCAGGACTGCAAGGGGTGCACCCACACACTGAGACAATGGGGATGTTCTACTGGGAACTCACCAAGACCAGCTGGCCTGGGTCTGGAAAAGCCTGGGATAAAACCGGACTCTCTGAACATAGCGGACAATGAGGACTACTGAGAACTCAAGAACAATGACAATGGGTTTCTGATCCTACTGCACGCACTGGCTTTGTGGGAGCCTAGGCAGTTTGGATGCTCAACTTGCTAGACCTGGATGGAGGTGGGGGTTCCTTGGACTTCCCACAGGACAGGGAACCCTGATTGCTTTTCGGGCTGGGGGGGGGACTTAATTGGGGAAGGGGGAGGGAAATGGGAGGCGGTGGAGGGGAAGAGACAGAAATCTTTAATAAATAAATAAATTTAAAAAAAAAAGCTAGAGCTAGAGCTAAGCAGTGATTTAAATAATACATTTTTCTGTGTAATATTATGGGCCTAAGCGGCCAGGAACCAACAAGTGGCCTCCTCCTACAAACTACTTACAGGTATGTTTGGTGAGTGGGAGGATGAACCTCGGTCACTTTGGAAATGAGTGAAGACTTTAAAATAAAGTGTAAACAGACTTTTACACAAGCAATATCCATGGGAATTTAGCTTAGTTGTTCTTAAGAACCTATATACAGCATATTGGAATTGAACAATGAGTCAAACAATTGGTGATTTGAGGTGCTGAGTTGTTCTTTACTAGCGTGTCAGACAAGCAAGTGGCAATGGGTAGAGCTGGAGGGATCAGCCTGAACTTTCATTTGACTTGGTACAATACAGGTGAAAATTATATGTATAAATATATATAAAATATTATATAGAGAAAGGAATACACACACATAATACAAATACTTATTTACCAGCTGTAGACATATCCAAGAAACAACACACCAAATAGTGATGACCATACTTAAAACTCAAGTCTTGGTTTCCAATATGATCTCTAACAAAAAGAAAAGGTAATATTTGTAGAATGTCTACTTCTAGAACTGAAGCAAAAATATATACAAGATGATTCTAGAGGGTCTTGTTCTAATAAGCTTATAACATAAAATATAAGGTTGAACATGACCAAAGGAAAACAAAGAAGCTGCTTCAAGGAGTTCAAAAGCAGGGAAAATCTAAGCCCTAGTACAGTTCCATTAGATTATAACTCAATATATAAAATGGATGTAAAATTTGTAATTACTTTTAATATTTATTCATAGTCTTATATGTAATAAATAGATGATGAAAGTAGAAAAAGACAAATAATTCATGAAGTTATCCCATTCTCAAAGAAGTAAATCTGAACAAAGTTTTGTCCTTAAATTGCATACCATACATAAGACTCCCATGAAGTGGGAAAAGAAGATCTACTTTTAGTGAGAAGCCCCACAGACGCTGCTCCAGCCTCTCAACCAAGGTTAGTGTCAAATGTTAATGTGTCAGTGTTACGCACTCTTCATGTGATAGGGTGACAATGTACTTTGCTTTTCACAGCTTTTCTCTCAAATACTCATAATCCGAGCCTAATTGTTATGGATCTACAATATATAATTAGAGCAGGAGGCTGTGCTAGAAAATGAGTGTACTCAAAACCACTAACATCATCAAAAATAAGTCAATGCGGAGAAACTACCAGAGTCAAGAGGAATCTAGGTAGGCAGGGCGAATCCTCAGTGTGATCCTTCAAGACTGTAAGAACTAGAGACAAAACCCACCCACAGAGATCTTTGTGAAACCCAGAACCCAGTTAAACTTAGTGTATCAGTGTTAGCATATTCATTTGCCACATGAATGCAAGGTAGTAAAAAGGAACGAAAACAGGAGAACTAGGAAACTGTAGTTTCAGAGGTTTTATTCAAAATCAATAACAACCACAAATAGTAAAAAGAATTCACAAACCATGAGCAGGAAGAGCAAACACTTTTTCAAAGATGAGCATTTTAACAAAGCAGAACGAATCCCCTTGATACATGTGTTTGAATGGTAACTGAAGCATCCTAAAAACCTACACATGAGAGTGATAGGTGTTTCACCCCAGAGTGTAGGAAGATTACGAGGACAGAACTACATTTCAGCAAATCCTCAGAAGTAGAACTTTTGAAAAGAAATAAGAGTTTCAGGATGAAACAATCTGACCTTTCTACAGTGGAGAGAATTGGTGTTATTAAAAAACAAGATGATCTCACAGAATGTCGCCCCCTCTCTCAATTTCAAGAAGGCTCTGTCACATTTTTTCTTACCAAAACTTTCAAAAATATGGCCCTGAAATGGACTACCAACAGCTAAATAGGTTGTGATCAATTTTCACAGCAATTGAACAAAATAGCCTCGTAGAATCTTAGGCCTGGCCAAAATCACCAGGGTCAGCCCTTCATTGTGAAGAAACAGAAACCAGAAAAATAAGGTGTCTTGCTCATTGAAGTATGTCCTAGCCCACTTTTCTTTAACCCCGGGGCCATGCATTTTCTTGTATGTACCTGCAATGACAAACAGCTGGTCCACATTATTTTCTCTGTCCTCCCCAGAAATTTCTTCTGCTTCTCTAACCCCTCTCCAGCCCATTAGTAATGTCTGTCTGTCACAACAGGTTTTCTTACTGTATGGATAGGAAATCAAAAACAGCCTTCCACACCATACCACATGTACCTCCTTCCCAAGAAGGAGCACACGGGAGGGAAATTAATTCCTGAAAGACAAAAAGATTTTCAAGTACAAAGCATCAATGCCCCGAGGTGACAAGTTAGTACTGAAACGGCTTCACATTACCTCACACCATAAGAAACTCAGAAACTTCATTAAAGTAATGTTTGCTTAATCAACTGGAACCAATTAAAAGTAATCAGATAAAAAAGTGATCCATATCTTTTCCTATATTAATTCAATCTGGATGAGAAGAAATTATGATAAATCAATCACTTCAATGGGAGTTGGTTTATAAAAGGTTAGCTTTTTCTAGCCTATTAATTTTAAAAGTAAAATGAAGAGAAACCACAACAGCAGTTCAATTTAAATAAAAGTACAGCTTGGAAATTCAGAATAATCAGACACTGAGTAGAGCCGGCTATTGTTCCAACTTAGATTCTAATTAGATTTCTTCAATCTAAGATTATATGCATTCTATAAACTTGCAAATTTAACAATTATCTATAAAAGAAAAAATACTCTCCCTTTAAATAACTTGAGAGTTTTCTTCTGGAGCTAAAAATATAAGCAACAGATACAAAAATGTTAAAAATGAAGAAAAAATGCCTAAATGAAATGCACTTAGAAATGAGGGAAAGATTGCACTTATATAAAGTGTTTCAAATCTGCATCATTTGACCAAGAACTTCAAACATATTCAACTTTCAAAACCTAAAGAAGAGAAAGAAAATGTGACAATGTCAACAGCCGATAGCAAGCCAGAGGAACTTCATACTACTGTAATGCTTCAGAAACCAGAAAATCTGACGTCTGGAGCTAAAGAAATCTTTCCACTGACATACACTGGATCTTGTGTTTTGCATTTGTGTGGCACTCCCAGGGGGTGGGTACTTGTCCAAAGGCATGGGTTAACTGGACCTGCCTGCTCACTCAGGGCCTGCCTCCCCTTTTTGGGAGTCATCCCTCCTGTCTTCAGAGCCGGGTGACTGCCATACTTTCCCCAGTATGAAACCTGAGCTTCTCACCAGCGTGTTCTTGGTCCCATTAAACTGCTCCAGTCACCTTTCCATTCCTGTGATTAACAATATGACCAAAAGCATCTTTGCGAGGAAGGTCTTTATTATACTTCCAGTTAACAGCGCATAGAGAAGGAACTGAAACAGGTACCATGAAGAAATGCTTCTTATTGGCTCCATCCCCATGGCTCGCTGAGCTTGTGTTTTTATACCACCTAGGACCTTTAACCAGCCCTGGTTACATTTCAGGTCCTGTGAGAAACAGTATGACCAAAAGCACTTTGGGGAGGAATGGGTTTATACTTCCAGTTAACAATACATGGAGCAGGGACCTGGAGGCAGGAACTGAAACAGGTACCATGAAGAATCGTGTCTTATTGGCTTCATCACCATGTCTAACTCAGCTTGCTGTTTAATACAACCAAGGACCTACCCAGAAAAGGTAACACCCTCAATGTGCTGGGCTCTCCCACACCAATCAGTTAAGATATTTCCCTACAAAACCAATCTGATAGAGGCATTTTCCCTACTTCCCAGATGACCCTGGCTTGTGTTAAACTGACAAAATTATCTAACCGCGCAGATCCTAAAAGTCAAAACATTTTATTATAGGAACTGTATTTTGTCAGAGAGAAGCTAGTTGTTTCTAATTTGAACCAGCTGATCTAAACCAGAATACAGCTTTTATTCTTTTTCCTCCCAAGAGAAACAGCAAGCAATATGTCTTTTTCATATGCAGATATAGAAAAGTCAAGCAGGACGCACAGAGGCGCAGCGGCGGCGGCGCCAGACGCACAGAGGCGCAGCGGCGGCGGCGCCAGACGCACAGAGGCGCAGCGGCGGCGGCGCCAGACGCACAGAGGCGCAGCGGCGGCGGCGCCAGACGCACAGAGGCGCAGCGGCGGCGGCGCCAGACGCACAGAGGCGCAGCGGCGGCGGCGCCAGACGCACAGAGGCGCAGCGGCGGCGGCGCCAGACGCACAGAGGCGCAGCGGCGGCGGCGCCAGACGCACAGAGGCGCAGCGGCGGCGGCGCCAGACGCACAGAGGCGCAGCGGCGGCGGCGCCAGACGCACAGAGGCGCAGCGGCGGCGGCGCCAGACGCACAGAGGCGCAGCGGCGGCGGCGCCAGACGCACAGAGGCGCAGCGGCGGCGGCGCCAGACGCACAGAGGCGCAGCGGCGGCGGCGCCAGACGCACAGAGGCGCAGCGGCGGCGGCGCCAGACGCACAGAGGCGCAGCGGCGGCGGCGCCAGACGCACAGAGGCGCAGCGGCGGCGGCGCCAGACGCACAGAGGCGCAGCGGCGGCGGCGCCAGACGCACAGAGGCGCAGCGGCGGCGGCGCCAGACGCACAGAGGCGCAGCGGCGGCGGCGCCAGACGCACAGAGGCGCAGCGGCGGCGGCGCCAGACGCGGCGCAGCGGCGGCGGCGCCAGACGCGGCGCAGCGGCGGCGGCGCCAGACGCGGCGCAGCGGCGGCGGCGCCAGACGCGGCGCAGCGGCGGCAGCAGCACGGCGGCGGCGCCAGACGCGGCTGAGCGGTGGCCAGACCCAAGCAGCTGGGACAGGCTGCAATAAGGAGAGCAGATCGCCCTACTACAATTGAATCAAAGAGGTAGGCCTTTGGTTGGCCAGGTCACTGGCACAAGGGGAGCCTGGTCCTGTCCTGAAGATCCTTCGGAGGGGTGAGAGGGTTCTTGGCCTGCAGCAGGAACCACAAAAGAGAGTGAGGGCATTTTGTAAGCGGAGCCCTTGGCCAGCAGGGAAACCTGATCCGGTTTCTAAAGGATCCATTGGATAGGATCAATAGGAGGAGATGGGCAGGCGCCAAGGCAAGAACTCACCCAATAATCCGAAAAACAACATGAAAACATCAGAACCCAATGATCTTACAACAGAAGTATTTGAACAACCTAACACAGAAGAAGTGGAAAAAATCGACTTTATGAAGATAATAGAGTCCCTTAAACAACATGTAAAAAATGCCCTTATAGAAATGGATGAGAAGTACAACAAAAAGTTTGAAGAAATGAGTAAATACGTACATGATACCCTGGGAAACCAAGAAAAAACCATCAAACAGGTAATGGAAACAGTTCAAGAATTGAAAACTGAAATGAAGGCAAAGAAGAAAATACAAACTGAGGACCAGCTGGATATGGAAAATCTAGGCCAACGAGCTGAGTCTACAGAAACAAGCATAATCAATAGAATCCAAGAGCTAGAAGAAAGACTCTCAGATGCTGAGGACACCATAGAGAAAATAAACGAACAGATCAAAGAAAACAGCAAAGCCAACAAATTCTCAACACAAAACATTCAGGAACTATGGGACACAATAAAAAAACCAAACCTAAGAATAATAGGAATAGAAGAAGGAGAAGAGTCACAGCTCAAAGGCTCAGAAAATATTTTCAACAAAATTATGGAAGAAAACTTTCCCAACTTAAAGAAAGATATTCATTTAAATATTCAAGAAGCATACAGAACACCAAACAGACTGGATCAAAGAAAAACATCTCCTCGCCATATAATAATCAAAACACAAAATATACAGGTTAAAGAAAGAATATTAAGAGCTGCAAAAGAAAAAGGGCAAGTAACTTATAAAGGTAAACCGATCAGACTTACACCTGACTTCTCGATGGAAACTATGAAAGCCAGAAGGTCCTGGATAGAGGTTCTGCAGAAGCTAAGAGACCATGGATGCAAACCCAAACTACTATACCCAGCCAAGCTATCGTTCACTATCAACGGAGAAAACAAGACATTCCAGGATAAGAACAAATTTAAACAATACGTAGCCACAAATCCAGCCCTACAGAAAGTAATAGAAGGAAAATCGCAACCCAAGGAATCCACCACTGCCAACACTGCCTACAATAACCCAGGCATCTAATGGCCCTTCACGAGCACATCTCAAAGAAAGGAGACACACAATCTCTACTACCAAAAGCAATAAGAATAACCGGAGTAAACAACCACTGGTCATTAATATCACTTAATATTAATGGGCTCAATTCACCTATAAAAAGGCACAGGCTAAAAGATTGGATACGAAAACAGGATCCAACATTCTGCTGTTTGCAAGAAACACATCTCAACCACAAAGACAGGCACCTACTCAGAGTAAAGGGTTGGGAAAAGGTGTTTCAAGCAAATGGTCCTAAGAAAAAAGCAGGTGTGGCCATACTAATTTCTAACAAAACTGACTTCAAACTAAAATCAATCAGAAGAGACCGAGACGGTCACTTTATACTCATAACAGGAACAATTCATCAGGAGGACGTCTCAATCCTGAATATATACGCCCCCAATATAAAAGCACCTACTTATGTAAAAGAAATATTACTAGAACTCAAGGCAGACATCAAACCACACACACTAGTAGTAGGAGACTTCAACACACCTCTCTCTCCAAGGGACAGGTCAATCAGACAGAAACCTAATAGAGAATTAAGAGAATTATTGGAGGTAATGAAGCAAATGGACTTAACAGACATCTATAGAACATTCCACCCAAATAGGAAAGAATATACCTTCTTCTCTGCAGCTCATGGAACCTTCTCAAAAATTGACCACATACTCGGAAACAAAGGAAACCTCCACAGATACAAAAAAATCTCAGTGTCCACCTGTGTCTTATCAGATCATCACGGATTAAAGTTAGAAGGCAACAACCACGCTGCCCCCAAAAAACCGACAAACTCATGGAAACTGAACAGTCAACTACTGAACCACGCCTGGGTCAAGGAAGAAATCAAGAAAGAAATTAAAGTCTTCCTTGAATTTAATGAAAATAAAGGGACAACATACTCAAACCTATGGGACACAATGAAAGCAGTGCTAAGAGGAAAGTTCATAGCACTAAGTGCCCACTTAAAGAAAACGGAGAATGCATACATTGGGGACTTAAAAACACACCTGAAAGCTCTAGAAAAAAAAGAAGCAGACGCGCCCAGGAGAAGTAGAAGACTGGAAATAATAAAACTGAGGGCTGAAATCAACAAAATAGAAACACAGAAAACAGTCCAAAGAATCAATGAAACAAAAAGCTGGTTCTTGGAGAAAATCAACAAGATCGACAAACCCCTATCCAAACTAATTAAACGACAGAGAGAGAACACGCAAATAAATAAGATCAGAAATGAAAAGGGGGACATAACCACAGACACAGAGGAAATTCAGAGAATCATTAGATCTTACTACAAAAGCCTGTATGCCACAAAACTGGAAAATACAAAAGAAATGGACATTTTTTTAAATAAGTATCATATACCAAAGCTAAACCAAGACCAGGTGAATGATCTAAATAGACCGGTTTCTCGCGAAGAATTAGAAATGGTTATCAAAAATCTCCCTTCGAAAAAAAGCCCAGGACCAGATGGTTTCAATGCAGAATTCTACCAGAACTTCCAAGAAGAATTAATACCTATACTCCTTAAGGTATTTCACAATATAGAATCAGAAGAGTCATTGCCAAATTCCTTTTATGAAGCTACAGTTACCCTGATACCAAAACCACAAAAAGACCCAACCAAGAAAGAGAATTACAGACCGATCTCACTCATGAACATCGACGCAAAAATCTTCAATAAAATAATGGCAAACCGAATCCAAGAACACATAAGAAAAATTATCCATTATGATCAAGTAGGCTTCATCCCAGAGATGCAGGGCTGGTTCAACATACGCAAATCTATCAATGTAATCCACCATATAAATAAACTGAAAGAAAAAAACCATATGATCATTTCACTAGATGCGGAAAAAGCATTCGACAAAATTCAACACCCCTTTATGATAAAGGTCTTGGAGAGAATAGGGATACAAGGGTCCTACCTAAATATAATAAAAGCTATTTACAGCAAGCCAACAGCTAACATTAAATTGAACGGAGAAAAACTCAAAGCCATCCCACTAAAATCAGGAACACGACAAGGATGTCCACTCTCGCCATACCTCTTCAATATAGTGCTTGAAATTCTAGCAATAGCAATAAGACAACATAAGGAGATCAAGGGGATTCGTATTGGAAAGGAAGAAGTTAAGCTTTCGTTATTTGCAGATGATATGATAGTGTACATAAGCGACCCCAAAAATTCTACCAAAGAACTCCTACAGCTGATAAACAGCTTTAGTAACGTGGCAGGATACAAGATCAACTCCAAAAAATCAGTTGCCTTCCTATACACCAAGGATAAGGAAGCAGAGAGGGAAATCAGAGAAGCATCACCTTTCACGATAGCCACAAATAGCATAAAATACCTTGGGGTAACCCTGACCAAGGAAGTGAAAGATCTACTTGACAAGAACTATAAGTCTTTGAAGAAAGAAATTGAAGAAGACACCAGAAAATGGAAAGACCTCCCTTGCTCTTGGATTGGGAGGACCAACATAGTAAAAATGGCAATTCTACCAAAAGCAATCTATAGATTCAATGCAATCCCCATCAAAATCCCATCAAAATTCTTCACAGATCTGGAGAAGACAATAATCAACTTTATATGGAAAAACAAAAAACCCAGGATAGCCAAAACAATCTTATACAATAAAGGATTGTCTGGAGGCATTACCATCCCTGACTTCAAACTCTATTACAGAGCTACAGTATTGAAAACAGCTTGGTATTGGCATAAAAACAGAGAAGTCGACCAATGGAATCGAATAGAAGACCCTGACATTAACCCACAAACCTATGAACACCTGATCTTCGATAAAGGAGCTAAAAGTATACAATGGAAAAAAGAGAGCATCTTCAACAAATGGTGCTGGCAAAACTGGATGTCAATCTGTAGAAGAATGAAAATAGATCCATATCTATCACCATGCACAAAACTCAAATCCAAATGGATTAAAGACCTCAATATCAGTCCGAACACACTGAACCTGATAGAAGAGAAAGTGGGAAGTACTCTACAGCACATGGGCACAGGAGACCACTTCCTATGTATAACCCCAGCAGCACAGACACTAAGGGCATCATTGAATAAATGGGACTTCCTGAGGCTGAGAAGCTTCTGTAAAGCAAAGGACACTGTCACTAAGACAAAAAGACAACCCACTGACTGGGAGAAGATCTTCACCAACCCTGCAACTGACAAAGGTTTGATCTCCAAAATATATAAAGAACTCAAGAAACTAGACCGTAAAAGGCTAATCAACCCAATTATAAAATGGGGCACTGATCTGAACAAAGAATTCTCAACAGAAGAACTTCAAATGGCCAAAAGACACTTAAGGTCATGCTCAACTTCCTTAGCGATCAGGGAAATGCAAATCAAGACAACTTTAAGATACCACCTTACACCTGTCAGAATGGCTAAAATCAAAAACACCAATGATAGCCTTTGCTGGAGAGGTTGTGGAGAAAGGGGTACACTCACCCATTGCTGGTGGGAATGCAAACTTGTGCAACCACTCTGGAAAGCAGTGTTTCGGTTTCTCAGGAAATTCGGCATCAACCTACCCCTGGATCCAGCAATACCACTCTTGGGAATATACCCAAGAGAGGCCCTATCATACAACAAAAGTATATGCTCAACTATGTTCATGGCAGCATTGTTTGTAATAGCCAGAACCTGGAAACAACCTAGATGCCCTTCAACGGAAGAATGGATGAAGAAAGTATGGAATATATACATATTAGAGTATTACTCAGCAGTAAAAAACAAGGACTTCTTGAATTTTGCATACAAATGGATGGAAATAGAAAACACTATCCTGAGTGAGGTAAGCCAGACCCAAAAAGAGGAACATGGGATGTACTCACTCATATTTGGTTTCTAGCCATAAATAAAGGACATTGAGCCTATAATTCATGTTCCTAGAGAAGCTAAATAAGGTGAATCCAAAGACAAACACATAGGCATCCTCAGGAATATTAACCTTCATCAGGCGATGAAAGGAGACAGAGACAGAATCCCACACGGGAGCACCAGACAGAAATCTCAAGGTCCAAATCAGGAGCAGAAGGAGACGGAGCACGAGCAAGGAACTCAGGACCACGAGGGGTGCACCCACACACTAAGACAAGGGGGATGTTCTATTGGGATCTCACCAAGGCCAGCTGGCCTAGGTCTGAAAAAGCATGGGATAAATCCAGACTAGCTGAACATAGCGGACAATGAAGAATACTGAGAACTCAAGAACAATTGCAGTGGGTTTTTGATCCTACTGCACGTACTGGCTTTGTGGGAGCCTAGGCAGTTTGAATGCTCACCTTAGGAGACCTGGATAGAGGTGGGCAGTCCTTGGGCTTCCCACAGGTCAGGGAACCCTGATTGCTCTTCGAGCAGATGAGGGGGGGGGGACTTGATCGGGGGAGGGGGAGGGAAATGGGAAGCGGTTGTGGGGACGAGGCAGAAATTCTTAATAAATAAATAAATTAAAATAAAAAAAAAAAAAAAAAAAAAAAAAAAAAAATATTCCCTCTTCCAGTCTAAAGAATATGATTATGAGCCATGAGTTTCAAAATTAAGCATTAAATTTAAAAGACAAGTTTTTCCCAAAAAAAAAAAAAAAAAAAAAAAAAAAAAAAAAAAAAAAGAAAAGTCAAGCAAGTGAAGTCAATCAAAGAAGAGCCATAGTATGAGGAGTTCCCAAGGTGGCAAGAGAGATAGATGGCTCAGTGGTGAAATAGTGTGCTTCCAATTCTGTTTCTCCCACCTGTCAAGAGTGTCCTCTGAGACAGTGCCCCCCTAACAGCTCTCTCATTTCTTTAGCTCTGCTGCGAGTCAGAAAAGTAAGAAAGTTCGGTAAAATCCCTGAAGCCCCCCTTAAGCATTCTCCATAGCATCCTTTGGAGATTTTAAATAACAGCTTTTCCTTTGTGTATTTTAGGGTCGCTCTGCTTTTCCTAATACCTGCCTGCACACGTGTTATACAAAACCTAGGCTATGTTCACAGTCTCCTTGAAAATTCCAAGCCTCATGGTTTCCTACCCCATTCAGAAGTATTACTTGCAGAATTGAAGGAGATAATAACCATTCTACAATGTGCTGATTGTTGAGAGTCCACAGCTCTTCCTCTCTTGTCTAAGCTCACTCCTTTACAGCTAGGCTAGGAACTTAAGAACTGAATTTCCCATGCTCCTTTGCCAACAGGATACAGATGGAAAGTCTGTACCAATGTGTGTGCGTCTAGAAGAGAGAATAATCATTCCACTCTTGTGGTAGTGGATGGCAATTATATGATCCTTTTCAGAGAGTTTTGCAATGGTCTTTGGGTATTTCTCTCTGAATCACCTGACTATTTTCTTAGGTTTTGTGTAAGGTCTCTGTGTGTAAAATTAAATAAACACTCACATATAAATGTTTAATAAATTTTAAATTAAATATATATTAAATATATAGAATATATATTTTAGCATGGGCAGAACTAGCTATTCACTGACCTTAGAACTCTGTTCTAAGATGAAAACCTTTCCAAGCCAATTAAATTGTCTTATAAGTACCTAATCCACTGTATGGAATATATTTCCTCTCAAAGTGGCATCAGTTTCCCTGACTGACCCAACTAATAAATATACACATTATTCATTATACTTCCTGACACACACAAATGGGACTGTCAATAAATTTGTAACAATAGTAGTGGACACAGCCACAGCATAAGCAGAATACTAAATAAATCCCCACATCTTCTCCCCAAACAGGTTTACTATCTTACAAACTAGAAAAGGTTATTTACAATGGAAATCATAGAGAAATACCACATCGGAATTTAGAGTTGGATTTTGTATTAGTTATTTTTGGTTGTGATAGAATCCCATGACCAAAAGTGACTTATGAGAGGATCTTATTTGGGCCTATGGTTCCAGAAGGAGAGTTCGTAATGGAAGGGAAGACATGTAAATATCCTTTTGTGGTCTGTGGAAAATTTTGCTGGGATTTTGATAAGCATTGCATTGAACTAATAGATTGCTTTTGGTAAGATTTCCATTTTTATTATGTTCATTCTACCTACCCAAGAGAATGGGAGTTCTTTCCACTTTATGTGTCTTCTTCAATTTCTTTTTTCAAAGATTTAAAGTTCTTGTCATAAAAGTCTTCCACTTGTTTGGTTAGAGTTACTCCAAGATATTTTATGCTATTTGTGGCTATTGTAAAGAGTGATGTTTCCCTGATTTCTTTCTCGGCCCATTTATCATTTGTGTAAAGGAAGGCTACTGATTTTTTTTTGAGTTAATCTTGTATTCTGCTACATTACTGAGAGTGTTTCTGAGTTGTAGAAGTTCCTTGGTAGAATTTTTGGGGTCGCTTATATAAACTATCATATCATCAGCAAGCAGTGAGAGTTTGACTTCTTTTCTGATTTGTATCCCCTTGATCTCCTTTTGTTGTCTTATTGCTCTAGCTAGTTCCTCAAGAACTATATTGAATAGATATGGAGAGAGTGGACAACCTTGTCTTGTCCCTGATTTCAGTGGGATCACTGGGAGTTTCTCTCCATTTAGTTTGATGTTGGCTGTTGGCTTGCTGTATATTGCCTTTATTATGTTTAGGTATGTTCCTTGTATCCAAACTCTCTCCAAAACCTTTATCATGAAGGAATGTTGTAATTTGTCGAAGGCTTTTTCAGCATCTAATAAGTAGATCATGTGGTTTTTATTTTTTAGTTTGTTTATATGGTGAATTACATTGACAGATTTTCGTATGTTGAACCGACCCTACATCTCTGGGATGAAGCCGACTTCATCATGGTGAATGATTTTTCTAATGTGTTCTTGGATTTGATTTGCCAATATTTTGAGTATTTTTACATCAATGTTCATGGTGGGATTGGTCTGCAATTCTCTTTCTTAGTAATGTCTTTATGTGGTTTGGGTATCAAGGTAATTGTAGCTTCATAGAAAGAGTTTGACAATGTTCCTTCTGTTTCTATTGTGTGGAACAATTTGAGGAGTATTGGTATTAGTTCTTCTTTGAAAATCTTGTAGAACTCTGAGCTGAAACCATCTGGTCCTAGACTTTTTTTTTTTTTGGTTGAAAGACTTTTAATGACAGTTTCTATTTCTGTAGCAGTTATAGGTCTATTTAATTTTTTAAAATCTGGTCTTTATTTAATTTTGGTAAGTAATATGTTTCAAGAATGTCGTCCATTTCCTTTAAGTTTTCCAATTTTGTGGAGTACAGGTTTTCAAAAAATATGACCTACTGATTCTCTAGATTTCCTCTGTGTCTGTTGTTAATGTTACCTTTTCATTTCTGATTTTATTAATTTGGATATTCTTTCTCTGCCTTTTGGTTAGTTTGGATAAAGGTTTGTCTATTTTGTTGATTTTCTTGAAGAACGAACTCTTTGACTCATTGATTGTATTATTTTCTTTGTTTTTCTTTTGTTGATTTCATATCTCAATTTGATTATTTTCTGCCCTCTGGTTTTCCTGGTTGAGTTTGCTTTTTGTTGTTGTTGTTATTGTTGTTGTTCTAAAGTTTTCAAATATTCTGTTAATTCACTACTGTGGGAGTTTTCCAGCTTCTTTATATAGGCATTCAAAAAAATAATACAATAAAAAAAATGAAGTACAGACTTAAACAGAGAGCTCTCAACAGAGAAATCTACAATGGCTGAAAGACCTTGAGAAAATGCTCAGCATCCTTAGCCATCAGAGAAATGTAAATCAAAATGCTGTGAAATTCCATCTTATACAGGTAAGAATGGCCAAGATTAAAATCACTGATGACAATTTATGCTGGAGAGGTTGTGGAGTAAAGGGAACACTCCTGCATTGCTGGTGGTATTGTAAACTGGTACAGCCCCTTTTGATATCAGAATGGCAATTTCTCAGAAAATTAGGAAACAACCTTCCTGAGACCCAGCAATACCACTTTTAGGTATATACCCAAAGGATGCTCAATAATACCACAGGACATGTGCTCAACTATATTCATAGCAGCATTGTTTGTCATAGCCAGAACCTGGAAACAAGCTAAATGCCCCTCAATCAAAGAATGGATAATGAAAATGTGGTACATTTATACAATGGAGAACTACACAGCAGAAAAAAATAATGACATCTTGATATTTGCAGGCAAATGGATGGATATAGAAGACATCATATTGAGTGAGGTAACCCAGATACAGAAAGACAATTATCAATATAGAAAACATCATATTGAGTGAGGTAACCCAGATCCAGAAAGACAATTATCATATTACTAAGTGGCTTTTAGACATAAAGCAAAGTAAACCAGCCTACAATTCACAATCCCAGAGAACCTAGATAACAATGAGGACCCTAAGAGAGACTTACATGGATCTAATCTACATGGGACATAGAAAAAGACAAGATCTCCTGAGTAAATTGGGAGCATGGGGACCTTGGGAAAAGGTTGAACAGGGAAAGAGAGAAAGGAAAAGGAGCAGAGAAAAAAATGTATAGCTCAAGAAAATCAATAATAAAAAGATGCACAAAAATATAAAAAAAACCTATCTTTTCTCATTTTACATGCCAAATCCAGTTCTTACTCCCTCTGCTTCTCCTGCTTCCTCTACCTTCCCCCATACCCCACTCCCCGTCCCACCCCATCTTCTTTTCAGAGAGGCTAAGACTTCCCATAGGGAGTCAACAAAGTCTAACATATTGTTTTGAGGCAGGATCAAGCTCCCACACACACACACACTATATATCTAGATTGAACAAGATATCCCTCCAAGAAATAATGGGTTCCAAAGAGCCAGAGCAAGCAGTAGGGAAAATCCTGGTCTCACTGCCAGTGGCTCCACAGTTTACCCCAGCCACACAAATACCCATATTTAGATGGTCTAGTTTGGTCTTTTGGAGGCTCCCTTGCTGTCAGACCAGACTTTCTAGGCTCCCATTAGCTCAAGTAAGCTATTTCAGTGGCTATTCATCCACATTATGGTCTTGATCTCTTTGGTTGTATTCTCACTCCTCCCACTCTTCATCTGGACTTTGGGAGCTCAACCCAGGGCTACACTGTGGATCTCATCTGCTTCCATCAGTTGCTGGATATAGGTTCTATGATTACATTTAAGATTATCATCAATCTGACTACAGGGCAAGGCCAGTTCCGGCACCCTCTCTACTATTGCATAGCATCTTAGCTGGGATCATCCTTGTGGATTCCTGGAAATTTCTCTGGTGCCAGGTTTCTTACTAGCCTCATAATGGCTCCCTCCATCAAGATACCTCTTTCCTTGTTCTCCTTTTCTGTCCTTCCCCCATCTCAACCACCCTGTTTCCTCAAGTTCTCCTTCTCCTTCCCCTTTGTCCATCTTCCTCCCCTTCTGTCTTTCCTTCTTCCCCCCAACATCCATGCTCCCAATTATTTCAAGAGATCTTGTCTATTTTCCCTTCCCAAGAGGATCTATGTATGTTTCGCTTAGGGTTCTCCTTGCTACTTAGCTTCTCTAGCGTCGTGGACTATAGGCTTCTCATCTTTTCCTTTATAATTAGGATTCACCTATGAGTGGTTACTTCCTGAAGGACACATCGAGAGTAGTTAGAGCATGATATTTGAGTTAAGACAGACCTGAAGTTGAAATCTTGATACAGTCATTGGAAGTGAAGATTCAGTAGCTTTTGACTGAGTAATATAATCTTCATTGCCCCTGTTTTTAGTAGGCAAAATGAATGGTACTTGTGGAGTGTACATCAAGTTCTCAGTCCATATGATTTATTTATAGAGAGTGCACTTCCAGCTTGCTTCACTTCGTGTGCTTTCCCTTTCTATTCCATTTTATTTTAAAGCAATATCCCTATTAGAAGCTCAGCTCTTAGAGTTAAATTGATTTTTAAGTGACATCGCCTTAAACATGCAAGTAGACAGCAAGAGGAGAAAATAAACATCAGAAGGTAAATTCAGTGTAAACTGAAAGCAATTAAATTATAAAGATTAAATATATTTTCCAAAATTTGATTAAGAATATTGTCAACATTTAACCTTTTGATCTACCATTGTTTTCAGCAGCTGATGGCCAATCATTCCCAGTTTCTCTATAAGGATGAACCTGGAATACCCAGCATGATCCAGCAGTATATGTAAGAGAGAGAGCAGTCAGGTTAGCATCACTGGCAGAGCAACTCTACTTTTAAAGGAAAGGTTAAAAAGATACAACAAACAAAGGGGCTCAGGAAAGTGATTTTTCAATATGCTAATAAATGAGGGTGGGTAAAAGCATAAATAGTAAACTCTAAGTCAGAAACTGTGAGTCACCAAGAATGTGTCTTTGTCTCTTTATGGAAGAAAATAAAAGCATTCCCTTTGTGTTGCTTAAGCGAGAGTGAACTCTTCACTTTGCATTTCCTGTGTCTTCCATCTTCCCTGTCTGTTGTATTGGCCTAAACCTCCGCCTTCTGGAAGGTTGTCTTGGTAAATCTCTCCCTGTGTCTGTAGCTATGTCTGCTTCTGTCTGAGTGCATCTGTGTGTCCCTATGTGTCTTTCTGTTTCTAACAAGGACCAATGCTCTATATATATTTAACAGCACAGAAAATGTCATATGGGAAAGGAATGGGAGATAATTTATAAAAAATTCTGACTGGGTTTTACAAGGGACCAAGTCACTAAATCCAAATGACCTTCAGTAATCCAAATTACAAACAATAGTAGAAACATCACTGTTCATTAGCCAAAAATCATATGCAGTATTCAATATTTGTGATGGATATTCATTTTAAAAGATTGATTTTAACCTCTATTTTTGCTATTTTCAGAAAATGATTATTAGAGCACATCACTGCTCTGGGTGGTGGGCATGAAAAAATGAATAATTTAAGATTGCAGTCAGCAGTTCATTTATAAAAGTTGATTATTTTCCTGCAAAATTCAAGGTGTCCTTTTTTCCTGCTGTGTAGTATTCCATTATGTAAATATACCACATGTTCCTTATCCATTCTTCAGTCGAGAAGCACTTAGGTTGTTTCAAGTTTCTGGCTATGACAAATAAAGCTGCTATGAACATAGTTGAGCATATGTCCTTGTGGCACGATTGAGCATCCTTTGGGTATATACGCAAAAGTGGTATTCCTGGCTTTTGAGGAGGGTTGTTTCCTAATTTTCTGAGAAATCACCACACTGACATCCAAAGAGGTTGTACCAGCTTGCATTCCCACCAGCAATGCAGAAGTGTTCCCTTTTCCCCACAGCCTCTCCAGCATAGCTAGAAAATATTATTTTGAGTGAGGTAACACAGACACCGAAAGACAATAATCACATGTATTCACTCATAGGTGGTTTTTAAACATAAAGCAAAAAAAGCCAGCCTACAAACCACAATCCCAGAAAACTTAGACAACAATGCAGACACTAAGAGAGACTTACATAGATCTAATCTACATGGGAAGTAGAATAAGACAAGATCTCCTGAGTCAATTGGAAGCATGGGGACCTTGGGGAAAAGTTGAAGGTGGAGGGGAGAGGCAGGGAGGAGAGCAGAGAAAAATGTAGAGCTCAATAAATACCAATAAAAAATGTATAAAAAAGAAAAAAGTTGATTATAGGAGAAATCAAGGCAAGTAAGGTTGATTGTTATATTTTTCTCTTAAAGGCTTGTTAAACAGACAGAATACACAGTAGGACAGCAGTCTTAAGTTACTAAAAGCACATTACTAACTGATCTATAAGGCCCAGCAAAATTACTAGTCCCTTCAAATATAAATGATTTTCATCCTAATGCATTGTCAAAAGGAGGTTATTTACCAATCACTCTCAAACTATGACCCACAGTCAATTATGAGCTGTTTTCTAAATGAGCTGAGAAATTTTCTAATACAAAGAAACCCCACTAATCTAATTTATTAGTATGTGATGGACCAAGAATTATACTCAAGATATAGTAGTAAATAAGAGAACAGATCTTTGATCTTATGTATGCATAAAAGGTATAAGAATTATAAATACCATTATGTGCTATGACAATGATATAAGTGCCTTACAGCAAAAAAAAAATCTAGAAGTGCTATAGAAGTATCATCAAGAGAAAAATCTGTGCAAGAAAAGCTTTATCAAGATAGTAATGCATAGGCAATATTCTAAAAGAAAAGAGTTAGAAGTCTTGTGTAGCCAGAAGAAAAATATGCTAGCCAGAGGAGACAACAAGGCAAAGTCAATTTTGAGGAATACAGCAAGGCCTCCTTGACCAATCCTCCCCTTACTAGCCATCTTGGTCTTTCAGGGAAAACAATATATGAACCAGGGAATAAACTAACCTCCTTTCAAAAGCAGTATGCGGGAAGGTTTTCATGCTACAGCATTGCACATTGAGACCTAAACTCTGTATACACTGCTAACTGCTCAGAATGAAAACATGATGAAATTTAAATAAGGGGCGGGTGAACATCTTATCCAGCTATATGCTTACTTCTTCTTGATTCTGAAAGCAGGATACTTATGAATAAATATATTGTATCATAATCACATAATATGGTCTATGCAGCAGACACCCTCACCAGATGACCCATCATGCCAGCCTTTTGTTTTATAGCCTTTAGCCACCTTCCTTTACGACTTTTTGAAAGAGTCCTTGTGTTTTTATTTTGCCCTGAGCACCATAGGACACACAGCCTGCCTACTCATTGACCACCGTGATTAACTGGAATCAGTGTATGAATTCATGTAATTCAATGAGTCTCATGCCTTAATACACTGCGATTGAGAGATTTCTCAAAATCCACTGTCCTGTGTTCTTTTATTCATTCCCCAACATTGAAAAAATATAAAATATGCTTTTAAAGATTTAACTCTAGGTCTCTTGATGACAGTCATGCTGCTTGAGAGTGAGAACAATTCAGAAATCCAACCTAGGGACAAGAAAGATGCTCAGTATTCAGTAACATCACATAAGCACCTCTGAGCAGCCATGACTATTTTTCATCTGTCCCCTCCATGCTTGAACCACATGGACAGGTTACCCAGTTGTTCAAATCAAGCAGAGCCATATATCTATTATTTACAACCAAACCGTTGCTGGCATTAGAATTCTCTTGCCTGTGTGCTGTTAAGGTGGCCTCAATGTGTTTACTGTAGATAAAGGTGACCTGTAAGAGTCTGGCATTTTTTTCCTTTTTCTCCCCAGCTTGTCCCTCTCCGTCTTCTTCTGCAAAATACATGCTTCCTCTGTTCTGACTGCCACACTCTACTCCTGGTTGCATCTTCCTATTAATAATTCTACCTAGAGACCATGCAATCTTCCTTACAGCTGACACAATGCTACTCACAGCCTTCAATACCCAGATGGAATATTCTTTCTCTAAACAGGTATCTCTGTCATCAAAATCATATTCTTCTTCTTCATTTCTTTAAAAGATTATTTTAAATATATATTTGACTAATAATATTACTTATATTCCTAACTAAATTGAGTATAATCCAAAGTTTTCTTTGAATTGCTATGTGACTAAAGTAAATAATGGCACATACTACTCACTAAGAAATATTGTGAATTGAATTATAGAGGCATAGAGAAGAAAAATATCCCAGAGGGCAGAAGGAATCTGACACTAGGAAAAAGAAGCACTTAGTGCTGTGCATCTGAAAAACATTCTTGAACTTTTGCCTACTCGAATCACAATAAGTGATATTAAAATGTCACATTGTACATTGAGGGCTGCCATGCTCCTAAAGCATTGGACATTGAAGCATAGATGTAGTAAGCAAAAGAGGAACTCTATGCAGCCGCCATAGGGCAAGTTGAGGGAGAAGACTGAGAACATCTGCATAGGTTCTGATTCACACATGCAGTCATCATTTCAATTTCTGCCTACTGTTGATCTGCTAAGTATTAGACAACGATCCAGACGTAGACAACACAATCTTGATAAAAGATTACACTCCCTGCCTTTATGAGATTTGTAGAACATTAGAAAAGATAGAACTGAGCTTTTTAAAAAAACTTACATGCATGTAAATGGATGGAAATAGAAAACACTATCCTGAGTGAGGTAAGCCAGACCCAAAAAGAGGAACATGGGATGTACTCACTCATTTTTGGTTTCTAGCCATAAACCAAGGACATTGAGCCTATAATTAGTGATCCTAGAGAAGGTAAATAAGGAGAACCCCAAGAAAAACATATAGGCATCCTCCTGAATATTAACCTTCAGCAGGCAATGAAAGGAGACAGAGACAGAGACCCACACTGGAGCACCGGACATAAATCTCAAGGTCCAAATCAGAAGCAGAAGGAGAGAGAGCATGAGCAAGGAACTCAGTTTGGATGCTCAACTTACTAGACCTGGATGGAGGTGGGGGTTCCTTGAACTTCCCACAGGACAGGAACCCTGATTGCTTTTCGGGCTGGGGGGGGGGGCTTAATTGAGGGAGGGGGAGGGAAATGGGAGGCGGTGGCTGGGAAGAGACAGAAATCTTTAATAAATAAATAAATTAAAAAAAATAAAAAAAACTTACAAAATATGTCTTCTGAGGTTCCAGAAACAGTAAATTTATAGAATAAAAAGTTGGTGTTGAAGAAAGTTTTGAGATGAGGAAAACCTACAGTATAT
This sequence comes from Microtus oregoni, assembly GCF_018167655.1. Lineage (NCBI taxonomy): Eukaryota > Metazoa > Chordata > Mammalia > Rodentia > Cricetidae > Microtus > Microtus oregoni. The sequence goes on from NW_024543086.1 coordinate 7,622,184, forward strand.
ATTAAGATAAATTCTAAAAGAAAAAAGTGAAGCTAAAGAGTAGAAAGAGAGTAAAGGAGAAGGCTGTAAGACCAGAGAGACAAGAGGGAGGTCAGATACGTGGCTCATTAAGGCTGTGTGACAAACTCCAGCCTTACCACAAAACAATGAAAAGTCACTGAAGGGAGACAGTCCGAGTTCCTTCTATTTCTACTTGTAGCTTTTGCTCAGTGGAACTAAAGAAGAGAGACACAGTCCTGTTCATCATTCTGCCATTAGGAAGACATAAAAGTACTGAAAAGAAGACCATATCACTTTGGACATACTCCTGGGACATCTAAGCAAAGAAGCATTTGGAATGGTAAATACAAAGATCGCAAGAAGGTCATCTTTGGATATCCTAATGAAGGATTGTCCCATAGATTTGAGGCGTGAAATCTGGACACACCTGAGATTTCCTGGAAGCATAACTTGGAATGAGAGAAATCCATGAGGAGGTTATTGTTAAGAATTAATTGTAATGTATAAACCACATGTCAAAATCTCTTTTAAACTGTCTGTAAATATTGATGACATTCTTAAACGGATGAACTGGGAAGGTGGTAGTTAGGTTTAGCTTTGTTTTTTTTATGGTTTTTTTTTTAATATTGTCTTTATTTGCCAAATCACTGGAGTTAAATTAGTCTTCTCCAAGGCGTGGTTTTCATCTTGACACAAATGGAATTGTGTTCCTACACCGTTAAAGTCTGCAATAACGTTTAACACAGATAGAACTCTAATGAATAAGAAAACTACTCAGCAGTGCACCCAAATCACTTTCTTTAGCTTCTAAATTTTCTAAAATGCACAGTTAATTACTCAGTAAACCATAATGCCCAATAAAATTAAATAGAAAGCAGCCACATAGTTGTCAATTAGAAAAATCCCCCAGACAAAACAACTGCTTATTTGTCTGACTGTAAAGAAAAGCAAAAAAGGAAGTCCTGCCTATTTCTAAAGAAAATTTTTTTAAGTTTTTGTATTTTGTTTTATTTTACTTTATTCTATTTATGTGCATTTGTGTGAGAATGTCAGATCCCCTGGAACTGGATTTATAGACAGTTGTGAGTGGCCATGTGAGTGCTGAGAATTCAACCTCGGTCTTCTGGAAGAACAGCCAGTGCTCTTAACTGCTGAGCCAACTCTCCATTTCTTTTTTTTTTTTTAATTTATTTTTTTTTTAAAGATTTCTGTCTCTTCCCCGCCACCGCCTCCCATTTCCCTCCCCCTCCCCCAATTTCTAAAGAGCTTTTAAAAGCCATCAACAGAACATATATCAAATATCAAACAAATAATTTATTTTATATCTAAAAATAACAAGATGTACAGAAAAATATTTCACTTCTGGGATGCAGAAAAATAATTGTGAATGATACTCATAGAACTGACAAAACTAAAGAAGTTGAATATCAGAAGAGTCTCCTTTTAAAATTAGTCTCGAGTTCTCCTGTATGTTTATTTAAACCTCAAATGCTCATGCGGAGGTTAAAAGATATACCCAAATAGCAAAGGCCTGCTGACAACCAGGGCTGATATCTATGTTGGGGTGTGCTATTGATCACAGCTCCCTTCATCCACTGCACTCAGTTTTACCTTCTTGTGACTGAGTTTCACTCGTTAAATTGAATCTCTGCCCTATCATGTAGATTAACTTGAGTTTTATTAACCTGAAAATATCAAGGTAAAATATGAAGCTAATATTTGAAGGTGACAGAGTCAGCACCACTTTGCTTATATCAGCAAAGAAACACGCTTCCCAGTTGTCAAAAATATTAATAAATTGTATTAAATAGAGATCTAAAGAAGAACAACAAAAACACCCCAAACACAGAGACCCACATTGGAACACTGGACTGATCTCCTAAGGTCCAAATGAGGAGCAGAAGGAGGGAGAACATGAGCAAGGAAGTTAGGACCGCGAGGGGTGCGCCCACCCACTGAGACGGTGGGGCTGATCTAATGGGAGCTCACCAAGGCCAGCTGGATGATGGAGCATGTGATCAAACCGGACTCCCTGAACATGGCTGACAAGGAGGGCTGACTGAGAAGCCAAGGACAATGACACTGGGTTTTGATCCTACTGCATGTAATGACTTTGTGGGAGTCTAGTCTGTTTGGATGCTCACCTTCCTAGTCCTGGATGGAGGGGGAAGGACCTTGGACTTCCCACAGGGCAGGGAACCCCGACTGCTCTTTGGACTGGAGAGGGGGGGGAAGGGGACTGGGGGAGCAGGAGGAAAATGGGAAGAGAGGAGGAGGTGGAGATTTTTAATTAAATAATAATAATAATAAAGGAATTTTGTTTGTTTAATTTTAGATTTTAATATTCTTTCTCACTTAATGAGAATAATACCAACATTAAAATCTGATATAGAATAAAATGACATATGTGTTCTACTTGTTTCCAGGAACTCAAAACCCAGGAGAAGGTACTTCCTGCAACTGTTTGTATTCTATTTGCCACATTTAATCAAGTAGAAAGTGGTTCCAAAGTACAGAGCCACAGACCCCCAACTCTCTTCTTTGGCCCATCCCCTCCACTCTGACTTCTCCACTAGATTATTTCATAAAAGTCTTCCAGACTCAAATCTTGATTGCAATGTTCTCCCTCCAAACCTATTTTTTTGTTTGTTTGTTTTTAGGGTTTTGTGTTTGTTTGTTTATTTGTTTTTGACTCTCCTCATGCCATTAAACTGCCTTTAGTCTCCCAATTTCTTGACTCAGCAACATGGGAATCATCTCACTTCCTGACACCTCACATTGAATTCAGAAGTAACACGCACTGTATCAAATGTGCACTAGATATAATCCACACACTGTCCTCCAACTCCGCTGTCCTACCACAGCCTGCGCCACCATCAGCTCGACTCTTCATAAATGTATTGTCTGTCATTTAACTTTGCTGTGAAGCTTATCTTCACCCAAAGTACCAGCAGCAAATAGTGATATGGGAAAGACACAAGCCTGGTCTTGTTCATTTCCTAAATAACAGTCCTCATCGTTTTGCAGTAGACCTAACATCTCTCTATTTGTTGAGAAAAAGAAAGTTAAGCAAACATCCAGTGTACTCCAAATAAAATCCAAACCCCTTTCTATGGTTGAAGGTGCAGCTTTATGTGTCTGAGCTCTTTGTGTTTTCCCCCTCCCACAATCCCAATCATAGTCACCAGTGTTCAGTCCTGGGTCTGATGTACCATTGTCCTCATTTTCAAACCTAAGTACTTGCTGCTGTATAGCCATGAATGTGTGTGTGTGTGTGTGTGTGTGTGTGTGTGTGTGTGTGTGTTTGTGTATTACTTAATTTTTTCCTTACAAGAGTCTTTTTGGCGCCGTCCAGCCAAAAGAGGAATATTAGACTTTCTCGAACACTTGCAAGATCCAGATGCATGCTTTTTCATGGTCACACATCATTAGTTAGATGTTGCTGGCTTTGTTATCCTGCTTAGCCCTTGTTTCTCCTACCAGATGTACTTCTTCAGGGCCAGACTTAGTTCTCTTAACTAACTGGTAGTCAGTGGATACACATTGCAAGAACTCAGTAGGTATTTGTTGGATTGATAAATACTGTTAGAAAGTAGTACGTTTTCTACCTTCGAGAATCTTAACACTCAGCCTCAAACAGCTGCCTGGCTCAGAACCAACTGCAGTAAAATGTTGGTCTGTCACAGTTTATTGTTACAAAGAGAAAAAAGCTGGAATACATGTGTTTGATGAAACAGGGGGAGTTTTCTTATCATTTGAAAGGGACTGACCCTGGAGGGTTCTCCTACTGCTTCCAATTTTGCAACTCTTCTCAAAATTCCATTTCGCTTTCTTTTTCTCAAATTCAAAAGAGTGTTCTGTTGGTCATTAATGTGTATGCCATATTGATTTTCGAAGAATGAAAATATGGCATTTTAAAAAATATTTATTCATTAAGAGAGGTGAGGGCAGGAGAGGAGGCTCTATTGTTAAAATTCTATCAAATGTGATAGCCTGGACTCAGGTCTCCAACACCCGTGTAAAAAGTTGGTTTAGCAATGCATGTCTTTAACCTCAAGTGATAGGGCATGGAGACGGGTGAATCCAAAGGGTTTCTTGACCAGCCAGTGAAAGACCCTGTCTCCAATGTAAAAGTTGCAAAAGATTGTGGAGAACATCTCCATGTCAACTACTTTGCCATGCAGCTGAGTACACCCAGGCACACTGCGCATGAACATACAACACACACACACTCATACACACTCAAACACACACAAACACATACACACCGCAAGAAAGAAGAAACTGAAACTGAAAAAGGAACTGAGGAATCAGCATTACTAATCTTTCTCAATCACTATCTTCCTTGTTTTCTAAGAAAACTATTAATTATTCCAAAAAGCAATATTGTATAATACTGCTGCCATTCTTCATTGCAACACACCTCACAGTGAAATCCCTCTATATATGCACAGAATTATATGTCCAACATGGGGAATACCCAGATAACATCAATACATAGTCCTAAAATTATGTCTTCCTGATGATTTTATTAATGTGTGAACACAATTATGAGTCTCCCAAGTGGATTAAAAAGCTCAGCACATTACAATTCTTTCTGACCTTGAAGTTTTTATCACCTCTTACAGCAACAATATTTTTCAAATTAGGGTACATGAAATGCCTTTCTAGAGAAGACTTAAATTCTAATTCAAGAACATGTAAAGTGTAGAGCCAGAAGGCATCTTGAGGGAACATCTCACCCTTCCTCTTTATCAGATGCCACAAGTGTAGACGCATCTGGATGTCTAGCAGCCTAATCTGCTGAGGCTTTGTGGGCACCATGACAAACCGGAAAGACATACTCAACACAGAAAAGTCATTAATGACTTTGTTTCAACTTTAATATCAAGTACCAACATTAAGGAATCAAAAAGCCAGATTTAAAAAAAAAACAAGTCAGAATCCTAGAATTTGTATTATTTACTATCACAAATGTTTGTAGCTAGTTAAAAACAAAGTTTGAAAATCATAATATAGACTGAAATAAATATCTGGAAGTCAGATTCTTCACCTAGGTGCTAAATTAGTCATCAAACTTAAGATACCTGGTACAGAGTCTTTTTATTCTGTGTTTGTTATTGTTGTCATTATTCTTAGTAATTTATCCGAATATTATTGAGTTTGGCAAGTTAATATACTTTTTCTTCTGGATTGTTGAACTTGACACTGGAAAAAATAAACTACTACAAACTAGTCAAAGTTAGAAAGCATGAAGAAAGTGTTAAATAAATACCAAATAGTACACTTCACAAAGAAGTTAAAAGTGTAACTTCTATATGACCTACTAATCCCACCTCCTGATGTTAATGGAAAAAATTGAAATAAAATTATTGAATAGGAGTTTAGGTATATTTATTTCTGGTTCTTTGGGCTTACTTACTCTTTCTTTAAAGCTCCCTGCTCCCTGCCATGTGGCTCCATGTCAGCTTAACTTAAAGGACATGAATTTTTCTCCTTCTCCATTCTCCTCCTTCAGGTACTTACTGAAATTTACAGCTTGTCTACCTCTTTAAAACTCTGCCAAAAGCGCTGTTGATCATATGTGTGTATATATCTATGTGATTGTTGTCTATGTCTCTCTCTGAGATAGATAGATAGATAGATAGATAGATAGATAGATAGATAGATAGATACTGATTGAACATAGATAGATAAATAGATAGATTTTTCTTATGGATATTAAACCACTGGCTACAATGTCTAATAAAACTCCCTAAGGTTTCACTGAATAAAGAAATGTGATATATACAGTATATAATCTATTGTATATGTGTATATGTACAGAATATATACAATAGAATATTGCACAGTCTTTAGAAATAAGGAGATGCTGCACTCCTTATTTATTTGAAAGACCCCAACCCTAGTCTCCATCTTTTTTTTTTCCTAGTCTCCATCTTAAGATGTTTTTGTGATCAACTAGGCCAGGGAAAAACAGGATATCTGTAGGCGGCAGAAGCAGTCTCAAGAAAAACACCCAGGGGCTGGAGAGATGGCTCAGTGGTTAAGAGCATTGCCTGCTCTTCCAAAGGTCCTGAGTTCAGTTCCCAGCAAGCACATGGTGGCTCTCAACCATCTGTAGTGAGGTCTGGTGCCCTCTTCTGGCCTTCAGGCATACACACAGATAGAATACTGTATACATAATAAATAAATATTTAAAAAAAAAAAAAGAAAAAGAAAAACACCCAGTCCTTCAGGTATCAAAACCCAGGGAGGCAGAAACTGGCTTAATTTAGACTTGTTTTGTCCTGTTAGACTTGTTTTTGACCTGATGTTGATCCCCCCATATGTTAATTTGAGTTGACCAATGATGTTGCTGTTGCTATGTTTCCCTGTTATGTAACCCTGAGACCCTATAAATGCTTGCTGGAAAAATACCAAGGGGGCTCATTCTCACCAGAGTATTGAGTCCCCTGTTGGTGCCTTCAACATTAAAGAATCCTCTTGCTGATTGCATCCATTGGTGTTGCTTATTGAATTTGGGGGATCCTTCCCTGAACCCTAGAAATGAGGGTCTTTCATATGTATTTATTTATTACTGACCCTTGAGAATATTATACTAAGTAAAATAAATTCAGTCACAGATAAGTAATACTTGATTCAACTCACATGAGCTACGTGAAGACATCAAATTCAGGAGCAAAGAATCAAATTCTGGTACAGGATGTGAAAAGAGAACAGTATGGACTTGCTCTTCATATGTGTCAAACATTTCAATCACATAAGATGAGTGCATTCTAGAAATATGTTGTACAAGATTGTACCTACATCTGATAATACAATATTGGAAGCTGTGCAGTTAAAAAATAAACTATTAAGAAGATAGATTTTAGGTTATTTAGTACAGTAAAAATTTTCACCTAAAAGGTGATAAATAATACTAGTTGAGTAAACAATGTCTTCCAAGATGAGATTATTATCTAAAAGACCCAATGATATATATAATATGTTCTACATAACCCATTCTATTCAGATAAAAATATAAAGAATTTGTGAAAAATTAATTTACTTCGAAAAGAGCCAGAATTTTTTAAAGGCAAACTTGAACAACTCCTGAAAACAGGAGGAATCATTTAATGTCATTCGGACCTAGGCATTTACCAAGTATAAATTATGAAATAAAAATCAGCAAAATAGCAAAGCAGACAGAATTTGCAATCAGAAATGGTGGTGAACATCCATACCCAATACATCACTCTTTCTGACTGGTTGATTTTCAGCAAGGCATCCTCTAGGGTCTTGGTCGCTAAGTTTCCTAACTTGGAATGAATAAAATAAAACTTACCTCTTTTCTGCCTTTCATTATAAAAAAAAAGCAGACTTCTAAGAGATAATAGCAAAATAAGATATAATATAAAAGTGATGAAACATAAGTATATGGAACAAAGAGTAGGATCAAAAACCAGAAGAGGACCAAAAAAACAGAAGGAAAATTGCCCAAGAGAAGGCACAAGAAACAGATATAGGTGCAGAGTCCTGTTCATTGACACCCTCAGGATTCCCATGAAAATGCTAAACTGGAAGTCATAATATGTATACACAAAGGACCTTCAAGGTAAAAGTGATAGAAGAAAATTATAATAAAATAAAAATAAAAATATTAGCATAAAAATTTTAAAAAAGAAAAAGCCCTGACATGACATTGTAAGACAAGGAACCTCCAAAGGTTCCATTGAATTGCTTTCCTATTGGCCATCTACATCTGGACACACAGCCTACCCTTAAGAGTAGTTTGTTTCCCCAGTGAGTCTACCTTAGAGAAAACTAAATTTTCATTTGCAAGGTATTACCAATTAGAGACAGCTTCTAGATTAAGGATGGGAACATGTGTACACTTCTCCTTTCAGTTCTAGGACCTCATCTTCTTCAGACCCATGAAAGCCCTGTGCATATGACCATAGTCTCTGTGAGTTCATGTGTACATTGATTATATTGATTTAAAAGGCCATTTTCTCCTGGTGTCCTCCATTCCCTTGGCTCTTTGTACCTCCTCTTCTGCAGTGTCCTCTGATCCTTGAGGAAAGGGATTTGATAAAGATACCCCATTTATGGCAGAGTGCTCTAACATCTCTCATTCTTTGCAAAATGTCTAACTGTGGCTCTCTATTTTTTCCCATCTGTTTCAGAAGGAAGCTTTTCTGATTATGGTTTAACAAAGTACTAATGTGATCCAGAGATTATTTTAAATATTCATTGATCACTTATTGATTCAACTTGTTTTTACATTTCTTCACTAATCTTAGAAAACATTAGACTCTTGTAAATTCAATACAAGTAGCAAACAAAAATAAGATTTAAATATTTTAAACTTTTGATAATTTTGATAATCCTCTATTCTAAGTTGAATTCATGCTGAAGGATATTCATATTCACCAGAGGTCAGTTTATCTTGTCTATAAAGATGGATTACAATTTACTTTTGCTTACTGTCTGTGCTTTGTGATGGATTGAGAAAGGTAATTAGGTAATAGACAATAATGTATTGCAGCTATTATTAAACTATAAGCGTTCAAAATATCATTAATATTGAAGTCTAGAAGATGGAAAAGTTTAATCTGCCATTTACTGTAAATTATGCAATCACTTAAATCAAGACAAATATTTCAATAATGCGTTAATGACTCTTGGGTAAAATGTCAAGTGACTGGCATGATGGGGAGATGGGCAATGAGAAATGGGCTCGATGCAGATGCATTCTGAATAGCATTATTTCCTCATCCGTATGACCTTTCATTATCCTTGCTACTTAAAGTTCAATTCCTTAGATAATTTTCATTAATGACAGATTTTTCTATTTTACAATTCTGTTTGTCTTACACTGACTAATGAAATAATTACACCAACTGTTTAGAGAGTGCTTTTATAACCAGTTGTGTGCTGTACTTAGTTCTCTGCATCATTACCACACACACAATCCTCTAAGCACAAGCCACAGACAGAAAATTAAAAGTGTGAGTGTCGGGGGGGGGGAGGGGATATTTCAGATTCCAACTACAACCACAAGGTATAAAAACACGCAGGGATTCTAACAATAAAAAGCTAAGTCCTAATATGTTGCATTCTCCCCTAAAAATATACTTTTGCAAACCTGCTCAGTTCAACAGGAGCATCTACCATCCCTTAAATAGCTAAATTCCACTCACAAACATGAGCTCCTACTTGTTCTTAAGAAATTATGTGCCTTCTAAAATTATAAATAATGCTATAATAAACTGATTTTATGCAAATCTTTAAATGTGTGGCTGGCTATTTCTCTATATTATATTTTAATTTCTGAACCACCTAAAATACAGATAGAAATTTGATGCATTGTAACATACATTGACAAGATCATCTCAAAAAACTATTGCAATTATACTTTAGGAAGTTCCTGAAAAAATATTTGACCCTCCTAGGGTTTTTCTGAGGACTCTTAAGTCTCCTATTACCAATAATTAGTTTCTATGTCTGGTACTTAGGTGAAATACATGCTTCTGACTCTCTTTCCTTGCACAGTTCTTAAACTGCAAATATCAACACTCTCAGAGACTCCTGAGGTGTGATGTTGCAAACTTACTCTTGTGTCCTCTATATATGTGTAAGCAGAGACTGTACTTTGGTTCTCCAGCCACCAGACCCAAATAATCATAAAAATTCTATTAATTACAACACTGTTTGGTCAGTTGGCCAGTAGACCAATGACTCAGGCCTATTTCTTGCTGGTTCTTACATATTAAATTAACCCATTTATATTAATCTGTGTATCGTCATAAGGCTGTGGCTTACCAATAAGTTTCTTTCATCTTTCTTTTTTGGCAGCTACATGGCATCTACCTAACTCTGCCTTCTTTCTTCTTGAATTCAGCTTAGTTTTCCCGCTGAGCTATATTCTGTCTGGCCATAGGCCAAAGCAGCTTCTTTATTAACCAAAGGTAATAAAACATATTCATAACATACAGAGGGACATCCCACATCATATATGTCTTTCCTAACTTTCTCATTTACACAATGATGCTACTTTGCTAGAATTTTGGTACCTAAATAAAGTATTATCATTGTGCCAAAGAATAAAAATGAAAGAAACTTACTGGTAAACCACAGCCTAATAACACCACATTTCCTAATCCTTCTCAAAACAGATTCACCAATGAGGGTCAAAGTATTTGAACATATGAGCCTGTAGGGGACATTCTCATTCAAAGTGCCACATAATACCTGCATGATATGGTGTCTACAACAATGTACCTGCATAAGTCAATTACAGAACTCTTCATAGGTCCAGGTTCAACTGATACACTCTGAAATCCTTGTCTGCATTGTTTTAGCCCCATGACTCAACAACCTTATCTCTGGGAATTGTGAGATTGTTATGACAGCCATCTCTAATGTGAACTGAAGCCTTTCCTGGACCTCTTTACTCTAGATGCTTTCCCATGAAGTTCGTTCCCTCTAATGTTCACTCAGTATCAGACTTGAGCTTCAATCTAATGGCTCTTTCAGTGTCCCAGTTGTCATGAGTGTTTCTTCTAATAGTATTCTGTCATAGCAAATCTCTTCCTGACATGAGTTTCTCAGAGGACTAAAATCAGCACACAGTGTAATTATTAACCAGTGTACATGTGCTATAAATCTTCCACCAAGTCAAGATTTAACCTCTAACTGTTCCTTAGCCCAATTTTTCATTTCAAACACTACTAATAAGCAATAATCTTAATACTAGAAAGAAATTTTGAACCATCTTTACTTTAACAAATAATCTTTCATTCTTTTTGTAAGAGTTGAAACATGAAGGGTGTTAGAGGGGGCTGCTTGTTCTGGCTGCCCAAAACCAAAATAATCATACAGAAACTATATTATTTAAATCACTGGTTGGCTCATTAACTCTAGCTTCTTAATAGCTAAGTCTTACATATTAAGTCATTTCTGTTAATCTGTGTATTGCCAAGTGGCTGTGGCTTACCGACTAAAGTTCCAGCATCCATCTTTGGTCAGTCTACTCTGTGACTCTGCTTCCTTTCTCCCAACATTCAGTTTAGTTTCGCCACTTAGCTAAGTTATGTCCTGCTATAGGTTCAAAGCAGTTTCTTTATTTATTAATGGTAATCACAGCATGCAGAGGGGATTCCCACATCACCTCCCCTTTTCTGTTTAATTAAAAAAAGAAGATTTTAACTTTAACACAGTAAAATTACATATAACAAAACAGGTATCAAGCAAGAATTACAGTTACAATATTTATATCTACTTTATCTTTTATCATAACTAAGAAAAACTATAATTATCAATTCTTCAACTTCATCAAAGACCACCAAATTATTACCTAATAAGCACTAAATTCATTGTAAGCAACTTTCAAAACTATAGAATTGATGGAAACATCTCACTTTCTGGACAGGCACCCAAAGTTCTTCTGCAACATTGGGGCACCCATCTTCAGCCTATAGGCCCATAGCATATTGCAGACTTTTCCATGAAGCTGGAAATTTCAAAGACAATTCTGCCTATATTGGCAGTTTTTCAGTCACTGTATTCGGTGTCCTGCAGAATGTCTGTCAGTCTCTTTCATGAAGCAGGAACCCCAAATGACCATTTTACCTTTAGGCAAGTTCAGCAGTCATTTCTCTGTGGATCCTGCATGTCAAGTTCTTCAAGAAGTCCAGGAAAGAGCAGTTTCTTGCCCAAATGGCTAACAAACTCCATTAGGAGCCTCTTCAATGCCCTTCTTCCTCTTGAAGTAACTGGTGCTGCCAAGAACAGATGTATTTCATTGTCATGAAAAGTCCTAAGTAATTAAAATATTTTAAATGCTGTATTCTGTAGTCTTTGAAAGGCTTGAAGAATGTCTATCCATCTGAAATACATCTCTGCATATCTAGAAAGTCTAACTAACATGACTACAAGCTTGACTATTATAGGTGATTATCTATTAACCTTTATTTCTTAATTTACATTACATTTTAAATGAGCTGCACAAATGCATTACCTTAATCAAGAGCAGAAATATACATATAACAAAATTGACCTTAAATTTGTATCAACAAACTAAGATCCATACCAATGCAAATCTCTAAAGCATATCCTCACTTAAATGTAAAGAAACATTTATAAACAATATTTGGGAATTTGAGCATAGTTTTCTAGACTACTTCCTACTGATTGGGGGTACTGTTCTGTTCATCAAATCTTTCACAGTCAAAAAATTCAAAGAAGACACAATAATATATATAATCTAGACTCTCTGTATATATTCCAACTTTGTGTGGCTTATTTATTTTTACTCTGTTTCTTTAAAGACTTTGTTTTGTTTTGCTTTTTAAAAAAAACATTTATTTCTTTTTATAAATCTCTATGCTCTTTTTTCTTTTCTCTCCCAAGCCTACATACAATTATCCAACACTGTGACCCATTTAGAGCTCTTGTATGTCTGAATTTGTCCTATTGTGTATCTGTAATTCTTAAATTTTTGGTTGTGAGACTAGTCTTTAATGGCTGAGCCATCTCCTCTATCTATAATTCTTTATTGTCCAGGAATATTTCTTTTTTTAATTAATTTCTGCCTCCTCCCCGCCACCGCCTCCTATTTCCCTCCCCCTCCCCCGATCAAAAGGCCAGCTGGCTTGGGTCTGAAAAAGCATGGGATAAAACCGGACTAGCTGAACATAGCAGACAATGAGGACTACTGAGAACTCAAGAATAATGGCAGTGGGTTTTTGATCCTACTGCATGTAATGGCTTTGGGGGAGCCTAGCCAGGAGTACTTCTTAAAATGCTAAGTGCTTTTTAAAAAGTTAAGCTGTGCCATTACTCGGGTATATATGGCCTGTCTGCTTGTTCTACCTAGTGACATGCCAGAAGAGGTTCATTCACTGCCTCTGAGCCATGAATACCACCCCAGTTCTAAGTATGCAGAGGGTCTATGTCAAGCCATTAAGCAATTTGTAACATGCCGCGTACAAAAACCATTTAAATGCTCTGCCTCCTGAAAGAGCCAGAGGTCATGCTGGCAGCATGGCTCAGAAAGCCAGCATTTCAAACAGCATGGCTTTTTTTTTTTTCTACTATGGCTGAATCAGAAAAACCTCTCTTAAAGGAGCTGTGCCTCTGCTTGCTTCTAGCAAACAGAGCCTACCCAAGAAAATGCCACTACCAAACCATGCTTAACTCTGTTCCTTTGTGTCTAGGAGTCCTTTTCAAGCTTTCTCTGGTTTTTATATGAATGTAGTTACCCACGTTGGTGCTCCAATTTGTTGTAAATTGTAATCACAGTGTGCAGAGCAGACTCTCACATCAAAAGGAGAAGAAAAGTGGCACCCTCATTACCTCATACACATAATCTTCCAAATGCTACCATGTCTGATATACTGATTAGAGAATAATGATGATAGTAATATCATCAATGGGTTACTTTGGGGGTAAAGAATTGTGAGTTGTCTACCTTTCTTTTTCCTATACCAAACTGCTCTGGATTTGTTAAAAAGCTCTTGATTTGTTGAGACAATAATTAACTAAATGAAGCCTGGTGAGATTAATGGGGTGTGGTGACTAGTGGAATTCTCCATGAGAAAGAGAATTCTCCATGCAAATTGGCATGGGAAAGAATGGGAAAGGAAATGGTTAAAATTCTACTTAGTCCTTTTGACCAGAGGTATCAAAATACCAAAAAAATAAAATAAAGCCAGCAAATTGAGCAGCAAAAAAAAAAAAAATGTTTTATTCAATATTGGGCCAATACAGTAGAGAGATTGAACTCACTCCGTTGAAACAAAGAGGACTTGTTTTAAAGTACTGGGGTACCTCAGAGATACCACAGGAGCACTTGTAGAGAGATAGTCATGATTAGGTCCTCTAGATTTCATTTGTTAAAGGAACTTAGTGAATCATGTATTGAGTGCTTTTTAATGACTATATTTCAAACGATTTTCATTTCTGTAAGAAAGATATGCCTGTCTTATAAACCGATGGGAGACCAGAAGGTTCATAGCTGAAAGGGTCATAACTGGTAGAAGTAAATTCTGGGGAAGTACTGTAAGAATTCATAGACTATAGTCAAGGAAATGCCTGTCTAAAGTATAGCTAAGTTCAGGAAGGCACTAAGTCCATATGAGCTAATGACCTTTCTGTTTGAGCTTCCCTTGAAGTATGAAGCAAGAGCCAAGTGTGACACAGGCAACTGAATCTTTGGAAGTTTAACTTTAGGACCCAATAAGCAAGAAAGAAAGACTATCTTGTGACATCCCAAGGACTGTACAGATTTTTTCCAAAAAACAAACAAACAAAAATAATTCTCAAGAAAGCCAAAGAAGAGACCTCTTTCAGGGAACTCTTTCCTTCCCCTTTGTAAAGAAAAATCCCAGGACTGGAAAAGAAAAGTTCTTGAACCATATTCCTCCTGGAGCCTGCTCTGCTGTGTGGAGTAAACACTTTGCTTTGTCTCACTTTCAGTAAATCTATAGTTCTGCTACCCACTGTCTTGACTCAGTTCTCTAACTGAATCACAAAGAACCTGAACATCGTATTACAAAAGGCCCCTGAAGCCCCTTTAGGTTCCATCTCTTATTTCTTTTTTTTTTTTTTTTTTTTTATTTTTTATTTTTTATTTTAATTTATTTATTTATTAAGAATTTCTGCCTCGTCCCCACAACCGCTTCCCATTTCCCTCCCCCTCCCCCGATCAAGTCCCCCCCCCTCATCTGCTCGAAGAGCAATCAGGGTTCCCTGACCTGTGGGAAGCCCAAGGACTGCCCACCTCTATCCAGGTCTCCTAAGGTGAGCATTCAAACTGCCTAGGCTCCCACAAAGCCAGTACGTGCAGTAGGATCAAAAACCCACCGCAATTGTTCTTGAGTTCTCAGTATTCTTATTTCTAACCTAAGGGATTTTATGAGAATATAGTCCTCTTTGAGAAAATTCCTATTTACCTAAAAGAGCCAACGTCAAGTTATCTGTAACCAAAGTGTAGGAATAGTATTTTCTGAAAGATCCACTCCCTTTCAGACTCTGAATTTTTGCTTAAACTGCAACCAATTTAATATTAATTAATTTGAAACTATAGACTCAATCTGTTTTTCTACCTTGTATTCAGCCTGTTTAAATTTTAATTTGTCTTTAAGAAAATAATATTACCAACTGTACTATGTATTGGACTTCCTATGCAATCAACTTTCACAAAGTGAGCTAAATATATATCATTAATCTTCAATCATGTACTCTTCTATGCCTCTGACTCAGGAGTGTGTGTGTGTGTGTGTGTGTGTGTGTGTGTGTGTGTGTGTTGTGGTAATCATTTGCTGAAAGTAGCCATGAGGTTGAAAGTAAACTAGAAAAAAATGTGCACTATAAATGTTTAAAGCAAAATGCAGATATGGTTTTATAACATCTGTGTGCTGTTTTAAGTGCTATTCTGGGTCAGTGGGAACCAGGAAGTAACTTCTTCTCTTCTAAACTCTGGTTTTAAAAAGAAAAAAGAAATCAAAGATTACTCATTTCATTCACATACCTTGTTTTCTGTGATATTCAATAAAAATAGATAAAAATTCTTTATTAGAGACAGATGAAAGATAGAGAATTGAAAAAAATCTAATTAGGCTCCCTCATGGTTAAACTCCGAAGGTTAGCTAAGTTCCTTTCTTTGACAGAAGGCTGCCAAAGTTTTTCAGATAAATCAGGAGTATGTTCCTCACAGTTCTTTGTTCTGAAAAGCAAGATATGAAACTATACTGAAGGTAAAATCTAACAAAGACAGTAAGAATTAATGGCTGAGACTTGGAAACCAGAGATCTGGATTCTAGTTTTAGTTCAGTTAGCATGTGTTCAAGCTTGGAGGCTCAATCTGACAAGAGACATGCTTAGACCAGATGGTCTCCAAAGTTCTTTCCAAATCTAGAATTCCGGAGCTCCATGGTAATTTTGACCAGCTAAATAATGAATCTTTAGAAATAGGGCAGGAAAATATCACTCCTTTAATTCCAAATTTTCATTAGCTAGAAATAAATAAAGGCAACTATGCCAAAGCTGTGTATGATTTAGTACAAGTAAAATCACAGATGATTTTTCAGTCAGTGAGCCTGATTAAATTGGAGTTCAAAATACCCATCATTTACTGGCAGTTCCAACAAGCTCTTAGCTAGAACTGCACAAATTACCAATATAAAATCATTGGCAGATACAAAAGAAAAGACAAAAAAAAAGTGCATTGAGCAGACAACAGCTTCTCCGAGTTACTGGAGGGCACTTTAGAACAGTAATTTAAAAAGAAAAGCACGACAAGCAGAAGTCTTGAATAAATTTACTTTTCAAGCATTCTGAAAGCAACCATATTCAGTAGTGAGATAAGATCAGAGAGCCGCACCACATGTTGTGGCCAAAGCTGCATGGTCCATAAAAGAGAATGCATGGACCACGTGTTTAAACAAATAGGAAGCTATTCCAAGAGGTTCTACTTGTAGGGGTCTGAAGAGAGATTTTAGACAGGAAAATGAAATATTAAAATCCTTGTATTCAGCCTCAACTCCATCTTGGGGAAAGGGAGGGGGTATATGCAAGGACCTAAAAGTTGATTTTTGAATGAACTCCACAGTTAAAATGCAGAGCAATCTTATTTTATGAAAGAAAATACACAAGAAAATAAGACAAATATTAAGGAAACACATATTGCCATTGCTTTTATAGATCTAGTTCTGCTGTTGGGGTTTTCACTTAGAAAAAAAAATCTCAGCTATTCTAATCAGGGATTTGCTCCATATTATGAACCTCATAATTAGAGGAATGTGTTCAAATTGGAGGACAGGAGAAAATGAACCAAAATCTTTTCTGTCTTTCCACCTCTAACCATCCAAAGAAAAGGCCTAGGAGCTTCAAAAGTCTACCTTGGCTTGAAGCTGACAGGTTAGACATCCAAGAGGCAATCATTTATGAAGGTACAATTCTCAATCCACATGCCAGTACTACTTAGCCACAGTTGATAGAGGGTTATGGACAGTCAAGCACCCACTCGGTGTAAGCCCTAGATTCTCAGGGAAGCAAAAGATCTTAGAACCCTCATTCTGCTACTTTCTCAGTATCACTTGAAAAGGATTTGAAAACCCTTGGACAGTAATCTTAGGCTCCCAGGAAAGACCACTTTTCCATTAAAGTCAGGCATCTCTGGCTGGCATTAATGGTTCTGTAGTGTTTTATTGCAGTAGGTAACAGCTTTTCATTAGAAGCAGAGCCAATCACTCAAATACACTACAAATCCATCCTGTGACTGCACTAACAGCCTATCAAATACTTCAAACACTTCAAAAAAGTTTCCCACTGAGCCATGGCCATCAAGACCTTAACCATTAGCTGTTTCATGCAGTATTTCAAACAATGAAAGAAAGAAGGCTCATTACCCCTGAGTATTCAAGCATCCCCGGACCACAATGTACATAATAATGTCAGTGTGTGAAGCTTAATTTCATTTATTGGTGCCTCACTGAGGATTTTTGCAGCTACATTCATCAGGGACTGCAGCCTGGGGTTTTGTCTTTTTGGCCAGCTTTGGAAGTATGATCACACTGGCCTGGAAAAATGAGCACTTTTCAAAGTACTTCATCAGTTACTTGGAAGCATTTGAGAAGACATGGCTTCTCAGTAAGATGTTTTGTTGAAGTCACCAGTGAAGCTATGAGAACATGACAAATTTTTTGTTATTGTTGGTAATTTCTGATTATTGACTCAAACTCATTATACATGGCTGGTCTATTCCAATTTTCTGTTTTTTTTTTCATAATCCAGTTTTCGTAGAACGTTTTGAGCATGTATGCATTTTTTTCTAGATTTTCCAACTATTGGGGGGTAATTTTTCATATTTTAAGATTCTTAAGGTCCTGTGTATTTCCCTGGTCTCAGCACAAATGGTTTTTCTTTCAACTCTGATTTATTTATTTCAGTATTACGTGATAAGATATATGGAATTATTTTGAATTTTTATATTGTTGTGGCCTAAATGTGTTCAACATTTCAACAGGTTCTATAGCTGTCTGAGGAGAACGTACATTCAAAATCTGTTGGTGGAATAACCTATAGATAGTCACTAAATCACTTGATCTGTGTTATAGTTTATCTCTGAGCTTTTTTTGCTGATAATTAGGTTGGAAGTCTAATCTTAGAATGAGACAAAAAACACTCAACAGTGTAAAAGATGACTAATAGGTCAAGATACAATGGTAAAAGGCTGAAATAGTCTACTTTAATCCTTAGAAAAGGCTTGATTAAAACTGCTATATGTACATAAATAAAAATATAAACCTTCAAGTACCAGTTGTTTTTCTTTTAGGCCACCAACCAGGTCCTACATCAGCATATGGAGACTTATTATTAGTTATGAGTGCTACCTAACCTAGGCTCATTTCTGGTAAGCACTTTTAACTTAAATTAACCTGTTTCTCTTTATCTCTGTTTTGCCTCAGGACTTTTGAGCTTCTTTCCTTCTGTATATATTACTCTCCTGCTTCTTCTAGTGTCTGACTGACTGGGAGCTGCCTGGTTTCTGGCCTCAGGCATGTCCTCTTTCTCCCTTGTTCTCTTCTTCTCCTTCCTTACCTAGATTTCTCTTCCTTTTTCTTCTCTCTTCTCACTAGCCCCACTTATCCTCTGTCTACAAATTGGTCATCCAACTTATTAACAGACCAATCAGGTGCCTTAGGCATGCAAGATGAAACAAGTGCAACGCATCTTTACATAAAAAAAAAACTTGTATCTTACATCAGTGAACAAACGCAACACAATTTTTTTTCTTTCTTTTTTTTTTTTTTTTTTTTTTTGGTTTTTCAAGACAGGGTTTCTCTGTGGTTTTGGAGCCTGTCCTGGAACTAGCTCTTGTAGACCAGGCTGGTCTCGAACTCAGAGATCCGCCTGCCTCTGCCTCCCAAGTGCTGGGATTAAAGGCGTGCGCCACCACCACCCGGCCGCAACACAATTTTATATAGTTTAAGTAATATTCCACAGCATAAACAAATGAAACTTATCGTTCATAGTTAAATATTCCACAATAGCTCTAACATTGGTAAGTAGAGAGATCCTTTGGGGTCCAGTTCCAAGACTTTCTTCAGAGTTCATAATGGAAGCTACAGCAAGCAAAAAGGACATTTTCTGAGTGCAAGCAAACTCTCTCACGTGTGTTTTTCTGAATCAGTCTCTTTTTTGTTCTGCTTCTATTCTAATTCACCTATTCTACTTCTAATTTCTCCTAGCTTCTTCTCTTTCTAACCTAAAGACTCTTCTTCTTATAGGAGTCTTGTAGGGATAAAAAGATTACAAGAGTTACCTCTCATTGGTCAAAAACACATTCGTCAGGTAAGTGATAGGGAGCTGGAAAGGTTACAGGAGTAAGACCATGACCAGAGCAAAGGGGTACAGTGCCCATTGAGATAAGCTTTGTGACATAGGTCTTGTGTTAACAGATTTGGCAAGTGAAGAATTGGCATGCTTCTCTTAGGGTGCTTTGTGCAGCATCCTGGTTAGACATCTGTGACTCTAACCTTGTACACAGTTGTAAAGTTTTAAGCTTATGATCTATTCATAAAAAGCCTTTGGTCTCGTGTTGTATGAAGGCTGATTGCTCATTCCAGCTGCTCAGACCCAAAATAACCACACACAAACTGTATGAATTAAATCACTGCTTGGCCTATTAGCTCTAAGTTCTTATTGGCTAACTCTTACATATTAATTTAACCCATTTCAATTAATCTGTGTATTGTGCCTATGGCTGTGGCTTGCCAAGTAAAGTTTCATCCGGCATCGGTCTCTCGAGGTACTACATGGCTTCTCTTGACTCTGCCTCCTTTCTCCCAGCATTCAGCTTAGTTTTCCCCACCTATCTATATTCTGTCCTGTGTAGGCCTAAAGTAGTTTCTTTATTAACCAATGGCATTCACAGCATACAGAGAGGAATCCCACATTAGTCTAGTTTGAACTTGCTCTGAGGTGAAGGTGAGCAAATTGTGTGCAATTCACCTGAACAAAAGAACAAAACAGGATTTTTAGTTTCTATAGTCCTTGTGGGACAATTATATCTAGTCATGAAGAGTAAATGTCATGGCAGGGGAACCCACAGAGACAGCTAACCTGAGCTTGTCAGAGCACATGGAGTCTGGGCTGACAGCTAGGGAACCTGCATAGGAAGACATAGACCTTTTGCATGTATATAGTGGTTGTGTAGCTTGTGCTTGGTCTGTTTGTCATACTTCCTGCAGTGGGATCAAGACCTGTCCCTGATGCTTGAACTGGATATGGGGAACCTATTTCTCATGGTGGATTGCCTTGCCCAGCCTTGATTAATGGGAGGAGCTTGCTTCTGCCTCAATTTGGTGTGACATGCTTTATAGAGTATTTTTTTAAATAATGCATCACCATTTCCCTCCTTTCCCAGAAGATAATTTATTCTTTACTGCATTCTCATGACTGAGACTGTTTTTCCTTTTCCTCTGTGCACAGTAGTTCCTTAAGTTTTTCCTTTTTCTGTAAATTTTGTTTGATTTGTTTAGAGCTGATGTGGTTGTCCCGAATTGCCTTAGCTCTGTTATTGTCTTAAATTGTTTTCATCTATCAATCAATTATGATATATGCATTGCTATAGCAATCTTTATTAGCAGTTGCTTTCAGACTGCATTTCATGCTTTCCTGAGTTTGGGGATTGCTGATGGGTGATCTGAATTTATTCTCTTGTTCCCTTTGATGTGGAAATTGGCACTTTCTACTTACAGCTTTTAATATAGATTCTTTGCCTTGAATTTTTGATATCTTGTCTATGATGTTCCTGGGTTGGTTTTTCTATGGTAGTAACTATTTGAAGTTCTGAAGTCTTCTTGTGCTTGAGTATCCATGTCTTTGTGCTGTTTGGGTAAATTTTCTGTTCTAATTGCTTTGAGTAAGTTACCTTTAGTCTTTGCCCAGCTCCTTCTATAATGTGGATGTACTCTTACACTTGCTCCTGGTACATATCCTAGAGTCATTTTAAGTTTTGGTCAGGTGTATTGATTTTCTTTATGTATGTTTCAATGTGCTTCTGTATTTAAAGTTTGCTTCAACCTTGTCTTTTCTCTCAGAAATTGGTTCCTCTGCTCCCTTTCTTTGGCTGATAATGTTCTCTACTGATAATTATATGATTGAATTGACTTGACTCCTTCATGCCTACGACTTTTTTTTTCAGGATTTTGACCTCCTTGCTTAATTTCCCCCCATGTTCTTTAATTTCTTTCCCAAATTTCTAACCATTTCATCTACTTTGCTGACTTTCTTGTTCTGTTATTTAACTTATTTCTTTACTTTATTCACCTGATTATTTGATTCCTTTATGTAGACTTTGGTCATTTTAAAATGTAGGACACCAAACTTTTTCTCTAGCCCTTAAGCTACCTCATTACATTTGGTATCTCACATGGAGGGACTTGTGAGCTTACATAGGTTTCACGGGGACTTTGGTATTTTCGTATGTATCTTTGTTTTTTTGTTCCACATACAACGGCATTTATATATCTTCCAGTTTTTATTTTTTTCCTTTTGCCACTTGATTTGTTTTGTTTTATAGACGTCTTCCTAGTTGTCCTTATGTGGATTCAGGTCCCTCAGGAGTATTTAGGAGAAAAACTAATTTGGGCAATAGGTATAATTACCTGACAGCAGCCTCCAAGGCTGATTTTCAGTAGAAATCTCTGTGTGCACTTCGCTCAGTCTCTAATAAAATGAAAAGACAGTGGCAGTAAGGAACTGATTAGGTGAAATGTAAATTTCAGTATTTGTGAGCTAAGATTCTCAGCAATGAAGAAGTCAAATGAGGGGTGGATGGGTAAAGGAAAGGGGGAACACCGCATGAATGAGAAGGAAAATATTTGGGTTATAGGTTTGAGAAAACGAAGAAGGTATTGTAGAGCAGGTAAAGAGAAGGAAAAGTCAGAAAGATCTGTTCAGGTGAGGTAAAGCCAAAGTACACCTGGAAAAATTATACAAAGTATAAATTGAGAAATGATTGTGAAAGTATGAATTAGAAAGTAAAACTTAATGAATAAATGAGAAATAAACTGGAACAGAAGGCGCTACTATCTGGGTCAGTAATTCTCCCTAATTGGGATGATGTGGTCCCTCCTCTCTTCGGGTGTGTTTATATCAGTCTTTGCTTCAGGCAGTAGATGTGCTAATTTCAGTAATATAGACAAGTTAAATCAGCGTGCCCCTTCTCATGAGATGGATTTATCTTCAGAAATCCACAATTTGCCTAATTTTTCTACCTGCCAATTGCAATTTCATCTCTGGTGTTTGATAGGCTGTTCTTCCCACCTGCTTGGCTTTCTGTTTTTCTTACTGGGGCTCTAAGTGCAGAAGAAGGACCTGGCTGTGTTTTCCTTTGCCACTGGGAAGTTTCTCCCAATCATCTGCACATCAGGAAACACTGCCAACGTCAATAGCCCACTTTGTGCATCCCCATGTAGCTCCCCACACAGTGGAATGAGGGTTACTCTACTCTCATTTGTAACTCCAGGAAGCTCATGGTTCACTCCTGTCTCTATCTACGCATCCTGTTATGTGCTGGCCATCTCAATGTGTGGATTGTACCAGCTCCTGGTTGCTTCTTTGCAGCCCAAACATCTCCATAGCTTGTTGCTCTTGCAATGTCATTTTTCAAAGATGGGAACATCAACGGCAACTGCCAACTCAACCTGGTGTGAACAGTAAGGCACACCTAGATGCAGACTTAGTTTGCAGAGAAAAAGCAAGCCTTTCTTTTTCCTTCATCTCTTTCTCATACAACAACAGAGTCTATTTTTAAATTAATTTTGCATTGCATTCTGCCACATACAGAGTTTCTAATCCTCCATCTTGTTGGAAAGTGCAATATAATTCATATGGCAGCCAGGTTTTCAGCTTCTGCTGTAGCTGGTAGCTGGTTTCAAGTTGCAAATTTTATAGTTTCCACAGAAAAAGTGAGAAACAACACCCTTTTTATATTAATTCCAATACCAAATATGGGGTCTCAGCAAGCCTAAGGGCTCTTTGCTCAAATGTCAGACCCGGAGTTAATGCTTAGCTTTTCCAGGCAATCATTTTGTCTTTTAACCTGCTAAAGAAAATATCTCCAAAGGAACTTAAACAAAAATGAGTGATTGAAACCCAGAAACCCAGACTGTCTCCTCAAACTTCTGCGTGCTTTCACTACCTTTATTCAGGTAAATTTCTCTAAGTAGGAAAAAAAAAAAAAAAGACTTAAAATTTTAAGATTCTAGCACCATCTCATTTGAGTTCTCATGTGTAAGAGGTCACTTGTTTGGAATCCAGCTGCTTCATTACTGCTTTCAGTAGAATTAATATCAAATGCCAATGTAAATGTCTTTCATTGTCCTTGATGGGGCCCCTAGTAGAGAGATATCAAGTGACAGAGCAAGTTATCCCTCGACTTTCTTTCTGTGTCTAACATCATTAATGTGATTAATGAGGTGCCTGGGTAACCTAAATACCTGTCGCCAGGAGATTGCTAATGTAATAATCAAGGTTCAGTTATGGGGTGTGGATGAGAACCAAAGTCTCTGCTCACCTACTTAATCACAGAGACAAACGACCTACCAGTTATGAACATTCCATAAATACTAAGAAAATGACAAAAGAGTTATCAGTCCCATGTTATTTAGGATAACTAATAGATTCCTTAATTTGAAGTTTAATATGCATTCCAGATAACTCAA
Source organism: Microtus oregoni (assembly GCF_018167655.1). NCBI lineage: Eukaryota > Metazoa > Chordata > Mammalia > Rodentia > Cricetidae > Microtus > Microtus oregoni. The sequence goes on from NW_024543086.1 coordinate 7,645,904, forward strand.
TATATACAGAGGGGGAAACAAACAGCTGACCTTTGTCTTGAATAAGGGAAGTATATACATGGTAATAGAAGTGAGTGGCTCCTGCTAGTGAAGAAGACACCAGTTATCCCTCATTTATGGTGGGTTAGGTTTGTCTTGCCCTTCCAGTTTTTAACTTCCTCTCCCCATTTCCACTCTCCACCACCACTTCCTACTCCAAGTTTTTATGTTGTTTTCAAAATGTTAGGATAAGATAAGGAAAGGAAGGAACAGAGGAAAAAAGCAGAGGGAGACATGTATGACATTTTTCTTTCCTCTTTCTAGTAAATCCCAAAGACATACAAACCTTGGATTGAGATGACAGTAAAGGAACTGGTCTCCAAGCCTGAGTTTGCTCCATCAGAAAGCATTTAAATGTGGAATGTGAGAACCAATTACTGCAGGTTGTCCACTGACCTCTAAAATATTAGGTGTGATCACAAGAAAAGAAAAGCTTAACATCTTCAGTGAAGACGTAACCAGTTATTAAAGAAAAACTGGGTTTGCATTGCTCATAATAATTTTTATTCCCACTGAAGTGTTATGTGCTGAAAGGGATTTTTATGTTGGTTCCTGGGGATGCATGCTTTGGAAATAGTAAGAGCATATTCGGCAAACCTTTACATATCAATATAGACATTTCCCTGTTTATCAAGTTATTACTCCTCTAGGATTTACATTAAATAAATAATAAATCTTCAAATAATGCTAGCTAATATATATATAAATATATATATATATATATAATCAAAAATTAGCAATGAGTCGATGATTCAAAATAAGTGTTCAAAAATAAGATTTTGAAGGCAGGATTAAAGGTATTTTTTGAAAATTTATTATTTGTCTGTTATTTCTGTTATTTTATGTAATATGAGGAGATATATACCAGAGTTTAGGAACATCTTTCATTTAAAATGTGGGTCACTTTTTGTGCTTACTATTTGCTAATTTTTATAACCTAATTTCACTGTGTAAATATTTCATGTGTGTAAATATAAATTGATATTTCCCAAAATTTAATTGGCCTGAATATCTGGACCTGGGGAAAGTTCATTTTAGCAAACACAATAGGTTTGAAAATTGAAAGAATACTATCTAAACCCTTCATGTTAATTTTAAAAAAATAAATAAATAGGAAAAGTGTTAAACTGAAAGTGACTAAGGTTGTGATATCCTTTTTAGGAACTTGAACTAACCTGTTTATTTAAACAAAGAAGTTCAAACACAAAGGATTATCAGATTTCTCATGAAAAGGCTAAAGAATTCTCTCTAAACAACATTCTGGTTGAAGTTACAACCTGTCCATTGGATACTATAAAGAAATTATGTCCTCTGTAAAGAAACTCTGTTGATGCCAACATATGCAAGATAATCTCCCACAGTTAAATAAAGACTGTTCTCTGTTACTTTATCTGTCACTACATTTTAATTTTAAACATAAATATTTCACTAACATGGATTAATTTTACATATTACTAAGGCTAAGCATATTTCCCTAAATGTCCACAAGGTGCACTGATAAAATTCAACGTCCTGCCCTGCTTTCAGAGTCATGTTTGTTTAAAGCCCACAGACGAGAGAGTCCTTGTCTTTCATTTATTTAACATGATCGCTCCCATTTCCATCTTTTTTTTAATACAAGTGAAAATACTACATTTTTTGTTCTTTGTCCATTTGTTAGAGTAAGAGTAGATGACCATTAAGAGAACATTTCTGATCAAGAGAATGAATCTATCCTGGGAAGAGACCTAACATTGCAGGTGGACAAGACAATTATTGAGCCAAGGACCACAGCTCAGCTCAGAAGGCGTGTTCCCCTTGAGCCATGCTGAAGAGACTGGTGGAATAGTTTTTCCTTTAATGAGATACTGTACCTTTCCTTCCAAGAATTCATTCTCACAATAGAGCCCCCTAAAAGCCACAAGGAGGTTGCTATGAGTTTGGATGAGTCTATCCATCTTTCTGAGTCCTCACCTGTGCAACTCTTATTTTTGCTTCTGTCTTCCTCTTTCTTTAAGATGCTGAATGGAAACTAAGTATGCTTTTTCTGATCCATTGAGCTTCTAGTTTAATTCTCTAAAAGCCTCTCTTCTTGGCATGTGGTTGCCTCTCCACCGTATGTGTAACTTCCATGCCACTTGTGATATGATGTCTTCGTAACTCAAGAGATATACCTTCTGTCCTTGTTTGTCCATTCTCCTTCTTAGGAATCTGATGATATTTACACCTTGCCTACCCTATGGTAATTTTCTTTTAAACTTTAGAAAAATTGCTCTCAAGATTCCACTTGAGTTCATTCTTAAATTGTTTTATTAATGACACTAAGAATTCCAAGAGGGGAACCTCAGTTTCCTTGGTATCAGTTTCAACTCTTGATGGGCACTTGATGTGGGATTCTGTAGTAGGAGCTGCGGGCTGCGTTCCTGCCGCCCCAGCTCCTGGTCACCTGGCTAGCTTTAAACCCGAAATAACAACATACAAACGGTATTCATTTAAACACTGCTTGGAGCCGGGCGGTGGTGGTGCACGCCTTTAATCCCAGCACTTGGGAGGCAGAGGCAGGCGGATCACTGTGAGTTTGAGACCAGCCTGGTCTACAAGAGCTAGTTCCAGGACAGGCTCCAAAAGCACATAGAAACCCTGCCTTGAAAAACCAAAAAAAAAAAAAAGGAAATACTGCTTGGCCCATTAGCTCTAGCCTTTACTGGCTAATTCTCATATCCCGATCAACCCATCTCTAATAATCTGTGTAGCACCAGTCTCACCAGGAAAGATTCAGCATGTCTGACCTGGCAGCTTGCTTCATCACGTCTGCCCGGGAGAGGGGAGCATGGCCTCTGAGCTCACTTCCTCTTCCTCCCAGCATTCTGTTCTGTTTACTCCTCTCACCTATGTTTTAACCTACGAGGGCCAAGCAGTTTCTTTATTATAATTAACCAATGATCTTCCATACCACTGGTTAATAAAAAAACTGTTTTGGAAAAAAAAAAAAGCTGTTTTGGGCCTGTGATAGAATAGAGCAGAGCTAGGTGGGGAAAACTATACTGAATGCAGAGTCAAGGAGAAGCCATGTAGCCCTGCAGGAGACAGATGCGGGAACTTTACCCGGTAAGCCATAGCCCCATGGCAATATACAGCTTAATGAAGATGGGTTAACTTTAGATGTAAGAGTTAGCTATTAATACACTTAAGCTATTGGCCAAATAATGTAGTTTCTGTGTGATTATTTCAGGGCTGAGAAGTCAGAAATGAATAAGTGGCCTCCCGCTACAGGCACTTAGGCTAATTTCAGCCCTTTTGGATTGTTGCAATAACCATAGGCATGAAAATATCTGCTTGATCTGATGATTTCTTTTCCTTTGTCTATATACTGAGAAGTGGAAAGACTAGACCATATTATTGATCCATCTGTAACTTTCTGAGGGTCATACTGCTCTCCAATCATATTGTGCTAATTATGCTCATACCAATGACATGTGCAAGTCCTCTGTCTCCGTTTATCAGCACCATCAGTTATGTGCAAGGATTTCTAGACTATACCCATTACAAATACAAGACAATGATTCTGTAGTTTCAATACACATTCTATTAATGGTTCTTATATCAAGCATTACTTTCAGATTTTTCTTTTTAGCCTTTGGTGTTACTAATTTTAAGACATGTCCATTCAGAAAACTGCCCATTGTTTAAGTGGGTGATTTGTTTTTCTGGTGTTAAGTGCTTTGGGTTTGAACATGGTCTAGGTATTAACACTCAGGTCAGACAAATGGTTAATATGTAATTACTCACTTCCTGTAAAAATTGTCTCTTCATTCTTCACTTAACTCTTTCCTTTGCTCGACATAAGCTTAAAGTAGCTTGTGATTTGTTAGGTTTTCTTTGATTCTATGGAATTCTTATCACTACTGTCTTGATGTGTTTCCCCTATATTTTATTCTAGTAGCTTCAGAGTGAAAATAAAAAAAAACAAAGATTTCTTATTTAAAATTTTAATTCTTGCGGAAACATTAATTTTAAACATCAAAATAGCCTGAATTCCAAATGAGTACTTAGGGCTATGAATATTTTCATTCAATGACAAAATATTTCAATATTAATATCTGATCATTGGAATATATGTATTTGAGCCTATTAATTAAAAAAAAAGTAACAAGTAGCCAACACCCTGACTGAATCCAGATGTTATGTGCTATCAAGTCCTACAAACTAAAACATAGACCAAATTGTTCAATGAAATTAGGTAAACATTGTGATGCTGACTTCTTTCTTTTTTAGACACGTATTGAATACAGTCAGTATCCTATTGATCTGATCATAGAGTACTGAGCTTACATTAATATTCTTCTGCAATGTGACATTTAAAATTATTAACTTTTCTGCCCTCTGTGACCCTTATAATCCGTTGAAAACTTTAGACTTACAACTTGAGAGATTCCCTAATTAGCACCACACAGATGACTTGTCTCTGTATACTGTCTGGAAATTAGAAGACTATTTACTTGCCTTTTAAAGAAATCTATATTCTCCTCAAAGGAAGCCAGATGTAAATTTCTTCCATGCCTGCAAAATAAAACAAGAAAACTTCTGCAATTTAATGTATCATGGCCTAAGTTTCACAAAAAGTAGCTCTGGCTAAAGACTTTAAATGGATTACATTTGTATAATTTAATAAGTTAACAAAGTCTACTGTGGTTCATTATAAGTGAATAAAAGTGAATGTCTTCATCCTAGTGTATTGCTTTATTGAGCCTGTGAAGAATTTTCAAACCAGGCTGCATCTGAGCCTCTGCACACAGCCATTCAGTGCTGAGAAAACCCAACTACTTTCATTCTGTGCTTCAGATCCCATCGCATGCTCACAGAGAAAACTCCTTCCTCTTTACCCCAGAACGCTTGTTCTGCATTAACATATTTTGCTAATATACATAAAACAATCTTTCCTACCTTTAAACACCTGTTTGCTAACCCACTATGAATCAATTCTTCCCAACATTTCAAATAAAGGAAATACGAAACTTCAACATGGGTACCTACTTTATGCTAAGGAGCTTTTACAAAAACTGTTTGGAAAATATTTCCCATTATTTCATAACTGTCTAATCAAGTCTCACTTGCTATTTTCCAATCTTTCATAAGGTAACGAATGTGTTTTACTACCTAACTTCACATGTTCTTACTGTTCTGAGTCTTCTCCTTCAACACCACAGGGATGGCTCAACAGTTAAGAGCACTTTCTTCTCTTCCAGAGGACCAGTTTGTTTCCCAGCATTCACAGCACATTGCTAAGCCCACAGGTCTCTGTGTGTCCAGCTCCAGGAGCTCTGATGCCCTCTTCTAACCTCTGTGAGTGCCTGCATTCATGTACACACACACACACACACACACACACACACACACACACGAATGCACAAGGTTTTAAAATAAAAATAAATCCTAAAAAACTAAAAACACGTCTGGTCATTGGCACATACCCAAGGATAGAATTCTAATGAAATTTCTAAAAGTGGTTAATTGCATTTCTAAAACACTTTTACTTCTATCAATGAATGCTCTGAACTGGCGGGATTGGGAAGATTACTTTTATCTTAAATTAATATTATATTGGATGAATATTAGGGCCTGTATGGTTAAAAATCAAAATATCTTTCCATGGATCAAGTTATTTGTTATGCTGAGTTTATCAATTTTAGATGTGAAATTTCAGCTCAAATTGTTAAATTATATTCACATTCCTTATTTAGGACTCACAGAAAAGTGAAAGAAAGTAGAAAGTTGGATAGAGTTATAAACTGTGCATTGAAACAACGAACTCAAACAGTAAAGAAAAAGATGAGGTTTGTAGGGAAATGTCTTTCTAACTTATGCTCAGATCCATTATTATGTAATTATTTTTATTTTCATCAAATCTATTCTTTAGCGCAGAAAAAGTCATCAGTAGGAGATGAATTCCAATTCTGAAGAATTATTTTATTGAAATTTCTATTGGTTAGTAATGTCCCTGAATACTTGTGGCCATATTTTACAATGAGAGAATGTAGAATCTTCTAACTACAGCTACAGGCTGGGATTTCAACTTAACAACTATCTCATTCTATCAAATACTGAATTCCCCTCCCCCATTTGTTGTAGGTGACTGCCCACAAAATACTTCTATGAACTTTGAACGCTCGATGTTTGAAATGCGGCTGACATTCAGTTGGAATTTTCCTTTAACATTTCAACTGAAAAGTATTTTTTTTAACTTTTTTTTTATTGAGAAAAGAGAAAAAAAACAAAAACAAAAACAAATTTCCTCCTCCTCCCAGCCTCCCATTTCCCTCCCCCTCCTCCCACCCTTCTCCCCCTCCCCCCACTCCTCTCCCCCTCCCTCTCCAGCCCAAAGAGCAGTCAGATTTCCCTGCCCTGTGGTAAGTCCTAGGTCCTCCCCCCTCCGTGCATTTCTAGGAAGGTGAACATCCAAACTGGCTAGGCTCCCACAAAGCCAGCACATTACGTAGGTTCAAAACCCCGTGCCATTGTCCTTGGCTTCTCATCAGCCCTCATTGTTGGCCATGCTCAGAGAGTCCAGTTTTATCCCATGCTTTTTCAGTCACAATCCAGAATCCATACTGGGAGATTTAGAAGAAATTTTTATAAAAGATGCACTGGGGTTGTCTCTCATACTACAACACCAGAATATAAAGCAATTTAGACCAATAATTAGCACTGAGTGAACTGGAATATCAGTGCTTGGATTTGATCCCCAGCTGGCAATCTTTGTATGTAGTCTGCTCACAGGTGAAATGAGGATGAATGTCCACCTCGGAGGCTGTTCTGAGAAAGAAATAAACCACTCACCACAAATATGTCTGTGCTACCTCTCAGTCCTTTTTAACATATAATCTTTCTGTAGCTGTCTTTTACAAATTTTAAGGGGTTTATCCGTTGTGCTGGCATTTTTCAAGTCATCTCTTCAAACCATTATCAAAATAATAATTATCAATTAATTTTTATCTTTGTCATAATATGAAACTTTTCACATTAATTTTTTGTTTTCCTTGATCACTTTATTTTCTCTTTTGAGCCTGGTAAGGCTGAGGGAAGAACACAATCAGAGATCGTTGTAGTTCATGAAATTTTAACAACAAAAAGATATTAGAAATATGATGTTATTCCAACACAAATCAGAAGGTAATTAGAAACACTGGACCCGGTTGCCTGTTCTGCCTTACATCTCTCTCAAACCTGTACCCAGCAGTACTGTGAGTTTCCAGACCTTTGGTAAAAGAATGATGGCATCCATTTTACATCCACAAGACCAAACAGGCTGTAAGCTGCCACCTACCCATCAGTAACAATATCTTTTCTGCCTCTTAAAACAGATATTTAAAGAGAGAATATGTAAATGTTGCAACCTGGTGGGAATTTTATTTTATCTCTGTGTATATATCTGGATTACTGGAAGCCATTGAACTGAAATCACACATGCAGGTTACCCCATCCACTGAGACTTCCTGTAGGAAGAAAACAGAAAGCAAATCAGTCAGCTCAAATCACACTCCACATTAACAAGGTAGACATAGAATCGTTTTCCAAAATAATGTCCTACTCCTGTTTGCCAGTTTATGATGCCCTAGCTGTCATTCTGGAGCATGCAGCCCAGCTACTCTCCCAAAATATGCATGGAAAGGATTCAGTATTTTTCATGCCAAAGCTCTGATTTAAAAAATGAAAAACGAAGAAAAGAAATGGGATTTTTGAAAAGGGTGAGTCATGGTTGTTTGCACCTTTTCAGCAAAAAGTAATCATGAAAGCAAATATTTATGGTTCGGGTTGTTGAGCATGAGATGTGTAGACAGAAACGTAATGTCCGCACAATCTGTTTCCAGTGCATTAGCCATTATATTATAAAGAACAGACAAGAGTCCTTTTTGTTGAGAATGTATGCCACACGTTCAAAATCAATCTTGATCAACAAACTGCAACATGATTTGATGGTTCAGAGCTGAGAAGATTATGGACACATTTCAATTAAAAAGCACATTCAGGGAAGATAACTTCAATGCATTATGCATCCAACAATGCAAAACAAAACAAAAGAAAACGAGCATTTAGGAGGCTGCCAAGTCAATTCCACACAGAGAGTCTTGGTCTGCTTTACCAAACAACACGTTGCAGATGAATTACTTATGGGGAAGCTACAGGCAAGTTTCTATTATTTCTATAACACATTCCTAAAATATATTCAGAAGTTGGATAGCGAAAATAAAATGGTGTGTGGTGAATTATGTCTCCACTAGTCAAAAGATCAGAAATTATAAGATGGTTTTGAATCATATACTTATTCACTGAATCTTCCTGTATAACTATTGCATATTAGTTACTGTTATAGAGTCTAGGGGTTTTGTCAAGAATAAGAGAGGCTGAAACCACTGGCTTCACGTTTTCTTTTTATTGTATGTTTTTTCATGTTTGTGCATGGGTGTGTATACATGTTGAGAGGCCAAAAGAGGCCATTAGAGACTCTAGAACTCGTGTTGCAGTCAACTCACATCCCTACCAAACTTGGATCCTCTGGAAGAACAATGAATGCTCTTAAGTAATGAGCCAACGTCCCCTTTTTGAAGTCATTTTGAGTCACCACATTTTTCAGTGAGTTAATAAAAGGAGCTGAAAACAAATAGACTGTATATCAAAACATAAGATATAAAAGAAAGGAAAATAAAATAGAATAAGATCTGAATTGCTAGAGAATGCATTTCAATTAGGACTAGGAGAGGTGACACTGAGAAGGTCATCAGTAAGTGAAGTAAGGTAAAGGCTCTGAGTCAAGATGATCTCAAACAGGCAAACGATAGGACATGAGTGAGAGAAAACAGTACAGTGGCAGGAGATGAGGCCAGGGGTGTGACGAAGAGAGAGAAAGGGACAGACTACCAAGGCTCTTACTTCAGAGTAAGGCAGTTAAGGGAAATGAAAAGCTATGGGATGGTTTTTATAAGAGAAATACAATTATTATTTGTTTTATGTTTACAAATAATACTTTCAATTGATAGGAAACTGTAACAAGTAAATAAAATGAATGATTTGGAGCCAAGTAAAAGATAGATATATGGGACTAGGTTCTGCAATTATTTCTGTTACCTAAATAAATTAGAATATCATAAGCAATGATGGAAGTTACTGTGTTAACTTATAGATGATTCTTTAATAAAAAATTCGTTCTTATCCATTATAAACTAAGACAATGCAAGACAGAAAAATGTATAAATAAGCATACTTAGCTTTGAAAATCAAGTGAATATAATTTTTTTAAATACTTCAATCCTGGTTTTTTTTAATGGAGAAAAAAATTACAGGCATAACAGGAGGGGGGGTTAAATTTTGAAGGCATTCTATCAATGCAGTAAAGCACAAAGATAATTAAGAATCATCTGGAAGTAATTTAGGTTGATGGTTTTTCTAAGGAAGATCCAGAAGGAAGCCTCAAATTCTATACAGATGACTTTAAGCAGATACTTAGTAAACAGAAAACTCTCATTGTTAATGGATTCCAAATGAACTACTGATAGGCCTCCCTGCTGGCCAAACAACATTCGCCAAACCAAATAAAACAAAGTCAAGGGCACTATCACCTACTTAAGCATTCTAACGTAAAAAGTAATGTAGAGGCTGAACTAAGGGGAGGAAAAGCACATCACATTCAAAGCATCATATTTCTCCCAGTAAATGTTGATGAGTGTACAACAGACACAAATGACACCAAGAATGGAGGAGGATTTATGATCTGAACTGCAGACAACCTTGTAAGATCTCATTTCACACAGAGCTGAAGGAATAGTATATTGTGTCTTCATTTTATATTGTTTTACGTATCTCCTTGCTTTGAAAAGCATTTATTGATTATCTATTATGTGCAGGGAGCTACAGAAAGTAGGAAATTGTGTCGGGCATTTTCCTCCCCTCTCAGGAACTCACATTGCAGTAAAAAACAGAGCACAGACTATGCGAATTTAAGATGCTATCAATTTAAGATAAATCAAAGAAAGTTTATAAAATGTAAACATAACTATTAGCTATACACAGCTTTTATAAGTATATAATCCAAGCAGAGAAATACTAAAAACTTGAACAAACAGCATGCCTCAATACCAAAAACCAGGTTTAGAAATACCTACATCAAGAAAAATTACAAGAATAATGTGTACTATGCAAAATAAATAGGTATTTAAAAAGTACAAAGAAATAATATGTTAGAAGTGAGTCGGGGTGATAAGCAAACCATAGATGCAGTAATGTCGTCTTCTCTTTAAAACGGAAGGGATAGAAATTCTATGCGACAGAAGTGAGTAAGCAATATGTACCTTAGCCAAGGGGAACCAGTGAGAAGCACGCTCTAAGCAGGCAACATGGCATAGTGGAGGCAGAGAAAACCTACTTTGTCCAGAGGAGCAACCGCAAATTCAGACTGCATGGAAGTTTGTGGTGAAGCCGGCTAGAGATTCTTTAAGTACTAAGGATTGTTAAGCAATGTCTTCCCCGAAACTAGCAAATACTGAAGACAGAGAATCATTGCTTTCATATCACACAGAGAACTGGAAGGAGTCTCGACTGCAGCTTCAAGAAACAGTGAAGGGCCATCCACGTAGCTGTAGGCAAAACAGTACATGCTGAGCCAGGTATCTTCCGGAGATGGAAAGCTGTCTCAGCAGGGAAGAGTGAAGGCTACACAAGCATGTGAATCTGGGTTTGAATCCACAGCACCCATGTAAAATGCCAGGGACTGCCATGTACCTAAAATCCCAACACCGTGAGGGACAGAAATAGGGGGAATCACTGGGACTTGCTGGCTGCCAGCTTAAATCCAGGTTCAATTGCTACTTATTATAGTGTATATATAGTCATGTGACTCAGGACAAATCGGAATTATAAAAATGAGGAGGCCAAAAAAGGACCTTTGTGATTTTTTAAACTACATATCTATGCCATGCCAGAACCAAGCCCAGTAAAGAATTCGTGCCTATGTCCTGTTGCCATCCCTCACATCAGATCACTTTCATGCCATGTCATGTCTGTTTCTAGCTGGGAACCAATTGAGTGTTTGGGGAAAAATTGCCCATTACAACTTGAAAGACGGAAGCATGATGAAAAGAAAACAGGCAGTGCTTTGGAAAGCAAAGATAACAGCAGTGAGCCAGCAGGGCTGCCCCATTCAGCGGTTGATGACTGGAGAGGCTCTCACAGTCTCTAAAAGCATTATCTCCATAGACAGCCCCTGGCCATGTAATCAGAAGACAAATAACTCAGGCTCTTGACTACAAGGATGAGTGATGAATGAAAACCTTCTGCCACTTCATTGTGCAAGCCTGAGCTCATGCCATGCTCATTCCTCATTTCTATTTTGAAACCTAAAAGAGTTCTGAAAGCAATTAGACAGGGACGCGTCATCAAAAGACATCTTCTTCGGTGCTAATCAACTAATTACTAATCAAAATGGATGTGGAGCCCCAAGCTGCACTTGGGTACTGAATAGTTCTCGATTCTCAGAGTTCTTTTCTTAAATATACTGGTATGGTAGTTCAAAACTGATGAACTATGAAGTCATGCTATCAGAAACACTTTGGATGCTCTGTAATTCAAGCATGAAGCAGTAGGGCTGGAATGATCCTAGAGATAGCAAATTGAATTGGAAAATATTATTCTTAGAGATACTGGGATTGATAAATATTTCACTTACCTGGAATCTATTAGGACAGATAACTTTTTCAATGATTTTTAATGTTGGAAGACAAAGGAGAATGGGCTATCTTTAAATGCTATAATAACAATTTCAAATACATACCAAGCAACATTATTTCCCAGACAATGGGGAGCATGCACGTGCTACAGAGTTTATTTATTTCTTCAGTATCATTCTATCCATAGCTATATGATTTATAATGATGGTTTGCTGGTATCAAGTAACAGCTGGATATCTGGGAAATCTACAAAATTGTTTTCACTACAAATTATACAGCGTGATGTTTGTAGCATTCTATGCAGGATGGGTTTTGCACAGCACTGCCTTAGCAAAGACAGATTTAAAAAATGTTGGATCCCTCATGAATTTCTAGTAATCCAAGCAGAGAGTTAATAGAGAATGTATGTATTTTTTTAATTCATCAAGGAATGTACTAGAAACCACATAAATTCTAAAGCAATTTTCCATATTGATTTTTCTGTAAACGTAAATAGTTCAGGCTCTGTGGACACAGGTCTGAAGCAATTGCTCTTTCTAGTCCATGTACGATGAAACCAACACAAAAGTATTTAAACAAACAAGCATGTATATACAGTGTTTACATAAAGTATTTATGAGGACAAACAGCTGATGACAATGAGGCACTATTGCTACACAGAGATTACAAAGGCTCAGATTCTAAATACTGGCAAAGCCAAAGAATATCAAGGGTGTAGACCAGTAGACCCTGCCATCTAATGCTTTTTGGAATGAATAATTGTACAATGATTTTGGAAGGTATCTCAAAAGTGCTTTTCAGAACAAAATTTTTGAGTGACCCAGCAAATGGTTTCTTAGATATTTGCCCAAGTGAGTTGCAAATTTGTTTCTATGCAAAAATCTACACAGAGATTTTAACAAAACCGTTATTCATCATTGTCAATAATCAGGAACAACCAAGATAAATGATCTGTGGTATATCTATACAATACACTATTTATTATTCGGCAGCTAACAGAGATGCACTATTGAATCATGGTACAATGTAGAGGGGCCTTAAATGCATCTTACTAAGTGAATGCAATCATCTTTCAAAAACTGGGTACTCTATAATTCCCCCATGTGACTTTCTGCAAACGGCAAAGTGCAGAGCATAAGAGATTAGTAAGATTGCTTTATGAGTGATGTATACAGAAGAGAGATGATGGGTGGAGAATGGAGTAATTAGAGACAGTTAAAATTGTTCATTGGATCCTATATAGTGTATATATGGAATTATATACAGTCCCAAAATGATCCTCAGCGTTAAGTATAAACTATAGTTTGTAGTAAGAGGAGCAGGCTATGTCCCGCCACCTGGCTGGCTTAACACCCGAAATAACCCCACAGAAACTGTATTGATTTAAACACTGCCTGGCCCATTATCTCTAGCCTCTTATTGGCTAACTTTCGCATCTTGATTCAACCCATTTCTAATAATCTGTATGTCACCACAAGGTCATGGCTTACAGGGAAAGATTCAGCATGTCTGACCTGGCTGCTCCAAGGCAGCTTTCTTGCTCTGCTCTCTTCCTCCCAGAATTCAGTTCTCTTTTTTATGCCTACCTAAGCTCTTCCCTATCAAAAGGCCAAGGTCAGTTTCTTTATTCAACCAATGAAAGCAACACAAAAACAGAAGGACCTCCTACACCAATAGTTCACAATAATAATACAAATAATAATAAAATTCATCAGTTTCAATAAATGAACCATCTTAATAAAAGATGTTGATGACAGGAAAAGTGAGAACAAGAAGAGAGATTGTGTAGAAACCTCTGTGCACTATCTCTCAATTCATCAACAAATCTAAAATTCCCATAACGGGGAGAAAAGCAGAGAACAGCCAGCACACTGCTTCACTCTGTGAGCTATGGTCTGATGATCTCCGTTCTAAAGAATGGAAATATCATCTGATAGCATGTGGGGTTTACAGTCATATTTGTGAATCTCACTCCTTTGAAAATAACCATCCAGTGTGGCTTTCAATTTTTGTTTGGAAAAGTAGCCTCATCACGAATCTCTTGAGAATCAGCATTCATTGCAGGCTTATCTACAACACCCTGCCTGCTCCATGCATTTCCATAGTGAAGCTTATTCTCCCCAGGGGACCTCTTCACAGCCCAGCAGAGTCCCTGAACTGGGGAGCTACGACACTTAGTCACAAACAAATCAGAACGTGGAGTATATTTTCCCTAGCTGGCTTGGAATGTACCACCATGTGGATATACTGCCATGGCTTTTGCAATAATCTTATTCTAACTTTGACTTTTGGATTTTCAACTGTTACATGACACCAATATCACAGGAGATAAGCCTAATAATTTTTAGAAAGAGCCTTAAACTTCACAATTGTTTTAAAAGAGTTATTAATTTTTATTTTATGTATCTGAATGTTTTGTCAGGAGTTATGTATGTGCACCATAGACTGATGCCCATAGAGACGAGAAGAGGGCATTGGAGGCCCTGGACCTAGACAGTCGTGAGCCACAAGTGGTCATCTGGAAGAGAAATCACTATTCTTAACCGCTGAGTCATCTCTTCACCCCATGTTTCTCAGTCTTGATAGCTACTGACAGCAGGAATGCTAATTGCATATTTCAGATATGAATAAAGTTTGTTTTATTCAACACGATACACATATTCTTGGTAAAAATACCTTAGCCTTTATATTCTTGTAAACAATACCATAATCTAATATAGATAGCAAATCATATATTCAGTGGTGCCATCATTGTTCTAGGTGTTAAAGTGTTCTTTTTCCTATGTTTCAAATTTTAACAAAGAAAATTTAGTTCAAGTCTTGAAGGTAACTATTTTATTTTCTATGAATAATAGATAACTTAGTATCTGTAAAAGCATAGCTGTGCTTTTTTTAAAAATTTGACTTTGTAGTCTATAATTGGGTAATAATCTGGTGGGAGTCAAGAGTAGAAAATTAGCTAGCTCAGCGTTCCTCTGCTGCGAAGTGATGTCAGATGCACCAAAGCCTTTATTTCTTTAGGACCCATATGCAGGCAATTGTTGCAAGCTTATTTCTCCACTTTTTATGTCACATTCAATGGCAAATACTAAAATAATAGAAATTCTACTGTTTAGTTTAAGGATGATATTGCATAGACTCTAGGGGTAAGATACCCAAGTGAAGATGAAAGACTTAATTTCTCAGTATCTGTGTAGATAGATAGATAGATAGATAGATAGATAGATAGATATAGTTAATTTCCTTCAATAAAATACTATAAGTATTTATCTTCTCCATTTCTTTTTTTCATTATTTATTTATTTATTTATTAAAGATTTCTGCCTCCTCCCCGCCACCACCTCCCATTTCCCTCCCCCTCCCCCATTCAAGTCCCCCTCCCTCGGCAGCCCAAAGAGCAATCAGGGTTCCCTGCCCTGTGGGAAGTCCAAGGACCACCCACCTCCATCCAGGTCTAGTAAGGTGAGCATCCAAACTACCTAGGCTCCCACAAAGCCAGTACGTGCAGTAGGATCAAAAACCCTTTGCCATTGTTCTTGAGTTCTCAGTAGTCCTCATTGTCCGCTATGTCACTTGAAATGAGATGGATGCTGCAGTGGGTGGGTGGTTGTAGCTCGGTGAATGAGTCATTACTAAGATAGGTAAGACCCTGAATTCGATATGAAGAGGAGGAAAGAGTGAGAAAGTGACACAAAGAGAGGTGTCGGGGGGGGGGTGACAGAGGCAAAAGATGGGGGAGGATTGGGAGGGAGGGAGAGACTGTAGAAATCGGTAGTATTAAAACAGCAAAAAAATATCTTAAACAGAAGGAGCAACATGTGAGTTATGAATTTCTTCAGTAATCTGTTCTTGGAAAAGTATAACTATTCTTTAGAGGAGTAACAGACACATCGCCAACACCAGCTATTTGCTCATACAATGCTGTCATATAAAACAATCCATGAACAACGCCAGGTGAAATTCGTTAAAAGAGGCCTCCGAGGTATATAACCGCAGTCTGTCCCAGCACTTCTTGATTCTGATTTTTAAGTGTGGGAGGAAGGAAAGGAGGAATCAGAGTTTTCAAGGAGAATCTTGGCTTGTTATTTCGCTAATTTAATGTTCAGCATCTGGTCTACCTGCTGTTCCGCATGAGCCTCAGCAATCTGATACTGACCAAGGAATGTTGATTGAAGAATACTGAAGCAACAACATCAGATTGACACTTCTTACTAGGGAACTAGCAGCATCCAACCTTATTAAAACAGTCAATAACTAACCCAATTTTTGCTTTTGAACTATCTTTAACAGATGGCTGCTATAGATCTTTCAGAAGCTTACACCCAGTGCTCATTTGCATTTTCTTATCTTCATATAAAATAATTGCTGAGGTTCGGGTCTTTGCTCATATTCCCTATGTGCTAACTCTCCAGGTTGAAATTTCAGCCTGGATGTTGTCTCCTTTCTGGCAGCAAGATCAGAAATAGTAATAACTGAATGTGGACTAAAGGCATATGCAGTTACGAACATATGCCTTGAAAACACAAGTTGTGTTAGGAAAACTCTTCATTTCTTAAACTGTAAAATATGAGAAAGCATCTGCTTATGTAAGACAGTATTTTTAAGCTTTAAAAAAAACTGAGGCAAGGGTGTGACTTTTTTAATAGCAGCAGGGTCTTTTTATAGCTACAAATAGATAAGTAATTATGACAAATTCATACTGCTGAGTTGCTTTATAGGACAAAGTTTGTTAATGTCTTTCTGCAATAAAAATGTCATTCTAAATCCATGAAGTTTTGTTGAGAGTTCTAGTCTGATGCCCGTACACTTCACTGGCATAAAACTGACTCCAATTACTAGATATTATCCTCTTCTTTTGTTGAGCATAATCTACTTCCAGAAATACTTTAAAGAATTTTTGATTTCCTCATTTTGAGCTTATTTTTAATCAAGGATAATTTCTTTTATATGAAAGAAAGAAGGCAGCTTTGTATTCATAAGAGACGTGAATGCTTACACTACAGATAGGTAGTCGATTAATTATAATATTCAATTTTTACCATAGAGGAAAAAAAATCCAGTGTCAAGTCCAAGAATGGCTATTATCATTTGAAGAAATAAGCAAACTAGATAACAAATCAACTAGCTTCATAATTCAATTCAGTAATACTGTAACCAAGGCATGCCAAAAATAAACTCAAGAGAATAATAGAACCTGTGCTTGTTAGGCTCCAAGCAAGAGAAAAAAATAGATTGCTGTGATCAACTGTTTACATCCACTGTCACAATACTGACTCAATAGATGTGGCTTTGTCCTGACCTATGTCAACCTATTCTACTCTGACTCCTGGCTTGGTCATCTCACTTGTCTAGTCAGTGAGATATCAATAAATGTGATCTATTGGGAGCTCACCAAGGCCAGCTGGACTGTGACTGAAAAAGCATGGGATAAAACTGGACTCTCTGAGCATGGCCAACAATGAGGGCTGATGAGAAGCCAAGGACAATGGCACGGGGTTTTGAACCTACATAATGTGCTGGCTTTGTGGGAGCCTAGCCAGTTTGGATGTTCACCTTCCTAGGAATGGACGGAGAGGGGAGGACCTAGGACTTACCACAGGGCAGGGAACCCTGACTGCTCTTTGGACTGGAGAGGGAGGGGGAGAGGAGTGGGGGGAGGGAGAGAAGGGTGGGAGGAGGGGGAGAAGGGTGGGAGGAGGGGGAGGGAAATGGGAGGCTGGGAGGAGGTGGAAACTTGTTTTTTTTTTTCTCCTTTTCTCAATAAAAAAAAATGGAAAAAAAAATGTGTTCCAAGCAGAGCCTTGAAACACTTGCTTATTTTGCTTAAGACCTTGTGAAACTGAACTGGTTAACTCCTAGACTCTCGCCACCATCAAGTGAGGATGACTAAACCAAAATCGTAACAGAATTTGGAGAGCTCTAGATAAAGTTAAACTAGTTAAGCTAAATCCATTCTGGTCTAAATTGTCCTTTACAAAACTGCAAATACATGTCTTAGCACAGCTCGAGCTAACTACAGCTTGTGTTGATATGACCACAGAGTTAGCACATACACTCAAAAAAAAAAATTAAGTTGTCTTTTAAAAAGCTTCATTTTGCAATTGTTATGCAGCAACAGTGGATAGCTAATATACTTGGTTCTAGTCTTAAAACTTTTCTAAAATCTTATTAATCTAAATATGTTGAGTAATTTAATGCAATAATATTCCCCTTTTTCTGCCCCTTTCTTTGAATGGTTTAAGTGAAATATTTATAATATTAATGATATCTCTATAAGTACCACTACTTATGCCAATCAACCAAAATTACTAACTCAACTTCACAGATCAACATTTTATAATTAATCATGCCTTCTACCTAGAAATGATCTTTAGAAATAGAGAGAAAGATCCCAAAACCAACCTGTTTAATTTTGCAAATAAAATACACTTAAGGGTTTAAGCCAGGCAGTGGTGGTGCATGCCTTTAATCTCAGCACTTAGGAGGCAGAAGCAGGCAGATCTCTGTGAGTTCGAGGCCAGTGTGGTCTACAAGAGCTAGTTCCAAGACAGGCTCCAAAGCTACAGAGAAACCCTGTCTTAGGAAAAAAAAATAAGAATTTAGGGTAAACACAAAAACAAGAAACAAAACCTTATTCTAGCTTTTACCAAATAACAATTTACTTAAACAATTTCTTGTGCATTTTGTCTTTTTGAGTTTTCAGTACTAGCACCTTGAAGACAAATAGGTCAGTCTCATTATTTATCCTATTGGAAACCAAAGGTTATCCTAAAGCATTTTTCCATTTCTAGCTTAATTTCCAGCTTTTCTCAAAGACTGCATTAGTCTGCCCATTATATAAAATAAATAAATAATTATTCATTTTCATTATTTTAATGATCTATTTATATGGAAGGGTTGGAAAACACGATTTTATGGCAGGGGTGTAGTATGATTTGAGACTATGAAAAGATGAAGTCTTTTGCTTCCTTTCATATCAAAACCTAGCTTCTCCTTTTATCACGAATCAACACAGAGTGGCTGTTCTACCACGGACAACCTGGTATCTTGCCCTCAGCCAGCATTCATTCCTTCATAAAAGCAGTCATAAGTCTGAGTGGGTAAGAGAGACACCAGAAGAAGGAAAAGTGGCAGCAGGAAGGGTGGAAATGATGCAACTATAGTACTAGTGTGAAATTGAAAAAAAGAATGTTGTATTTAAAACAAATATAAGTACTACATTTTTAGCTTAAAGGTAAATTACAGGTTTTTTTCTTGTGGGTTCATAGTATGTAGAACCTCAGGAGGACAAAGTATTTAAGACAGAATGAGATTTACTAAACCAAAAGTTACTTTTTGTGTTCTCGTTATTAATAATTGTCATTTTAATTCTGTATTCTGTAAATCTAAGTCTATACTACATAATCTTCATCCCTTTTTTAAACAACTCTTTACAGGGAATACACACATATCATAATGCTCGTGGAAGCCAGAGACAGCTCTTAGAAGTCAGTTCTCAGTTTGTACCATGTAAGTCCTATGGATCAAACTCAGTTCCTCTTCCTTAGGCTTGGCAGCAGGCACCTTTACCTGTTGTGACATCTCTCTGCCCTCCAATCATTTCATAAAACTGACATCAACTACATCACTGAAGCACAGAAACAGCTAATTGGTATTCAAAAGACCATTCCTTTCTTTATTATCTTATATGGGTTTCTTTAGAAGTTGCTAGAAAAAAATAGAGATTCCATTTGTCTGCCTTCTTTGTAGCAAAAGATGGCCAGGAGATACAGTTTTAGCAATGACAGATGAGCAGAAATGGGTTCGGAGAGTTACCAGAAAAGTTTTTGTTTTTCTGATGAAAGAACGCCAAATGACCAAAAATTATTAGTATGCAAATGGGTATATATTTCCATAGTTAATGTGTGGCACTCACATTATTTTAGAATTTCATACTTATATTATAGACTATGTTAATCAAATCCAGCTCCAGTCTTTCTCCTGCAATTTCTTCTCCACTAGCTTCCACTTCCAATTTCGGGTATTCTTTCTGTGAACCACTGAGTCCCTTGATGTTGCCAGTGTGGGCATCATGTAGGGCCTTCGCTGGAATGTGGCAAATCTACCTGTGAAGACCATTTTCATTAGATAAAAAGAGGACAAATAGAATCGCAGAGACACTATGATATTACAGAAATGTTTAATTAATTCCAGTAGCCTTCCTTGTAACTCCATGCATCTTGTCATGGGAGAGAAAATAAACTCCCAATTATTATCGTTACTCTCTCAGCCAAGTGTTTCACAACCACAGCTTTAATTTCTTTTCCTTTTAGAAAATCTCTCTTTCTCTTTCTTGTTCTCTCTCTCTCTCTCTCTCTCTCTCTGTGTGTGTGTGTGTGTGTGTGTGTGTGTGTGTGTGCACCACATGTGCAGTGGTATCTGTAGAGGCCAGAGAAAGGTGTCATATTCTCTGAAACGGAAGTTACAGACAGTTGTGAACCACCGAAGATGGCTACAAGGGACCAAACTCGAATCCTCTGGAAAAGTAGCAAGCACTCCTAACTGCTGCACCACCTCTCCAAACCCTCAATACTTTAATTTCTAATCAATCTTGATAATAATTTCCAGTATCATGAATTTTTGTTTGTTTACTTCATTTTTTGTGTTTGTTTTATATGCAACCAAATTTATTTAAATTTAAAGTACTTGAAAATTGACTATGTCACTGGTGCCTATATGCATTTCTTTGTGCATAGAATTATATTTCATGTAAATTAGTGGCTTGATAAGTATTTATTATTTGGTGATTGCCTTTTTCATTCCTCTATCATATATTACATTCCTACTTTCATTTGCCTTCAATCTCATGTTTTTCACCAAATCCTATACTGCCTTTTTCCTGTACTTGATATTATGCATTGTCTCAATAATCTCACAATTTCTAAATATAAGTTTTGTCTTGGGCTCCAAGTTCATACAAATAGGTTTACAAAATAAGGTCAATTACTGATGGCAATATCCAGATATTACCTGCTATGCATTCACAAAATATTATGTCAATATCAAGAGAATCAAAATTAATGTATGCAGCTTCAATGATTGCTTGGCACTTGGCTTCAACTTAAATATGAAACAACAGAGATCTGGTCTGATACCAAGATATAAAATGCAAGACTTTCAGAAAGCAACTTTCCAAGAAGCAGGGCTCCTATCCTCCCCTTTATTTCTAAGGCTCCAAGGTCCTCAAGCTGTTCCTAATTTGGAGAATGTTAGGCCTACTACAATGATTTCCTATGAAATTGTATTTCGAAGCAACCGAAGTAAAATTGCCTTCGCAGATTTTGGTATCATAGAAAGAAACCCTGCTTTGAAGGTAGGCAAACAATTCTGAGTCTGAGCGCCTGGGGTGATTTGTCATGCTGCCTTTGCAGCTGCCTTTGTACAACACAGAGAAGCTGCAGGGAAATGCTTGGTACAGACAATGGTGTATACTAGCGCTTATTCAACTTTTGGTTACTGTCTTCTTTTGGTATAATACCTCATTCTTAAGCATCTTCATATTAAATGCCACAGTGTGTTCAACCCGTCTCAGACCTTAGAATCTTAGAATGAGGCTGTGTGTTGAGAGCTGTGTCCTCCCACTTTATAATACTCTCTGGGGCTGGAATTAAAAGCGTGCACCACCCGATTTCTATGGAAACTACTGTGGCTACTGGGATTAAAGGTGTCTTATCAAAGCCTGGTCTGTAAGGATGACCACTGGGACTGTTCTACTCTCAGATCTTCAGGCATTCTTTATTTATTAAAATACAATTGAAATGCCACTACACAGCATAAACCCCAAGTTCAACAAGGGCTGAGAAAATAACAGAGATCCAGAGCATACTGTTTGCAACACCTGCATAAAATCTAAAGGAAATGTCAATTTGGTGTCGTCTTAGCCTCAACTTTATTTGTAAATGTGAGATTAGCAATGGAGCCCATGGTTCATTTGGCAACCTAGGTCTCAAAATGTTAACTATCAATGAGAAATGAGCTCATCTATCATCTTTATAGACATTCTTCTCCTGGGTTAGTTGACAGGCATTATGTCTTATTGCTTGGTAGACATGGGCGATACAAAGGTTAATGAAATAAAGCTCCTGCTCCTATCATGAGCATCTAAAGCTGACTTCTGAACAAACATGATGCCCAGTTAGCCAATTGGAGAAGCTGTGAGAAAGAAATGTTCTCCAGCTGAAGATGCTTACTGACATCAAAGGTCTGCCCCTTCCCTGCCTTCCAGACAAAGCTTTTTCTATGCAAATACCAATGCTGGAAAGATGAAACAAGAAGGTAAAGTTATACAGACATGAACTGAGCTAAGATTATGAACACAGACAGGGAAAACACAGAGTATGGTCCTTTGGTCTCTTGGTGTCTGGATCTGAATTGCTATATGTCATTTCTGCCAAAGAAATCTGGTGGGAAGCCTGGAAGCTTGGCTCATGCTCCTGCAAAGTAAGTAGCCTCACCAAGAATGGGACTTGCGATTAGTCTCTGACAAACTAAAAGCAGCACATACAACCACAGACGTTTTATGTGTAGCTACTGTGCTTGGTTTTTTCTCTCTGAAAATATTGAGTGACAAGAGAAGAGTGATTTATATCATTATTCAAATAAATAAATGTGATGCAATATCATGGGGAAGTGCCATTTGTTGAACAATAAATTTACCATAGTACAAGAAGCAGATGTTGCTGAAACTCTTTCCAGAAGACTCATCACACCCAGACACTTGAACTATGATATAGTTCAAAGTGGAGTCTACATGAGGAAGAATCAAAGAAGAAAGAGCATCTTGAACAATGGGAAAGCAGACAGTTTTCAGGGAATCTGGAAATGACTGGTGTGTTTTGGAAAAAATAAACATTTGGAGATAATCTAGTGGAAGATTATCTATGCTATATAAAATGATCAAACAAGACTGATGTGGATAGAAGTGAGAAAATAGAGAAAAGACTAAAAGAAACAAATTTAAATCAGATATAGAATCCTTCTCTACCTGATGAAGCCACGGAAAAAGCATCAGTGTCAAGTATACTGGTGCATGTCTGCTATCCCAGGCTTAAGCAGGCAGATCACAAATCCATATAGCAAGACCTTGTCTCCAAAGGGGAGAGAAAAAGATGGTAGACATGAGCCAATGAAGCTCAATTTTGTTCCATATAAGAATATATTTTTAATTTCCTATGGGTGATAAAATGGAGAGATATTATATCAAAAAGTACATACTTTGGCTTCTTAAAAAAACTTAGATATTCGTCAGTATTGCTCTCGGATAGGGTCATTTCAGGTTCCCAATCCTCAGCTACCCAAGGAACTAACTGGGAACCTCATGTTGGGCACTTGGGAGCCCCTCTAGGGTCAAATCTCTTGCTCACCCTAAAGTGGTTCCCTTAACTAAGAATTGTGGTTCCGTGCTCCCCTATCCACCTTTCCTTTATCCCAATTCTCCTGATTCCCCAAATCCCCCCTCCTTCCCTTCTACCTTTTCTCTCCCCATAGAACCTTCATCTGGTGATGGATGGAGACAGAGACAGAGACCCACACTGGAGCACTGGACTGAGCTCCCAAGGTCCCAATGAGGAGCAGAAGGAGGGAGAACATGAGCAAAGAAGTCGGGACCACGAGGCGTGCACCCAGCCACTGAGACAGTGGAGCTGATCTACTGGGAGCTCACCAAGGCCAGCTGGACTGTGACCGAAAAAGCATGGGATAAAACCGGACTCTCTGAACATGGCGAACAATGAGGGCTGATGAGACGCCAAGGACAATGGCACGGGGTTTTGATCCTACTTAATGTGCTGGCTTTGTGGAAGCCTAGCCAGTTTGGATGTTCACCTTCCTAGATATGGACGGAGGGGGGAGGACCTAGGACTTACCACAGGGCAGGGAACCTGGACTGCTCTGTGGACTGGAGAGGGAGGGGGAGAGGAGTGGGGGGAGGGGTAGAAGGGTGGGAGGAGGGGGAGAAGGGTGGGAGGAGGAGGAGGGAAATGGGAGGCTGGGAGGAGGTGGAAACTTGTTTTTTGTTTATGTTTTTTTTCTTCTTTTTTTAATAAAAAAATTATTTAAAAAAAAAAAAATAATTAGCAAAGAATGAAATTTAAGGGTTTGTTGCTTTTGTTTTAAAATATAATGCATCTATAAACTTAAAAAAAAAAAAAAAAAAAACTTAGATATAGAAAAATCATGGACACTAAAGTTTGATGGCTTTCTAAGAGGAACATGTGACCCAGGTGAACTCAGGTCCTGCCCAGGCCACTTCAGTCACCTTTGGTTTTCAGTAGGACATGAAACACAATTTTTGTTGTTGCTGTTGTTGTTATTGTTGTTGTTCTAATTCTGACCTCAGTGACACAAAGGAGCACAAATTTTAATAGAAGATTAATGAAGAACACATTAGTTAACACAGAGCGAGCAAGCAAGGGATACCACACACTCATCCAGATAGCTTTTTAATGCTTTGAAGTCCATGTTATTCAAATTTTTTTTATATTTTATAAAAAATTTCCTAATTTCTTAGCTTTATTTACTTTTCATGCCTGAGTGTATATTCATGTGTTCAGGTTTGCAACTCATGGCAATCAGATCTCTCCTTACACAGTGTTGGCTCAGAAGATAAAACTCATGTAGTCCTCTTAGTAGCAGGAACATCTGAGCCATTTTGCCAGCCCAACCGGGAAATGTTTAATAACAAATAGAACAAACCATTAAAACTTAGGTTTCCCAAATTGCATAATACTTGCTTGAATCCATAGACTGATCTCTGAAATCTGGAAATAAAAAGGAATGGAGAAAAAAAGAAAGAAAAAAACTTAGGTTTCCTATTGCCAAACTCTTCCAGAAAGCTATAGATGATAAGTTTGACTCAGATAATCACTTCAAGTAATCCAAAAAAATCAGTAAGCTAAAAAGCATCTTGAGCATTAAAAAAATATAACTTTGTTCTAATGGGTTAAATAAAAGTTTAGCCTAAAATTGTGCTATTTCAAACTCTTACGTTTTGCTGCGGTTTCCACCTTCATTTGATGGAAATTGGCTTCGTCCTCAAGTCAGACAAAAACTGAGTTTAATAACATGGCATAGAGCATGACAGTCCACAAAATTAAAACCAAATTAATACTTTATCCTCGAGTAACTCTTACGTTAATCCATAGGCTTTCCTTGCAGGAGATTTATTAAAAGTTCTAGGGCTTGAATTGGTTTAATTTATCTTTTCCTTATTAAGTTTACAAGTCAACACTGTGTTGAGATTCTCCAGGAGGCTCACCTATAATGTAAAGGGATGCAATGTCATTGGGAGAATTGAAGTTTAAATCCTTTAAAGCAAAATAATGGCCAATGGGAATTATGAAGAGATAGGCCTCACACAGTCATAACAAATGAAACCAAAGAGCAAGAAAATGATTGACAAAGGGATAGGAAAGTTGTGTTTACTGAGTGCCTTTTATGTCTCAGATGGCATTTAGAGTCTTCCTTTTATTACACTTGCAAATCCTTTTAATAAACTTATATGAAATGATGGCCCTTAATAGAGGCCTAAAAACATGCAAAATCACATAATGAATGCCACCCAACTTTGAACACAAGACTTCCCTACTTCTAGAAGTATACTTTGTGGAAAAGAGAGGAGGGAGGGGAAAGAGAGAGGGAGAGAGGGAGGGAAGAAGGGATGAAGGGAGAGGGGGAGGAGCAGACCATGAGTTTTTACAAATCTAGACCTGCTGATGCAAACCTGCCATCCCAGTATTCAGGAGGTTGAACAGGAAGATGACTTTAAGGCCAGACTGGACTACATAAAGAGCCCATGATTGGGAGGGGGGCTTTTTCTAAGCACTGCAGGATCATGTTGAATAGCTAATTCTAATCGCAGCTGGAGAACCTAAAATTAGATATATACTCGGGGAGGGAAGGCTCACTATGGGATGCTTCTGTGTAGTTCTCTAATACCCATGTACCTCACCTGCAGCATCAGTACTGTATGTCTAAACAGTGGAGAAAAGCTTGAGCCATACAGTCACCCACCAATTTTAGCAATTTTCAAAGAACATGTGCACAGAATCTATTTGCCACAGATAAACATGAAGATCCTGCAATTAGAGCTCAGAGCAGCACATCTTCGCCAGCGTTCTAAAGCAGCCTGCTTACAAGAGGCCACTGGTAACCTTTTCGAAAGAAATCTTTTAGCCAGAGAACACGACTTCTTTGTTGTTTCAGTATTTCACAGGGTTAGAGGAAAAGCTGCAAGTAGCCTCACTAATGCGAAATGCTTTTTACAGAGACAGGGAGGTCTGTGAAGGAATCAATAAGACTGAACTAGGAGGTTAAAGAAACAACCAAGCCAGGAGGACATGGTAGTAAAAGGAAGCAGCCAGATGAGAAAGCTGCAGAGCATGTAAAAACCAGGGAAGGAGCTGCTGGTCAGAACTCCGCAGTCTTCTAGGAGAAGACAGGTCTTATCAGAAAAACCCCCAACAATCTTCATAGCAGCATTATGCATAATAGCTGGAACCTGGAAATGACCTAAATGTCTTTCAACCAAAGAATGGATAAAGAAAATATGGTACATTTGCACAATGGAGCATTGCTTAGCTGTAAAAAACAATTGCACCATGAAATTTGAAGGCAAAAGGCAAATTGATGGAACTGGGAAAAAAAAAAATCATCCTGAGTGAGGTAACTCAGGCTCAGAAAGACAACTACGGTATGCACTCACTCATAAGTTGGATAGAAAATATAAAGCAAAGCAAAGGATAACCAGGCTAAAATCCACAGCTCCAGAGAATTGGGAATGTTGTGGGAAGGGGGTACGTGGG
Organism: Microtus oregoni; assembly: GCF_018167655.1. NCBI lineage: Eukaryota > Metazoa > Chordata > Mammalia > Rodentia > Cricetidae > Microtus > Microtus oregoni. Next base: position 7,672,479 of record NW_024543086.1, read on the forward strand.
AGGGGAAAAGGAAGGAAGGAAGAAGAGTGGGGAAAAAAATACATAGCTCAATAAAAACAATAAAGAAAGAAAGAAAAACCCAGACAGAGGTTTAAACAAACTGCTTCTTTCTCACGGCTTCATGTCGTCTGTGGATTCACAGAGTTAGAAATTTGACTTCAAATTTCACTACCTTCCCAGTAGGAGAGGGAAAAGTAAATAACCAGAAAGTCAGAAAATAACATCCTCAACGAAATGTGCTACTTGTAATCTTATTTATCAGAATTCTAAACGGGAACATTAATCTACTTGATGTCAATAGCTCGGCCAGAGGAGGGCACAATTTCAGAATCTTGACAAGCCATTTCTGTACAGCTTTCTTCATTTTCCCTGATTACAAAAGCCTCGGCAGGAAGCACGTTTCTCCCTTCTCATTTTTAAAAGTCAGATTTTAAACTCCTTGAGGAAATGTTACAATTAATTTTATATAACCTACTGTTCTTTCTTTGAAATAATAACTTACTGCTTTTACGAGTCAGGTTACATATTTCACTAATTTTTTTCCATTCTGTTATTATATTTGACTATCATTGTGTCACTAGGAGGATCTAGATGACCTTATCCCAGCTTTATAGGTAAAGACATAAAAACCAGGAGGCCTGAGATGAGAACTTGAATGTTCCGATTTAAGGAACAAAACCCAATCTTTGGATTTATTTGCTTTCAGGGAAGAAAAAAGCGATGGTAATTTTCAGGTTGCATTCTTAAGTTCTCTCTCCCTAATTAGTGGATTAAATCCTGGGGATTCATGAGTAAATTGCCCAGAAATGGAGCATATTATTTAGCCCAGGTATCATTTTAAAAAAAACAGTACAGTAAATTAATAAAGAAGCTTTCTTAAAAGGAGTTGATGTTGTTCCTTTGAGGACATTCATTTCTGTAACTTGTAGGTTAGGTTTTAGTTAGCATGATGGTGTGTTGAATAGCTTGAGGGCAAAATAAAGGCCATTGATAGACTAAATTCATATGGATAACCTCACCCATAGAGTCAGGGCGTTTGTTATTGGCCATTCTTACATTAGATGAGGGAGGGGCTCTCACAATGGAGTTAATGTAGTTAGAAAGACAGGGGAAGAAATAATGTGGAGGAGAGAAGGTCATGTGAGGACTTGGGCAGGAAGAAAATGCTCACCAGGAGCTTGGCCATGCTAGTACCCTTATCTCCGCCTTCCAGACACCAGAACTATGAGAAATTAATATCTGTTACATAAGGCAGTCAGTCTACAGTATTCTTTATGGTACACCAAACAGAATAAAAGAATCATGTAACTGCACAGGTATCACATGTGGTCTCAACACACCCAATTTAGCCACAACCCCTTGCTCAAGTTACATCTGATGTTATTTGAAACTATGAACTTGAAACTCAAATAATAAACTCTCCTTACTGTCTTCTAAAAAATACTTGGCTGAAAAATCCAGCTCCTAAAATTCTACCTTTAAATAATTTACAAAATAAGGCTAAAATATGCCAATACATCACTAGTGAACTCTGCAAATGGTACTCACTTCCTTCAATGACTGTTCACTGAGATATTTTATTAGAGACACTCTTCTTATCTAAACCTACCAGAAGATGTCTGGACCCTCAAATATGCCTACCCATATCATATGATGCCTTTTCTACCCACCTGAGCACCTTCCCTAGCCTGTGGCCACAGTGGTCACAGTTTGAGGTGAGTCATCAGAGTTAGAACTAATTTCTTCCTAATTCTTTATAATTTACAGGCAGACTAGCCCTTACCGGAGACCTTCGTACACTCAGTCTACAATTGTTTCTGTTACTTATTTCTCTGAACCTTTTCTTTCAAAGGAAATGCTTTCCAGTTTCCGTTTAGGACATCCAAATTGCCAGCAATGTCGTTATTGTCCTACCAGAGTACTACTGAGTCAACAAAAGGTTCATTTCTTGAAGTCAGTCACAACACCATACCTACAGTTGACTTATAATCGAGGCAGCTATTAAGGGGCCAGTGGGTAAGCACTACATAAAGCAGAGCTCTACTTGGGAAAGTGAGGATTCGTGCCATGGATAGGATGGAGTGGAAAAGAGGTTTTGTCACCCTGCTCAGAGCAGCTTGTAAGTTAAAACTTATGCTGCTTTCGAGAATTGACTATTCAGTTTGTCAAACACATTTGATAGCTGGTCACTTAAAACAAAGAAAGCTATATCACAAAAGGCATAATGACTGTATTCTCTAAAACAAAAGCAAAATACATAAGACAGAGTTGGAGTGTCTTAGAGACATTCTGAGAAATAATACCCTAACTATACAAGTTATAAAATGGGAAATGTTATTTGCCCCAAAGAAAAAGCAAAGGAGAGTCTTTTATCAAAAGAATGTCCATTATCAGAAGGTAACCAATCAGGTTCTGAATAGGAGGCAAAAGGTTTAGGGCTGGAGTTCTGGCAGCTGGAATAGCCTCTGATCCAGTAGTGAGTCTCTGCCTAGGTTTGCCTATCTGCTCTTCTAGCTGACATGGTCATTTTGTTCTTCAGACTGGTGTGGCCTGTCCCTGAACGGAAGATATCTGCCCAAGGTGAGGGCAGGAACATGCCAGTGAGGGCAGATAGTGAGGTAGGGAGTTGGTAGGGTCTTCAGGATCTGAACGGAAAGCATGGGAGAGTTCTGAGGGCAGGTGGGCCTCTTACCTGTTCTTCTGACTGGTGTGACCTGTAGCTGAGCAGGGGATGGTTTGGTTTCAAATCACAAAACCTACTCCGTGTAGTTCAGGTTAAAAACAAAGGCTTTATTTCAATATCAACCAATATCTCTGATTGCTCTTCGAGCAGATGAGGGAGGGGGACTTGATCGGGGGAGGGGGAGGGAAATGGGAAGCGGTTGCGGGGACGAGGCAGAAATCCTTAATAAATAAATAAATTTAAAAAAAATAATAATAGGAAGGCATCCAGAAAAAAACACACCAAATGCTACTATTCTCTGTATGTGAGGATGTTAGACCACTCTAGAGACTCCAGAGAAAGAATACAGATTTTTTCATATCCCATATTTTAATGCATTATTTATATTACTCCCATAATTCATTCCATGGTTTGTGATATATCCATGTGGGGCGAGAGATTCATATCTGGTCCCTAGATGACTCATCTAAAACAGAAGGAACAGATGAAAAGTAGAAGGCAGGAATAACATAGCTCAAAGAGCTTCTTATTCTTATGCTGGCAAACAAAGCAATCCACTCAAGGTAGTTGTGAAAAAATGAGAAAATTAATGCAATATTTTTGGAACCAATTTCACTATCTATCCTAGACTGGTTTTAAGGTCCTAATTCTCCTGCCTCTGCCTTCTAAGTGCTGCGAATACAATCAAGCACCCAGCTTTAATGCAGTTCAATACCAGATTTAATTAGCCTTTTCAATACAACTACAAGGCAATAAAACAAATAGAATTAATAAGCAAGACCCTGATGATTAAGTATCCATACCATTTTTCAAGTCCAAATCAAAATCTTCTTTAAAGAAAGTTATAGAGAATGTGACATCTTTTTATCAAAATAAGAATTATATTCATTTCTAAACAAGGTTACTAAAAATACTTTTATCTTAAGAATTAAACATGTAGCCGGGCGGTGGTGGCGCACGCCTTTAATCCCAGCACTCGGGAGGCAGAGGCAGGCGGATCTCTGTGAGTTCGAGGCCAGCCTGGTCTACAAGAGCTAGTTCCAGGACAGGAACCAAAAGCTACGGAGAAACCCTGTCTCAAAAAATCAAAAAAAAAAAAAAAAAAGAATTAAACATGTAATTGTTACAATATGTTGAACTAGAATTTGTTTTGGAAATACGAAATTAATTATTCTTTGACTCCAAACAAATTAATGAATCTCTGATGTTCAAGAATATCCATATTCACACATCTTTGTAATCCATATCAAAGGTAACACAAACAGACAATGTCTATTTAAATGAGTACAACATTTTAAAAGCAGAAACAGAAATACTTGGCAGCTTCAGCTTCTGGGGATACTTAATAACCAAGTAAGGTTTTCGCTCTTTTACCTAGCTTGACCTTTTGTTCTGAATCTACTGATAACAAAGAAATGGAAACAAACACATTCTTCTATTAGATTACATCAAGCACACAAAGATATGTGATTCTAGTATGTCTCTTTCCAGTGTTCCATTTGAAATTGACCAACCACTAAGAAAAGCAAAATGCTGTTTACAATAGCATCTTCTAGAAGAGGAGAAACCAAACAAATACAATTTCTTTATATAGCAACAGTCAATACATCAAGTATTAGAAAATCTAAACAGTGTTTTTCTATTTGTTCTTACTAATATATATGTATATAAATATAATATTTATAAAAATAAAACATACAAAAATTCTATTTCTCAATGGGACAATTGAAAATAAGTAAGTTGCAAAGGCATAGTATCACATCAAATTTTTATACTTTTTAATTAGTGGAATTTGATCAACAACTCAAACATGTATATTGAATACTGATTACTTTCCTGTCCCATTTCCTCTTAACTCTCTCTACTACTACTCACATACTACACCACTATTCTCTCAAATTCTCAAATTCCTATCTGGTTCTGTTTTGTTACATGAATTACTAAACTTAATCCAGAATCCATCAATATCCAGGAGTTCACCTATACAATATAGAACTTTGTGTACCTTTTTCTGCCCCCAGTGTTTTGCCACTCTACTTTCTATATTCTAGCCCCCCTCCCATAAAGTATCCCCCTCTTAATAACCTCTTTCCAGATTACTGTCTCCCATGGTTTCTCCAGGAAAACAAGCAAAACTAAAAAGTCAAAGCTAGGCTCAACAAATGAAAGAGAATATGTACCTGACTATCATGTTCAAATTTTGAAGATTTGTGGCCATCACTGTAGGTCATAATATATCTATTACTAAGAAGTCTGTAGTATATGGAGGCAAGGAGAAGGAAAAAGAAGAAGAAATCTGTAAGAAATCATTGTCTTGAGACGCACAGAGGCGGAGCAGCGGCGGCCAGATGCACAGAGGCGGAACGGCGGCAACTAGACCCACAGAGGCAGAGCGGCAGCGGCCAGATGCACAGAGGCGGAGCGGCGGCGGCCAGACACACAGAGGCAGGTGTGGCCATACTAATTTCTAACAAAACTGACTTCAAACTAAAATCAATCAGAAGAGACCGAGACGGTCACTTTATACTCATAACAGGAACAATTCATCAGGAGGACGTCTCAATCCTGAATATATACGTCCCCAATATAAAAGCACCTACTTATGTAAAAGAAATATTACTAGAACTCAAGGCAGACATTAAACCACACACACTAGTAGTAGGAGACTTCAACACACCTCTCTCTCCAAGGGACAGGTCAATCAGACAGAAACCTAATAGAGAATTAAGAGAATTATTGGAGGTAATGAAGCAAATGGACTTAACAGACATCTATAGAACATTCCACCCAAATAGGAAAGAATATACCTTCTTCTCTGCAGCTCATGGAACCTTCTCGAAAACTGACCAATACTCGGAAAGAAAGGAAACCTCCACAGATAAAAAAAAATATCAGTGTCCACCTGTGTCTTATCAGATCATCACGGGTTAAAGTTAGAAGGCAACAACCACGCTGCCCCCAAAAAACCGACAAACTCATGGAAACTGAACAGTCAACTACTGAACCACACCTGGGTCAAGGAAGAAATCAAGAAAGAAATTAAAGTCTTCCTTGAATTTAATGAAAATAAAGGGACAACATACGCAAACCTATGGGACACAATGAAAGCAGTGCTAAGAGGAAAGTTCATAGCACTAAGTGCCCACTTAAAGAAAACGGAGAATGCATACATTGGGGACTTAACAACACACCTGAAAGCTCTAGAAAAAAAAGAAGCAGACGCGCCCAGGAGAAGTAGAAGACTGGAAATAATAAAACTGAGGGCTGAAATCAACAAAATAGAAACACATAAAACAGTCCATAGAATCAATGAAACAAAAAGCTGGTTCTTGGAGAAAATCAACAAGATCAACAAACCCCTATCCAAATTAATTAAACAACAGAGAGAGAACACGCAAATAAATAAGACCAGAAATGAAAAGGGGGACATAACCACAGACACAGAGGAAATTCAGAGAATCATTAGATCTTACTACAAAAGCCTGTATGCCACAAAACTGGAAAATACAAAAGAAATGGACATTTTTTTAAATAAGTACCATATACCAAAGCTAAACCAAGACCAGGTGAATCATCTAAATAGACCGGTTACTCGCGAAGAATTAGAAATGGTTATCAAAAATCTCCCTTCGAAAAAAAGCCCAGGACCAGATGGTTTCAATGCAGAATTCTACCAGAACTTCCAAGAAGAACTAATACCTATACTCCTTAATGTATTTCACAATATAGAAACAGAAGAGTCATTGCCAAATTCCTTTTATGAAGCTACAGTTACCCTGATACCAAAAGCACACAAAGACCCAACCAAGAAAGAGAATTACAGACCTATCTCGCTCATGAACATCGACGCAAAAATTCTCAATAAAATACTGGCAAACCGAATCCAAGAACACATAAGAAAAATTACCCATTATGATCAAGTAGGCTTCATCCCAGAGATGCAGGGCTGGTTCAACATACTCAAATCTATCAATGTAATCCACCATATAAATAAACTGAAAGAAAAAAACCATATGATCATTTCATTAGATGCTGAAAAAGCATTCGACAAAATTCAACACCCCGTTATGATAAAGGTCTTGGAGAGAATAGGGATACAAGGGTCCTACCTAAATATAATAAAAGCTATTTACAGCAAGCCAACAGCTAACATTAAATTAAACGGAGAAAAACTCAAAGCCATCCCACTAAAATCAGGAACACGCCAAGGATGTCCACTCTCTCCATACCTCTTCAACATAGTGCTTGAAGTTCTAGCAATAGCAATAAGACAACGTAAGGAGATCAAGGGGATTCGTATTGGAAAGGAAGAAGTTAAGCTTTCGTTATTTGCAGATGATATGATAGTGTACATAAGCGACCCCAAAAATTCTACCAAAGAACTCCTACAGCTGATAAACACCTTTAGTAATGTGGCAGGATACAAGATCAACTCCAAAAAATCAGTTGCCTTCCTATACACTAAGGATAGGAAGCAGAGAGGGAAATCAGAGAAGCATCACTTTTCACGATAGCCACAAATAGCATAAAATATCTTGGGGTAACTCTGACCAAGGAAGTGAAAGATCTACTTGACAAGAACTATAAGTGTTTGAAGAAAGAAATTGAAGACCAGAAAATGGAAAGACCTCCCTTGCTCTTGGATTGGGAGGATCAACATAGTAAAAATGGCAATTCTACCAAAAGCAATCTATAGATTCAATGCAATCCCCATCAAAATCCCATCAAAATTCTTCACAGATCTAGAGAAGACAATAATCAACTTTATATGGAAACACAAAAAACCCAGGATAGCCAAAACAATCTTATACAATAAAGGATTGTCTGGAGGCATTACCATCCCTGACTTCAAACTCTATTACAGAGCTACAGTATTGAAAACAGCTTGGTATTGGCATAAAAACAGAGAAGTCGACCAATGGAATCGAATAGAAGACCCTGACATTAACCCACAAACCTATGAACACCTGATTTTCGATAAAGGAGCTAAAAGTATACAATGGAAAAAAGAGAGCATCTTCAACAAATGGTGCTGGCAAAACTGAATGTCAATCTGTAGAAGAATGAAAATAGATCCATATCTTTCACCATGCACAAAACTCAAGTCCAAATGGATTAAAGACCTCAATATCAGTCCGAACACACTGAACCTGATAGAAGAGAAAGTGGGAAGTACTCTCCAGCACATTGGCACAGGAGACCACTTCCTACGTATAACCCCAGCAGCACAGACACAAAGGGCATCATTGAATAAATGGGACCTCCTGAGGCTGAGAAGCTTCTGTAAAGCAAAGGACACTGTCACTAAGACAAAAAGGCAACCCACTGACTGGGAGAAGATCTTCACCAACCCTGCAACTGACAAAGGTTTGATCTCCAAAATATATAAAGAACTCAAGAAACTAGACCGCAAAAGGCTAATCAACCCAATTATAAAATGGGGCACTGAGCTGAACAGAGAATTCTCAACAGAAGAACTTCAAATGGCCAAAAGACACTTAAGGTCATGCTCAACTTCCTTAGCGATCAGGGAAATGCAAATCAAGACAACTTTAAGATACCACCTTACACCTGTCAGAATGGCTAAAATAAAAAACACCAATGATAGCCTTTGCTGGAGAAGTTGTGGAGAAAGGGGTACACTCACCCATTGCTGGTGGGAATGCAAACTTGTGCAACCACTCTGGAAAGCAGTGTTTCGGTTTCTCAGGAAATTCGGGATCAACCTACCCCTGGATCCAGCAATACCACTCTTGGGAATATACCCAAGAGAGGCCCTATCATACAACAAAAGTATATGCTCAACTATGTTCATGGCAGCATTGTTTGTAATAGCCAGAACCTGGACACAACCTAGATGCCCTTCAACGGAAGAATGGATGAAGAAAGTATGGAATATATACATATTAGAGTATTACTCAGCAGTAAAAAACAAGGACTTCTTGAATTTTGCATACAAATGGATGGAAATAGAAAACACTATCCTGAGTGAGGTAAGCCAGACCCAAAAAGAGGAACATGGGATGTACTCACTCATATTTGGTTTCTAGCCATAAATAAAGGACATTGAGCTTATAATTCATGTTCCTAGAGAAGCTAAATAAGAAGGTGAATCCAAAGACAAACACATAGGCATCCTCCTGAATATTAACCTTCATCAGGCGATGAAAGGAGACTGAGACAGAGACCCACATGGGAGCACCGGACAGAAATCTCAAGGTCCAAATCAGGAGCAGAAGGAGACGGAGCACGAGCAAGGAACTCAGGACCACGGGGGGTGCACCCACACACTAAGACAATGGGGATGTTCTATTGGGAACTCACCAAGGCCAGCTGGCCTAGGTCTGAAAAAGCATGTGATAAATCCGGATTAGCTGAACATAGCGGACAATGAGGAATACTGAGAATTCAAGAACAATTGCAGTGGGTTTTTGATCCTACTGCACGTACTGGCTTTGTGGGAGCCTAGGCAGTTTGGATGCTCACCTTAAGAGGCCTGGATAGAGGTGGGCAGTCCTTGGGCTTCCCACAGGTCAGGGAACCCTGATTGCTCTTTGAGCAGATGAGGGAGGGGGACTTGATCGGGGGAGGAGGAGGGAAATGGGAAGCGGTTTAGGGGATGAGGCAGAAATCCTTAATAAATAAATAAATTTAAAAATAAATAAATAAATAAAATTAAAAAAAAAAGAAATCATTGTCTTTAGTTCCTTGATCTTTCTGTGGTTATCTGTCCGAAGTGCCCTCTTCCAGACCGCACTATAGCATCCATCTTTCAAGGGAAGCAACTATGTAAGATAGTCCAGGAGGAAGAGGGAGATTTAAATCCCACAGAGGAGGTGGAATTCCTCTTTATCCATTTAATACTTTAGCCTAGAACAACTCAGTTAAATCCTCAAGTTGTTTTATCACCTTCTTCATAGGGCATTGTGTGGATTAATTGAAAAAAAGTATACAGTCACGATATTACCTGACACAAAATAGAAACTCAGCAATGGTAGCCACTGATGAGAAAAACAAACAACACTTACATATTATTTGTTTTATATAATTGCTTTTATAAAGTATCCAATAATTATTTTTTCTTATCTTTGCTAACCAATCTCAGTAAACACTGATGTCCATGAGAATGGTGCTTTTACTTTGGATTTTCATATAAATTTCAATCTTTGAACATTCTAAGTATTAAACCACTTCTTGTAAATGGAAGTGAACTGAAAAATTGGTTCCTGGTCAGCAATCCTTTCTAGGAGACAAAATGGTGTCACTTTTTACACGGCCTTATATTTTGAAGTGTGTAAAGCAAATTGCCTCTGAAATCTTCCACAAACGCAGACAAAAGAGGCAACTATTCATGGCAAAAAGGCTCTGTGGTGTTTTTAGATAGTAGAAGACTTTAAACACTTCAAGGAAAGTACTGGGTTAATGTCTACTGCTACCAGGCGGCTATTGCATTTTAAGTTCTGACAGCAATCAGCAGAGAAGAGAAAGGCTGCAATGTTCTTTGAGAAACTGCATCAGAACTTTGAGTTCTGAGCTCCAACCCCTGCTGCATCAATTTACATTCTGAAGGTTATCTTCCAAGCCAGAAGGGCAAGGTATAGAATGATTTAAAGTAACCTATTAGGAGTTACTCTTTCTAAAAATGTCTTGTATTTTAAAGTTACCTTTACCTTAATAATGACTGATTCTAGTACATGGAGAAATACAATCATCTTTTCTCTAGAAAATTATTGTTCTGTTGTAGAAGAATGTCTTGAACTACTTTTAAAACTTATGTCCTTTGCTGTTTTAAAGACTGAAGTTGACTTTTGAATCATAAGTAAACACATATCTGGAATCATGATTCATCTCCAAGACTGATGAAACACAGCCCAGGCAGATGCTCTGGACACCTCCCACTTGTTGGGAAGAAGCCTCAGAGGCCCACCTGGCCTAGATAAAATTGTGCAAACCTTGACTCTAGATGCTAAGTTACAGTGTTAGGAGATACTGACAGATGTTCTAATCTGTGCTTCGAGAATAAAGCAGAGATGTTCACTCTGATATAGGAGTAGGAAGGTATGGGATGTGTTTTCAATAAGAAGGAAAAGAAAAAAGGGAGAGGAGAAGCTCCAAGGTCAATCACAAAGGTCACAAACATTGACTAGAGTAAGGATTCTGGTCAACCACAGCAATGTATTCTAAGATACACACCTGGAAACTTTCCCCTTCACAAGTGTGTCTCTTATTTCCAATCGGGTCCAGCTTTCTCAAACTGATAACCCTGGGATTCCATCACAAGTTTCCCCTCCCTGCTTCATATTATACACTGCACCTAAGAAGCTTCACCCAGGTTTATGAATTCAATTTATGTATACATTTTAATGACCTCATCTTTCTCCTTTCAGTGTAGCTATGTCAGCCTACTGTGGGACAGCAGTCTTGTACCCTGTAAAGAATCGTCTTTTGTATTGGTTTAATTAAATGCTGATTGGCCAGCAGCCAGGCAAGAAGTATAGGTGGGGCAACCAGAATAGGAGAATTCTGGGAAGAGGAAAGACTCAGTCTGTAGTTGTCACTCAGATGCAGAGGAAACAAAATGAGAATGCCTCACTGATAAAAGGTACCAAGTCATTTGGCTAACACAGACAAGAATTATGGGTTAATTATAGATGTCGAAGTTAGTTAATAAGAAGCCTGGGCTAATAGGCCAACCAGTTTATAATTAATGTAGGCCTCTGTGTGTTTCTTTGGGACTGAGTGGCTGCAGGACCAGGCAAGACAGAAACCTCAGTCAAGATAAGCCAGCTATCAGCATTACCATCTTCGCAACTCTGTTTTCCACCAGGTGAATAATAGCAATATCTACAGCCCTCTGCTTTTCCTGACAGCATCCTTATCTAAACAACTGCCCTGCCTTGTTCAGACAACTCTTATCTGTCACCTCAAATGCTCTTCCAGTCACCTTTGTCCTCCTAGCAGCTTTACCCCAGTCCACCAGGGAGAGTGATTTCTCTTTCTTTCAAGGAACTGGAATTCATCATGTAAGTCTACTTTATAAACACCTGACACCAGGCTACCCTTTCCCATCAAATCTAATCTTATGATAGCCCAAGGCCCTCTGTGTTCTGGACACATCCATTTGTCGCTTTCCTTTTCCATCTTATATTCCTAACTTGCTTGGTCCCACTTGAGTGCTGAGCCTTTGCAGATTTACTGTTTCTGTCCAACTCCCAAAGATCCTCATAAAGCAAATGCTATGTATCCTGCAAGGTGCTACTTGTGACACTTATTCTATGAAGCTATCTCCCTGCCTTAGACCATGAGTTCTTTCTCACCTCTTCCATCTTCTTCTTCCAGACAGTAAATCATCGTCCATAATTAGAATGTGAATTTAAACTAAGAGTGGTGGTATATTCCAACAATGCTGGTACTCAGGAAAAGAGTGCTTCAATGCAGAAAGATTGTGAGTTGTAGGTCAGTTCAGTCTACATAATGACATTCAATTCACAAAAAAAATAACAAAAAGTCATTTTTAAAAAAATAGAATGCAAGCCAATTGGAAATGAAGAATGTCTTCAGTGTTGTCTACTAACTGTTTAGCATGAGACTTATCTCATGTCTCTGAACAATAGACAGTGTATTTTTTTACAACTCACAAATGAATAAGCCAAGTACATTAAAAGTCAACATAATCAAATAAAAATTAGCAACTATAATTCAAGGTTCTCCAGAAACCATAATACAAAGCCTAGGTGTATCATTGTTTGACACATCAGTGGACAACATCCATTTGTAATTTCTTTTCTGAACTGGTGAGCTTCATTTTCTGTGGAAAAAAAATGTCAGGAAAATATCAATAGAACGGATCATGTGCAATGTGCTTGTACTCTGTCTCCATAGCTACCACTAGCTCATACGTGGGCTCTGCAACCTTAATACAAAACTGTGTGTTTTCATCAGCTATTTGGGGAGTGCTAGAGATAACTAAAATAGGTACTATGAAGAAAAATAAAATCATGTTTGCATATTCAGTGTGACTTTTGTTAAAAGGGTTCTCATAAGTAATGAGTCCCAGTCTTTAGCTTTGTTCTCTCTGTGTCCTGTTCTCAATATTCTCAAAGGCCTTCAGCAGCGCTTCAAAGCATGAATTGCCACCCGTTGCTTTATCTGTTCAAGACTTGCAGTGATACACAATCAAATGAACTAATACATTTTCTCATTTGATAATTCATTCTAGAGAAAACCCCCAGGAAGCTATAAGAAAACACTGTGCAATGAGAAATAGTTTTGGCACTTCAAAACTAGTTGATCTCAAATACTTTGAATATATTTGACTCCTTCATTAGTCAGCTCTCCGAGCATGCTATATTTTGTGTGTTCACATGGTGTGCTATGAAACACAGCAACAGGTAAAGATATGTCCCCACATACTTCCAAACACATCACACAAGCTCACATGTAAACACACTCCAAAGGGGGATAAAGAGTATTTATTCAAATATAAAATCATCTATAATTATTTCCTCTTCCTACAGTGCACAATCATAGGACATTTTATTACACAGTTGCCTGAGTTCTTTATATGTGCTCATGTTCACACGGTTAGGTTGCTGTCTTTATTGCTCTGTGCACAAGCATTATAGACATTTTCTCCATCTATCAGCCCAAGGTGCAGAACGGTCTTCAAAAAACCTTTAGAGTCACTGGGCAGTGGTGGTGCATGCTTTGGGAAGCAGAGGCAGGTGGATCTCTATGAGTCGATGCCAGCCTAGTCTACAAAGTGAGTTCCAGGAGAGACAAAGATAAACAGCAAACCGTGTCTTGAAAAAACAAAAATAACAAAAACAACAAAATTATAAATAAATAAATAAATAAATAAATAAAATTTTCAGAGCAGGGCTGGAAAGATGGCCCCATGTTTAAGAGCATTTGCTACCCTTACACAAGACCAGGTTTTGATCCCAGCACCCTCACTGGGTGACTGACACATCACCTGTAGTAACTCCATTTCGAGGGAATCTGTCATCCTCTTCTGGCCTCTGAGGGCTCTTGCACACATGTCACACATACATATACATATAATAAAGTAAGTAATTTTTAAGTCTTCAAAGTTGTGTTTGATTATTTTGTACATTTGATTTTTTTTTACTTTCACCCAAATAGACAGAGTAAGGGGAGCAGTATAGGCTGAGGAGAAGGGGGCTTCTTTTTATCTGCAAATTTTACATGCAGATATGTGTATATGAAATATATTTATATAAGCAAATATGGTGTATCATAAAATGAAGCTCGCCTATGAGAAGATAATACATTTCTAAGTGAAATGTAGCGTGATGGATTTTTAAAATAGGATCATTATGCAGTCACCGGGTTAGTGAAAGGTGCCCTTCACCCCCAACTCCATTAGTCAGCAATTCAATTTTCTCAGGATCTCTAAGAGGTGATAATAGCTGCAAATTGCCCTGACATATGCTAACATCTACTTTTTAAAAGCAACAGTTACACAACTTGCTTTCTTTCTATTTGAATCCGGAGTAAAATGTTCTCTAACAGTTGTTTCCCATTTACAAAATCAACTTTGGAATTAAAAAGTTTAAAGCTACCATGCGCAGGAGTATGCAGGAGCCAGTCTTGTTTAGATACGTTAAAGTCACTCTTACCAATGCATAATTTTAACTTTTCTCTTTGCTGTTTTTGTAAAATAATTGGAGATGCCATCTTAGCTGTTCACATTGCATGTTCTTTAAATCTCTCACTGCATCTGAAGCAGCCTTGCATTTTGTATTTTGTGTGTGTGTGGCGAGGGTGGTTTTCAAGACAGGATTTCCCTGTATAACAGTCTGGCTGTCCTGGAGCATCTCAAAGACCTCATCCCCCACTTTATGAAAGTATCAGACCTTTGTGAATATGGTGCAGAGTGAGCAACACAAGTCAGAGATGTGAACACTGCAGGAAACTTGTCTGGATGTTCTCGGTGATTATCCTGAGCTCCGATTTCTTTACTCCTTCATTTCATCCTTGCAGAATCAGAATTATGCGATAGCCTCAAAATTTCTCCTTTGCTCCTCTATTTTCCGTGTTCCACACCTGTGACTCCAAATGTCTCAGCTATCCCTTATTGCATGTTGGGCATGCAAACCAAGTTGAACTCCCCATCAGATGGTTCAACTGATAAATTACTGCCAAGTTTAATAAGAGGAGAAGGCAAAATCAAGACTGTTCTCTTTGGATTTCTGTCTTTGGATTATCTATCTGCCGTTAGAAGGGTTACTTTGTTGAACCTAATTGAGAAAAATCTCTTACAAGTATTCCCAGAAGCTTAGTTTAGTAGAATCAGATCCAGCCAAGACGATAATCCAGATTAAACTTTTCTTGTGACTATATGTCAAATGCAATAAAATTGAAAGTCATGAATATCAGCATTTGTCACAAATAGAAATTAATGGAGAAAGGTTTTCCTACATTGTCCAAAACAATAAACATACTGCAAACAGAATAATACTGCTGTAATCTAATTAGCTATTATTCTGCTCGTTGATTTTAAACTTGGCTTCCTCTATTAAGAGAATGGTAAAGTGTTGGTCATAGTCATGATCATGGATATGTAAGCACCAAGCTTTGACTTTCCCTTCCTAAGGATCAGAACAATCAAGGAACATTATAACTTATGAGACTCAAAGTTACTGAAAGTCATGTCACTGTATACTATACCGCTTACAATCCTTTCTTGCCATCCATAGCTGATTGCACACGCATTGGGCTGCACTACTCTAGATGGTGAGGCCTTTCCAGGACTCAGAATCTAGTCCTAGCTGAGGAATAAAGAGAATCTTGCTCAGAATCACACAGCTATTCATGGTAAAGTAAAGCTTGAACCCAGATATTGAAATCCTGGTCTAGGGCTCTATCTCTTAAATTAGCCACTTTAATAATAATGATTATACACACACACACACACACACACACACACACACACACACACATATATATATATATATAATTTTTCTGTGTATCTCCAAGCTAGCTTTAGTTTTCCCTTAAATGATGAAATAACCCAAAGCACTGATTATTAGCTGCATACAAAGCTTAGTCATCAGTTATAGCAAGGTCTTGGAGAACAATGCAGTTCATGACTCTCAATGCAAAGTCATTTTTTCCCACAGGATTCTTTTTTTTCAAAGGATCTTATGTTATTTGCATATGTGAAGTGACATTGATGAGCATTCGCAGTGACAGAAACAGATGCTTCTGTCATCACTTAATATGAAGCACATTTTCCCAGGCCAAAGAACAGAAGGCTATCAGTTCCAGAGACTCCAAGTTGAAATAAATCCCTCATGTTAGAATTCCCTGAGCATAAAATGCCACCAACTTTCCCCAAATTAATATACATTGTGTTTTATAAATTTGAGAACAACACATCCCTATACTGGACTAGATTCTTAATGACAATTCTTGAAGACTGTCCACAGGTTTATGCTTTTTATTCCATCCACATTATATATATCCAGACTAAAAATAAGCTCCTGACCATCCTAGGTCAGGTAAATAAATACAGAAATAACCAGAATATTACAAATTGGAGATAGATCTAAATCCTATACAATTTCCATGATTTCAAATATCCAAACAAGCATATCTATTCAATCAACTGCCCTCCTTCATTCTTTTCTAAGATCTCAAATTAAACATCACCTCCAGAGTGATGTCTATGCTGATCAGCATCTCATATGTCCATTTAGTCTCAATCTTCAACATCCCATTTATCCCATTCACAGTGTTTATTACCATCTATCCATATGGTCATATACTGTAATTTATATATTTATAATATTTGATTTTATAGTTAAGACTACAAGAAGCCTGTGAACACATCTTTCATGTGTTCACATTCCTTTTTCTCTTTTTCCTTTTATATTAAGAATTTTTAATACAATCTTCTCGTTTTATATAGATATTTCTGTTCCCATTCCCTCCCGTCCTTCTGTCCCACCCTTATTCCTACCCCACCCCCCATCCACTCCTCAGAAAAGGTAACACTTCCCAGGAGGAGCCAACAAAGTCTGACACTTCCCTTATAGACAAGACCAAGACCCTCCTTCCCCCATATCTAGGCTGAACAAGGTATCCCTCCAAAGAGAATGTGCTCCTAGACACCAGTTCAAGCATTAGAATTAAATCCTGGTCCCACTGACAGTGGCCCCACAGACTTCCCAAGCCTCATAACTGTCCCCCACATTCAGTGGACTTAGTTTGATCCTATGCAAGTTTCTTTACAATTAGGCTAGAATCAGTAAGTTCTCTTTAGCTCAGGTCAGCTGTTTCTGTGGATATTATATATATATATGTTTGCTCATATTATTGCTCTTCCCTCTCTTGGACTGGTCTCCGGTAGCTCAGCCCAGGGCTTCACTGTAAATTTCTGTATCTGCTTCCATCAGTTGCTAGATGAAGGTTCTATGATGACAGTTAAGGTAATCATCAATCTAATTACAGGGGAAGGCTAGTTCAGGAACTCTCTCCACTGTTGCTTATAGTCTTAGCTGGGATCATCTTTGTAGAATCTTGGGAATTTCCCTAGTGCTATGTTTCTTACTAGCCATTTAAAGACTCCCTCAATCATGATATCTCTTTCTTTTTTCTCCCTCACTGTCCTTCCTTCTTCTTGAGAATCCTGTTCCCTCATAAGAGAAACATATATAGATTCCCCTGGGAAGGGGAAATAGACAAGACCTCCTAGAAAAATTAGGTAGGGGATACAAGAGGGTGGAATAAGATGGGGAGGGGAAAAGGGGAGTGTTGTAGGAGTCTACTTCTTTGTTTCCTGGACACCCAGACTCCCCAAATAATCACACAGAAATTATATTATTTAAATCACTGTTTGGCCCTTTAGATATAGCTTCTTACTGGCTAACTTTACATCTTAATTTAACCCATTTCTACTAATCTGTGTATTGTCATGTGGCTGTGGCTTGCCAGATAAAGATCTGCCAGTGTCTGTCTCTGGCAGAACTACATGGCTTCTCTCTGACTCCGCCTCCTTTTTTCCAGCATTCAGTTTAGTTTTCTCCACCTAGCTCTACTCTACCCTATCGCAGGACTAAAACAGTTTCTTTATTAACCAATGGTTTTCACAGAAAACAGAGGGGAATCCCACATTAAAAGAGTAAAAAGATTTTCACATCCACATATTCACAGACTTTAAAATAATGCCACCTTACAGTCAAAACTCAAAGTATTTGTTTGCAATTTGAAAATACATTGTTGAAGAATAATAACGCATTCATATCACTTAGGGAAACAGCATTCTAAAATGAGGAATAAACAATCAATTTTAAATAATATTTAACTCTAATTGAGAAAGAGCATCAGATGTTTAAAATATGTAAGGTCATTTATTTTTTAGGAAAGAAACAGCTGTGATGTGGCTTGGTGAGCACAATAATCAGAGTTATCAAAACATGAAGTCTGGCAGTCTGGCAGTCTGGCAGACAAGGGAATTCTGAGATTTCACAGAATAGTTGATGCTCCGAATGAGGATTTAAAAAGCAAGTACATGGCTAACATCTGAAGGAAATAAGAGAGTATCCTAAGGCAGAAGACTTACAGTAAAAAAAAGCTCACATCTTCAATCGATGATTTGGCAAAAATATGGGAAGAATATCTGTTGCTGCAAGCTACTTAGAAAGGTGAAACAGGTCACCAAGGAATTCAGTAACAGCTTGGGCAACATGTCTAGGCTTGCTTGCTTTAATAAGTAAGTAGGGAGGTAGACAGATGATAGAGAGACAGACAGACAGAGACGGATGGATGGATATAGATAGATAGATAGATAGATAGATAGATAGATAGATAGGAAGAAAGGAAATAGTAGGAAGAAATTCAAATTGGGAAAATATATCAAAAACAAGAAAATAGGCCTAGACAAACATGTATGTTCTCAATACTTGTCCGAAAGATCAGAAATTCAAGGACATATTTAACATACTGAATTGAAGGCCAGCCTGAGCTACATAAGACCCTTTCTCAAATCTAGAAAACAAGGATCAGAGAGATGGCTCAATGGTTAAAGGTGCTTGTTCTCTTTCCCAGAATAAATTCAATTCCTAGAACCAATATTGTGTGACTTACAGTCATCTCTAACTACAACATCAGAGGATCCAGTGCCTCTTTTGGCCTCTGCAGATATCTGCACTCAGTTGCACACACCCACACACTGACAACATATGCACATAAAAATAATATTTTTAAAAATAAGAAACAAAGCCGGGCGGTGGTGGCACACGCCTTTAATCCCAGCACTCGGGAGTCAGAGGCAGGCGGATCTCTGTGAGTTCGAGACCAGCCTGGTCTACAGAGCTAGTTCCAGGACAGGCTCCAAAGCCACAGAGAAACCCTGTCTCGAAAAACAAAAAAAAATAATAATAATAATAATTAATTAAAATTAAAATTAAAAAAAAATAAGAAATAAAACAAAAGAATAGTGAAATCTTTTAAATTAGTTCTGACATGCTAAAAGTATAGAAGTCATTATTCCCATCCATGAAATAAAGAACTGGACAAATCAAAAAATGAAGACTTGATATACATACCGAGAGAACTGAATTTTCAAGCTAAACCACTAGCCTGAAATCTGAAGAGACCAGCTCCAACAAAGAGACAAAGACAAGACCTGCTTACCTGACCAAAGTAAAGGCCACGAATTTAGATGGTGAATCATTATCTTAGACCTTATGACACAGGACTATAAGCAGCATTGCTTCAAACAATAGAAATTACTCTTTTCTTATATCATGAGGGTAGAAATCTAAATTCAAGTATTGGAGAAGCTATTCTTACCCGGAAAGCATACTTTTTGCTTTTCCGTGCCTTCCTGTGATAATCCCTGGTGGTTTCTGCCCTATAACCACACCACCCCGATAACTTTCTTAGTCTTCATATAGGTAACTTTTTATTGTGTCTCTGTTTCCTCTGCATGTAGCCCCTCTGTGCAGTAGAGACAAACACCTTTCTAAATCATCAAGTTCTGGTTTCTTTTTGAGGAACCATTGCTCATCAGTCTATCTCTTTCTCCTCATATTTTACTATTATTAGAAATCCCCCTCTCCTTTCTCTTATAAAAATTGCTCACTGACTTTAATTCTCCTAGTTAATTCATGCAAATCAAATGCTTCTCTAAATAGCTGTATTGTGAGATATGATTACTTTTGTGGGCACACCGGTTAGGATTTGAACATATCTTTTGAGGAAACACAATTATTCAACTACAGACTGGGCTGATAAAATCCA
Organism: Microtus oregoni; assembly: GCF_018167655.1. Classification (NCBI taxonomy): domain Eukaryota; kingdom Metazoa; phylum Chordata; class Mammalia; order Rodentia; family Cricetidae; genus Microtus; species Microtus oregoni. The sequence continues at coordinate 7,692,433 of NW_024543086.1, forward strand.
TTTCTTCCCCTTGTCCAAAATACAGCACATCATCCTAACATCTCCAAAGTCTTAACTCATGTCTATCAAATATCAAATCTAAGTCCCAGATCTCATCATATAGAACATGTACAAGTGAGAATCTGTGTGAGATCCATCTAGGAAAACACTGGGGATCTGCAAGCATTAAAAACATGCACATTTTATCTGTTTCCTATTAGTTTTGCCTCAGACATTTTTATGAAAATGAGGAACTAAGAAATGCAAAGGTCATGATTAAAGCCGTGACCAGTGCTTATTTTCGCATGTGGTTTTAATTAATCACTCTAAATGACAGCCCAACTCTTGCCAGCTTACCTCTGCTCTTGGCACACTTAAACCTGTATTTGTTTTAGAAATCTTATTTGCAATAAGATGTTCCAAAAAAAAGACTATGGATGAAAAATCTCTATAAAATGGCTTTCCAATATAGAGGTAAAAGTGAAGATGTGAAGAGAGGTGGTCAGCTGGTAGGGGAGCAGTAATTGTTTACCTGTAGTTGCCTTCAGAAACTTTTCCCATGATGGAAAGTTACTATGGTGGTTTAAATGAGAATGCCTCTCCTATAAGATCATATATTTGAGCACTTGGTCCCTAAGTAATTGGGAAGAATTGGAAGTTGTGGCCTTGTTGGAAGAAGTATGCCGGGAGGTGGGCTTTAATGTTTCAAAAGTCTGTATCAGAGCCAGTTTTGTTCTCTCTCTGCCTCCAACTTGTGATGGGCACAAATATCTATGTCAAATGATCTATGATAAAACAAATAAACTGAAAACTGGGGCCCTGTCATTATTCAAAGGAATTTGACTCCAGATGATCTAGACAGCTACTTTTAGACATAAATACAAGTTAGAACATGGAATACAACCAAAAAGTTGTGAAAAATGAAGTCTATTATGCTATACAATAACACAGACCGAAAATTATTGCAGAAACTTTATCATGGAGTAAATCACAAGACTAATATTGTGGGAAAAAAATCACAGGGAAGCAGGCCCGGGTGGGAAGTAGTGATCTCAGAGAAATTCAACAGAGAGTGTGGATATTTTTTCCCATGGCCAAAGTAGAGAAGGTGGGATAATTGTGTATAGATGAAAACATGTCACATGAGTGATTGCATGGAATGTTACCTCATAACAAGCTTGAAAATCCTAAAACTACAGCCGTCATTTCACTAGTGTTAATACTACGTTCCTATTCTATTCCATGTAACAATTATTGAATTTTATTGGATCTAATTTATGAATGATGTGACTTTATAGAAGTATTACTCTTCAATTAGTTGGAAAAGAAGCATACAAAACATTGAGCATTCAGATATGGAATAAATCAAACTGATCAAGTCCTCAAATGCTTCCTAACAAGGCTACCAATGAATAGAGGCATTTGGAAGCTTCCTTCCACTGGGCTATACTGATCTTGCTAGTTTAAATATGACTAATAGCAACAAAACTCAACATGTTTAATCTCCTTCTGATGACAGTCAGTGACAGCAATAGATTGAAGTTATAGCCCTATTAACTTCCTCACCAAATTTCATTGGAGTCCCAGGATTATGGTACATTTGGTATCTGAAAGATATCTTAAAAGCCTGACAAAACTGATAAAGCACTGAACAGTGCACTTCTGGGTGGAATCCATGAGGTGATTAACTGTGCTTGGCATCCACTCCCTGCCAAAGTCCCTGGAACGCTGAAGCATCAGTTCTTGACTCAGGGTTAGAGTTGATCAACATCCAAAGCAAATCAATAACATAGGAAAAGTTGAGCAAGACTGGCTGCTAAGCCTGTGAGAACTGAAATCTATTCTCATTTTTGATGAGCTAACAAAACATAGAACAGTGAAAGCACACAAGCCTCTAAATCTACAAGTTGATTTTTCCATAAAGTGGGAGTTTATGCAGAACATTATTTACTCTTAGTAAGCTCAATCAAGTCTCAGCAGCTCAAGAATGATATCTCTAAATGCAAAGGCATGCTTTCTTACTCGACATGCAAAATGTTTAAATTTTCAAATTTTCGCCTCAGAATTATGGCTGAGTCAAAGCGTGAAGCTCCTTTATTTCCAGTAGCTGCTGAGAATTATTCATTTTGCTCTTGATGTATCCTATCACCTCTGTTTCTCTTTGCCAATTTGCAGACAGACAGTTTACCTAACAGAAGAACTAATCTTTCTGGTAGAGAAGAATTACATTGCTTTCATCAAACAGAAAATTCTTTTCAGAAATTGGACCTAAGCTTTAATCATCACCTAGTTAGATGATGGATTAAAAAAAATAAATTAGTTTATTCCTCACCATAGTTAAATGAAAGTATAAAATACTTAAGCTAAGAAAAGAAGAAATGCCATTATGTAACAAACAAAATTATCATTTTGGGTGCACTAGCTGCTGCGTCCTAAATGAATAGGTGATTTTATTGAATGTCTACGACTTTAGAAAACTAAGCACAGCTAGAAACAAAGACAAACATCTGACAATCAGGAGAGATCATGTCCTAGAGGACCAGCTGAACATCCCAAGTGTCCCAACCGCATGAATCATTGATGTGCCTTCAATTATTTAGGAAATGGCTTCTTTCCTTTTCACCATAGGCATCATGAAAAGATTCCTAACAGTTGTTTTTAGTGATTATAATGCAACTCACTGCCATTTATACAAACAAATATATCTCTTGTTGTATGTTCCCACAATAAGATCTCAAAGATAAGACCAAGGCAAAGTGAAATAAGTTTTCTAACCCTAACCAAGTCCCTTGTATCAGAAAGAAAACGTTTAACACTTTTAAATGTTTGTGCGATAAGGAACAACCCACTATAATTAGTTGGCAGATGACTTCATTATAAAATATAACAATATATGTGCACAAGTAATTCTAACAATAACTACCTATGAGACCATATATAGAACTCAAAGTAAGGAGATATTAGTTTGTATGTGTGTATGTATATATGTTTATAATTATGATGTGGGTTTATATACTTATATGTATGTATATATACAATATATACTTTATTATCTAATCCATATTACTAGAAGGTAGCTCTCTTTAAATGTTACATAATATCTAATGTACTACATGCAAAGTTCACAACATAAGCACAGAGCCTTTTACTAACAAAAGGCAGGTCAAAAAGAGGAACATAGGATGTACTCACTCATATTTGGTTTCTAGCCATAAATAAAGGACATTGAGCCTATAATTCGTGATCCTAGAGAAGCTAAATAAGAAGGTGAACCCAAAGAAAAACATATAGGCATCCTCCTGGATATTAACCTTCATCAGGCAATGAAAGGAGACTGAGACAGAGACCCACATTGGAGCACCGCACTGAAATCCCAAGGTCCAAATCAGGAGCAGAAGGAGAGAGAGCACGAGCAAGGAACTCAGGACCGCGAGGGGTGCACCCACACACTGAGACAATGGGGATGTTCTATCAGGAACCCACCAAGGCCAGCTGGCCTGGGACTGAAAAAGCATGGGATAAAACCGGACTCGCTGAACATAGCAGACAATGAGGACTGCTGAGAACTCAAGAACAATGGTACTGGATTTTGATCCTACTGCACGCACTGGCTTTGTGGGAGCCTAGGCAGTTTGGATGCTCACCTTACTAGACCTGGATGGAGGTGGGTGGTCCTTGGACTTCCCACAGGGTAGGGAACCCTGATTGCTCTTTGGGCTGCCGAGGGAGGGAGACTTGATTGGGGGAGGGGGAGGGAAATGGGAGGCGGTAGCGGGGAGGAGGCAGAAATCTTTAATAAATAAATGAATAAATAAATAAATAAATAAATAAAACAAAAAGCAGGAATTCAGACCTACACTCCCAATTACATGAACCTGAAAAATAGGATGTCTTCATCCTAGGTGTTCAGAGCCACTGACACCCCCATCCTAAAAAAAATGAACAACTATGAGGCATTTGACTAAATCTAAGCATTTTATTTGGATGCACATGCCCTCTTTTCTCATAACTTCTTTTCAAGGAAAGATGGTTCATAGGATGCAGAATTCACACCTTGGGTCCCACCAAAGAACAGAATGCCTTCAGAAGGATCCCAATCCCACAGCTCCCCAGGAACTGAAGGGTTAGGTTTCACTCTTGTGCACGGTAAGGCAATCTTCAGCAAGCAGAACAAATGAAAAGCAGTTGAGTCCCACTGTGGTATGAGTATTTTGGGAAGCTATCATGTCTCTCTGTGGTGAACACTGGCAACATAGAAGCTATATACTGCCAAGCTTCTAACAAAATAGTAACATGGTCTCATAGCATCTTACTTTTTGGTCTGTCTTTCAATAAGATGGAAACCTTTAGTTATTTAGATAAAGCCCATAATTCTGCATACTAAAATATATTCAAATAGTGTTTGCATGAAACATTATAACAGTTTCTCCTTATTCAATAATACATTGCTTAACATAGAGGCACACACCTTTAATCCCAGTACTTGGGAAGCAGAGGCAAGTTGATCTCTATGAGTTCGAGGCTAGCCTGGTCTACATAATGAGTTCCAAAACAGCCAGGACTACAAAGTAAGACCTAATATTTAAAAACAATTACAATCTAGTTTCTATAAGGCCTAATAAACAACATAACTTGTTGGGGGCAAAGTACATGATTAAATTCTTACAACCTCCATTGAGCCACAAAACATTCATTATTGCAGGTGTTCATTTCCCAAGTTCCCTTTCTAGGATATAGTAATGGAACCTGGTTATAAACAAGGTCTAGGAGGTGCTTATTGAAAATGCTAGTTGTTCACGGGAGAAGAGGCACAGACCCACAGTCAAACATTAGGCAGAGCTCATGGAATCCTGCATAAGAGGGGAAGGAAACATCGTAAGAGCCAGAAGGGTCAAGGACACCACAAGAAAATTCACATAATCAACTAACTGGGGCTCATAAGGGCTCACAGAGACTAAGCTGACTACCAGGGAGCCTTCATGCGTCTGACCTAGGCCCCTGCATAAATGTTATGGTTATGTAGTTCATCTTCTCACAGTAGTTCTAATAGTGGCTGTCTCTGATTACTCTGCCTGTTTTGCGAACCCATTCCTCCTACTAGGTTGCATTGTCCAGTCTTAATATGAAGAGAGGTACCTATTCTTACTGCAACTTGATATGCCATATTTGGTTGATATCCCTGGGAGACCTGCCTTTTTCTGAAGGGAAATGGAGAAGAAGTGTACCTCTGGGGAGAGAAGCTTGGATGGCAGGGAGGGGAAACTGCAGTCAGGGTGTAATAAATGAGAAGAATAAATTGTTAAGAAAGAAAGAAAATGCTAGTCGCTTGTTTTTAACAGACAGCAAATGGTCAAGGGTACTGTGCACTCATTGTCCAGTTCTGTCACAGTGAAACTCCGCCCCTTAAGGGCCTAGTAACATCTGTGAGCTAACAAGTTCAATACATGATGGCAAGGCTTGAGACAGGTCTCAATGCTGAGTTCAAATACACATGCTTTCCCATCCTGTTCATGGTGCCTGTACCAGAAACAAAAGTTCACATTTAATTGACTATTCTGCAAATAAACACACAGACGAGAAATCCACTTTTCATAACATAAACTGTGGTGGTGGCAGGGTATATAATAGTTTTAGTAAAATTATAAAACCATAAGCTTCCATATGTCTTTTTCAAGCATCCTCCATATTAATTATCCTTCCCCCATTCCCTCCTCTGCCCTACTCTCCCATTTACACTATACTTTGCCTTTTCATACCTCCTTTGGTCTACAATCCCCCAACTTAACACCTTTCTCCCCTCAAACATAACAGTGCCTTTCCAGTTTCTGACTTCTTTGGGTACTCCCAGTAAAAGACACAAATCTAAAGAATCAAAGGCAGTACAGTGTCATAGTTTGCTTTTGTTTCTGAGATGAACACCATGACCAAAGCAACCTGGGAAGGACATGGCTTATTTTAGCTTAAAGGATGTCATACTTTATCAAGAATACTCAAAGCAGGAACTCGCTGCAGAAACGAAAGCAGAGACCATGGAGTCTGATGCATGGAGGACTGATGTTCATGAGATTGCTCTCTGGCTCATGTTTAACTAGTGTTTTTACAGAGTCCAGACCCACCTGCCTAAAAATATTATCACCTCACAATGGACTGCTTGTTTCAACATACAATTTTAAAAGAGACCCACAAATATGCCAACATGATTTAGGTAAATCCTTCCTCTACAGAGGTTCCCTCTTCCAAAATTACTCTAGTTTGTGTTAAGCTGACAATAAAAAAGACTAAAACTGTGAGATATTTTCTACCATTCACAGTGAAGCAAAGTCCGACAGTCTTTAAATTTGCCACTGTGTCTTTGCATACAAGGTGTACCTCAGATCTTTCTCTTCGCATATTTACCTGAGAAAATCTCTTAGTGAAGCATTAGCTACACTACTAGAAGGACACATTTGTTCTTTCCCCTCTGGGAAATGCACCAAATTAACTAGTGTCCTCATTTTGATAGCTATAGACACATGAAAAATATTTCCAGTTGTCGTATACACACTTATATTCTGCAGTTCTCCATATCAGAACAAATTCTCCAGTGGCCACCAGCCAGGCATCCCAGAACTCATGTCATTTCTGAACCTATCAACCTAGGCAGAGCATCAGATGTTATGAATGAAAGGACTACAGATTTTGCCCACTTGCGGTGCCAACCAAAGGCCTGAGGCATCACCTGTATTTCTCTTCAAATGCCTGTGCTTTCTGTGATTTTTTTTTCCCTAGGTTCAATTAATTTGCTACAGGAGTTCATAAAAGTCAAGGACATTGCTATGTATCCTGGTTAGTCTTAAAAGATACTATAAAGAAAGCAGAAGATTGGGGAGGTGAAGCAATGGAAATGACAAGGAAGACGACAGAGATTCTGGGCCTTTGGACACCACACCCTGTAGGAGAATGCATGGATTCACTACCTTGAAAGCTTTTAAAGACCATTTTGTTGTTTTTGTACTAAATATACAAAGGTTTCATGTAGTGTAGTAATAAGGGGTGGCGGGGCTGCGTCCCTGGCACCCCAGCCGCCTGCTCGGCTTATGCCCCGAAATAACAACACACAAACTGTATTCTTTTAAACACTGCTTGGCCCTTTAGCTCTAGCACTTACAGGCTAATTCTCACATCCTGATCAACCCATCTCTAATAATCTGTGAGCACCGGTCTTACCGGGAAAGGTTCAGCATGTCTAACCTGGCGGCTTGCTTCATCGCGTGCATCTGCCCGGGAGCGGGCATGGCGTCTCTCTCAGGCGTCTGCTCCCGAGAGGAGAGCTGTCGAGACTGAGTTCACTTCCTCTTCCTCCCAGCGTTCTGTTCTGTTTACTCCTCCCACCTATCCTCTAACCAATAAAATGGACCAAGGCAGTTCCTTTATTAGCCAATGACCTTCCTCCATCAATGTAGGGCTGGAGAGATGGCTCAGCAGTTAGGAACATTGCCTGCTCTTCCAAAGTTCCTGAGTTCAATTCCCAGCAACCACATGGTGGCTCATAAAAGTTTCATGCACAGACAAGATTTACTAAGACAATTGACCAGTAGTGATCAACTCAATCTTCATACCTACTGACCTCTTGAAGCTTGAACATCTAACACATAATGAATTCATCTCTTTGGTGGCCAGCATCCATTCTGAAGCTGTGTAGGAACTCTAGACTACAGACCATTTCATTTTTTCATAATTCCCTCTTCAAATACCTCTCCAGTTATGCTACCACTCCTGGGTCAGTTAGCTTCAGCCATCAACTTGACACAAAGCTAGAGTCACCTGAAAAGAGAGAATCTCAACTAAAGAATTACCATGATCACATTGACCTGTGTCCATATTGTTCAAGTGTTTTCTTAATTTCTATTTGATAGAGGAAGACCCAGCACACTGTACGCAGCATCATTCCCTAGATGGGCCTGAGCATTTTCAGAAAGATAGTTGAGCGGAGGAGAAGGAGCAAGCCAGTGAGCTATAGTTCTTCAACGGTTTCTGCTTTGGGATCCTGCCTTGAGTTTCTGCTTTGACTTCCATCCACGATGGATTGTCACCCACAAGCTGAGATAAACAAGCTTCCTCTGCAGCTTGTTTTTGGTCTTGGTGTTGTCACAGCATCAGACACAAATGTGGATGACCCCTTATTCTTAATTACACAGGGTAAGACAGAGGGCTTCTGCTATTTTTCTATTATAACTAAAATTCAGACTCTCCTGAAACTCTACTTTTCCCAAGATGAACCCCTAAGAATAGTGTTTACTAAGGAATATCCCCAGAGCATCACTAAAATATACCACATATGGAACCACAGCAAGACTTTGCCTCCAACTCTGGATAATGATAAGAAAAACTCTCAACCTGCATGAATTAAGACTGATTTGAGCTTCGGTTTCCTTTTTTGTTGTTTTTTTGTTTGTTTGTTTTTCAAGACACAGTTTCTCTGTGTAGTCCTAGCTGTCCTGGAACTTACTCTGTAGACCAGGTCCAAGTGCTGGGACTAAAGGCATAAACCACCACACCTTGCTTGCTCAATTTTCTTTTTACCCTGTTAAAATCACATGACATTTTACCAAACTTTGTGTGGGAATGTATTTAACCAGTTTGTGCAGATTAATTTATGGCAATTTAAATGGAGCCAGTTAGCTTTGAAATCATGTATGCGCCTCCTATGGAGTTTCATCAGTGTTTATTAAAAAGAGAGTAATTTATGCCCATTTGCCCTTTGTGTATGCTCACTAGAAAGCAGGTTTACCAGGAGTAAGTCTCAGGCCTTCTGCTGCTCTTATTGTCTGCATGGTGAGGAAATGGTTAAGAACATCTCACTAGTTCACCTTCATCACTCCTGGGACATAATCAGCAGGAACTCCAATTCCCCTCACTGCAGAGCTGTGGCAGATGACACTGTGGGGAAGCCTCTGGGACTCTTTGCTAAACATGAATATTCAGCATCAGGAACAGCTTCCAGAACATCAAATTAAATGTAATCTTAGAATGGGCTTGTCATCTTCACCTTGATCACCTCCCTTCACCCCCAGTCTTCTCTTTAGAGCTGTGTAAGATGATTTGGAATCTCTACCCCAAGAGCACTATTTTACAGCCCTGAGCTTAGAGGCAGTTTCCTTTGCTGGTACTGTAAGGTAAGGAGTTTGGGCCAATCATTTTTATCAAGCATACAGCTTTCAACCAGCTGAAGACATAGTAAGGATTTGAGGGATAAGCCTCTTAGAGCTATCCAAGTGCTTCATGAATGTGTCAGTCACTCTCAAAGACTGTCCACCAATACCAGAAAGACTACTGAAGCTGTTGTAAACAACAATAAGAATATGTATTCTTCTCCGTCACCTGGAAGTGCAAAGCGTGAAGTACATTCAGAATATCTGATTCAAGTTCAATGCCATTGTATTTCTTGCTTCCCTATTCTCTGCTTTCCCAATTTACCCCCACTACATACAGAAAAACTTAATGAATAAGTACTGATGAAAGGGGCATCCCTTAAACATGTAAGCCAGTTGCTTGATTGCCATCTGTTATTTGGATTAAACATCTGTGTTCTTGGTAGGAAACTTAGGGACACATTGATATGAGCTGTGCCACCATCCCAATGTGTGGAGAAAAAAAAGTGTCATTCCTAAAATGAAGAAATGAGAAACAGACCAAATAATAAGACAACCAATGTCCACATATATTTCTTCATAAGGCCAGTAGAAGTAGAATTATTATTTCCAAACTGAGTGGCTGATTTACCTCTTTTACCTTCTTTTCCACTTTGCAAAGCAAGTCGCAACATAGAGACTTATTTCAAGAACTAAGTTCACTCTTTGTAAAGCAATGAGCATGGGACTCCACACACTGCAGGTGTTCAAGAGACAATAGTTAAATGGGAAGACAAAGCCTCATTAGGGAAAGGGGTGGGATGTAAATACAGAAGAAGGTGGGGGGAAGCAAAAGGGAATATTAAGATACAATTTATCTGAGAAGGGAAAGGGAGAAATCCATAGAGGAGAAGAAAATAAAGAAGGAAGGAGGTAGATAAATAACAATATGGATAGCTGAAAAAGCCACAAGGAATTATCTACTAACTACTTACCTATAAACAATAATGCATAATTCAGTATATAAATATACATTGCTAGTTTCAATGAACTTTTCTCATCTGGACTGCAATGTGGTTCTCTAAAAGCCATAGACCTCCACTAACAAAAATTCTAGTACAAAACATGAGAAGCCTTTTTTGAATTGTTGACCCAGGCTATCTAAGAGACTCCCAAAACTGTCTATTGCCATTGCCCTTGGTTGCATCCCAAAGGTGGAAGGTAAGCCCCTATTGCTTAAAATCCCATGTACTTCAAAAAGAGGACCTAAAGCCCCAAAGATAGAACTAACCTGAATGCCCTCTCCATGAGGACTAGATTTCATGGTACCAGAATGTACCATGTATGCTTTCAAAGGAAGTAGCAACCAAGAGTCCTAATCAGCTATAATGCCTATGAACCATAATAATGTCCAGCACCTCTCTAACTGTAGTTGAGACCTGCTTAAAAGAGGAAGACATGTCTGGTACTAGAAACCTAGCTAAATACTCAATGCTAGTGGAGTCATTTTTATTGGAGGGGAATTTACAACCAATATTTTACTAAACCGGTGTAACCGATAAGTATAGTCTTCACCCATTAGCAATGAAACTTCTATTTGCAACAGAGACCATTACAGAAAATCACAACCAATAAATATGCACAGTTGGTGAGCACAATCCCAATCAATATATCTGAAAACCACTCCCACACCTAAAGCTCAGGGAACATTGAAGAAGAAGGGATGGAAAGATTGTAAGAGACAGGAGATAAAGGAGTTTACTGTGAGACTCTTGTCTCTTAATAACAGCATAAGGAGTTAAAGAGTCTCAGCAACATAATGATCCAAACTTAAACTGAACAAAGATGAAACCAACAAACATACAAGGGCAGACATAGAAAAGACCACAAGGACTCAATCCTACACAAAGAACTGTGGGCAACTCTAAAACTATAAAATTATAATTGGGATCATACCAAGTCAGGAGTGTGGCTCTACATCTCAACCAAAAGGAAGCAGAGATTTGAAATTTTATGAAAAATTGTGTCTTATCATTTTGACTTAGACAGATGAAACATATGAAAACTATGCTCTATAGCAAATAAGTAAATAACCACATTTGATCCAAAATATTTCAAGTAAGTGTTAGTGTAAACTGATTTTTTAAAAAAAAAAAATCAATTAATGAGAGAGAGCCCTAACACTTCCTGGAGCACTAGCATCCAGAGGCTGGGTTGCCCAGAGACCTAGTAGAACCAAACATGACTGGCAAAAGAAAAAAGAAGTCTATGTAGTGATGCCTTGCTATATTCATAGATTGGTCCCTAGTCCAATTGTCATCAGAGAGGCTTCATTCAGCAACTGATAGAAACAGGTGCAGAGACCCATAGCCAAACATTAGGCTGAGCTCAGGGAATCATGCTGAAGAGAGGAAGATAGGATTATAGGAGTCAGAGGGGTCAAAGACATTATAATAAAATGCACAGAAACAACTAACGTATACTCTTAGGGGCTCACAGAAACTGACCGACAACCAGGAAGCTTGCATAGGGATGACCTAGACCCTCTGGATATATGTGACAGTTGTGTGGCTTGGTTTTCTTGTGAGACTCCTAACTTTTTCACTGGCTTTTGGGACCCTACTCCTCATACTATGTTTCATTGTCCAGCCTTAATAAGAGGGGTAGGTGCTTGGTCTTACAGTAACTTGATATGCCATGTTTTGTTGATATCCATGGGAGGCCTGCCCTTTTCTGAATAGACATGGAGAAGGAGTGGATGGGTTTAGAGGGGAATAGTGGGGAGGAGAGGGATGGAAAACTGTGTCTGGAATGTTAAATAAATAACTATCAAGTAGCTTTATAGAAGTATCAACAAAGTGCAATCTTGTCCTTTGAAAACTGTGATGACTTACAAACACTGCACAAGTTTAAGGTGTGCAGTGAGAATTTTGCAAGTCATTCAGTCTCAGCAATCACACTGGTATTTAATAGGCACTGAATAATTAGCACGACTAAAAATGGGATAAATATCTTTCTAAAAACAGAGCCAAGTTTAGGCAGCATCAAAGACTTGAAAGCAAGAGGAAGCTGAAAAGTTCTTCAGAGTTTGGAATCTTGTTCTGGCCCTACTAGTAGCCTCCTCTGGAGCCTTACATGACAGTTAACTTCTCAATTGTCATCTCATCTGCTAAATCAGAAACTGTTGCATCCTAGTGACCTCCAAAATTGTTTTCAGTTAGGAGTATGGCATAAAGAAAAAAGATTGATTTCAATTTTTGAATGTCACCTCTCCTGACAATTTTATGTTGGGGTTTGCTGGTCAGCCGCACATTGCAGGCTCCATTATATTGGAGTCCTTGGGTCAGCCTCATGTTGGGTGCCATTATGTCAGGGTCCAGTGGCAGCCCATACCCTATAAAAGTCTCTGAACCAGACCTCAACATAAACTATCCCTCTGGACTGGTGTGGAGGCACAAAAATAAAGACACAACTCACATGGTTTCATCGGGAGGGAGATTCTCAGTAGTCCCTCATGAAATCCTGAGTTTACATCCTGAAGAATTCCTCTCATTTATTCTCCAAACAGCTTTTATACCAAAACATAAACTGAATGGGAAATACACCAGCATTCTTTCTCCTAGGTAACCAGGTGAATGGCTTTTACTCATGTCCACAACTACCTATGTGCACTGTATGCTACCTGCATCCTTCAAAATACAAAGAAAAGAGGAAAACAAAATCCTGACCCTTTGTTAGGGTAGTTGCAACCTGTCTGCAAGGCTACGTGACCTCCTAAGGTTGGGTCTATGGACTTAGAGCCTGGCTGCCATACCATATAGAAATATAGGCCTACAAGTGAACATGTTAAAGGACGTATTTTTAAAAGGGATACACCTATTCATTTCATTGTACATAAATCAATTCTGTTTTTATGTGTGTGATCAAATCTATTAAATAAACATGCTTCATATTTGATATAGAAGTTCATCTTTATAGATTGCAGAGCAATAGGGAACCAGAAGAAGGCCCAGATCTGACCCAGTCCAATTGCTTCATTTTATAAATTCAACCTTCAGACTTTTAAGTTCAGTCACACAGTCGCGGCGGAGAGGTGCTGCAATTAGGAATAGGCTTTGGAGGACCGGTGCAGCGATAGACACAAGCGCTGGGGGACAGGCACGCAATAACAAGAGCAGATTGCCCCACTACAAGTAAATCAAAGAGAAACCCTGAGGGGGGACCAGCGTGACGGCTGATGCAAGCGACGGGGACCAGCCCAGCACAGCGGCAGACGCAGGAGGCTGGGACGGGCGCGTAATAACAAGAGCAGATTGCCCCACTACAATTAAATCAAAGAGGTAGGCCTTTTGTTGGCGAGGTCATTGGCAAACGGGGAGCCTGGTCCTGATACAGAAGACCCTTCGGAGGGGTGAGAGGGTTCTTGGTCTGGGGCAGGAACCAGGAAACAGAACAAGGGCATTTGGTAAGCAGAACCCTTGGCCAGCAGGGAAACCTGATCCGGTTTTAAAAGACCCATTAGATAGGATCAATAGGAAGAGATGGGCAGGCGCCACCCAATAATCTCAAAAACAACATGAAAACAGCAGAACCCAATGATCTTACAACAGAAGTATTTGAACACCCCAACACAGAAGAAGTGGAAAAAAATTGACTTTATGAAAGCAATAGAGTCCCTTAAACAACATGGAAAAAAACGTCCTTATAGAAATGGATGAGAAGTATAAAAAAAAGTTTGAAGAAATGAGTAAAAACGTACATGATACCCTGGGAAACCAAGAAAAAATGATCAAACAGGTAATGGAAACAATTCAAGAATTAAAAACTGAAATGAAGGCAAGGAAGAAAACACAAACTGAGGACCAGCTGGTTATGGAAAAATCTAGGTCAATGAGCAGAGTCTACAGAAACAAGCATAATCAATAGAATACAAGAGATAGAAGAAAGAATCTCAGATTCTGAGGACACCATAGAGAAAATAAACTCACAGACCAAAGAAAACAGCAAAGCCAACAAATTCTCAACACAAAACATTCAGGAAATATGGGACACAATAAAAAGAACAAATCTAAGAATAATAGGAATAGAAGAAGGAGAAGAGTCACAGCTCAAAGGCCCAGAAAATATTTTTAACAAAATTATGGAAGAAAACTTTCCCAACATAAAGAAAGATATTCATTTAAATATTCAAGAAGCATACAGAACACCAAACAGACTGGATCAAAGAAAAATATTTCCTTGCCATATAATAATCAAAACACAAAATATACAGGTTACAGAAAGAATATTAAGAGCTGCAAAGGAAAAAGGGCAAGTAACTTATAAAGGTAAACCGATCAGACTTACACCTGACTTCTCTATGGAAACCATGAAAGCCAGAAGGTCCTGGATAGATGTACTGCAGAAGCTAAGAGACCATGGATGCAAACCCAAACTACTATACCCAGCCAAGCTATCATTCACTATCAATGGAGAAAACAAGACATTCCAGAATAAGAACAAATTTAAACAATACGTAGCCACAAATCCAGCCCTACAGAAAATAATAGAAGGAAAATCGCAACCCAAGGAATCCAACATTGCCAACACTGCCTACAATAACTCAGGCATCTAGCGACTCTGCACCAACACATCTCAAAGAAGGGAGACACACAAACTCTACTACCAAAAATAATAAGAATAACCGGAGTAAACAACCACTGGTCATTATTATCACTTAATATTAATGGGCTCAATTCACCTATAAGAAGGCACAGGCTAAGAGATTGGATACGAAAACAGGATCCTACATTCTGCTGTTTGCAAGAAACACATCTCAACCACAAAGACAGGCACCTACTCAGAGTAAAGGGTTGGGAAATGGTGTTTCAAGCAAACGGTCCTAAGAAAAAAGCAGGTGTGGCCATACTAATTTCTAACAAAACTGACTTCAAACTAAAATCAATCAGAAGAGATCGAGGTGGACACTTTACACTCATAACAGGAATCATTCATCAGGATGATCTCTCAATCCTGAATATCTACGCCCCTAATATAAAAGCACCCACTTATGTAAAAAGAAATATTACTAGAACTCAAGGGAGACATCAAATCACACACACTAGTAGTAGAAGACTTCAACAAACCTCTCTCTCCAAGGGACAGGTCAATCAGACAGAAACCTAATAGAGAATTAAGAGAATTATTGTAGGTAATGAAGCAAATGGACTTAACAGACATCTATAGAACATTCCACCCAAATAGGAAAGAATATACCTTCTTCTCTGCAGCTCATGGAACCTTCTTGAAAATTGACCAATACTCAGAAACAAAGGAAACCACAGATACAAAAAAATATCAGTGTCCACCTGTGTCTTATCTGATCACCACGGATTAAAGTTAGAAGGCAACAACAATACTACCCACAGAAAGCCGACAAACTCATGGAAACTGAACAGTCAACTACTGAACCACACCTGGGTCAAGGACGAAATTAAGAAAGAAATTAAAGTCTTCCTTGAATTTAATGAAAATAAAGAGACAACATACTCAAACCTATGGGACACGATGAAAGCAGTGCTAAGAGGAAAGTTCATAGCACTAAGTGCCCACTTAAAGAAAATGGAGAATGCATACATTGGGGACTTAACAACACACCTGAAAGCTCTAGAAAAAAAAGAAGCAGACGCGCCCAGGAGAAGTAGAAGACTGGAAATAATAAAACTGAGGGCGGAAATCAACAAATAGAAACACAAAAAAGAGTCCAAAGAATCAATGAAACAAAAAGTTGGTTCTTGGAGAAAATCAACAAGATCAACAAACCCCTTTCCAAACTCATTAAACGACAGAGAGAGAACACGCAAATAAATAAGATCAGAAATGAAAGGGTGGACATAACCACAGACACAGAGGAAATTCAGAGAATCATTAGATCTTACTACAAAAGCCTGTATGCCACAAAACTGGAAAATACAAAAGAAATGGACGTTTTTTTAAATAAGTACCATATACCAAAGCTAAACCAAGACCAGGTGAATCATCTAAATAGACCTGTTAGTCGCAAAGAATTAGAAACGGTTATCAAAAATCTCCCTTCGAAAAAAAGCCCAGGACCAGATGGTTTCAATGCAGAATTCTAGCAGAACTTCCAAGAAGAACTAATACCTATACTCCTTAATGTATTTCACAATATAGAAACAGAAGAGTCATTGCCAAATTCCTTTTATGAAGCTACAGTTACCCTGATACCAAAACCACACTAAAACCCAACCAAGAAAGAGAATTACAGGCCTATCTCACTCATGAATATCGACGCAAAAATTCTGAATGAAATACTGGCAAACCGAATCCAAGAATACATCCGAAAAATTATCCATTATGATCAAGTAGGCTTCATCCCCGAGATGCAGGGCTGGTTCAACATACGCAAATCGATCAAAGTAATCCACCATATAAATAAAATGAAAGAAAAAAAAACATATGATCATTTCATTAGATGCTGAAAAATCATTCGACAAAATTCAACACCACTTTATGATAAAGGTCTTGGAGAGATTGGGGATACAAGGGTCACACCTAAATATAATAAAAGCTATTTACAGCAAGCCGACAGCTAACATTAAATTAAACAGAGAAAAACTCAAAGCCATCCCACTAAAATCAGGAACATGACAAGGATGTCCACTCTCTCCATACCTCTTCAATATAGTGCTTGAAGTTCTAGCAATAGCAATAAGACAACATAAGGGGATCAAGGGGATTCATATTGGAAAGGAAGAAGTTAAGCTTTCGTTATTTGCAGATGACATGATAGTATACATAAGCGACCCCAAAAACTCTACCAAGGAAGTCCTACAGCTGATAAACACCTTTAGTAATGTGGCAGGATACAAGATCAACTCCAAAAACTCAGTTGCCTTCCTATACACTAAGGATAAGGAAGCAGAGAGGGAAATCAGAGAAGCATCACCTTTCACGATAGCCACAAATAGCATAAAATAGCATAAAATATCTTGGGGTAACTCTGACCAAGGAAGTGAAAGATTTATTTGACAAGAACTTTAAGGCATTGAAGAAAGAAATCTAAGAGGATATCAGAAAATGCTCTTGGATTGGGAGGATCAACATAGTAAAAATGGCAATTCTACCAAAAGCAATCGATAGATTCAATGCAATCCTTATCAAAATCCCATCAACATTCTTCACAGATCTAGAGAAGACAATAATCAACTTTATATGGAAAAACAAAAAACCCAAGATAGCCAAAACAATCTTATACAATAAAGGATTGTCTGGAGGCATTACCATCCCTGACTTCAAACTCTATTACAGAGCTACAGTATTGAAAACAGCTTGGTATTGGCATAAAAACAGAGAAGTCGACCAATGGAATCGAATAGAAGACCCTGACATTAACCCACAAACCTATGAACACCTGATTTTTGATAAAGGAGCTAAAAGGATACAATGTAAAAAAGAGAGCATTTTCAACAAATGGTGCTGGCAAAACTGAATGTCAATCTGTAGAAGAATGAAAATAGATCCATATCTATCACCATGCACAAAACTCAAGTCCAAATGGATTAAAGACCTCAATATCAGTCCGAACACACTGAACCTGATAGAAGAGAAAGTGGGAAGTACTCTACAGCACATTGGCACAGGAGACCACTTCCAACGTATAACCCCAGCAGCACAGACATTAAGGGCCTCATTGAATAAATGGGACCTCCTGAAACTGAGAAGCTTCTGTAAAGCAAAGGACACTGTCACTAAGACAAAAAGGCAACCCACTGACTGGGAGAAGATCTTCACTAACCCCGCAACAGACAAAGGTCTGACCTCCAAAATATATAGAGAACTCAGGAAACTAGACCGTAAAAGGCTAATAAACCCAATTATAAAAAGGGGCACTGAGCTGAACAGAGAATTCTCAACAGAATAACTTCAAATGGCCAAAAGACACTTAAGGCCATGCTCAACTTCCTTAGCGATCAGGGAAATGCAAATCAAGACAACTTTAAGATACCATCTTACACCTGTCAGAATGGCTAAAATAAAAAATACCAATGATAGCCTTTGCTGGAGAGGTTGTGGAGAAAGGGGTACACTCATCCATTGCTGATGGGAATGCAAACTTGTGCAACCACTCTGGAAAGCAGTGTTTCGGTTTCTCAGGAAATTCGGGATCAACCTACCCCTGGACCCAGCAATACCACTCTTGGGAATATACCCAAGAGAGGCCCTATCATACAACAAAAGTATATGCTCAACTATGTTCATAGCAGCATTGTTTGTAATAGCCAGAACCTGGAAACAACCTAGATGCCCTTCAATGGAAGAATGGATGAAGAAAGTATGGAATATATACATATTAGAGTACTATTCAGCAGTAAAAAACAAGGACTTCTTGAATTTTGCGTACAAATGGATGGAAATAGAAAACACTATCCTGAGTGAGGTAAGCCAGACCCAAAAAGAGGAACATGGGATGCACTCACTCATATTTGGTTTCTAGCCATAAATAAAGGACATTGAGCTCATAATTTGCGATCCTAGAGAAGCTAAATAAGAAGGTGAACCCAAAGAAAAACATATAGGCATCCTCCTGGATATTAACCTTCATCAGGCAATGAAAGGAGACAGAGACAGGGACCCACATTGGAGCACCAGACAGAAATCTCAAGGTCCAAATCAGGAGCAGAAGGAGAGGGAGCACGAGCAAGGAACTCAGGACACCCACACACTGAGACAATGGGGATGTTCTATCAGGAATTCACCAAGGCCAGCTGGCCTGGGTCTGAAAAAGCATGGGATAAACCTGGACTTGCTGAACATAGCAGACAATGAGGACTACTGAGAACTCAAGAACAATGGCAATGGATTTTTGATCCTACTGCAAGTACTGGCTTTGGGGGAGCCTAGGCAGTTTGGATGCTCACCTTACTAAAGCTGGATGGAGGTGGGCGGTCCTTGGACTTCCCACAGGTCAGGGAACCCTGTTTGCTCTTGGAGCTGATGAGGGAGAGGGACTTGATTGGGGGAGGGGGAGAAAAATGGGAGGCGGTGGCGGGGAGGAGGCAGAAATCCTTAATAAATAAATAAATTAAAAAAAAAAGTTCAGTCACAGAGGACATCATGTTTTCTTTAAGCAAGAGTTTTTATAAGCTTAAAAAGTAGTAGAATTGTTACTGTTTTAAACATGAAAAAAGAATAGTATAGCTAAGAAAAAGAGAAAAACTATATGAGTAACTACTGAGCATCTGAAGATGGTACAAAGTGAGTTCAGGACCCTTAAAAATACAACCTTTGTCCTTGAGATGCGAGGTTTGGGAAGACTGGTTAAACTTTTTACAAAAAGAAGAAGAAGAAGAAGAAGAAGAAGAAGAAGAAGAAGAAGAAGGGAGGAGGAGGAGGAGGAGGAGGAGGAGGAGGAGGAGGAGGAGGAGAGAAGGGGAGGGGGAGAGAGAATCATGAGGAATTTTTATTTCAGAGGTCAAGCCCACAAAGACAGCAGGGGGTTATCAACAATAAAGAGTACTGAAGAAGCAAGAAGTATGTACTCAGCATTTGCTAAGGAAAATGTTGACATTATCACTCTGCTCATTACCAAACATGGAGATGGTGATCTGTAGCAACATGAACCAAATGCTTAAGAAATCAGCAAATTAATTGCAATTCATGAGAGGTTGTTTTTTTTTTTTTTTTTTTGGTTTTTGGTTTTTGGTTTTTTTTTTTTTTTTTTTTTTTTTTTGTCTTTTGAGACAAGGTTTTTCTGTATAGCTTGGTGCCTGCACTGGAACTACCTCTTGTACACCAGGCTGGCCTCGAACTCAGAGATCTGTCTGCCTCTGCCTTCCAAGTGCTGGGATTAAAGGCACATACCACCACCACCCAGCTCAAAAGAAAAAATGTTTAACTATTTCTTTATTCTTTGTGGTTTTCACATCATGTATTTCTATCTCATTCATCTCCCGGTCCCTTTGCATCTGCCCATGCAACACAACTCTCAAATAAAACAAAATATAATTTAAGAGAAAATTTAAAAAAAAGGGAAAAAGAGAAAAATCTCATCATGGAAGCTGCAGTGTGACACAGTGAGTCACACACTATATGTTTTAATGTATATATATATATATATATATATATATATATATATATATATCTTACTTGCAAAGAGTCATTGGTCTGATTCAAGCCTCTGGTTTCCGCTTCACTATAAATACTGGGCCCTCACTAAGACTTCTTTTGTAGATCTTGTCCTGTGTCATAGAGATCCTGCAATTTTGGATTTACAGAACCAGCAGATTATAGATGGGGCAATGTCGGTATGGGGTAACTCTTAACCCTGGTTCTGGGCCTGAGTGGTTGTAGGGTTAGTCAGCCCATCAGCTATCCCCCATTCTCACCACCAGGGTGAAATGCAACATTGCCCTGGCTAGCTCACCCCTTGCAGCGATGAGCAAGGTGCAGAGTCAGTTCCTGCTTTTGTGCCCTCTTCTACACCTATAGCATCAGGACCAGCTTCACTGTGCTGCCAAAAAGAGATGCAGGGCCCACTCCCCCAAGGGAAGCTGCTAGGAGGCAGAAATAGCTCTTCAGCTCTAATAACCTCCGGCTCAGCTCTCCCACCTGGCACGGGTGTTAACGGGTATGGAGGGACGCATCTCTCCCTCACCACTCTCCGCGCTGCTATATGGCAGATGAGGGGTAGGGCCAGATGTCCCATGTTCATGTTCTTGGTGCTGGCTCACCTGTACCCCTGTAAACATGAGCAGTTCTACCATGCTGCCCAGGTGAGGTAAGGGGCTGAGTAAGCTCCCCAACGTGTCAAAAGTGACCAGAGATGAGGCAAGGAGGGTATTTTTCCCTCACCCATGTCACTAAATGGCAGGTGAGGGTAGGTGGATCAGCTCTCCCACTCCCACACCCTCAGGGCTAGCTCTCCCATGCCCTGTGATTAGGTGTGTGGATCTCTTTTACCAACTTGGTCATAATGGCCCATGATAGAATTTTTAAAGAAATATTTTACTTTTGTGATTATTGAAAATAAATTCTTCTCTCATCCAATACATCCCTTGCAAAGTTTCCCTTTCCTCCATTCCACTTGTGTGGCTCTGAGAATAACTACTAAAATGTGATCAGACGTGGCAGCATCTTAGAAATTATGGAGTGAGGGACTCAACCTATCCTCTCTTCAGAAAGCACAAATAAAAGTGGACGAAACTAAAGAAATCAAAAATTTCAGGATTCAGGATGAACCAAGGGGACCATAGCATAGACTAAATGTGAAACCTGAGGTTGTAACAAGAGTCCATGGGGTACTAGCTACGACTGCTCTTAACCCTCGCCATACCTTCAAAACTAGAAACTAGTCTAAGTAGGGTCAGTCTGTGGTTAGAGGTTTTATTGTACAAAGGGCGATGTCTTAATTTGGAGCAAGGACCAAAAAAAAAAAAAAAAAAAAGCCTGTCAGCTCACATTCATGGGAACTGTCAGAAACAACATCCTTCAAAGTGTTAAAGCCACTGGAGATACCCAAGTCCCCAAGTCACAATCAGACTGTGGAGGTGATGCCTGGGTCTTGTAAGAACCGGTAGACTGGCCAGCAATTTGACAGGGAGAGGCTGGGGGAAGCGTGGTACACAATAACGTATCCTGGGCTGTGGGAAGGCTTCGACTTAAAGAGCCATTCGCATATTCTTAATTAACTGGATGCCATAGTTGAAAACTGCAAAAACTGACTCAAATTGCATTGCTTTGTAAATATGATCCAAGAAGAAAGACAAATTATATTGCTTAGTTAATTCTGCACCACAAATTAACCTATAAGGCCAGTATTGTCAAAATTAGATACATCAGCAATAAACCCTGGGACCAGTGAGATGGCTCAGGTGCTAAATGCATCTACCTCAAGACTAATAACCTGAATTTGATCCTCCATCAGATGGAGGGACATAAATGATGACAAAAGGAAAATTGTGGAATTGGTGATCACTCATACACACATATGCACACTATAAACATATATATAATAATTTTTAAATGTTAATAAAAATCCAGTAAGATATAATAATTTTTACACTTTAGAATTAACTTAGATTTATTCAAAAAATTTATAAAGTTAGCTTAATGTCTAATAGGTTAGTGTATGTTGCATGATAAATATCACACAATCCATGTCTGGAGAGATGGCTCGGCAGTTAAGAGCACTTATTTGCAGAGGATTGGCGTTCAGTTCTCAGCAACAACATAGCGGCTCACAGCCACCTGAAACTCCAGTTCCAGGAAACCAGGACTATCTTCTGATCTCCACAGACACTTCATACACATAGTAAGCTTACAAACATGCAGGCAAGCACTCATACACATGAAATTTAAAAAAAAAAAAACTTTTATTTAATTGCATGAGTCACCAATGAAGACAAGAAAAATAAAAGACTGACAAAATTCCAAGACCGGTTGATTTACATTCCTTACAGAGTGGGCAAAGAAGAAAACTTCCCTCAGTCTTAAGCATTTAAGAAATGTCAACGACTATCATCAGATAAGTTACTACTCCCCTGGTGTTTGGAGATGATGCAAGATAGTCACATCAGCTTTGCTCATACTACCTTTATTTAATTATCATGGCGCCAGAAAGTCTAGCTAAAGATGTACAACACGAGAATGATTTGGAAAGAAGGCACTAAAGAAGTAAAATTGTGATATGCAAGATGAGTGTTCCCCTTATTCCACATCCTCTCCAGCATCTGGCGATGGATGGAGATAGAGACAGAGACCCACATTGGAGCACTGGACTGAGCTCCCAAGGCCCAGATGAAGAGCAGAAGGAGGGAGAACATGAGCAAGGAAGTCAGGACCGCAAGGGGTGCACCTACCCACGGAGATGGTGGGAATGATCTAATGGGAGCTCACCAAGGCCAGCTGGACTGGGACTGAATGAGCATGTGATCAAACCGGACTCTCTGAATGTGGCTGACAATGAGGGCGAACTGAGAAGCCAATGATAATGACAACGGGTTTTGATCCTACTGCATGTACTAGCTTTTTGGGAGCCTAGTCTGTTTGGATGCACACCTTCCTAGACCTGGATGGAGGAGGGAGAGCCTTGGACTTCTCACAGGGCAGGGCACCCTGACTTCTCTTAGAACTGGAGAGGGAGGGGGACGGGGGAATGGGAGGGAAATGGGAGGATGGGAGAAGGTGGAAATTTTTAAGAAAGAAAGAAAGGGAGAGAGAGAGAAAGAA
The DNA here is from genome assembly GCF_018167655.1 of Microtus oregoni. Taxonomy (NCBI): domain Eukaryota; kingdom Metazoa; phylum Chordata; class Mammalia; order Rodentia; family Cricetidae; genus Microtus; species Microtus oregoni. Next base: position 7,715,751 of record NW_024543086.1, read on the forward strand.
AGAAAGAAAGAAAGAAAGAAAGAAAGAAAGAAAGAGAAGTAAAATTGTAAAACTTCACTTATAGGAATAAAACACTATAGAAAATGCTAAGGCATTCACAAGAACACTTCAGTGACATATAAAAAGAGAGCACATAAAGCAAGACTGATGTTTTTAAAAGTCACTGCATTACATTTTTTTATCTTCATTGAGATATAACTATCATTTAAAAAAAAAAAGCCTGTAGGTGTATTGGATTCTTTTCTCATTGGTATGACCAGATACCTGACAGAGGAAACTTAAGGGAAGAAGAATTTTTGTCGTGGTGGTTGTTCATGGATTGTAGTGGAAAGGCATGGGAAAGGATTCAGTCCAAGGCAGCAAGAGTATACAACATCTAGACTAATAAGACTATGGGGGATTAAACAAAGTCCAAAGTATTAGCTATAATTCAAAACAATCTCTTGACTTTGAACTTTGTAAAATCAAATAACTTACATACTTCCAAAATAGAACAGCACTGAGTAAAACACCCCAATCCTAGAAGTAAGAACAGGAAGACAACAAGAAATTATCCAATCAAAGCAAAATCAAAACCCATCATGAAAAACATCAAATCTTATACTTGAGTTAATCAGGGACTTTTGGTGGCATTACCAGGGCTCCAATGGATAACCCTTAGGCCTGCAACACATGTGGCCTCTCTTTGATGCCAGTTTCATGCCACTTATACGCTTAACTAAAGCGAACAATAGTCTGAGGTTGTCTTAACTCCTGAGCCATCTCTCTAGCCACTCAACTCATGTAGTGCTAATTATTGAGACCAACAAAAACCGAAGAATTTAGCACAGTAATGGGCCAGCAAAATTTCTTGGGAGAAAAAAATCCTAAATTCCAAATAGGGAACAGGTAAAAGGGGAAAAAAACTGGTTAACATATTTGCCAGCTGAAATGATCAATATCCAGATAACTTAGAGATGAGCAAGTTCACCACTAAGTAGCCTTGTTACCCAAGGGACATTCAAGTGCCAAAGTCACAGAGATGTCACCCTTGTGATCAGCAGAGTCATTTTTCATTAGAGTCTGTTTTGAAAGGTTAAGTGATTTATACAGCTCAAGCAACTCACTCAAGGAATATGACATCCATCAGCTGTTCTCAAGCAGGATTTCAGGGAAGCATTAAACATGAATGGCCCAAGACATCCATCATTTCAATGAATTAACTTATCATCTCTGAAAATAGACACTATCATGGCACCCTCTGAATAATGGCAAAAGAACATCTCATCATTTTCTAGATGCCTTTAATTTCGTTCAGAACACCAGTAGATCAAAGCAGATAGATACAGGTTTGGGGCTCCATTTTTTTTTGTTTATTTGTTGTTTGCAGTATGTACTGTGTTCCATTTTAGAAATAGCTCATTATTGACACACGGCATGTGATGGTGTCTTGTACATAGATGCTTGCTGAACTGACTTCTTATTTCTAATAGTTTTCTGATTTTTTTTCTACATGTAAAATAGTATCATTTGAAGTGCCATCTTGACTAATTTTTCCCAATTTGGATTTGCTTTCTTTTGTTCCTTTTAACAGTAAGCTATAAAGGACTTTGCTTAAAGTGGTGAAAATTCATTTCTTTCTGAACTTTAGATCTTTCAGGGAAAAAAAATACTTGCTAAATTTTCCCGTTCTGAATGTTTACTTGATGTGGGAGTGTCATATATCAATCTGTTGATTTCATTGGTTAAGCAATAAAGAAACTGCTTGGCCCTCATAGGTTAAAACATAGGTGGGAGGAGTAAAGAGAACAGAATGCTGGGAGGAAGAGGAAGTGAGCTCAGACTCAACAGCTCTGCTCTCTGGAGCAGAGACGCCATGCTCCTCTCTCCCGGACAGAGGCAATAGCTCTGCTCTCTGAGGCACACACAATGAAGCTCCGACCCAGGATGGACGTAGGCTAGAATCTTCCCGGTAAGCGCACCTAACGGTGCTACACAGATGATTAGAAATGGGCTAAATTAATATGTGAGAATTAGCCTAGAAGAGGCTAGATAGAAATGGGCCAAGCAGTGTTTAAATGAATACAGTTTGTGTTGTTATTTCGGGCATAAACTAGCAGGCAGCCGGGGTGCTGGGGACGCAGCCCCGCCGCTCCTATTACTACATTTACTGGTAGTTTATCATGAATGTCCTTTATTACACTGAAATCTGCTCCTTCTTTATGCAATCTACTCATGTTTTTAATCATGGAGATTGACGGATTTTGTGAAATATTTTTTTAGACTCTTTTAAGCTGTCCATACATTTTTGTCCTTTGTTAAATCAAAAATTTGGGTTGTCACTTAACTCTGCTGTTTCTCTGCCTGGATCCAATGCTGAAAGTATGAAGTTAAAGGCCACAGTTCTCATTGTGTTGGCATCTACCTCTCCTTTAGGGTCTATTAATCTTTGTTTTATATATCTTGGTGCTCTGATATTTGGTGTATGCATACATGGAACTGATTTTTCTCTTGCCTTTGACCCCTCAAGCATGAAATTACACAATTCTTTTCTTGTCTTCACTACTTATGATTTATATCAACATAGCTACTGATATTAACATAGCTACCCAGACTATTTTAATTCCTATTACTTTGGAATATATTATCCTATTTTTCCAATTGGTTTATTTATGGCCTTAGCTGTGGAATGAGTTTCTTGTAAGTGGTATACAGTGGGAATTTTGTTTGCTTAATCTAGCCAGTAATTCTATGCTTTTTTAATTGGAGAATTTAATACATTTACATTCAAAGTAATTATTAATAGGAAAACTCTTACTAAAGCCATTATTTTATTTATTTCTACTTTTGTTATCATTGTTTTCTTTCCCTTAAAGTCTTTGGGGCTAATGGAATTACTCTAACAGCATTCTTTCATCCCTTGCATGTAAGTGTAGGAATAGAAATTGTTCTTTGTAATTCAACTGAGATTTATGAAATATCATCTTTTGAACAGTTAAAGCTATTTTATAATAGTACTTAAATATTTTCATAACAATAAGAACAGAAACAAAAGAGAAAGAAAAAATATACAAAGAGGTAAAATTTCTACTTTGTGCTCATTCCTGCTTCATTTTGAATTCTGGGTATTATTTTGCATTTATTTTATAGCTTAAGTCTTTATATGTTACTGACCAATTATTTATAACTAGCTTGTCTTTAGTCTTTACACTTAAAATATGATGGTCTGTGTGCTAAGCTTACAATAGCAGTCTGAGAGCGCTTTAAAATGACCCTTATCAGTGCCTTTATATCTTCTGCATCTTCCCTTTGTTTCTTATTATTAATGTCTCTTTCAGTTTGAACAACTCCTTTGAGCGTTTATGGTAGAACAAGTCTGGCTGATATATATTATCTCAATTTGTGTTTGTCTGGGAATATCTTTATCTCTCCTTCATTTCCAACGAGCATCTTTACCGCGTGCAGCATTTTTTGACAGTCCTTTCCTTCAGTACTAGGAAAATTCTTATCATTATCTCCTGGGCTGTAAGTTTTCTGCTGAAAGGCCCTCTATGATGAATTGTAGGTCTCTCTCTCTTTCTTTTCTGTTTATTTTCCTTTGAGACTTGAGACCCTGTTCTTTGTACAACAAAGTATTTTACCCAAAAAGTGAAAATACCAACATCTATGCCAACCTTATGTATTTAACTTACCCGTAATAAATTCTACAACATGAGGCTGCTTCAATTATTGGGTTGTCATTGAGGTACCACTGACAATGGCTGAAAGCATTAAGTTACTCACAACTAACAGAATACCTACCTACACGTGTCTCATTTCACCTTAACAATTTCTGTATTAACTAAAAGGATTTATTTTTAATTGTATAAGAAAAGGTATACAAATTCAAAGAGGCTAAAATAAACTTTCCCAGTCAAATGCTATTCTGTGGAGGGTGGAGATTGGAGGAACATTTTTCTCTGTATTGAAGAAGAGTCTAGATTTGGAAGTGTCATATTTAATAATTAGAGAAAGTATAACAGAGTGTTCTTGTTGTCTCTGTAATTAACAGCAGGGCCTCTTATTCCACACTGATATGATTGCAGTAATTTTCATGCTAACAAGAATAGAACAAACTGTAACAAAATGGGGAAATATCGATCTAAGCTTTCCTTAGAAAGCTTACAAGTACTCAGAATGGCACTCTCTACTCTTCAAGTTCCTCACTTCATATACATTATTATTCCAAACAAAACACTTTTAGTAACTTAATTTCCTGTCTCCACAACTTTGTTCTGTAAGATACTGCCTCAACCATGAGATTGTCAGAAAATCAGGCCAAAATTATTCATTTTTAAAGGCTATATTGGAACTTTACTATTTAAATCCCAAAAGTACCATTGCTTCAGGCTTGTTTGGATCTAGAAACTTAAACAATAAAAACCTGTGCTTTCCATTTAGTTGTGGTATTATTTCCTTATATCAGCTTCTTGCGCAAGGAACTTTTGATTAACAGTTGTTCCAACCTCAAGCTTCTAACACTCAAGTACAGTAGGAAATGGACATGCCTTGTTTTTTACTTAGCCCTAAATAAGTTTTTATTGTATTTAGCTGACTCTTACTGAGAACTTTGTCAGGAAAAGAAAAGCACAACTTGAATGATTTGCTCTAGGTGTCTAGTCAAGCTCTTGAGATAGGGATGAGTCAAATGTCAAAAAGTCTTGAGAAGGAAAGGGAAAGAAATGACTCCTTAGAAGAAAATTTTCAGAGAGTTACATTAAGAAAACATAAAGCAGTCTGAATGATAGAAACTACAGAATGGTTTTCCTCTATAATTATTTCTGCATTCCCCTCTCCCTCCGTTGGCACTACAATCAGACAAAGTTCTGGAGTATAACCTCTGTCTGCCATGTGTTCTCCAACTGTGATCAAAATTGGGCCATGGTAACAAGAGACAATTAGTTCATCATGAGTGTGTTCATTTTATGATGGTTTCACAATCTCTTAAACACAAGTTTCAATTACTATTATTTCAGAATGGAGGCTGTTTGCTCATCTTCTAAAATCTTTGTTTAAGAGTTCTAATATGACTAAACTCTTAGTTAGAACTTAATGATTAATTTACTTTTGCCTCACACTATGGTAGAAGCATCCTCTATCTATTTGTCTAACTTTTTTCTTTCTTTCATCTATCTATCATCTATCTATCTATCTATCTATCATCTGTCATAGATCTGTCTGTCATCTATCTTTCTATCATCTATCTGTCATCTATCAATCTATCATCTATCTATCTATCCATCTATATCTATATCTATATCATCTCACAACACTGATTTTCAGATTAACAGAGCCCAGAATTAGAATTATAAGGACAAGAAAGCTGATCAACTTCTGCCATTGCTCTTTGGTTCCCAGAAATATGTAATGGGGAGATACTGCACCATTAATGACTGTTGAGTAAGATAATGTAAGGTATTTCACAGCCTAAAAAATTGTTTTGGGGGTTTGTTGTTATTGATAATGATATAGTTGTTGTTGTTCATTCATTGCTTCATCTTTATGGCAGGATAATTTTTCAAGGTGTTATGGTCTAGGATAAAACACTGGCTGTCACAATCATGTGCTCACAGTTGTACCTTCATTCTGTAAAGTAAATCATTTAATCTTATGCAACATTATATGAAAGACAATATACATGGATCAAACATTTCAAACATTTTGGATAATGGAAGTTACATGATCTCCATAAGCAATAACATCAAAGTCACACTTCAAATGTATTCCACTCTTACACATCATGAAATTCTTCTCAAACTAAAGCAGAGGGGTTGAATATAATAAGCTGATTAAACTGGCTGTCAAATAATGAGCTGGGTTTTCAAGAAATACTGATACTGCCAGATCAATGGCTCAATGACTATGTCCATTGATGGCAGTTTATAGTTAGGCATTAAACCACAAGATGACTTGATTAACCTTAAAGACTTGAGATTCAAGCCATGAATGACTAGTCTCCACCTCTACCATCATGGCTGTTTTTTTTCAGTCCAGCAAGCATAGGCGATCATTTAGCTTGAGACTCCATTCAGTTTTGAGTTATGCACCCCTGACATTGTAATAACGCAGTTAGCAACAAGACCCTTCACCCGCCCATGCAGTTTTAAAAAAAAACTGCACTTAACCAAAACTGGTCTCGAATTCATGATCCTCCTTCCTTTGCCTCCTTCAACAAATCCCATCAGTGTGTGCCACCACAGGATCTGGGAAAAGGGAAGGAGAGGAGACTTCAGTCAGGATGTAGTGTATGAGAAAAGAATAAATGTCAAAAAAAAAAATACACCTAACAATCTCAGAACTTCCTTGATCAATTCACCCCCTGCATCAGGGTATAGGCATACTTCCATCTCTGAACAATATTATGAGTCTCCTCACTCCTTATAATAATCAGATTGATACAGTTTCTGTCCAAATATATTCTCACCATATCTTGGTATAAAAAGGAAGAAGCCTAGTTTAGATCAAACTGATTTGGGTGCATACACATTAAAGCAAAATAGTGACTTCAAGAAACATTTTAGAAAAACTCTGATTGGTCATCTTATGCCTAGGTAAAATTGGGTGTGTAGCTACCTATAATCAGATGCATTATGAGAAGAGATAGTAGAAAATATTTTATAACCTAACCTGCCAGTCAAAATAGAGAACCACTCCAACTGCACCCTTTAGTCACAAACTCTTCTCCTAAAATTCAAAAAGGAAGTCCTTTAGTCCTGAACAATAACCAGAGCCCTCTAGTGCGCAAACTCATGTGGCCCATTGTCAATCTTAACAGTGTATTCCTCTTCTCCATCACTTTGCAAATCTATAGCCCATATTTTGCATTCTTAGGGGAAGAGACCAAGGTCCTAAAACCATTTGTCCCAGACACTACCCATAAGTAGCCCTCGGAAACCGCACGAGCACTGCAGCGGATAACAGCTGCCCAAATTATCGTTATCTACTAGGTCTTTAGTATCCTTTCTACACAGATGTCCTGTGGTTACAGTGATATGCAAGGGAATTTTGTTTCCAGTCAAGCTGAAATTACACACCAAATTTATGCTCCTAGCTTAATAGCAAACAACATAACTATGACACACCCTTCAAAACACTGACCATCAGACACCAAAAAACAGTGACAAAGAGTTGATGAGAAACATCAGAACATACATATTTAAAGAATGAAAAGAAAGAAAAGAGAAGAAAAACTTTCAATATCTTGGCATGGTGGGACCCACCTCCAATATTAGCTCTTGGAGAGTTGAAACGGGGAAGAGCAACAGTTCAAGTCCAGTCTGAGCTATGTGGTGCCTTTTTAAAAAAGAAAAATAGAGGCCGGCAATCTTGTCTACTTCCCATAACCAGGAAGATACCTATATGTTTTTCTTTGGGTTCACCTTCTTATTTAGCTTCTTTGGGATAACAAATTATAGACTCACTGACCTTTATTTATGGCTAAAACCCAATTATGAGTGAGTACATCCCATGTTCATCTTTTTGGGTCTGGGTTACCTCACTCAGGATAGTGTTTTCTATTTCCATCCATTTGCATGCAAAATTCGAGAAGTCATTGTTTTTTACCGCTGAGTAGTACTCTAATGTGTAGATATTCCACACTTTCTTCATCCATTCTTCCAGTGAAGGACATCTAGGTTGTTTCCAGGTTCTGGCTATTACAAATGGAGACAGTGGAGCTGATCTATTGGGAGCTCACCAAGGCCAGCTGGACTGTGACTAAAAAAAGCATGGGATAAAACCGGACTCTCTGAATATGGTGAACAATGAGGGCTGCTGAGAAGCCAAGGACAATGGCACTGGGTTTTGATCCTACTTCATGTTCTGGCTCTGTGGGAGCCTAGCCAGTTTGGATGTTCACCTTCCTAGGACGGAGGGGGGCGGACTTAGGACTTTCCACAGGGCAGGGAACCCTGACTGCTCTTCAGACTGGAGAGGGAGGGGGAGAGGAGTGGGGGGAGGGGGAGAGGAGTGGGAGGGAGGAGGGAAATGGGAGGCTGGGAGGAGGCGGAAATTTTTTCTTCTCAAAAAAAATAAAAATAAAAATAAAAAAAAAAGAGGAAAACACCCAAGGAAGATGATAAACTGGAGGCTATGTCTGGTGAGTTAAAGAAAATAATATTAAATAAACTGTATTGGAAAGGAAGGAAGGAAGGAAGGAAGGAAAGAAGGAAGGAAGGAAGGAAGGAAAGAAAGTGCATGCCCTTAATGCCACCACTCAGGAGGCAGGGGGATTTCTGTGAGCTCAAGGCCAGCCTGGTCTGCAAAGTGAGTTCCAAGACACTCAGTATAATTACACAGAGAAACCCTGTCTCAAAAGAAAAAAGAATCTAAAGAAAGAAAGAGAGGGAGACCTTTTAAATCCATAAAGGAGGTAAAAGGGTGCTAAACAGGAAGAACAAAAAAGATGGTCATGCAGAGAATTATGCCTAAACAAACCTTATCAGAAAACTTTGGCAGGGGAAGATGGGAAGAAACCATTTCCAAAAGCAGTTTAATGTCTCCAAGCTGAGTAAAACTGTGTCCTGGGGATATCCAAACCAACAGAGTGCTCATGACAACACATCAACACTAGAGACATGGGAAAGAAAGTCAACATGACTCCTCCAAAAGACCCAAGTCCTTAACGGCTTAACAGTGCTGAAATAGATCTGGTGTCAGATGGTGATTTCAAAAGGTCCCTAGTAACACACACCAGTAGCCTCGAGAAAGATGCTGCTGAGTCAGTCAGACAAGTTCAGTCTGAAACGGGGAGAAGAAAGCAACAAAGAGAGAAAAATCCATGTGGCAGAGGGGAATAGTGCCTATTTTAAACTTGCAGACGCTGGAGAACAAGAAAAGTAGGCATGAATCTCAGCAGTGCACCATGTAGCTAACACACACACACACACACACACACACACACACACACACACACACGGGCGTGTGCGCCCCACAAGCAAATGAAGTAAAAGTAGAAAAGAAAGTTAATTTTGTTTTTGTTTTTAGAGACAAACAAGAGTGCTATCAGTGCAGAGTGGCCATTACCCCATTTATCTAAAGGGGTAATTATAATAAACAAACATCTCAGAGAGAGGTACTGGCATCTTTACCAAAATATTCTAAAACATCTGCCCCCTTTCTTGCAATTGTCAAACTGTTACACAGTTCTTGGACAAGGGTCCTTCTTTCAGTTCATGTTGATGATCAGAAAACCAAGTTGTCAAAGCTGGGACGGAAAGGACCAAGGGAAAAAGGAGTCAAGTTTGTATTCCCTTTTGAAATGAACTGAACTATGTAAAAAGTGCTGCTTTCTCTCTGTGCACAAGATGAGTTTCTCTTCTTTCTTCTATCCACATTGAACCCACATTTGAAATTCGGCATACTCAATTCAATGATATGGGGAATTGCATTTTTTATGTGGAGACCAAAAAAAATCCTGAATGTGATTTTCTCCAAATAGCATCTTTAAGATAAGTACTCTTGGATTCTAACTTCTTTCAGCTTTCTCTTAAGTCAAGTTTTCTCATAAGTTCTTTTTTGTGTGTTACTCTGAGACAGGCCTACTTCAAGGCAAAGGCATGCCCAAACGCAAAATGTATCCATTACATGCTCATAGTCATGAAAAACATGTTAGTTTTATTCCAAATTCTATTTTAAACACAAATCCCAATTCTGTAATTTTTACATGTGACATGGCAACATCACAGGAATCTGTTTGCACACAATTGTCTCACATTCCAGCCACCTTCAGTACATGGGAGCAACACAGGCTAAAAGACTTAAACCCAGGAGCAATATCAGCCTTGATGCCAGAGAGTCACGGATGGTTGGGTCACTAAATACCTACAACACACAAAAATTGAAAATCATGTACTAACTTGACCAATTTCAAGATTTATTTTAAGAAATAAATGGATTCCCATATTCGTTACATTAGTATATAAAGAGATAAATTGATGACACTTTTAAAAAATACATTCAAATACAATTATAATAAGCTACCAGTATTTTGTTATATAATCGTAAATTTTGCTTTGTGATTATGTGTGTTCATTTTGTATTTGTATATGCTTGTGTGTATGTGTGTGTGTCTGGTGTCTGGGTATGTGCATGTGTGTGTTCCTGAAGTCAACATAGAGTGTCCATATCAAGAAGTATTGTTTTTCTTCCAATTTGCTAGGATCTAGAGCTTACTGATTAGACTGTCTGGCCAGCAAGGCCCAGAGATTCTCCCATCCCTGCCTCCCCAATACTGGGATTACAAACATATACCACCATACCCTGCATTTTAACATGGTTTCTGGAGAGTAAACTCCTATACACATGCCTATACAGTATGCACTTGATCAACTGAGCTGTCTCCCCAGCCCTTCACTTTGTGTCTTAATTGGATATTTTAACAGTTACTCTAAACATTTTACATAAACTATCAGACATTGGAAAACCGTAGTTAACAGAATTATCTGGCCATATAAATATTAAAGGAAAAAGTCCTTGAATTGTCCAATTTCTGTTTACACATAGAGCCTCTAGGACTAAGTAGATATATGGAAATTACGTATCATTTAGCCTTTTTTGCTATGGTACAAGGAGAGGACGGTCAGCAGTAACATTGTACACTAAATAAAAATGACCAACAGTAGGTTACTTTGTGTATGTGGGAAACACATTTGTATATTGCTCATCTTTGTAAGAGGCAGAAAGAACTCAGTTCACTACTAAATGAATGTAGCACTAGATGTAGTATCCATTGACAGGAAAGATGTGTAAAGCAAGTCTTGGTAGCAAACTCTAATTCTGGGACTTAGAAAGGGTAGGCAGAAAGATTGAAAGTTTGAGGCCAGCCTGGGTTACATAACTATAGCTTGTCTCAAAAATAAAAGGTAGAAAAGTACAAATCCAGCCACCCAGGTGCTTTGGGGTCACCGAGAGAACCATCCATCTGCTAGCAAAAAGCTTATCACAGATATTCATTATTTTATGAAGTAGAAGGTAAAATTGCTTGCAATGGAACAGTCATGCTGGCCTTGTTTCTCCCACTTACAGAACATTCTGTAAGCTTTAGCAATAATTGTAAATAATTACTTGGCCTTGAAAAATACAACAAATTTGAACTAAAAGTTCTAAATCATCTATCTTTGTCTAGCATGGGTATTTATGTGTCTATTTCGCCAAAGTGAGGGCTTGCATAATGTTCTCAGGATGAGAAATTTGTATTAAGCTCCTAACCTATTCCCTCATTTCCTATACAGAGCTAGCTGTGGGGTGTCATATTTCCTCCAGCCTCCTTCTCTATTTCTAGTTTTCTGTTTTTACTTATTTTTCTTACTCCTTGACCTAATCATCCATGTTGGTCCCAAAGTTGGATCTCTTTCCCTAACTTGACACTCTGCAGGATAGCTGACTGAAGTAGAAACATAAACAATCAAAATTATTTTATCCAAACACGTCTTCATGCAAAATAAAAGTAAGAATATATGAGAATTTTATATAAAAATAGAATAAAAATCTTAATATTCTCCTGACTTTCTTATTTTATATAGAAATGGAAACTTCCTAATACTGCAAATAATCAAAGGTGCTTTGCAGTAAAGAAGGAAAACTGAACCATCCCACTATTTATTTTGGGCTAAGGAGGTAGCTCAGTGGTAAAGAGCTTGCCAATCGTGTATAAAGCCCTAGGTTTGAGCCACAGCACTTTTAAAAGTAAATTATTTTTAACTAATTTAAGTGTATTAAAAGGCTATAGTTATTGAAACAGCATAGGAATCTGGGCATAATGGTGCATACTTAGAATCACAGTGATAAATGAAACAGCAGAAAAAAAGTAAGCCCATGGAATGGGCTAATTATATTTTATATATATATGCAAAATAATTGGTATCAAGAATAAAGAAGGAAGTCTAAAAAGTTGGTGATGAGAAAACAGTGCTTTTCTCAGTTTACTGGTGTTGACCCCAGTTAAAGCTAAAGAAGCCGGTTTCTGACCTAGTGGAGCATCCCAGAGAGAGACAGCAATAGATCCTCTCACTCAGAATGAAAAGGAGAAAGCTAGAATGTATGCTTCCTGCTGCTTTTTCTTCTGAGTCACATATTGCAAGCTTCTGACACACCCATTCCCTACCCTCAGCCATTGTACCACATGCCATTTCCTTCTAGAAATTTCCAGCTGCCTGTTGTATCAGTTATATGTTAGTATCTTAGGTATGTCTTAGTCCAGCCAACGTGACAACCAACACCAAATATTGAAAGAGTCATTGTTGCAGAGATGCAACTTAGTTTTTTAAAAAAATAAGTAAAGTAATAAATCTCTGAAGAAAACAAATAGCCAAGAGCTGTATTGTGATTTATAATATGTGAAAGAGAGACAGACAGAAAAAAAATGTTTGTGGGGGGCATGCCTGTGCCATGATGTATGTGTAGAGGCCAGGGGAAATCTTTGTGGAGTCAACAATCTTCTTCCACTTTTATATGGATTCTGGGGACTGAACTCCACATTGTCAAGCTTGCGTGGCCATTACCCAGTTACCTACTGAGACATCACCAGTTGCAACACTTACTTTTAAGAGTGTATTGCCAGAGTCCAGGGTGTCTCAGGTACATGGAAGTATCAAGAAGATCAGGGCCAAAGGTCAACAAATTTCACTGAAGCAAAAAGAAAAGAAGAATGGGCTTGAATTAGCTGTTGTACTTAATAGATACTAATCAACTGTGTGCCAGACAGCTGCTAGTAGACTTCATTTGATTTCAGTACAAAAGTGAGTGTATGCATATGATAAATAGCTTAATTTGGACTTCCCCCCACATACACATATCCAAAACACTGCCTCACAAACTTGGTCAACTGAGATCAATCCCAGATCCCACTGTAAGAGAGAACTAGCTCCCAGAAATTGTCCTCTGGCCTCATCATACACACCATGGCACATGCAAATACACACACACATTATATAGACACAATAAGAATAAACAAAGTAATTTTTCAAAAATTAAACAGTGTTTTTCCTTTGTTTGGTTGTTTTGTTTTGCTTTGCTTTGAGAGAAGGTCTGTCATGATTGTGGCTGTCCTACAACTTGCTATGTATACCAGGTTAACCTCAAACTCACAGAGATTCTCCTGGCTCTGCTTCCTATGAGATTAAAGGCATGTCCCACCATGGCTAGCTCACATTGTTCTTGATTAAAACAAACTTAAATTTATACTTGTCAATCAAATGAACATAAAACTTAACATGTAACATATAATAAATGAAACTACATATTAAATATTTGTTACATATTAATGCATATATAAAGTATTAAATATATTATGCATATAAAATAAATATTAAAATTCTTAGTCATACATGTGTCTAATCAGCTCTGAAGTTAGTTGAAATTCACTCATAGTAACTGACTTCATTATATTAATTATACAAGAAGCTCTCTCTCCCAGAACTATGTCTTCCATGAAATTACTTACTCTATCTCCACCAAGCAAAGAAAATCATAAGGCATTTTTCTTCTCCACACTCTATGGCTGCTTAGTACAGCTCCCAGATTTCTCCCTAGAAATGTAACTCTCCAACACAGCTTCATTTGAATACCTTTTTTTACAAAAGCAAGAATCGGAAAGATCCTAACTCCTTTTCATTCTCTTCTGGGGCATCCATTCCTTCCTCTTCAGCTAATTAGCACACATAGGAAAATCCATTCATTTTGCATATCTCCGGAGCTTATTACAGACATCTCTAGTTAATTGCATGGATGCTTTCAAGGCTGAGTGCTGGAAGGATGACCTTTGAATACACTGGATCTGGTAGGGAACGGTCAGTCCTGATTTATGTGTAATCCTAGTTTCTCCTTCTTGCAGTTACATGTGGACCGGCACATTTTTTCCTGAACCTGACAATAAAAACTGTATCTGTATTATAAACTCCCAAAAACCCCACATGCACAAATCATTACCTATTGGCTGGTTAATGGCTAGTTATTTTATTAATTTAAGTTTAATTAAAAAAATAAATCCTTACTCATAATATGATGAATTCAAATAAGCAGTTAAAGCAGCGTGATCTTGGCATTAGAGGAATTTGATTTAAATTTTTCACACATTTTATAAAAGTTGCTGTGCTGAGAGCATTTTTCCCCCTGTTTAACATTCAGGACAAAAGCAATGTCCGTGCCCATAAGCCTATTTATCAAGAAATAGCAATATGAATGAGATGCACATTTGAATAACAAGAGTGGACTAGACATGGGAGAACAGAACAGGGCTAGGCAGCTTCAAGGCTCCATCTCAAAATTACTTACTATTGTAAGGAATAATACAATATCAAAAGGAAAGATTCGAAACTAAAATTATTTCCTGTCCTCCTGAGAGAAGCTGCCTGCCTGATTCTGTCTGTCTTTCATGTTGTTATCACTCAAACTTACAATTTCAAGGGCTCATGTGTCATTCCAGCATGCAAAAGAGTGTTGGCATTAATGAGAGCTATTTTTAGAAATCCTTCTACCGTTTATATAAAACTTGTAATTTTGAGGTCACAGCAAGGACACGTTGGTAAGCTAAAGCTTCAGAATGATCTACATTAGCTCTTCTGACGATCGTGGGCTTTACTAAGATATTGCACAAATTACAAGGAATATGCTTATTCATTTGGTCTACAAAATAACAGGGTGTCAGAGTAATCATACTATTTTCAGGTAAGAATCAACCCCAAGTGTCAGTGACTTTTAAAACCAGTGTTTTATTTCTTCATCCCTCATGGCTACCGTTTCATTTCTGGTGCCAGCAACCATGTCAAACACCGGTATTAATATGGCAATAAAAATAATAGCTTCACAGAATGTTGATGAGTGATTAGGCATGTCAGTCTAGAGGTGATGTCTCATCTCCAGTCTGGCTGGAGCAAACCATTTGACCCCATCCAACAAGAATCAGGCCAGAGTACATAATCTTCAATAACCAAAAGGAAGAGATGACAACCAGGAGGGTAAACATGGTAAAGTTCCTGCCTTCGGATACTCAACAGGGAATGAATTACACCAATACCAACCAGGACAAAGTCAGAACTTCCTACCAGGTGATGAATGGAAAAGGGGAGTTAACCAATAATATGTTAACCTCTCTGTGTCTCTGTCTCTGTCTCTCTCTATCTCTCTCTCTCTCACACACACACACACATGCCCACTGTGTGTGTCCCTACTACTTTCTGCCTCTAGATCCAGTGCATCGCCTATTTCTAGCTCCTTTATGCCTGATAATCATAACTTTATGTTGTTTCAGCCCCAAGATATTGAAGTACCTCCTGTGGTTTTTATTTTTTATTTTCTTTCCAGTTACTGAATATTGTCAAATTTCCAGCTTCTGATGGGAGATTTTATTAAAAATTTTGACTATTATAAATTAAAAGTTTTAATTTTAACATTGTTAAACTACATACAACAAAAACAGGTATCAGGAACAATGATATTTACAACATTCAGTACATTTGCATTTAGCAAATTTAGAGAAAATACTCCATTATCTATCCTATCTTAGTATTCAAAAGGTTTGTTTTGTATTTATAGGTTTTTTTTATATTTTTCTTATTGAAAAAATTTCTGCCTCCTCCCTGCCTCCCATTTCCCTCCCCCTTTCCCCATTCCTGGAACTTCTGGAGGCATTACTATTCCTCCTGTGGTTTTTAAAACTAGTATGGATTCAACTGTTTTTTAATCAGAGTGGGGATCTTTAGAAGAAAATTTGGTTTAAATGTGCTCTTGACACTAAGACCTTCATGAAAAAGCTAGTATCTTGATAAAAATACATTACAAACCTATCTCTATGTCTCTGTCTCGGTCTTATTTTCTCTGTTTGCCTCTGTTTTTGTCTTTATTTCTCTCTCTCTCTCTCTCTCTCTCTCTCTCTCACACACACACACACACACACACACACACACACACATATATGCACACTGAGAATGCAGTAAGAAGGCTGATAACTGCAAGCCAAGTAGAGGATCCTTCCTATAATCCTAGCACCAGGGAGGCAAAAGCAGGAGGTCAAGAGATCAAGGCCAACCTGACCTACAGTGTGCTCCAAACCAGCCTGAGCTGGTGAAACCCTGTCACAAAAACAGAAAGAAAAAGATATAAATTAAAATTTTAAATGGAAACAATGGTCCTGGTATATTGATCTCAGATTCCCATCTCTCCAAATGTTATTAAAAGCCCTGGGTCATGATATCCTGTCATAGAAGCTGAGGTTGACTGATACTAACTTTCCATACACTCACAATAATACCTTACTAAACTTTCAAATTGCCTAGCATGAATATCCACCTCCCTCCTACAAAGATCCTTACTAAGACAATATATGTATTTGTAGCTCTGGTTGTTTATACCTATAATTTCTTCCAAACCTGTAATTTCTCATATGCATGACAGCTTAATTATGAATTAGAACATTAGGACAAATTTGTTTAAAAGAGTGAAATGTTTAAATACACCGCTCACATTTTTTAAAGCTCTGTAAGGAGACAAAGTGTAGCGTAATTATTCAGATAATAGAACTCAGGTTTAAGCTAACACGGGGTTCAGTTGCATATCAGCACAATGTGACAGAGTTCTTTGCCATGTGGAATAAGAATGACCACTTGCATGATAGCTGAGGCAAAATGGAAAGTCGGGGAGGCATGAGCAAATATTGGAAGAGAAAGGAAGCTCCTCGCTCTGGAGTCTGACCAGAGTCCATCAACTGGGAGTCAAGAATGAACCTTCCTCCAGCAACTGATGGAAACAGATACCTAGATCTACAGTGAAGCACTGGGCTGAGATACCAGAGACCAGCTCAAGAGACAGAGGAGCAATAATGTGAGCAAAGGGGTCAAGACCATGATGGTGATACCCACAGGAACATCTGACCCTACTTAGTGAGAGCTCACTGACTCTGGACTGATTGTGGGGGAACCTGCATAGGAACAAACTGAATGTGAATGATAGTTGTGAGGCTTGGGCAGTCTGTGAGGCCCTGGATTTATCCCTAGTGCCTGAACTGGCATCTTAGAGTACATTCTGTTTGGAGGGATACTTTGCTCAGCCTAGATATATGGGAGAGAACCTTGGTCTTGCCTCAAAGGGAAATGTGAGACTTTACTGACTCCCCATGGGGAAGCCTTACCCTTTCTAAGGAGTAGATGGGGGTGTGGGGGTAGGGTGGAGAGGAATTGGGAATGGAGATAGCTATGTAAGATGAGAAAAGATTATATCTTTAAAAATTCTGAACAAAAAAAAGGAGAAAAACAAACAAAAAGAATGTATTTATTTTAGAACATTTACTACATTAACAATATGATAGATAAATAGATGATAGATAGATAGATAGATAGATAGATAGATAGATAGACAGACAGATAGATAGATGATAGATAGATCAAAAAATGATACATAACAATGAACCATGTCTATGTGTATATAACCTTTAAGATTATCCTATTCTTTCTCAGCTTTAAAGCTGAACTTCTCTTTATGATAAAAACATGTATCATAATTTCTTCATGGCCTAGCATTAAAGAGGTCTGATCTCCAAAATATACAAAGAACTCAAAAAATTGGCCATCAACAGAACAAATAATCCATTAAAAAAATGGAGTACAGACCTAAACAGAGAACTCTTAATAGAGCAATCTAAAATGACTGAAAGACACTTAAGGAAATGTTCAACATCCTTAGTCATTAGAGAATTGCAAATCAAAACAACTCTGAGATCCCATCTTACACTTGTAAGAATGGCCAAGATCAAAAACACTGATGACAACTTATTTTGGAGAGGTTGTGGGGTAAAGGGAACACTTCTGCATTGCTGGTGGGAATGCAAGCTGGTGCAGCCCCTTTGGATGTCACTGTGGCACTTTCTCAGAAAATTAGGAAACAACCTTCCTCAAGACCCAGTAATAAAACTTCTGGGTATATACCCAAAGGATGCTCAATCGTGCCACAAGGGCATGTGCTCAACTATGTTTATAACAGCTTTATTTGTCATAGCCAGAACCTGGAAACAACCTAAATGTACCTCGACTGAGAAATGGATAAAGAAAATGTGGTATATTTACACAATGGAGTACTACACAGCAGAAAAAAATAACAACATCTTGAATTTTGTAAGCAAATGGATGGAGCTAGAAAACATTATTTTGAGTGAGGTAACCCAGACACAGAAAGACAATTATCATATGTACTCACTCATAGGTAGTTTTTAAACATAAAGAAAAGAAAACAAGCCTACAAACCACAATCACAGAGAACTTAGACAACAATGAGGACACTAAGAGAGACTTACATAGATCTAATCTACATGGGAAGTAGAAAGTAGAAAAATGCAAGATCTCCTGAGTAAATTGGGAGCATGGGGACCTTGAGGGAGGGTCGAAGAAGGGAGGGGAGAGGCAGGGATGGAATCAGAGAAAAATGTAGAGCTCAATAAAAATCAATAAAAAATGTAATAAAAAAAGTATTCAAACCTGTGACGAGTGGTTTTATTTTTATCTAACAGCCTACAATCTTGTTCAATGTATCCCAGAGATGGTACTATGACATCTGGGATTATGTTTTGATTCTAGAGACCACATTATGATCTCCAGTACCTCAGAAACCACAGACTGACCTCAGGGATCATAACAAGACATTATAGATCACAATATGACCTCACAGACTACCTTATGGCTACAGGGGCAATTGTATGATATTATTTACAGAAAAAAAGGAGGCATCCCTGAGAAACTTTTAAACAGTGTTAATGTCAAAAGATGCTACAGTTGTATTTCTATCCTCAGAGTTATTGTGAATACACTTCAACATTTCTATCTCTTGAGAAGCCAAATATCACTCTGGGTTGCAAATGATCTTTTTCCTAAGCACCACCTCTGTTATTAACTCATTCTTAAATCTAAAACTATGCTACAATATCATCATGAGCTCCACATTTGTTTCATATTAACTTGCCCTAAAATTATTTCCTGTTAAACAGCCAAGAATCACCTGTTCACCCAAGAGAGGGTTCCAAAAGCACACCTCAGACTGCCACCGGCAGAAGCACAGAGGACTGCTCCGTACTTTCTGCTGCTGTCGACAATCAGCTTGCACAGTCACCTTAAATCCTGAAACACAGGAAGCTACAATGCTCTTCTTGCCAAAAATCGTTTTATGATAGTTGTTTTGTGTATGTGATATTACTACTTTTTGAAACCTCTTGAAACTTGAGCATGTCTGTAGTCATAGCCATCAAAGAGCTACAGGACTTTCATATTAAGTAGCGAGTCTCCAGCAAGAGGAGGCTAAAATAGAGTAAGTGGAGGTCATGGGGCAGCCAGCATCTCACTTAACAGGAGAAGTTAATTAGAGCTGCGTTGCCTTTGTGGAGTTCTCATATTAAATGCAGGACATATGACATAATTTACTTTAATTAATTAATTGTTATGCTTGCAAGAAATGATTTGACAAAGCATTTGTTTTGCTTGTAACCTCTCTTTTCCTGTCCACAACCACATTAAACATAGCCATGACCTACCCAGAACTGAAAACACTGACAAGCAGTGAACATGAGAATTATTCATACAAGCTATCTTAATTTTTCTTTGATAACAAAGGATTGTCTACAGTTCCAGCAAGAAGTATCTTGCAGAGGAGTGTAGCTTGTCTGCAAGCTTCATGTATTATAAGCCTTTGTAATGGAAAATGGACTTCTTTGCAGGAAGAATAAATTATGAATGATCTGAAAACTAAAAATTATGGTTATATAGCCGCAATTTTTTTATTTTTAAATCCTGGTTCCAATTTTAATTTTTAATAAACTGATGCTTTCTCATGGCCTTAAAAGGAACCTAATTATCCCTGCCCACAAGGTGAAATATTGAAGGAATGAGTTATATGACCTTAATCAACTTCTTTGATCTCTCTATTTTAGATTTCTCATCAAAATATGGAAAACAGTATAGCAGAGAGCACGGATGGCTAGAAAGCAAAAAGAAATAAGATATGTCTGATGTGGGATTCCCCTCTGTATGCTGTGAATTCCATTGGTTAATAAGGAAGCTGCTTTGGACCTACAGAGATATATTTCAGATGGTTAGGTATTCTTCAAACTTTTCAAAGACTAACAGAATATGACAATTAAAATGATCTAAGAACTTGGGACTTTTTCTGACAATGAGACACACCTGCTCCTGGAAGCACCAATCTACTTCAAGAGGATGATGGACATTGAAGAGGCTCCTTATGGAAATTGCTAGCTATTTGGGCAAGAAACTTCTCTTCCTGGACTGCTTGATGTTATGCTGTATGAACTAGATATGCAGGACCCACAAAGAGGTGACTCCTGAACTTACCAAAAGGTAAGACAATCCTTTAGGGTTCATGCTTCATGAAAGAACTGACAGACATTCTACAGGACACAGAAGAAAGTGACTGACAAACTGCCAATATAGGCAATACTGTCTTTGAAATTTCTTGTTTCATAGAAAAGGCTGCTAGATACAATGGGTCCGTGGGCTGAAGGTGGATACTCCAGTGTTGCAGAGGAACTTTGGGTGACTGTCCAGGGAGTGAGATGTCTCTGTCAATTCTAGAGTTTCAGAAGTTGCTTACAATGCACTTCCTGTTAATTTAGGTAATAGTACATCTTTCTAGGGTCTTTGAAGGAGTTGAAGAAGAGATAGTTATAGTTTTCCTTCGTTATGATAAAAGATAAAGTAAATATAAATATTGTAACTATAATTCTTGCTTGAT
Organism: Microtus oregoni; assembly: GCF_018167655.1. Lineage (NCBI taxonomy): Eukaryota > Metazoa > Chordata > Mammalia > Rodentia > Cricetidae > Microtus > Microtus oregoni. Next base: position 7,736,493 of record NW_024543086.1, read on the forward strand.
AACTGCTTTGTTGTATGTAATCTTGCTATCTTAAAGTTAAAACCTTTTTTATTTAGACAGAAAAGGGGCAGTGATGTGGGATTCCCCTCTGTATGCTGAGAATACCATGGGTTAATAAAGAATCTGCTTTGGGCCTGTTGCCATGCAGAATAGGGCAAGGTGGGAATCCAAGCAGATAGAGGAGGAGAGAGTAGGTGTGAGTGCCTCAGGAGAGAGAGACAGACTCCGGACACAGTATAGAACCTTACCAATAAGCTACAACTACGTGGTGATACACAGATTAATCGAAATGGGTTAATTTAAGATGTAAGAGCTATCTAGGAATATGCTAGAGTCATTGGCCAAGCAGTGTTGCAATTAACATAGTTTCAGTGTGATTACTTTGGGTTTGGGCAGTAGGGAAACAAGCAAGCAGCCTCTGTCCACACATATCAACTACAGGATACAATTAATAGGAAAATAAGTAAAAATTCACTACGTTCTGCACAAGTTGGTCCTGGAAATCTGATTGTGGTGATGATGGAATAAAGAAAGGATGGATACACAGACACATACAGAAAAACGGAGATTGAGTAGGCCATGCTAACTGTGATGTCTTGGCACCACTGATATATAAGAAGCTAGAACCCAAGCACATTTATTATGTACAACAGGAGGAGGAATTGTTTAGTTGTAGGAGGTCTTTGTCTGGGAGTAGTCTCAGGCTCTCAATGTGCAGCAGAAAACTGTGGTAGCTAACTATTGTACACACTGGTCAATCATTGATAAACACTTGTTCTTGGACCAGAAGAATTCCTGACCCATTACCTGTCTTGATACAGGGCCCAATACATCTTCATTCATGACATCTCCCACTTCTTACACAATCGCTCAAGGCTTATACACATTCACTCAGGGTTTCCTTCACTCCCAACAAGAATTGTTAGATGTTTACTATTGTGATATCTGCTGTCTATCCTAGGTTTTTTTTAAATTTTCTGAAATACAGACAGGTAACTCATATGATTAATATCAGTTTAAAGCTTTCCTCTAATTGTTTGTGTCCACCCCATTTTTATAAGTTAAAGTTTTCAAAGTTATTTGAGATGGATATGAGGATTACTCACTTATTAAACAAGTCCTTCCATAAAAGAGAAAGAAAGAAAGAAAGAAAGAAAGAAAGAAAGAAAGAAAGGAAGGAAGGACAGCCTTTTATAATTTCCAGTTCTAGAATGTTTCAAAAGAGGGCAAACTTTATATTAACTAACTTTAAGACATTGCCCCCCTCCACAAAGAAGACCAGGCTTCAAACCTTATGTAGCTACTAATTTACTTTGAGAATTCATTGTAACTGCAGACTTTCTAGCTTAAAATATAAAGGAAAAGTTAAAAAAAAAAAACAGAAGTGCCGATGAATGTATTACAGCTTCCTACTTCAATGACTGACATTTCTTGTGTGGAAATGCTTATCTCTTGGGGTCATTGACTGCATTGATCCATGAGGGTAAAGGGAACAGATGGAGAGAACAGGGTTCAGACAGCTGTGGATAAAATGGAGACAGCCTCCACTGGGAGACAGACTTCAGTGAGACAGACTTTATTACAGAATATAAGGAATATATAAAATTGCAGAGCCTGGGGACAAACCCTAATTTGCATTAAGTGGCACAGTCCTATCACAAGGCAGTGGGGTCCTGTAACAGAGCTCCTAACACAAGTCTAGCAGGAATCTGTGCCGGGGTCAAGCTAAAGATAAATCAGTCATGTGTCTTACAGACCTAAGAGACAAGTTTTAGAGAAGGTCAGTTCTGCTCAGGCTGAGGTACATTCTCCAGATAAGGGCAGGGAGAGAGCTGGAAGTTTCACTGGGGAGGAAAAGAATCTCCACTTCGCCTACATTTTGGCAAAGCTGCCAGGCCATGATAGACTGCAACCTCTGACCAGTCAGCAAGGCCTTCCAACAATTTCTTTCAAACTTCAGATTAAACTTTTAAAACAGGGAACAAGTGAAGCACCAAATGTTCTTATCCATGGAACAAACTGGACTTAGTTCTTTTTTAACTGTTTGGTATGGGACAGGAGTGAACGCATTTGAACTTTACTCTAAGAGGAAACTTTTTATTGCTGATTTGATTTTATTACTTGTTGCTTTGCTCATAGTCTATGCCTCTTCATATCCAATCTTGGTAATGTATAATGGGTCAGGATTTCATCCATTTCTTGTAGGTTATTAAATTTGCTGTAATATAGCTGTTCATAATAATCTTTAATTACTCTAATTCTGTGGTGCTCCCTGTGATATGTCTCTTTTCACCTCTAATTTTATCTATTTGAGTATATGTCTCTTTTCCATAGTTTAACTAAGGATTTATAAATTTTATTTATTTTTTTGAACCACCAGCCCTTTGTTTCATTGATCTTTGTGTTGATTTATTATTTATTTTATTTTATTTTATTTTTATTATTTATCATCTTTATTATTTCTTCCCTTCTATTAATTTGAGGTTTGCCATGCTCTTATTTTTTCATTATTTGAGATGTGACACTTGGTTGTTCCTTCAAGACATTTCTATTGTGGGATGCTGTTACTGATGCTATACTTCCCCATTGTCTTAATTTATTGTCCTGTTTCTGTGATGAAACACTCTGACAGCAGCAAATTAAGAGAGAAAGGGCTTATTATGACTCACTGTTCAGGGTATGGTTCATGAGGGCAGGGAAGTCAAGGCTGTCAACTTCATATTTATAATCAGAAAGCAGAGGGTCATGCAATTAGCACTGGTATTCAGCTCCCTTTCTAGATTTTATATATTCCAGGATCTTCTACCTATGGGATGGTCCCAATTAAAGCAGCTCTTCCCACTTAGATTAATAAAATAAAGATAATCCCTCACAGGCATCCCCACAGATCCATCTCCCAAGTGATTTTCCATCTTAAACTTCACAATAATTTTCATGAAATATCATACCTATTTGTCTCATCTGTGCTTTTTTCCATAGGTTTTAATATTTTGTTTTTATTTTTCACTTCCAGAAATTTTTTTTAAATTTCTTTGATTGTTTTTTTGAACAATTTATTATCCTAAGGAAATCCCAAATTCTTCATGTTATTGACTTCTAATTGCATCACTTGACTTTGGTGATAGAAACTTGTTTTTACTGGCTGTTATGGGATATGTCTTCAAGACTGTTCCACCAAGCAGCGCTTCCAGTACCAGGCCTAGGTTACACCTATGGAAATCCCCAAACAACCCAAGCTGTTGCCTATAGAATATGTTGATCACCACAAAATGACAGAAAGGTCCCACTGCTGAAGACAACACCCACACAACTCACTGAATATGCAGAGGTACAGCTGGTATCTACATAGAATCTTTACCCCTACATTCCAGTGTCTTTGCTATGGGAAGGTAAACTGTGGACTACCAAAAGAAAAATATAAACAAGAACCAGCTAAAAAGCTTTGACTTACAATCTTTCCTGACTGAAAAATATGACAGAAAAATGGTGACACAAAGTTTGAGGGAATAACCAACAAATGTCCTATTTGACTTAAAGACCCTTCCACAAGATGGAACCCTGTTGCTTAGAAAACCAAGAACCAGAGACCTATGCTAAAACCAAATACTGCTGACCAGTTTTTTTGGAAAAAAAAATGGTAGCAATAAAAGGACTCCTAATGGTATTTTGTTATACTCATAGATCATTGCCTAATTAAGCCATCAATAGAGAACCTTCCTCCTGCAACAGATAAGAACCAATACAGAGACAGACAACCAGACATTACTCAGAAAGAGAGACCTTGGGACACATAGCTCTAAAGAGAATGGCTGCATCAAATCCCCCACATGCACAAACTCAGAACTCAGGAAACCCCAGAGAAGAAGAGGCAAAAAAAAAAAATGTATTGAAGCAAGAGGGATGGAAGACAGCAGGAAAACAAGGCCCTCTAAATCAATGGAGCAAAGGTCATATGAACTCAGAGAGTCTTACGCAGCAAACTCAGGATCAACGAGGGTCTACACCAGGTCCTCTATGTATCTATTATAGCGTTCCTTTTTATATTTTTCATGGGACTCTTGTGTGTGTGAATATGTGGATCTATAATTCTTGTGCCTTTTCTTGAGGCTCATTTCTTTTTGTTGGTTTGCCTTGTCCAACTTTGATGTGATGGTTTCATTTTAGCTTATTATATATTTTATTTTGTTACATTTTGTTATCTCTTTTTTTGATTTCCTGTTCTTTTCTAATGAGAGACAGAAAGGAAATAGATCCAGATAGGAGGGGAAGTAGAGAGGAACTGGGAGAAGAGGGATGAGAAATTATAATCAGGATATATTGTATGAGGAAAAAATTGAATTTTAATAAAAGAGAGAATAGGAAAACAAGATTGCCCCATATTTTGATGGGGACAATGAGTATTGCTAAATGCAATGTTGTCTGTTGTGTCCATTTTCTCTGGTCTGCAACTTAACTCTTCTGGTTTTGTTGATATTGGGGGGGGAGAGGTCTGGATTGTGTACCCACTTCTGAAAGTACTTTATTAAAGACTCCAACTATTATTGTATTGTGGAGTCTCTCACACCCTTTAAGTCTATTGGATTTTCTTTATATTACTGGATGCTACAACATTGGGTGTATGTAGTTTGTCTTATTTCTCTTTGCTGAATTGACTCTTTTATCATAATGAATGACCGTCTTTCTCTTCATTGCTTTTAAATCAAAGTATACTTTTGTCGAACACAAATATGGTCATTCCCTCTTTCCTTTGGATTATTTGCATGGAATATAGTATTTTATTCTTACCTCTATAGTCTATGTGTACCTTAGATATGAATGAGTTTCTTATAAACAGCATATATATTAGGTTTATTTTAGACACATGGAATCTTTTCATTTAATTGGAAAATGCAATTTATTTATATTTAAAGTAATTATTAACCTATAAGGTTTTACTACAGGCATTGTATAATCTGTAACTCCTTTCTCTCTTTCACTCCTTTTGCTATAAACTTCATCTGTGATGCTTTCCTATAGCACTGTTCTGAATCCTTTTTTATTGTTTGGTTTGTTTATAGTAGATTTATTTCCTTTTTTACTACCTCAAGGTTTATAAAAAGATCTTCAGATTATAATAACTAAACACTATTAGATAGGAATAGAAACAGAAAATTAATGAGATATGGTACAATAAACAACATGTATTTCTTCCCCTCGTTTGAATTTTGGGTATTTTAAAACTTCCCATATTGCTTATTTTTTAATTTACTAATATTCCTACTTTACTATGATGTTTAGTCTTCAAAATGAATATTTCCTGTGCCATGCTTATGATACTGACGCCCTGTCAACTCTCAGTGTAATTTCTTTGGACAGGGAGTTTTATAGCTTTCAGTGTTATCCTCTTACTCATTAGTGACACTTTGAGTTTAAAGAATTTCCTTAAGCTTTCTTGTGGTACGACTCGATGACAATGTATTTTTTTACCTTTTTTTTTTTTCCAAGGATGTCTTTACAGCTCTTCCATTTATTAAGGGTTGTTTTGCTGGGTGCGATTTCTCCATTGGCAAGGTTAGGTTCAGAGTTGGCCTTGGCCTTAACCATGGCATTGTCTTTTGCTTAATTTTCTTTGGGTGTGTGGCAGACCCCACTCTGCCGAGAAGCCTGCTGTCAAGTCAATCTGGACCCCTTTATTTGTTCTTTGTTGCTTATCACTTGGAACCTTAAGACTCAAATTTGAGATGTTAGCTACAAGATGATTTAAGGTAGACTTGTCTTAATTAATTTATCTGGTAACCTTTGATTTTCTTATGTGTTGTGTACTTCTCGGGGCTTAGAAAGTTTTTGATTATTTACTCTGAGCTTTCCATTTCTCTGGAACTTTCACATCCCTCTTGAACACCAATAACCCCTCCACTTCCTCTATTAACCTAGCCCCAAAGTTTTTGCAAGCTTTCTTTACTCCCTTCTTTTTGTCTTCATTGTCTTCCAACTGTGTAGTTTTAAATAGCCTGTCTTTGAGCTCACTGATTCTTCTATTTGATCTACCTTGTGACTGATGCCTTTTCAATGTCATCTGATGCATTTCTCAGCTCAGGGATTTCTGTTTGGTTTCTTTCGAATTGCTTAATCTCTTCGCTAAGTTTGTTTAGAGTGTTGAAAGGTCTTTCTGCACTTTCTTCAAGATCATTGAGCTTCCTTGCAAGTGCATTTTAAAATTCACTATCTAAAAGCTTTCTCATGAAAATTACTGCAGTTTTAGAAACTTATTTTAAATTATTATGTGAGGTCATGATCACCTGAATGTTTTTGATGCTTATCTCTGTGCAATATTATCTAGGTATTAAAGGATTTGGTATTTTTATTTCTAGTCTTCTTAATCTGGCTTCTTTGGCCCTGTATTTCCCAAGATTCTTGGTAGGAAACTCACTTTCTGTGATTCTATAGTCACTTTCGCTATTTTAATCTAGGATGGTACTGAAGTCCAGATTTGCTGAGCATTTGCTAGTAATGTCATATTACTATGCCAGCATCAGATGTCAATCCAAAGTCAAATTTTCCCCAAATATATTGCTTGTGTACAATTTAAAAAGAACAAGAATTCTTTAACAGATGAGGTGAGCTTCATAATACTCTGATTAAGGAGGGAACAGTAACTCCAGCAGCCTGTCTAGAGGCACAAGCCTGTGGTTATACATATCAAAACTCTACTTGCCTCTGGGCAGAGTCACCCTAATGTGTAAACTGAAACTCCTTATGTTCCCCATGTGTTGAAAAATGCCACCAAGCTCTGTCACCAGAGCTCTCAGTCCACAATCTAGGATGATACTGAGGTAGAACCAAGATACACACTTCTCCAGGCACATACTGCTAAGATGGACACACCGTCCAAGAACCTTTCAGCCCACCATCAGTGATGCTACAAAGAAGGCTGATAAGCTGGGGCTGCAATTCTTCCCTTGGGAATGGGGCTATTCCAGAGATTCCAGCCACAGGCTAGCCTGATAATGGGAACTGTTGAAATATTCCCAGTTTCTGGTTTCATAATCCCAATACTATATCACTGTGCAAAGTATTATGCTTATATGCTCTGTCTTCATTTCAGCAAATTCGGTCCTATGCTTGGAATGTATCACCCAATATTGAGGTAATGATGATCAAGAAAATATCCTTGTATCTAGGCTGTTGCTAAGAGTCTCCTAGCTCAAGAAATACACTGTCTTGAATAAGCATGGAAGCTGGTGTTCTGTCTGCTGACAAAGTAATTTTAGAACCCTGTCTGTGAACACTGGTCTTAAAGTAGTTGTGCTCAAAGCTGGAGATAGATAATGGAGAGACTCATTTGACCACCTAAACTAGAACTAGAACATCTGATTCTCACAGCCATGAAGAACTTTATAGTCTAAGGAGAAGGTTGGGTATACTCAAGGCCACTCTAAGACTAGAAATCAAGTAGCAAGAACACAAATGTGTCCACAGCACTCAGGTCTCTGCCAAATCCTAATACTAAATTTGCAACAAATCACTATGGTACATTCTGTGCCTTATTCTGTACTATGTAGTATCTTTCTCCCCGTTTTGGCACTCAAGCCTGGTTATTGCTATCAACCACCTGGCCCAAGGCAGTGCCAGGGACTTGGTATGTAGGTATTGACTTGGTACATAGGGCTCCTCAGAATTTGTTCACCATTGCCTTTCACTATAGGACACCAAAATGTTCTCTCTCTCTTCCTCTCTCTCTCTCTCAACAGCAGCATCTTTCCAAGGTCTGTACAGTAGCATTATTCAGAGTAGAGGTTTGGGTAGTGTGCAAATGGGTAACCATTGCCTTCCCAATCTCTTCCATGTGTCTTTTAACTTCTCTGTGCTAAAAGCAGGCATGCTGGATTCTCACCTGACCTCCCTGATTCCAGTGAAAGCAGCTTGGAGCATGACCAGTGCTTCACCTTGCTTTCTCATTTAGGAGAAGATCTAGGGAGGGACCTCTAGTTTGACATCTTGATCCACCTCTTTTTTTTTCTTTTTTTTATTAAGAATTTTTAAATGTTTTTAATTTTTCTCATTTTATATAGCTACCCCCATTCCCACTCCCTCCCCTCCTCCTTCCCCACCATTTCCCCTACCACAATCCCCCCAACCACTCCTCAGAAAGGGTAAGGCTTCCCATGGGGAGTCAACAAAATCTGACACTTCACTTTGAAGCAAAACCAAGGCCCTCCCCCTATACCTAGGTTGAGCAAAAAGAATATGCTCCTAGACACCAGTTCAAGCATTGGGGATAAATCCTGCTCCCATTGCCAGTGGTCCCACAAATTTCCCAAGGCTCACAACTGTCCTCCATGTGGGCCTAGATTGGTCCTGTGCAGGTTCCCCTAAAATCAGTCCAGAGTCAGTGAGCTCTCACTAGCTCAGGTGACTTGTTTCTGTGGGTATCCCCATCATGGTCTTAATCCCTTTGTTCATATTATTGATCCTCCTTCTGGTGGACCAGTGCTTTGCTGTAGGTCTCTCTGTTTCTATCAGTTGTTGGTTGAAGGCTCCATGATGACAATTAAGATAGTCATCAATCTGATTATAGGGGAAGACCAGTTCAGCCTTCCTCTCCAGTGTTGCTTAGAGTATTAGCTGGGGTCATCCTTATGGATTCCTGGGAATTTCCCTAGTGCCATGTTTCTCACTAGCCCCATAATGGTTCCATCAATCAAGATATCTTTCCTTCCTCTCTCTCTGTCCTTCCCATTCTTGAGCATCCCATTCCCTCATGTTCTCCTCCTCCCACCCATTATCCCCTCCCCTTCCACTCTTCCTTTTCCCAACACATACACTCCCAATTTCCTCAGGAGACCTTGTCCATTTCCCCTTTACAGGTGGATCTATGTATTCTCTCTTAGGGTTCTCCTTGTTACCTAGCTTTTTTAGGATCATGAACTGTAGGCTGGTTAGCCTTTGCTTTATGTCTAATATCCATTTATGAGTGAGTACATACCATTTTTGTCTATATGAGTCTGGGTTACCTCACTCAGGATGGTTTTTTATAGTTCCATCCATTTGTATGCAAATTTCAAGATGTCCTTGTTTTTTTGCCTACCGCTGAGTAGTATTCCGTTGTATAAATGTATCACATTTTCGTTATCCATTCTTCAGTTGAGAGGCATCTAGGTTATTTCCAGTCTCTGACTATTATGAATAAAGCTGCTATGAACATAGCTAAGCAAAAGACCCTGTGGTAAAAGTGGGCATCCTTTGGGTATGCCCAAGAGTGGTATTGATAGATCTTGAGGTAGACTGATTCCCAATTTTCTGAGAAACTGTCACACTGATTTCCAAATTGGTTGTACAAGTTTTCATTCCCAAGAGCCATGGAGAAATGTTCCCCTTACTCCATATCCTCTCCAGCAAAAGCTATCATTGGCATTTTTGATCTTAGCCATTTTGTCCAGTGTAACATGGTATCTCAGAGTTGTTTAGATTTGCATTTCTCTGATGGCTAAAAATGTTGAGCAGTTCCTTAAGTGTCTTTCAGCCATTTGCAATTCTTCTGTTGAGAATTCTGTTTAGATCTGTATCCCATTTTTTGATTGGATTATTTAGTAATTTGATTTCAAATTTTTTGAGTTTTTTGTATATTTTGAAGATCTGTCCTCTGTCTGATGTGGTATTAGTGAAGGTCTTTTCCCATTCAGTAGGCTGCCATTTTGTCTTAGTGACTATGTCCTTTGCCTTACAGAAGCTTTGTCAGGAGATCCCATTTATTAGTTGTTGAACTCAGTATCTGTGATACTAGTGTTTTATTTAGGAAGTGGTCTCCTGTGTCCATGCATTGAAGGCTACTTACCACTTTCTCCTCTATCAGGTTCATTGTGGCTGGATTTATGTTGAGGTCTTTGATTCATTTAGAATTAAGTTTTGTGCAAGGGGATAGCTATGAATCTATTTGCATTCTTCTACATGTTGACATTCAGTTATGCCAGCACTATTTGTTGAAGATGCTTTCTTTTTTGCCATTGTATAACTTTAGGTTCTTTATCAAACACCAGGTGTTCACAGGTGTGTGGATTAATATCAGGGTCTTCAAATCGATTTCATCAGTCCTCCTACTATTTTTATGCCAATACCAGGCTGTTTCCATTACTGAATCTCTATAATAGAATTTGATGTCAGGGATGGTGAAGCCTCTGGAAGTTCCTTATTGTAAAGGATTGCTTAAGCTATTCTGGGCTTATTTTCTTTTTTTGTATGAAGTTGAGTATTGTTCTTTTGAGGCCTGTGAAGAATTGTGCTGGGATTTTGATGGGCATTGCATTGAATTTGTAGATTGCTTTTGGTAGAATTGCCATTTTTACTATGCTGATTCAAACTATCCAAGAGCATGAGAGATTTTTTTTCATATTCTAGTACCTTCTTCAATTTCTTTCTTCAAAGACTTAAAGTTCTGTTGTACAGGTCTTTCACTTCTTTGGTTATGTAGGTTACCCCAATATATTTTATGGTATTTAAGCCTATTGCAAATGGTTATGGGTCACTGATTTCTTTCTAAGCCCCTTTATCATTTGTATATAGGAGGGATACAGAATTTTTTAAGTTGTTCTTGTACCCTGCCACATTACTGAAACTGTTTATCAGCTGTAGGAGTTCCCTTGTCAAATTTTTAGGATCACTTGTGTATGCTATCATATCATCTTCAAATAACAAAAGTTTGATTTCTTTCTTTTCATTTTGTATACCCTTGATCTCCTTTAGTTGTCTTATTGCTCTAGTTAGAACTTCGAGTACTACATTGAATAGGTATGGAGAAAGTGTACAGCCTTGTCTTGTTCCTGATTTTAGTGGAATCGCTTTGAGTTTCTCTCCATATAATTTAATGTTGGCTGTTGGCTTGCTGTATATTGCTCTTATTATGCTTAGATACATTCCTTGTATCCCTGATCTTTCCAAGACTTTTATCATGAAGAGGTAAAGGGGTGTTGCATTTTATCAAATGCTTTTTCAGCATCTAATGAGATGATTATATGTCTTTTCTTTCAGTTTAGATTACATGGTAGATTACATGGATAGATTTTCATATGTTGAACCATCCCTACATCTTTAGAATGAAGCCAACTTGATCATGGTATTTTTTAATGTGTTCTTGGAATTGGTTTGTCAGTATTTTATTGAATATTTTTACCTCAATGTTTATAAGGGAAATTGGTCTGTAATTCTCTTTCTTAATTGCATCTTAGTGTGGTTTGGGTACCAGGGTAACTGTAGCCTTGTAAAAAAAAAAATGTTTGGCAATGCCCCTTCTGCTTCTATTTGAGGAGTATTGGTATTAGTTCTTCTTTGGTATTAGTTCTTCTTTAAAATTCTGATAGAGCCGGGCGGTGGTGGCGCACGCCTTTAATCCCAGCACTCGGGAGGCAGAGGCAGGCAGATCTCTGGGAGTTCGAGGCCAGCCTGGTCTACAAGAGCTAGTTCCAGGACAGGCACCAAAGCTACAGAGAAACCCTATCTCGAAAAACCAAAAAGAAAAAAGAAATTCTGATAGAATTCTACACTGAAACTACCCGGTCCTAGGCTTTTAATTTTGGGTGGGAGACTTTTGATGACTGTTTCTGTTTCCTTAGGGGTTGTAGATCTATTTAAATTGATTATCTGTTCTTGATTTAATTTTGTTTTTGTTACCTATCCAGAAAATTGTCCATTTTCTTTAAATTTTCCAATTTTGTGGAGTATAGGTTTTTGAATTATGACCTCATTCCCTAGACTTCCTCTGTGTCTGTTGCTATATCCCTTTTTTCATTTCTGATTTTGTTAATTTGCATATTCCCTCTCTGCCTTTTGGTTGTTTAGATAAGTGTCTATCTTGTTGATTTTCTCAAAGAACCAACTCTTTGTCTCATTGATGCTTTGTATTGCTTTCTTTGTTTCTATTTTATTGAATTCATCCCTCAATTTGATTATTTCCTGGCATCTACTCCTCCTGTGTAAGTTTGCTTCTTTTTGTTTAGAGCTTTCAGGTGTGCTGTTAAGTCACTGTGTGAGATTTCTACCGGTTCCTTACAGAGTAGGCTCTTACTGCTATGAACTTTCCTCTTAGTACTGCTTTCAAAGTGTCCCATAAGTTTAGGTATGTTGTGTATTTATTTTCATTCAATTCAAGAAAGTCTTTAATCTCTTTTCTCTATTTCTTCCTTGACCCAGGGGTGATTCAATTGAGTACTCTTCAATTTCTATGAGTTTGTAGGTTTTCTGTGATTAGTGTTGTTAAATTCTAACTTTAAACCATGGTGATCTGATATGATACAGGGGTTTATCCGGTTTTTGTATCTTTCAAGGTTTGATTTGTGAACAAGTATGTGGTCAATTTTAGAGAAGATCCCATGAGATGCTGAGGAGAAGGTATATTCTTTTGTGTTTGAGTGAAATGTTCTGTAGATGTCTAGTAAGTCCATTTGAGTCATGACATTTGTTAGATCTCTTATTTCTCTGTTAAATTTCTGTCTGGTTGGCCTGTCCATTGGTGAGAGTGGGGTGTTGAAGTGTCCTGCTATTAGAGTTTGGGGTTTGATGTGCAATTTAAGCTTTAGTAATGCTTCTTTTACATATGTGGGTGCTCCTGTATTTGGGGCATAGATGTTCAGAATTGAGACTTCATCTTGATGGATTTTTCCTGTGGTAAACATGAAGTCTCCTCCATCTCTTTTAATTGACTTTAGTTTGAATTCTGTTTTGCTAGATATTAGAATAGCTACAATAGCCTGTTTCTTAGGTCCATTTGCTCCACCTTTTCAAGGAAGGAGTTTAAAGGCTCAGAGCTTAGGAAAGACTCTTGCAGTCAGATTTTTGTAGAAAAAGAAAGATTTACAAGAAGCAATGGAAGGAAACCCAGTACATTTATTTTACTTGTTTTGACATCAGCAAATAATGACAAACTAGAGGAAAAGACAGGTTTAAGAATCGCAGCAATTAGTTAATTTGTGACTGATTATTTAAAAAATAATAATATATGCAGCACCGCACTTCTCCAGAGACAAGTTACAAATTATTCTGGTTGTTTCTGTTGCTGATGCCAGTGCTGATGTGCTGTTGTTTTTAAGGGATTGCAGGTGCCATATGTCTGTGAATATTAATATCGTTTGAGGGTTCTCAGGTTTCCATAACCACCTCAGCTCTTTCCTGCCAGCAGGATTTGATCCACTGGAGGCAGAATAGTGAAGAAGCCCACATATATAAACGCAGCATGAGAAGCTGCTCCCTTTCCACAATCCCCATCCTTGTTAGGTGTGAAATAGTGAGCAGAGTATGAGTCTGCAGGCCACTAATACTGCCACATTTCCATTCCCGCCACTACAGTCATCTTCAGCCATCCCTCCTCCAGATGCCAGTGCTTGTTTTAATGCACGCACTTGCATTTCTATACTATCTTTCTTTATGTTTGTAAGCATTTATTTTTATTTGTGTGTGTGCACACACATGTGCATGTGGGTGCAAATGCCCGTGCCTGTACAACAGAAGTCTAATCATAAACTTTATCTGTTTCTGTCCTAGGTCTTACCTAAATTTTTAAAATAACCTGTTATAAGAGATAATTATAAGAATAAATATATCACTTAACTAGTTATTAAGATAGAAAGGGAGAGAGAGAGAGAGAGAGAGAGAGAGAGAGAGAGAGAGAGAGGAAGAAGGAGGAGGAGGAGGAGGAGGAGGAGGACGAGGAGGAGGAGGAGGAAGGGGAGGAGGAGGAGGAGGAAAATCTAAAAGAAAAAAATTTCTCTTATGGTTTCCTGTTCAGTTGGACTAGAAAGTTTGTGTGTAAACTACTGCCTGGACAGAGAATACTTGTGGTAATTGACTCAGACACACTCACGTGGAAAAGTACTGTGGCACAGGGAAGGGATTATAACCCACGGAACATTGCTTTCCACCTTCAGGTTACTTCAAGTTAGTAAAATGGGGAAGACATAAGAACTGGCACTGGACACACATAACATCTACTATTGGAAGTCAAGCCCTTAGCTAATGATGCAGGTCACACTGAAGCTAGCAGTTAGTACTGAGTCTCCCATACCTTGGTCACTACTTCCTGTTCCTCTCCATGTCCTCACTTCCTGCTTACATGAATGTCTCTCCATATCCCCCAATCCTTAAGCTTTACATTTTATGTTTAAAGCAACTTGCTTTGCTGATGATTTACCATACACTAATAGAAACTGTTTAGCACAGCTACCCCAATCTGGGTACCTAGTAACACACACAATATGACTACAATAGAATCAGAATGAATAAGATAAACTACATAAAGACTCCTAGCTGGGAGATTATCTCTCAAGCAAAGATTTATCAATCATTCAGTATTCTTATCACCTTTAGAAAAGTAATATACTTCTTTTTAGAAAACAAAAATCTTTCTTATTCTAATGAGCTATTAATTATGCAGGACAGAATGAATATGCCTTTGGTATTTGCTAAATGATTAGCATGAGTCTATCCTGCTTCCCCATCCCTTGGATTGCAAGTTTACATCAAGATTTTGTGTGGTTTTGGAGAATCTGACTTATGCTTGCATAGGAAGCACTTTACAAACTGAGCCACCTCTTCGGCCTCTTTTCAGTTTTCTTTTGCAATAACTTCTGAAGTAAACAATTTCGTTTGGCCAGACTAGATATGCTGCAAAGACGATCATAAGATCCATGCGTGTTTATCCTAAAAGCCCATAAATCCGCAAATCAGTAGATTTTTTTCCCTTCTCATTAGCCTTTATTTTTCCTCTCAGTACTCAACTCCATCTTACATTCTGCATCTTTTTTTAATTGATTATTATTGAGCGCTACATTTTTCTCTGCTCCCCTCCCTGCCTCTCCCCTCTTCTTCAACACTCCCCCAAGTTCCTCATATCCTGATTTACTCAGGAGATCTTGTATTTTAACTAAGATCTACTATCGTTCTCAAAACCATAAATCATTCGGAAAATTTCAGTATAAAATATTTATATAGAAAAATACTCTTGTACAAAGCTTAATCTTCAAATGCTTTACCTTTCACAGGATAGATGATGAATTTTGGAATTACTTATAAAGACTTGTTTAATTATGTCCTACATTCAGCAAATAATGTTACTTCCAACCTAAATAATTTTAAAACATAGATGATTCTAGTGAGTCCACAGCAAGCAATTATTATGTATCTGGAAACTTTAGAAAGATGTGGGGAAAATGATCCTCTGAGGTTTTTCCAGTATTATTATTCTTGGTCTTTCTTCTGAAGCGTGGAGGACACCAGAATTTTATTAGCTGCAAATTAGCTCACTTTCCAAACATATAATAGTGAACTTGGGAATGTCTTTGAAAAAGGAAAAGTGTGTGGGAGATGATAAGACATAATGTATGTATCAGAGGAAAGTAAGAGAAAATGTGGACTCTCTAAATTTAGCAAAGCCGGTAACGGTTCAGAACTTGTCCTGGTTTACAGAGGCTGTGTGGTGAATTTTAAGAGTTGGGTCTGATGAAAGAGTGAAACAAGAAGCGCTTAGAGAATATAAACGAGTCAGGTCAGCTTAACTTTATGGAGAACAGTGATAAATTTTAAAGCCACAATCACAGCACATGCGCCAGATCTGGCTGATGATACATGAGCACCACTTCAATCTTCATCATACCTCTCTCCATCCATACAGAAAACCAATCACATTTTTATTGCCCATGCCTCTGAAAATTGACATTTGTCTTCATCTCTGGCTACAAGCTTTTCTCAACCCAATACAAACTAAAGCCTCAGGAAATAGAGCCACCAGTGTAAAGGATAGCAAATACAATAGACAGTTGGATGCATACCTTCCAGAGAAGTTGATGGCTGATAGAATTCAAGGCTAAGATGTCAAATAAATTTGATCTACATTTCCAAATGTTATAAATCAGGTAATCTTAAACACCTGATGGTATTGTAAGGTGAAATCACTCTCTAAAAGCAAAATCCGACAGAAAAGAAAGGGAGCATCATTAATTTCACAGCCAAATAATGTAGACAGGAGATACAAGCTCATTATGTAGATTAAGGTGGGGACCCTGAAAACCACAGTTTCAGGAATGTTTTTGCAGAGGCCAACAATGGGAGAGGAGAGTTCTGGTCTACGTGTGAGCTTCCCACTGAATCTCCTATCCAAACACTGACCCTTTCTTTTCTAGTGAACATCTTTGGAACTATATCTCAGAATTTTCATGATAAAAATAGGTCATATAGTTTCCCAAAATTTACCCCATCTTCCAAATAATTTGAAGGTCCTAACACCTTGACAGAGATATGTTACAGAAGGCTTCCAGGCCATTGAGGATGACCACCTCCCTAATGGAATCTACTTCAAGCCCTGAGTGAAAAAAAAAAGATCTGCTCTAAAGATTAGAACATCGCTTACCATTGTCTCCTCCCTTAGGAGCCAATCCAATTGCGTCTGTCAGTCTCTTAGCCCAAAGATCACCTCCAGGAAAGCTGATTAACCTAAAGCTATGTTGAAAAGATGGGAAGAGTAATTTTACCTTTCATTAAATAATGTACTTCTTTTTCTTTCTCAGAATTCTTACCACCTTTCATACAGTTGCTTACAGAACTTGGGTCCCGCAACTCTGTTAAGTCTTTGTGTTTTTCTGAGTCTTATCCTCCCTCCCCCCAATAAAAGTAACCATTTCTTTTAAAATTCTTTTCTCTTTCTTTCAGATACTGGCCAACACCTACCTGTGTTTTCTCTGGCTCTTTGGCTTTCTCTTTCCTTTTCTGAAGCTTCTTAGCTTCCTCTTAGTAACTGCTTGCTGCCATGTCACTTGCTGACCCCCATTGCTGACCGTGCTACCCTAATTCACAGTGTCTAGATTTCTCTCCTCCTCTTCTCCATCTCTCTCCTTCTGGCAACGACCAAGACAAACAATTTTCCTGCCCTGTTGTTTTCTCTCCAACTCTAAAAACCATATCCTGGAAACAGATGCAGAGACCCACAACCAAACATTAGACCAAGCTCAGAGAACTCTATGAAAGGGGGGGGGGGATGAAGAATTGTAGGAGCCAGAGGGGTCAATGACAACTACAAGAAAACCCACAGAATCAACTAGCCTGGCCTCATAGGGGCTCACCTGCGTGTAACTGACCTAGCTAGGCCCTCTGCTTATATGTGAGCGTTGTGTAGCTAGGTCCACTTGTGGGACTATTTTTTTTTAAATTTATTTATTTATTATGTATACAATGTTCTGTCTCTGTATGTATGTCTGCCCACCAGAAGAGGGCACTAGATCTCATAGATGGTTGTGAGCCACCATGTGGTTGCAGGGAATTGAACTCAGGACCTCTGGAAGACCAGCCAGTGCTCTTAGCCTCTGAGCCATCTCTCCCGCCCCCACTTGTGGGACTATTAACAGTGGGAGTGAGGGCTGTCTCTGACTCTGTTGCCTGCCATTAGGATCCTTTCCTCCCACAGGCTTGCTTCATCCAGCCATATCAGACCACAGAGTGCCTAGTCCCACTGCAACTTGATATACCATGGCTAGTTGATATAGCTGGGAGGCCTGACCTTTTCTTAAAAGAAACAGAAAAAGAATAGTGGATGGGGGAGGAACTGAGAGAAGAAGAGGAAGGGGCAACAGTTGGGCAGAGAGAGAGAGAGAATAGATAGATAGATAGATAGATAGATAGATAGATAGATAGAGATGTCCTGCAGCTTCCTACAGAGTCTTTTTTTAATCATTTTATTAACAAGACTAAGAACCAGCAGTTAGAACCCCATCTTCCCCAGTAATGCAACAAAATAGCCAAGAACTGTGCGGTGGACTGTTATTCTATTGTTTCTATTGAATTTGCCTGGTGAAGGCCACAGGTGAACAGTCTACATGGCAATCCCTGAGCTTGGTGCTACAGCTAAACTTACTTTAAACCAGTACTCCCAAAGCCTCTATCCTAGTTTCCTTGGCAATCCCAAGCATCCCAAGCATCCCAGAGATGTGAGGAGTGTTGGGGAAAGAGCCCTTTGGGTAATGTTTACAAAGCTGCCTGATCTGAGGCCTGGACTATGTGTCTAAAAGAGGCTGATGGAGAGCGGTTCAATCACACTTACTCTTCAAGGAAAACAAATTAAGACAAAATGAACCACTGCTTTTATTCCTAGAACTTAGCATAATATGTGAATCTGGGGAGAAATTTTTTAAATAACAGGAAAATATCTCTTAGTGGGAGGACAGATTATGTACTCTGTGGGGGGTTTAACTTTTAAATATGTGTACATTCTAAAACAGTAATTCTATGTCTAGTAAATGTTTATTAAACTCTAGATAAATGTTCGAAGACACTTGCAAAGACATCACAGCACTGAATAAGAAGGCAGCTAAATTAATTACAGTAAATCCATACTGTGGAGAGCTGTAAAGTCTGTAGAGAGAGCGCATTCATTAACATAGGATGACATGGGAAAGACATCAATTATGTTGCAAAGTGGAAAACAGCAACTTGGAAAACAATATAACCATGTTCATTTGCATATGAATCTCATACGCAGAAGGAAAATATATACTTCTTTCCCTTTACATCTGTAAAAATTCCTGAAAGTGCTCGTAAAATGTTGAGTGCCTGGGGCACTCAAGGAGTCATCCCCTATCTCCACCCCAGAGCAAGGGTCTCCGTGAGATAAAACAAGACCCTAACGTATTATTGTCAAAGTTGTTACAATAAAAGATGCAAGATAGTGTCTTCTCCCCATTTTTGTTTGCAGGAAGATAAAATGGAAAGTGTTGAAAGTAAGTAGATGATTGCATGCATGGTGGTACAAAGTGGGTTCAGGAAGGAAAATTAGAAGTTCAGAGTCATCATTTGCTACATTGTGAGTTCCAGACCGGCTTGGGATAAATGAGACCTTATGAAAAATTAAATAAAAATAAAATAATCTCTCAATTTTTAATCAAATGCATATATACATGTGCACTCATATATACAATGTGTAGACAGACAGCTCGTTCCCCAGCTTCTAAACTCTGACAGTGTATCATCTCTCTCCAACCTGTGCCATGTCTCTACAGCTCTAGGCGCCTTATTTGCAGCATGATTAGAAGGGAGGGTGAGAGAAGGGAGTTAATTAGACATTCTGTCTCCTGATACCTAGCATAGACTTCTCAAAACAGAATCTTGTATTTCATGCTTCTTTTCCAAAACAGAAGGAAATAAAGTCTTCCCTGGAACCACTGATAATGTGCACAAATGCCCACCTCTTCCTCTGTTTCAATCAGTCTTGAAAGACTGGGAGAGAACACTTAAAATACTTCTGCTGTGGTTCAGAAAGCCATAGGAATGATGGAACTCCATGCACAATGATTCAGAAATGATACACATTGAATCAAGAGGATTGTGACAGGCGATGGGATTTATATCTGCTGTTTTCCATTACAAACCACAGAAACAAGGAAGATAAATCAATAGAAATTTTTTTTTAAAAAAACCTAACTTCTAGGTAGGTAGTCTCTCTCATAACTCAGCAGTAAAATAACTAGGGACAAGAAGTTCTGATATAGTTTTCTTAATTTCTAAACTCCAAGTATTCTGTCATTTGACTAATATATGATGAGGATTGCCAAATATAGTTTTAAATTAAAGATGACAAGATTTCATATACACAGAAAATCAAACTTCTAGTATTTCTACAAGTGAGACACTGTCCCGTATAACTCAAATATTTATTATGATGGTGTGTCATATCCAGTTATGAAGCTGATACCTCTAGCCAGGCATGGTGGCATGGACAGGAGGGAAGGAAAGAGTGAGGAGGAGCGAGTAGGAGGGAAGAAGAAAGGAAAGGAGGGAAAGGGAAGGGAAGGGGAATAGAGAGAAGGGGAAAGCAGGAAAGAAAGAATCATAATCTTCAGGCTGGAGAGATGGTTTAATGGTTAAATGGGTGCTGCTCTTACATGGAACTCAGATTCAGTTCCTAGCACTAAGTCAAATAACTCACAACTGCCTTTAACTCCAGTTCCAGGGAATTCAGCGACCTCTTCTGATCTCTATGGTTACTTGCACTCTGATATGTATGTACACAAATATGCATAATTAGAAATAAAAACATTCATCTTAAAAAATAATCTTAATTGAGATTACTACCTAGGCAGAAACTTCAGACAACTGCTGTTGTGAATGTCACCTTATGACCTAGAAGGATAGAATTAAATTTAGAAAATGAGTTATTCTAGCAATTAGATGATGACAGTGTTTGATGAGTCATTTCTAGTTCTAGTCATTTCTGGCACTATCAAAAACCTTGTATCTTATATTTAACTTTCCCAACAATTCTATTGATGTCCATTTTACAGTTACAGAAACTGAAGATTCAAGTGGCCCAAAATAAGGTAGTTAAAGAAATAAAACAGCAAGCACGGTAGCAGATTTCTTTCTCTTCACAACTCTGAGTTCTATCAGTGAGAGCTACAGAGAGAAGTCTTTGAGATAGGATTCACAGTACCTATCATAATGAATCAGATAAGCATAGAAGAGTTAAACAACCTGGAACTCCACTTAGTATGTGCTATGCACACATCCCTCTTCTATTGATGTGCGTGAAACCTAGAACTTTTTCCTTCTTTTTTTTATTTTATTTTTTTAATTGAGAAAAGGAAAAAAAAGTTTCCCCTTCCTCCCAGCCTCCCATTTCCCTCCCCCTCCTCCCACCCTTCTCTCCCTCCCCCCACTCCTCTTCCCCTCCCTCTCCAGTCCAAAGAGCAGTCAGGGTTCCCTGCCCTGTGGAAAGTCCAAAGTCCCCCCCCCCCATCCTGGTCTAGGAAGGTGAACATCCAAACTGGCTAGGCTCCCACACAGCCAGAACATGAAGTAGGATCAAAACCCAGTGCCATTGTCCTTGGCTTCTCATCAGCCCTCATTGTTCGCCATGTTCAGAGAGTTCAGTTTTATCCCATGCTTTTTCAGTCACAGTCCAGCTGGCCTTGGTGAGCTCCCAATAGATCAGCTCCACTGTCTCAGTGGGTGGGTGCACCCCTCGTGGTCCTGACTTCCTTGCTCATCTTATCCCTCCTTCCGCTCCTCATTGGGACTTTGGGAGCTCAGTCCAGTTGTCAAGTGTGGGTCTCTGTCTCTATCTCCATCCATCACCAGATGAAGGTTCTATGGTGATATGCAAGATATTCGTCAGTATTGCTCTAGGATAGGGTCATTTCAGGTTCCCTATCCTCAGCTGCCCAAGGAACTAACTGGGGACATCGCCTTGGGCTCCTGGGAGTCACTCTAGGTTCAAGTCTCTTGCCAACCCTAAGGTGGCTCCCTTAACTAAGAATTGTGCTTCCGTGCTCCCCTATCCAACCTTCCTTTATCCCAATCATCCTTTTCCCCCAATTTCCCCCCATCCTCCCCTTCTCCCTTTTCTCTCCCCATCTCCCCTTACCCCCAACCCACCCCACCTCCAAGATCCCACTTTTCTCCCCGGCAATTTTGTCTACTTCCCATAGGCAAGAGGATAACTATATGTTTTTCCTTGGGTTCACCTTCTTATTTAGCTACTTTAGGTTCACCAATTGTAGACTCCGTGACCCTTATTTATGGCTAGAAACCAATTATGAGTGAGTACATCCCATGTTCATCTTTTTGGGTCTGGGCTACCTCACTCAGGATAGTGTTTTCTATTTCCATCCATTTGCATGCAAAATTCGAGAAGTCATTGTTTTTTACCGCAGCGTAGTACTCTAATGTGTATAATATTCCACACTTTCTTCATCCATTCTTCCATTGAAGGGCATCTAGGTTGTTCCCAGGTTCTGGCTATTACAAATAATACTGCTATGAACATAGTTGAACAAATGCTTTTGTCATATGATCGGGCATCTCTTGGGTATATTCCCAAGAGTGGTATTGCTGGGTCCAGGGGTAGGTTGATCCCGAATTTCCTGAGAAACCGAAACACTGATTTCCACAGTGGTTGCACAAGATTGCATTCCCACCAGCAATGGATGAGGGTACCCCTTCCTCCACAGCCTCTCCAGCAAAGGCTATCATTTGGTGTTTTTGATTTGAGCCATTCTGACAGGTGTAAGATGATATCTCAAAGTTATTTTGATTTGCATTTCCCTGATTGCTAAGGAGGTTGAGCATGACCTTAAGTGTCTTTTAGCCATTTGAACTTCTTCTGTTGAGAATTCTCTGTTCAGTTCAGTGCCCCATTTTTTAATTGGGTTAATTAGCATTTTAAAGTCTAGTTTCTTGAGTTCTCTATATATTTTGGAGATCAGACCTTTGTCTGTTGCAGGGTTGGTGAAGATCTTCTCCCAGTCAGTAGATTGCCTTTTTGTCTTAGTGACAGTGTCCTTTGCTTTACAGAAGCTTCTCAGTTTTAGTAGGTCCCATTTATTCAATGTTGCCCTTAATGTCTGTGCTGCTGGGGTTATACCTAGGAAGCGATCTCCTGTGCCCATCTGTTGTAGGGTACTTCCCACTTTTCCTTCTTGTACTCTGCACATACACATTTCTTTGAAAACTGTACCTAGGTACCTACTAGCCACCTAGGACTGACCCCACCTGCATCAAACTACAATCACACCCCACTCTGAACAAAGTAAGTTTTTCTCCCTTTAATGGCCATCAATTTCAGGCATATTTTTGTCAATCATATTTCACTTACGTTCAGGTATAAGAATTAGAAGATTGATGTGGCCTGACCTGGTTTGTGCAAAAAGATGTAAGTCTCATCGTATTATTTATAGTCGTTTACTATTCTGCAACCAGTTGAATTACAGCACATATGTTCATAAGAACACCTGTGATTAGCATGACATTGTAAAAAGCTCATATTACATATTAGAATACTAGTTTTAGAAAATTATGCAGACATTTATGTATAATCTCAAGTGCATATTGAAAAACTATCATCCCAAATATTAACATTATCTGTTGCTACACAATGTCAGAGTTTAGATAAAAGTATGTTTCATGATGATGCCACTGAAAACATCCACCCCATCATGGTAAGAAAAAAAAGTACAGTTGGTACTAGCACTTTAAAGTCTTATAGCAACTACTTAAATAGATCAAATTCTGTACCCACAGATGTGTTAGTGGGATCATTTTACTTCCTGACATCAAGTTCCTTGACAATAGAAAATGGAAGCACCGGTGTTTCCCACCAGGCGCCTTTGCAGTGAAGTCGAGTTCACTACAATATTTTTGTGCAGAGCTAAAACAATACCGACTGTGCTCACAACGCATCCTTAAAAGTCTCCACTGCTGCACGGCAATTCAAAAACAGAGCTGTTAGCTTCTGCCCATGTCAGGAATAATGCAACCATAGCCCTGTGCACATTGAATAAATGTTCAAAGCTTCATTGACACCCAATATCCCCACATGAAGATGTCTTTAATTCAAGACTCAGTACGGAATTGTCTGTGACACGGTCTCATAGCCTACATCCAGATGCTCCTAATATTACCAATGCTCCTACAGGAACACATCTGGGGGCAGCTCATAAGATAGTGGCAGGTAGTACCATAATAACTAGTCAAAAGATAATATTAAAAAATAAAAAAGCTATTGAGTGGCCTGCGCTGTTACCCAGGACCATGGTTCTGGGTTGCTGCTGAGGACCACGTCTAGGTCTGTGGTCCTGCTACAGCTGAGGTCTGTTATGATGTCCACTATCCATGTGAACACAGGAGACCTTGTGGTCAACCAAGTGTGTTAAAGTCTGAGGGCATGCTGAACCAGCTCTACTCCTCTCCCATTGGCCTTGGGAGAGCTGATCATGCTCCTCAAAGGAGAGCTGTGACCCCTTGGGAAAGTTGGTCCCATCTCTCACCATGGACATGGGAGAGCTGGCTATGCTCCTTGTCCAAGGAGAGTGTTCCCAGCTGCCCAGACTGACCAACTCAGCTTTTACCCAGGTACACACCCAGGCCTTTAAGCTGTCACTCCCCAGCATCTAGAGAGCATGAAGAGACTGGTCCTGTGGTACCATGACGATATGCTCTCCATGACTCAGGGCAACAGTAGGAAATTGGTGAGGAGCCAGTACTGTTTTATACCAGAAGCCTTGAACTTAACTAATAACTCACTGCACAACAAATATTTGCAAGTAAAGCTGTTTGGACAAAAGGGTCTACTGAGTGGCACACCATACCTCCCAATGCCACTAGGATGAATGAAGATGTCATACAGAGATCGGAAAGACGGAGAACTGAAGTGGGGTTTTGTTTTGTTTTGTTTTGTTTATTTGCTTGCTTGTTTGCTTGCTTTTGTTTTGCTATTTTTGGTTTGGAGATATTGTTTATTTAATATTTTTTATTTTGTTTTTTATCTCATTTTAATTTTTCTTTTGTTGGGGGACACTACAAGAGTGAAGGGGGACACAGACGAACAGCCAAATGTGGGGGATTGTGGTAAACAATGCAAAGTCCCCAAAAACTCAATAAAAAATATCAAATAAATAAATAAATAGACAAAAAGGCTGGATGGACACAGTGGATCATTCCTGTAATCCCAATGCTGAAGAGATAAATCAGGAGAGTCCCTGGGGCTGGTGGCATAGCCTTTTTACCACCATTGGTGAGCTCAAAATTCAATGAGAGATTCTGTGGGATTGAGGAAGACCACCTACATCAAACTCTGTCTTCCACATGCACACACAGACATACACGGGCACACACACACATACATACATACACAGGTACACACATACACATATACATGTATGCACACATACAAAAGCACATACACACAAAAATTTGTCAACTAATCTTCAGATAAATGATCTGGTTATACCAAACAAAAAACTACAGAGAAAAAGTCTGATCCCAGGGAAAGCTAAAATTCTGACCTTCTGTAGTAGCCAATGAAAGGGAAGAGCAAAGCAGGAGAGGTGAAGAAGGTGTGGTACTCAATCTTCATTGTCAGATTGAATGGAATGAGGATTGCCTAGGAGACATACCTCTGAGTGTACCTGTGATGATGTTCCTAGAGAGGTTTAGCTATAGGGGCATGACAAACCCTAGGGCGTCATCCCAAGGATTGGGTGGCCAGAATGAAGAAGTAGAAAAAGATGGAACAGGAGAGCCAACATTCATACATTTACCTCTCACTGCTCCCCAAGTGTGTATGTAATATGACCATGGCCTCGCTCACCCACCGCCACGCTGTCCAGCTAGGTTGGACTACTTCTGTTCTTAAGTTGTAAGATAAGGGGGCTGGAGAGATGGCTCAGAGGTTAAGAGCAATGCCTGCTCTTCCAAAGGTCCTGAGTTCAATTCCCAGCAACCACATGGTGGCTCACAACCATCTGTAATGGGATCTGGTGCCCTCTGCTGGCCTGCAGCCATACACACAGACAGACTATTGTATATATAATAAATAATTTTTAAAAAAAGTTGTAAGACAAAGTACATCTTTTTTCCCTCAAGTGACTTTCTGCCCATGAGTTTTCACAGCACTGAGAAAAGTAACTAATATAAAAGGTATTCTTAAAGAAGATAAAAACTAAGACAGAATTTTCACAACCAAATAAAAAGCAGTAAATACATAAAAATTGCCTATACATTTCTTCTCCAAGTAATCCAATTGGTTTATGATAATAACTATTGCAAGCACCACTTCTTCCATTCCTGAAATACTAGATAAGAAGAATATTTTCTGAATAGTTCCAGAAAAGACAAGGTTCACTTTCTATACCATTTCTTGACATTTTGATTGTGAGCCCAGCCATTGACAGATGAACTACCTGCCCAGGCCTTACATCAATTCTTTATGCACTCATTATACATAATGCTAAAATGTTGGAAACTCATTAACTTTCTGACAGAGGAAGATAAAGCGATTACACGCCCCTTTTTCCTTATAAAATCTTATTGAAATAAAAAGCACTTTTGTTTTTTAAGATATTTTTTGTTTTTATTATTTTGTTTCTATTAGTGTGTGTGTATGTGTGTGTGTGTGTGTGTGTGTGTGTGTGTGTATACAAGTACACAAGTACAGGTATTCATGGGGTGTCAGAATCACTGAATGCTCCTGGAACAATCATTGGATGCCTAGATTTCAGGCAGTTGTGAACCACCTAACATGAGTGCTGAGTACTGAACTTGGACCTTGGGTCCTTTGAAAAAAAGAGTACAATCTTTGAACTGCTAAACCATTTCTTGAACCCCAAACATATGCTTTTGAAATTCTGACCACTACTAGAAAACAGAAACGTATTCCATCAGGGAACTAAACTTTAAAGTTTTTTTTTTTTTTCAAAATCAGGAAACACATAAAATGGGAAATAAAGAATATCTGCCTAAATAAAACACAATCCAAGAGACAAAAGAGAGGACACTCCAAGGTCACCTTTCCCAATAATGGCACACAGACACACTAAGCTGAGAGTGAGCTGCAAATAACCTGGGACAAAACTAGAGTAACTAAGAGGTGGGCCGGTGCCCATAAGGAGGCTGCTTGTAATATATGGCCCATGTCAAACATCCTGAGAAACAGCTCTGAACCTTTGCTGTCCCTCTAGTAGCACAGGAGTAACAGCTTGCTTCCTGGGTGGACAGTAAAACTACAAAACATCTCACTTCTGCAGAGAATTTGAATAATTCTACTCTAAGCAAAGCAGGAAGTCTTATGATAGTGCCAGGACTAGGGAAATAAACAGAGGAGAAGTAATTGAACAGCGTGAGTCCTGGAAATGGGATAGAACTGAACAGAGATAATGTCACACACATGCAACACTGAAAAGAACTTTTTATTCTCTCTTTGAATAACAGTCAGCAAGTGTTACGGTGGCTCAGAGCGTGGTCTCCACAGCCTGAATAACCAGTGGTGTTCCTACTTACAGCCACCCAGCTTTGACACTTCTTAAGTAAGTGGCAGCAACTCTTTGTAACTATTTTATTACATAAAATGTCAAATAATAGTAGCTACCTCACAAGAGTAATGGCTCATTTATTTAAAACATCCTCCTAGTGTTTTGCCTTTTCCATTGTTCATTGTTACTATTTTAATAAATCATTCTATTCTCAGAGAAGAGGTATTTTTTTCTGTGTGAATGACAAGGTCATATTTTCACCAGACTGGACTCAAATTCACTACTCTCCTGCCTCAGCTTCCCTGCAGCCAGGACACTAATTGCTTGTCAATTTTCCCAGGCTAAAGGAATGTGATAAAGTAGAGGACATTACTACTTATCCCCATTCATACAAGGCAAGGAGTAAGTAATCTATATTCTTGGACAGATTAGTTACAAGGAGTGGGCTTACATGAGCAAGCAAGACTGCTAAGGGGACATAAGCCATAGACATTTATTAATCATCTTCATCTTTATGTGTACATTAGGAAAAGAAATTAAACATCAGATATTTGAGAAAAGATAGAATGGCAGAGAAAATATTAGACAATGTAGAACTTAAGGCAGAAGTTATTAAACAAACTTGAGCTTCATAGTCACTGAATTTACACTGTACATAAAAGCTTGCAGGAAGAAACACACTCCTACTAATAATACAAAATGAAAACATACAAATGATAATGTGAAAATAGTTTTTAAAAATCACAAATATTATTGTGTTGACACATTACATACTTTATGAATAACTCATCAATTAATAAGATAACACATAAGGTCAAAAGAAATATTTAATTAACAATAAATTTCATATAATAAGGAAAAGGTAACATATGATCATTTGAAATGTTCACAAAACATTTTCAAAATTATTTATAGATCAAGAATTCCTTTCTACCGTTGTAACCATATTCACAATTCACCAATTCACAAATACAGAACATTTGACCATGTTACCCAATGGCAATATAATTGTCTTAGTGTTGTATTGCTGGGAACAGACACGATGACCAAGGCAACTCATGAAGGAAAGTACTTAACTGGGGGCTGCTTACAATTTCAAAGACTTAGTTCATTACCATCACCTTCTCCAACAAGGTCACACCCTTTAATCCTCCGAATATTTCACCATTGGAAACAAGCATGCAAATATCTAAGCCTATGGGGACCACTGGCATTCAAACCATTCCAATAGTCATATATTTTTGCTTTTAAGATTTATTGTTTTTATTCTTAATTACATGTATATGTAATGTGCATGTACCCTCGGTGGCCAGAAGAGAGTTTATCTCTTGAAGCTGGTGGTTTTGAGGAGCCTGACAGGGGTGCAGGAAATGAAACTGGAATTCTCTGGAAGAACAACAGGAACTCCTAACCACTGAGCCATCTCTCAAGCCTCCAAAATTGTTTATAAAATAAAGTAAAACAGGACCAATGAATAACTCAGTAAAGAATTTCCCATCAAAGAAACGGGTTCTCTATTGAGAATTCCAAATAGTTTAAGTAGGCACTGTCCCCTCTCCCTGCAATAAGAATAATGCCCCATCTCTTAAATATGGGGTTCAGTTAATCACTTATTTCCAGTGAATATAGGTATGGGAAAATATGAAAGAGCAACTTGAAGACCCTGACAGGTGAGACCTCAGCCAGGTGATGCAACTAATCATTGATAATTTGGGGGACAATCTGACCTTTTGATGGGACATGATGCAAATGAATTCATGTCTGTCACCATTCTTCAGCAAGCCCATGCTAATTGTGAGATAGAAAATAAACCCAGTGTAGAAACCACCACCAACATGACCTCGGGTTTTGAAGGTCGTCACTGAAAAGGTCACAGGTCAGAGGAGGCTAAGGGCAGAGCGAGGGACATCTGGGTGAAGCTCTGGAAGGTGTAAGGAACAGGCAATAAAGATGAACTAATGCTGGAATAATCCATCAGAATACTTTAATTTGTAAACGACAAAAAACTGGAGTAGAGACAGATAAGAACTCTTACAATTTTTGCAGACTTTTGATAAATAAGAATTGTACTAAAACTTCAAGCACTATATTGAAGAGGTATGGAGAGAATGGACAGCCTTGCCGTGTTCCTGATTTTAGTGGGATGGCTTTGAGTTTCTCTCCGTTTAGTTTGATGTTAGCTGTGGGCTTGCTGTATATAGCTTTTATTATATTTAGGTATGACCCTTGTATCCCTAATCTCTCCAAGACTTTTATTATAAAGGGATGTTGAATTTTGTCAAAAGCTTTTTCAGCATCTAATGAAATGATCATATGATTTTTTTCTTTCAATTTATTTATATGATGGATTACATTGATAGATTTTCGTATGTTGAACCAGCCCTGCATCTTGGGATGAAGCCTACTTGATCATAATGGATAATTTTTCTAATGTGTTCTTGGATACGGTTTGCCAGTATTTTGTTGAGGATTTTTGCGTTGATGTTCATGAGTGAGATTGGCCTGTAATTCTCTTTCTTGGTTGAGTCTTTGTGTGGTTTTGGTATCAGAGTGACTGTAGCTTCATAAAAGGAATTTGGCAATGACTCTTCTGTTTCTATATTGTGAAATACATTAAGGAGTATAGGTATAAGCTCTTCTTGGAAGTTCTGGTAGAATTCCGCATTGAGTGAGGTAACCCAGACCCAAAAAGATGAACATGGGATGTACTCACTCATAATTGGTTTCTAGACTTAAATAAAGGTCAGTGAGTCTATAATTGGATATCCTAAAGGGGCTAAATAAGAAGGTGAACCCAAAGAAAAACATATAGCTATCCTCTTGGGTAGGGGAAGTAGACAAGATTGCCAGGCAAAAATCGGGATCTTAAGGGGGGTGGGGGAGGGGGGTAAGGGGAGATGGGGAGAGAAAAGTGAGAAGGGGAGGATGGGGAGAACATGGGGCAACGGGATGATTGGGATAAAGGAAGGTTGGATAGGGGAGCACGGAAGCACAATTCTTAATTAAGGGAGCCATCTTAGGGTTGGGAAGAGACTTGGAACTAGAGGGGCTTCCAAGTGCCCAAGGCGAGGTCCCCAGTTAGTTCCTGGGGCAGCTGAAGATAGGGAACCTGAAATGATCCTATCCTATAGCCATAATGATGAATATTTTGCATATCACCATAGAACCTTCATCTGGTGATGGATGGAGATAAAGACAGAGACCCACACTAGAGTACTGGACTGAGCTCCCAAAGTCCCAATGAGGAACAGGAGGGAGAACATGAGCAAGGAAGTCAGGACCACGAGGGGTGCACCCACCCACTGAGACAGTGGGGCTGATCTATTGGGAGCTTACCAAGGCCAGCTGGACTGTGACTGAAAAAGCATGGGATAAAACCGGACTCTCTGAACATGGCGAACAATGAGGGCTGATGAGAAGCCAAGGACAATGGCACTGGGTTTTGATCCTACTTCATGTTCTGGCTGTGTGGGAGCCTAGCCAGTTTGGATGTTCACCTTCCTAGACCAGGATGGGGGGGGGGGGGGAGGACTTTGGACTTTCCACAGGGCAGGGAACCCTGACTGCTCTTCAGACTTGAGAGGGAGGGGGAGAGGAGTGGGGGGAGAGGGAGAGGAGTGGGGGGACGGGGAGAGGAGTGGGGGGGGGGAGAAGTGGGAGGCTGGGAGGAGGCGGAAATTGTTTTTTTCTCAATAAAACAAAAAGAAAGTTAAAAAAAAAAGAATTGTACTAAAAGACAGATATGTTAGTACCCAACTCTACCCCCAGTAATCGGGAGGCTGAAGCAGGAGGATTATGAGTTACATCCATCCTAGGCTCTATGGTGAGATTCAGTTTCAACATCCTCCAAAAGGAAAAACGACACTAAAATTAAAGCAGCTTATGTCAACAAAAAATAAATATAAAAATAATTTTTGAAAATACATGTTCTATTAGAAGTTTCCACATCTGTATGAAAATGAACATCAATAATAAATCATAAAGTAGTATTGATAATAATTTTGGCATCAAATATGATATCTGAAATTGATTAAATAAGCAAATTCCTAGAAAAGAACTATGTATAAATAAAAGAGTATGAAAAAGAAAAAATATAAATACTCTTATAAAAGAATTGAGCACCAAATGTGAAGGAACACACCTTTAATCCCAGGACTCAGAAGGCAGAGACAGGCAGATGTATGTGCATTTGAGGATAGCCTGGTTTACATAGGGAATTCCAGGCCTGCCAAGGCTACATAGTAAGATCTTACATAGAAAAGAGCAATTAAATTCATTGTCTATCACTGCAAACTTTGGAAGCAAACAGTGTTCAGTTCTGCCCATTGCTGAGTAAAGGAGAAAGCTGCACAGATCTTAAATGAACTTTAAAACAGCAGGAGTAAATGCATTTTTCACTATGTTGTGAGATTTGCATAATTACAAAAGCAAAACTTGAAGAAAAATAAGACAAAAAGTACCAGCCCACCTGCCTCAAAATACTATGTGAATGCCTCTTTTTAAAAGTCACATTATTCTCAACCTGTTAGTAGGACAATATTGGCAAACAGGGTTTATTCAAGGTAAGCAAGGTTAGTTTGACATTTAAAAATCAATAATCACAACTCACCACATTCAAACAAAAAGTAAATCCATTCCACTAAATGATTATAAACATCTCTAATAAAATGCACTTTTTCCTACAGCATGTTTTATAAGCCTTATGTCGATCCTTAAGAGCTTGCAATAAACTAATTGCCAAAGTATTGAATTATGCAACAAATTCATGCAACAACCATGTTTCAGAAACATATTTTCCCAGACCTTCAAGGTGCCATACGTCCATTTATTATAAACAGTTTCCAATCCAGAAACAGCAGTTAACAATTCATTTTATGAGACAATTGTAATTTTGTTATGAAAATAAATCAGAGTTTAATAAAAGAAAAATTATAAACAGTCTCATTTGTTATGATAAAAGAGTCATTAGCTAAATTAATCCAGGAAAATATTAAAATAATAAGCAATTGGTGAGACTCCAGTAACACAGATGTGGCTTAACATTATAAAACTACTACGTAAAACAAAAAACACGTAGTTGTCTACACTCCCAATTTTACATTATTCTGGAGGTCTTATTTGGTACAAATAAATTAGTAAAGGCATTTAAAATTTGAAGATGATATCCTTGTATATTAACAGAAAAGATTTCAATAAAAGTACTGTTATTTTAAAAGTACATACAATAAATGTACATAAACTAAAAATACAATTCTGATACTACTCTCAAAGAATGACTACCCAGAATACAAAAATGGGATAGATTACTGCAAATTCAGGTGGGATAGTTCATCTTGACAGTTAGCTTGACGGGATGTAGAATCGCCATGGAAACAAATCTCTGTGTCTTCCTGTGAGTAAAGTTCTAGGGTAAGCCAAGATGGGAAGACTCACCCTAAATGTGAGCATCTGGCTGGCATCCTATAGAGAATCAAAAGGAGAAAGGGAACTGAGAGCTGCATTCTTTGTTCTTTGCTTTCTGGCTGCATAGGAAATGTGATCAGCTGACTTCACATTCCTACACCATGACGTCCCTCTCATGATGGACTGGACTCTTAAACTTTGATCCAAAATAACTGTTTCTTCCCTTCTGTTGCTTTTGTCTAGGTTTTCTTTTCACAGCGATGCATAAAGTAACTAGGACAAAAGGGTACCAGAAGTGAGCTTGTTGCTATGATCGAGCCTGTTGCTATGATAAACCTGCTTATGTGGTTCTTAGACCTTTTGCAGCCGGACAGTAAAAAGAATGTGGAAGAATTTATAAGCAGAGATTGATGGACCGTTCTTCCAGACTTGGAAGACCAGAATGTAGAGAGAAGTGCAGGCAGTCGGGGCTCAGCTCTGGCAGGTTCAGAGTGGAGTATAGACACAACTGGAAATTGGGTCAAAGATAATTGGTGTGATAATCTGACAAATAACCCAGCTGTATTCTACCCATGTCCTAATAACGTAAGTGAATTTTAAAGAATAAGTAAAATTATTATTGAAAAACTAAAAAACACACTTTTTATCATTGGACTTGGAATTAGACTGGTGCCCTACAAGGACCAATAGTCCTATTGTCTCTGCCCCTCCGGGTTGCAGGAGCACTGAACTGCAGCAGTGGGTTGGAGCCCCAACACAGATCCTCACGCTTGTGCAAGAAGCACTATTACCCATGCAGCCATCTCTCCAGACTCTGACGAATGAATTCTTAAAACTTAATTTTAAAAAGATGAATGAGTAGCCAGGAAAATGATCTAAAATAAGAAGAATGCTAAATGGACTTTAATAGGAATTAAAATATAAAACAACAATAATGAAAGTAGCATGCTTCCCCTCCCATTCAGAGAAAATGGAAAAAATAGTTCCAAATACATGTAGAAACTTGGGTCGTAGTAAAGGTCATCTCAATTTAGTAAAGAAAGGATGGCTTCCTCAAGATGGAGTCTAGGACAAGCCTATGCCTTCGCCATCTTTCTCCTGCCATAATAAAGCACAATGCCCAACAGCAATGGCGAGAGGAGAGGGTTTATTTAGCTTACAATTTATACTTTATCCTGGAAAGATGTCAGGGCAGGCACTCAAGGCAGGAACCTGCAGTCAGAAACGGAAGCAGACTGTAGAGAAATTCTGCTTTTCTGACTTGCTCCTCGTGGCTTCCTAAGGTTTCTTTCTCATTCACTCTAGGACCGCCTTCCACGAGATGGCACATCCCACAGCACACTGGCCGTTGCACAAGAGTCATCAATCAAGAAAATTTCCACAAGCATCTGTACGGGTCAACTGGTAGAGTAATTTTCCTCTGTCTAGCCCCTGCCAAGTCTTCTTCCTCCAGCCTCTCCTAGGTCCCCTCTCTCTAACTCCTTTATGTCTTCCCCCACACTCTCAAATGGATAGTCTCTTCTTCCCCAGTTACTATTGTTATGTGTATGCGAGCACACATGCACCCAAATATATAATACAACTTGTTGGGTCTGTTTCTGCGCGCTCTCTCTCTCTCTCTCTCTCTCTCTCTCTCTCTCTCTCTCTCTCTCTGTGTGTGTGTGTGTGTGTGTGTGTGAATTTAAAAAAAAATTAAAAACCTTTCTGTTCTTTCAAATTGGGGAAAAGACACAATACCAAAACAGAAAAAATTAATTAAAAAAAGAAACAAAGAAAGAAAAAAGAAGCAAAGGAAGGAAAGAGGGAGGGAGGGAACCGAGGGAGGGAGGGAGGGAGGAAGGAAAGAAGGAAGGAAGGAAGGAAGGAAGGAAGGAAAAACCAAGCCTGCCAGTAAGAGTGCACTAATCCCAGCACTCAGGAGGCAGAGATAGGCAGATTTATATGCGTTCAAAAACAGCCTGGTCTACAGAGCTAGTTCCAGGACAGCCAGTGCTACACAGAGAAACCTTATCTCAGAAAAATTAAATAATAACAATAATTAACTAATAATAATAATAATAAAGGCCAATATATTTGCACATGATAGTATTAAATAATTCAGATAAGTTTCTGAAACATGTGAAATACAAGAGTTAACCCACGCACAGCCCAGCACTGCTTCTTCAGCAACAGTTTTGTCAAGACGATGCTGTGCAGCCCTTGCCCTGCACTGGAAAGTCCTCTCATGGAGAGAAGAGGAAAGGTTCATGAGGTTCCTGAACACTCAGACTCAGAGCACCCTCCTGGAGGCTATATGAGCAATAACCGCTTCAAGAGGGCAATGCTTCAGTGGGGTAGCTGCCTGCAAGTTGCCCTGGGAACTTCTCTAACCCAGCCCCCATGAGTGTCAGTCATGCAAGGGGATACAATTTTACCTATGTGACTGCCAGAGCTGCCCCTGCTCTCCTAAACTGCATTTGGACACAATACTTTTTTTGTTAAGTCCTTGGCTTTTCTCTCCGAGGTGACAAGATTGAGATTCCCTAGGAAAAGTTGGTTATGCAACAAACATGTTCATTTCTGCCATACTGATAGGCAAAAAATAACATTCCAATGTAATTTAAATTCATGCAATGTGATTTTAATTCAGAGTCTGCATTTACCTCAAGGGGGGAAAATCTGCTTTCTGTATTATCTCTTGCAAATGTATGCAAAGTTTTGATTACAATGGAAATGGCCTCAAATTGGAGTTTAGCTGATCTGGGTTCAAAATCCAGCCCTCTGCTTCAATATGTGCATACATTACTTAATGTGGATGACCTTCAGGAAGTTCTGGTTGGAGGGAAAACGAGGTAACGTTTGTGAATTTCTGGATACAGAGCCAGAGTCGACTACTCTTGTCTGTTACCTCTTGTATTCCCCATTTCAAAGCTGATCTGGGCGGAAAACTCTTTAAATATCCCTTAGATTCACAGAATGCTCAAACATAACAGAAAACAGCAATAGCTCCCCATCATTATACAAATGGTGAAACTGAGGCCGGGTAGAGATTTGAGTCCAAGGGCGAATTCAAAGAACAATACTTCCCCTTCTCATCCCGTCCAATGGCCAAACTGTAAGACACCGAAAAGAAAAACCTCAGCGGGGCTCACGGCTGAGTTGATCATATCCTGTTAATCTCCATTTCCACAGTCCCCACCACAAGCTATGCAAGGTGGCAAGCAGGGAGTTAGGCGCAAGCTACTCCCACCTCCCCACCACCACCTCCCCGCTAAATGTCCTTTTGCGAACTGCAAAAGCTTGTTTGAAAGCCTCTTGGTGAGGCTACCTCTGGGACGTGGCTCAAGGGCTCCACCTTCAGTCCTAACGAAAACGGAACCCATCAAAAACCACTCCTGTCTCAGTCCTAAGCAGGCAGGTCTGAAAACGGATCCTTTCACCGAATTTAAATCCTACGTTCTTTGGTTTTTTAAATATTCCAGGCCAGATACTTATATGCACAAGTGAGGCAAAGAATCTTACGATGTGGCAGACTGACTCTAAGCAAACGCGTTGTTTAAACTACCGCATGGTCTTTCATTTCTTCAGGGTTCCCAACTCACTGCCGTCTTACTTAGGTACAGCACTGACTGATGAGTTTTTCATACCGATTCTCCTATGATGTCTACTATGATTTTCTAATGAAGAAAATATTACTTCATGCCCAAAAGGCCTGTTGATAAACTGCCAATAGCCTTTGTTTTTTGACAATTTTAATAAATGATGGCATTTTTTAAGGAAATAGTCTCCCCTGACACAGGGAAATAATTCTCAATTCTATTAAGAGTCATTACTTAGACCTTAAAAAATAACTTCTGCCAAATGCAAAATTTATTTGTTATCTTTGTGCACTATGTTTATTCATTTATTTATTATTAATTTATATTATTATTTTTGCCAATGTCGGGGATAAGGAATACATTTGACAAAAGGAAAAGAAAAACACAGAAGAATATTCATATTATTCCACATAATTAGACCCCCAAACTGGAGTTAAATTCTAATGCAGTTTATTTAGTTAAGAACAAAATGGATGACTACCCGTTTTCTACGGAAGAACTCTTGTGGTAATGTACCCAACAGAGGTAACAAAGATGCTCACTCTGTTCTGGCAGATGAGAAGGAAATTCATCAGTGCGCTACATTAAAGTGGGTGGGTGTGGATATAAGCGAAGACCCACACAGGCATTGAATCTTTCCGCGTCTTATCAGTCTAAATGTGTTGCTGACATATTTTCTGTCGCTTTCCTTTTGATTCTGTCAAATCATCAGACTTCTAAAATCTTCATAAGAAGTAGGCATAGTTAGTCAATGTAGCAGATTATTTACACCTCTTCTTTTGCAAAAATTAAACTTACACATTAAACCCTGCAATTTGTATTTATCTTCTAATGGTGTCTTTTTTGCTTTTTTGGGGAGGGTTTTTTTTTTTTTTGGTTTTGGTTTTGGTTTCTCTTTTAGGGGGCCCTGGACAAACCTGTAACAAAAGGTACAACAGAAAAATGTTGAGTTTTGTGTGTCTCACCAATGTGAACAAAAACTCCTAGAAATGGACTCTGATCTTTTTTATAATAGTAATATGGTCTCTTTTATAACAGTAAATATTTGAAGTTCGGAGAAATTGTTCTGGACTGAGCTTCATAAAAACATTCACAAAAGGTCTATTTTTCACAGTGGTCTAATGTTTTGGTTCTTTAATGATACCTTGTTTTGCTGCTGAGATGCCAAAGTATAAACACATCCAGTAAATTCAGCATGGAAGCACATACCTATAAGCCCAGCACTCAAAATCCTAGAGGAGGATTATGAGTTTGAGGCCAGCCTGGATACAATACCTCCAGATATAAATAAAAAGAATAGATAAACACAGGGTTATGTCAGTGAACCTAGAATCAATGTTACCTAAACACCTAGGCAATCCTTCTATTAACCCTGCATGGAAATACGTACCCATTCAGTTCAAAACAAATATTTGAGTGTTTCTATTTCATCGACACTATATTGCACGAAAATGAAGCATAGGCATCCTAGGGGAGTTTTCGAAGATCTCAGAACAACATCACAAAAGCTGAGAACATCCATCCTGAAGAACAGGTGTGAAGATGACAGCAGATGGGAGCATTTCTAGGCACCATGCCTCAGCAAGGCAAAAGGAAAAATAACTCTCCAAATTGTTACGTGTGTTAGAGCTGGTGCATTAAAAGAATTTGTGCACACACAAACATTACTCACTGGAGGAGAAGCGGGATGGCTTAGGCCTTTTGCTCCTTCTTGAATGAGTGTTCATCATCTCAGCTTCTGCCAACCTTTGCTTCTCTGCTTGTCCCAAATGTAAGACGTTTGCTGTTACAAAAGAATGAGTCTGAAACATTGTGATTACTAAGTCTCCAGTGAAAGTATTACTCCTGGTGCAAAGTAAGTGTGCAAGCTCACCTGCTCTCTTTCTTCGGCACCCTCCCCATGTGAAAATGCCGGCATATACTCTCCCACACTGTGTCTCAATTAAAATGGATTAATAGTGCTTCAGGGCCTGGAGATGTAGATCAGTTGTTGGGAGAGTTCATCCCAACTGTGCATGAGACCCTGAGTTCCATCCCTAGTACCACATAGGTTGATGTGGTGGCACATGCCTGACATCCTAACCCGTAGGACAGCCAGACATGAAGATTAGAAGTTTAAGGTCATCCTAGACTCTATAGTGAACTGTAGGCCAGCCTGAGCTACACAAGACCGTGTCTTAACAAAATGATAGGCACAATATTTTTTAAAAACAATTAAGAGTATCAATGGAAACAAGAGATGAATACAAACGTCACAGAAAGATCCTTGTTGTATTTTAAATGGTAATGCAACACCTCATAATGACAAATAATTCCTCAGGCTCACGGTTTCAGTCCAAAGACATGAAATTCATGTTGATGCCTTTTGAAGCTCTCTCCTCTCTGGCGTCATCTCCAGTTTGAAATAAGCCACATCTATATAGGTCTTTTGGTCAAATGAGAAATCCAATAGTTATTACCAAGAATGCCTTCTGGGGTAATACAAAGAAAAACCTGTTGCCTCTTAAAGTCGTACAATACTAATTTTAGGAGAAACATTCTACATAAAACATTCAATTCTGCCCCAATTCATAGCTCACCCAGTTAGAGGTGGCTCAGAGATAAATTAACCACTAACTACTGCACATTTTTTTGAGTATCTTCCTGGTTATTCCTTTTAGAGAAAAGAAAATTAATTCCCCCAAATATCGAAGCTCTCCATAATATTTATAATTGATCATCATTCCCTACCTGCTTACAGGTATGGGTTTTGAACCAGTGTGAAAATTCAGAGTAGTTTTCAATATTAAACAAGCTAATAATTTAGAGGCTGAGTGAGGCCCTTTACGACCATGTGACTAACAAGGCAAAGAAAAGGTTCAGAAACAAACAAGAAGGAAGACAATAAAAGAAGAGACAACAAGAGGGATAAGAAAAGACCAAAACAGGAAAAGCAACTCTTTAGATCCTGACCATTTCCAGCGATTCATGAAGCCAGGCTCTGTTCTCCACTCCTGGTTCTCACGCCAGAGTCTGTGTATGTGTGTTTGTTCATGTATGTGAGAATGTGTGTGTGCATTGACATGAGTGAATATTTATGAGAATGCATTATTGGAGTGTGTGTGCACTCATGTGCATGTGTGTGAATCTGAATGTATGTCATTCAGCCTTAAGAGTTTTGTTTGTCAGCCAATTCTCTCAAACTGAGGAGGGGAAAAGACCCAAAAGGATAAAGTTTCTCTGTGTTGTAACCCATCTAATTTGCAGATTGAAATTCAGTTCTTTCCTTGAAAGCACACTTTTTTCCTCCAATATTAATTGCTATTCAAATTTCTCAAATGCTGAAGTAGAAATGTAAAAGACTCTAATGCTTTCTTTTACAATATCTAATACCAATCAACTTTATGATGTACCAGATATTGTAAATTAAATTATGGCTTGTTAATAAGATGCCAATGATGATTAAAATAACCACTCATATTTCAGATATATTAAAACATAAAATAAAATCCCTAAAAACTGTTGGAAGCCTAAGACTGAATTGACTATGTGAAGTTGTCCTCTGACCACGGACACATGCACACAAAATAAGTGCATTAAAATGTAATGAAAAAGCATTTAGGGTGGTGATGGTGCACACCTTTAATCCTGGCACTCAGGAGAAAAGAGGCAGGCGAATCTCTGAGTTCAAGGCCAGCCTGTTCTACAGAGTGAGTTCTAGGAGGGCCAGGACTACACAGAGAAATCTTGTATCATAAAACAAACAAACAAAGCATTTAGGAAGGAAAGTGAATACCAGAGAATTTTCTGTTTTAAAGTCACTGAATTTTTTTTTTACATATAGTAGAAAAACTTACCAAGTCCAGAATGATTCAAATATGGGTGGGAAGGGCATCATCACACCCTCCCCTTGGTGGATAACAATCCTGACACGATGATAGGCATTGAAATAAGTGAAACCACAATGAGAATGGGATATGAGATAAAAAGGTTGAAAGATTTAAAATCCATTTCCCACCCCTGTGTATCCTTCTTTAATAAAAGGTACTTACTGAGTGTCTGTGCAATGTCAGATGAAGTTCACTCTTGGCATACTGTAGTGGGGAATAAAGGAAGCAATTTTCTTTAAAGGGGTTAACACTGAAATGGAGAAATGCATGATAGAAAATAAAACTGAATTAAAAATATCATAGATAAATGTCAAATATCATAAGCATTTCAGAAAATTAAGTGACTAACTGGAAATTATGGCACATCCCTTCAAGCTAAGAATTCTGGAAGCTGAAGCAGGAGGCTACTAAGTCTGAGGACATCCTACATTATTTTGTGAGTTCAAGGCTGTCCTTAAACACAAAGCAAGAAACCAAAGGTATTCATAACATAAAGGAACCATTCATTCAGTAAAGAAATGCAGTTTGAAATGAGTTTCACAAGCATGAAATAACTTTCAAATTCCTTGAGACTTTGGGTGAACTGCACAGACTTGGTATAATTAATTCAGGACGATGCCTGCTTTGAAGGGAGAGACAAGTAAATTACAAGTTCAAGGTGAGCTTGGGCTAAAGAGTCGGTGCGAGGCCAGCTTGGGTTGCAAAAAAGGCTAGACAGTGAGTTCCAGGCCAGTCTGAACTATTAAGGCCCTACCTCAGAAAAAGAAAACAAACAAACAAAAAAAGTGATATATAGGGGGGTATATCACTCAGTAATGTACTGCTGGCCTAGCATATACAAGGCTCTAGTTTCAATCCCTAGTACCATGAAAAGATTTAATCAATCAGTCAATCAATTAATTAACTATACTATCTACCAAAAGTTCCTTTAGCATCGAACTTTGATCACCAAAGCTGTTATTTTATGGCTTCGACCAATAAAAAGTAATCACTCAGCTAAGACTGCCCACCAAGGAAGCAAACCCCACATTTGCTTCCTCCATGGGCATCTCAACCAGTCACTCTGATTTTTGCTGCTCTGTCAGCAAATACTAAGCTTTAGACAGTAGGTGCTGAGATGTATTAATTATGAATCATTTCTTTCGTCATATGACAAAATCTTACGTATGAATCTGTATGTATATTGTCTAAGGCAGTGTCTCTCTGATGTCCCTGTGTTCTTTGTCCTACTGGTAAATACTAGGTTTGTATTTCCAGAATTTTCTCTGCCCTACAAAACTGACTGTCCAGCAGGTTTCCTTGAGTGCTGCTCAGAACCACACTCACTGTGTATCAGGACAGTCACTGAGACTGGGCTCTCCCACCGTGTCATATTTGCCCCAGGTTGAGAAAAGACCGTTGAATTTCCGGTTGGTGTGAAACCTAAAATCAAAACTTATCAAAAGGCATAAAATCCCTTTCCAAGAAAGTTGAATTTTTTCATCAAAAAAGTATATGCATATTTATTTCCCAAAATCTCAGTCAATAAAGACAAATGAATAACATCTTGGCTCCCATAAAATCCCCGTTTTCAGAGCAAATTGTTCTTACAAACTTAACAAGTATTCTTATATAGTAATTTCAAGTATTGCTCATCAACAACCACAAATAGGCATTTTGGAAGGTGTACTATAAAGCCACTTCGTTTCCCTTAAGTAAATATAAGTGCTACATTCTTTTTAGTGACTTTTCAGAAATTTATTGCACAAAAGTAATGTACTACGATGACAGATTACTTCCAATTTTCACATTATATAATGATGTTATATATACATGTGTGTGTGTGTGTGTGTGTGAGAGAGAGAGAGAGAGAGAGAGAGAGAGAGAGAGAGAGAGAGAGATGCATTATGGGCATGCATTATACAAAAGTACATATGCACTTAACACATTTGTGCATTTCCATAGAATAAATTACTGAAATGTAAGCTTCTAAGTCAAATGTAACATACACTTTAAATCTTTAAGGTAAAAACTAATGTGCTAATTTGCATAACACTATAAAAATTTAAACTGCTCACTCCCTTATACTTCCACCAAAACTGATTGTTATCAATTTTTTGAGTTTAGTTATCTAATCATTGGAAAAGAAGCATAGCAATATAGCACTTCCTACAACAATTATTACATTTAAATTCAACAAAAAAAATGCCCTTACAAACAATCACTGTAGATGCTCTAGAAAGTAACAATTAAGACATAAAATTAAATATCAGGAGACTTCTGTCACCAGTCAAGATAAAGAATCTGAATCAGGTTAAATGATGAAAAACTACCACTAAAAACTCTGAAGAGATCTAAGAATTCACTACTGGGAAATTCCAAAAAATTAAAAAATTAGAAGATGGATTGAGGACTAAAATCAGGATTTAAATAATTGGCTGCAAGGTGAGAAACTCTGGTCAAGGGAAACTGAGTGACAACATCTGAGACAGTTACTCCTATAGATGTGGTACTTGGTTGATTCCAGATCCAAAAAATTGACTATCAACTTGTCTGTATTTGTCACTTGTCTGTTTGCTATGTAAATATACCTGGCAAAGGGAACTTAAAGAAAGTTTTACTTTGGTTCATAGGTTGAGGGTACAGTTTATAATACTGAGAGGACATCATAGCAAAAGCTTGCTTGAGGTAGCGGGTCACATTGGATCTATAGTCATGAGGAAAGTAATGAGTGCTTATGTCTATCTGTCTTCTTTTTATTTATCCAGGACCCCAGCCTAGGGATCAGTGCTGGCCACAGTTAAGGTAGGTCTCCTACCTCAAATTAATTCAGTCTACAAATTCCCATAGATAAGCCCAGAGGCTTGTCTCCATGGTGATTCCAGATCCTATAAAATTGACAATCAAAATTAATCATCACATTTGGATAAGTGTTTCAATTAACTAATTGGCCACAATTACCTAATCATTTTTACTAAACAACCAAATTAAAAATTTTTAAGAGTGGGAAATGATGACTCACACCCTGCTCACAAAACTGAGGCAAAAGAATCGTGAGTATAAGGCCAGCCTGCAATATAGAGTGAATTCAAAGTTAGCTAGTATTACATAAAAAGACTCTTTCCAAAAAAAATAAAATTTAATTTAATAATTAATTATTTAATCTTAACATTTCCCTTCAATGTTATGTAGAGGACCAGTGAAAGTATATTATTCTACTTACTATAAGAGCAATGCAAGTTAGAACTCTGCTGAGATTTTACTTCCTCCAAGTCAGAAAAAACTATCAAGAAAACAAATCCGGAGGAAGAGCTGGGAAAGAGGAGTGCTTACACACAGACAATAGGAAAGGAAACTTGTGCAATCACTGTGAAGCTCAGTATGGGGGTTCCTCCTAAACTACTGCATGACCCCATTCTGGCCACTTTGGTGATAGTCCCAAAGCAGTTTAAGTCAGCACACCACAGAAATAACAGGAATACTTCGCCACCCATGCTTATTGGTGCATTGCTCATTAGAGCCAAGATATGCAACCAGCCTAGATAGTAACCAACAAATGAATGAAAAGCAAATGATAAATATACACAATGGAGTTGTGTTCAACTCCAAAGAAGAATGGTATTCATTGAGAAATGGATGGGACTGGAAAGCAGGTTAAGCTAAATAGACCAAAGTCAGAATGACAATTGTGCATGTTTTTTCTCATAAACCAAAGCCAAGAGTGAGGAGGACTGGGAGGGAGCAGCAACAACAAAACAGTAGAGGAGGGGGAAAGGGTAGTGTTCTAAAATGAGGAGA
Organism: Microtus oregoni; assembly: GCF_018167655.1. Lineage (NCBI taxonomy): Eukaryota > Metazoa > Chordata > Mammalia > Rodentia > Cricetidae > Microtus > Microtus oregoni. The sequence continues at coordinate 7,779,873 of NW_024543086.1, forward strand.
GAAGCAACACCAGAGCTGTGCCTGTCAGTTTGGCACAGACTAGAATCATCTGAGAGGAGAACCTCTATTGAGGAATTGCCTACATCAGATTTACCTGTGGGCATGTCTATGGGATTGTCTCGATAAGTAATGTAGGAGTGCAGAGCCCAAGGTGTCTTTTGTACACTATGAACATGGTTTGCTTTCATTGGCTTAATAAAGAGTCAATTGGCCAATAGCTAGGCAGAAAGAGCTTAGGCAGGGCAGGCAGACTGAGAATGCTGGGAAGAAAGGGGGTGGAGTCACCAGCCAGACACAGAGGAAGCAGGAGATGAACATGCCATGCTAATAAAAGGTATGACAAAATGGTAGTGTGTATATAAAAATATGGGCTATTTAAATCGAAAGAGCTAGTTAATAATGAACCTAGGCTATTGCCTGAGCATTTGTAATTAATAAGAAGTCTCTATGTGGTTATTTGGAAGCAGATGAAAGACCCTGCCTACACCACTATAATGACTATTCTTGGTTGTTAACTTAACTACGTCTAGAATTAGTTAAAACCTGAGCAGCTGAGTACACCTGTATTGGGTTTTCTTGACTGAGTCATTTGAAGTAGGAAGACCCACCCTAAATCCAGATCTTTTGAGGTGAGAAAAGTTAGTCACTTTAAATCTGTGCCACACCTTCTGGTTGATGGCAAACTATATAAACAACATAGAGGAAGGATGTTCTTGCTCTTTGCTTGCCTGCCCTTACTCTTATTAGCATGTTCATTCCTTCACTGGCATTAGAGCCTACTTCTTCAGGATTCTGGTGTCTACTGATGACCAGTTAAGGCATCCAGTCTTGTGAACTGAACAACTATAGTATTCTTGGGCTTTCTATCACGTGACAGTCATTGCTGGAATGGTAAGACCAGAATCAGCAAGCCACTCTAATAAGTCTTGTTGATGATTTGTAGATAGATAGATAGATAGATAGATAGTCTTCTATCAGTTCTGTTTCTATGAGCAGCACTATTCCCTAGGCAAGTGGTCCTGAGTACTATAAAATGGTAGCTGAACATAAGCCTGTCTGCCAGCCAAAAACCAGGAACCTCCAATACTCCGACCACACTTCTTTGTCTATAAAGTGAGTTCCTTGGTTGAAGGTAATGCTGGGTGGAAGGGCAAGCAAGCCTGCTTTCACATTCCTGCCTTGATTTCCCTCAGTGGTAGACTGCATTGCAAATGCAGTAGGCATTCCATTTAACAACAGCTGAATTTAAACTACAGATGGTGAGTTGTCAGTTTAAACGAAGGACACTCAACCAAATTTGAATTTCACAAACTCATTTTTTTTCATACAAGTGTGTCCCAAATCCTGGGTGTTTATCTAAAATTTAGATTTTTGCTGGGCATTCATGTATTTATTTGCTAAATGTGGCGACCCAAAAATGGCTGTACTTGAAATAAATAGAGATTTCCTAGAATATCATTTGAACCAGAACAAAAGTTTCTCCCTAGCCATAGAAATAAAATACTCTCAAATCCCCACAAAGTAGAATGGGAAACATTGAAGCCCACAGAATCCTAGAAAGGTTTACACCTGGGCTTCACAGCTGCCTTATCAGGAGTGTTATGGAAAAGACCATATGTTGCTATGAAATTGAGACACTAGCATTTCTCAGTTTTTAAGTTTTCCCACATTTCCTCAAGCTATAACTTTAGAGATCCTTTACTAACAGATTAGGAAATCTTGAATTGTTGTTGTTGCTGTTTGTGGTTGCTGCTGGCATTGTTGTCGTTGCTCCATCTCCACTGATGGGCTCTAGCTAGCTACATGAATGTCTTCACAAAGTCAGCATCTCTGCCAGATCATCACCTCCCTTTTCTTTGTGTCTTCCATTACTGTGATAATACGCCTTGAAAAAAAAATCAACTTAAGACAGAAAGGGTTTGTTATTGGCTCACACTTCAAGGGGAGGTCCCGAGTGACAGAGACGGTGACAGAAGATTGAGACAACCAGTAAGCAGAATGGTGACTTCATGTGCTTACTCAGCTTTATCTTTTGTATGTAGTTCAGGACCCAAGCCCATAGAATAATGCCACCATTTGTAGGGTATGGCTTCGAATCTAAGTTAATTTAATCAATTTAATCCCTCACAAGCATGATTAAGGACTTGTCCCCTAGGTGGTTCCAGATCCTACCAAGTTAACAATTTCGTATTAAACATCACACAACCCTTGTGGTGTTGTGGGTTGGTATTGGACACCAGAGGACACGACTGGAATTTTCAGGATCCTGCTTGCCAGAACACAGAATTGGGTCAAGCCATGTGAGTAGAAGAAACAGAGACAACTTATTTAAAAAGAGACTACCGGGTCTGAGTAGGTGGCTCAGCAGTTAAGAGCACTGACTACCCATTCAAAGGACTCAGGTTTGAGTCCCTGAAAACAACACAACTGTCTGTAATTCCAATTCCAGGAGAGCTGATGCCCTCTTCAGGTCTTTCTCCTCAGAGTTTTAGGTACAAAAATGGCACACAGATATACGTGCAGGCAAAATACCTCTACACATAAAATAAGGTAATAAAATAATATGTTTTAAAAGAGAGAAATAACTTCCAAGCAAGGGATTGGACCAGAGAGTTGAGAAAGTGAGAAGCCCATTCACTGTCCCTGGGTCATGTGAGCTGCAACCCTTTATGGGTCCCAAATTATCTACATGTGTATACTCTGCCCCTTACATGCAACCCTTGGTGGGTGGGCAGTCCATTCTTTCTGTCATTTGTTTCTTTTGTATCCTAATCCTCTCCGTCCTACCGTCCAGCTTCTAGTAGGTCCTCCACAGGGAGATCTTTGGGGAGAATAGCCCAGTGTGGAGCAGAACAGATGCATCTGGGCACAGCAGCTACACTCCATTTCAAAAGCTATTCTTGAGCACAGACTGATTTCCCAGCAGATCATTTTTTACTCAGTTAGTTTTCCCAGAGTCTCATCTACTGCCAAGGTTAATGCAGGCCCTGACTCTGCCTGTTGATTCTTATTAATTAAGCCAATCAATGATCTTGTATCATTCAGTGTCTGTTTTTAATATAACCTATTTGATGAGGGTGTATTAATTTAGGAGAAATATGCGCTGGCATTCTGGCATGCACTTTTCCTAATTATCTTGCAACCTTCAGCCAGCAGTGAAATTACGCTGTGGTTATCACAATTAATGGAAGCCCATAGCTCTTAGCTAAGTGAACTCCACAAGTAACCTTATCTGTTCTTGCTCTCGGTGGCGCAAACATGATTGTGCTACCTAGCCAGTGACTGGGGGATGCATAATGTGATTGCACAGCTTTTATAGCAAAAGGACCATACTGCTGCATTGTTCTCTGTGCAAAAGGATAACTATATTCGAATGACAAGGGTGTGGCAGGGAAAGTTACACAATAACAAGGACTGGGCAAGGAGAGGTGGATTCTGAACACATGCCAGGGGGCGGAGGGGAATATAAGAACTAGATAATGGAAAAACAGACTGAAAGCAGCCATCTGGATGTGACGTGACTGTTTCCTCCCTGAACCCATCACAGAAATGGGTACCTACACAAGACCTGTGCAAGACTGGGCCACCAACATCCCACCAAGGAGAGTGGAGGAACTTGTAAGGCCACATACCTCCCTGAGGAGCTATAGGCGGTTAACAGTTGGAAGGAAAAGGGAGTCATATCCCTCGGTGGTGTGGCCACTGGAAGGTACCCTTGCTCAAGTAAATAACCTCCAACATATTTTCATGTAGGCAACTCTAGTTAAAAGCATTGGGCTTCAAATAAAGAACATGAAAATAGGAGGGAGAGTTGGTGGGGAAAAGAATGGGTTCAGTGGGAAGAAGAAGGGGGTAAGAGAGGATGATAACACAGGAGAAGACTATGGAAGCACTAAAACTGGGAAAGAATAGAATTTTTAGAAAAGAAACTTGAAATCTGACCTTGCAGTTATGTGTTCCTCACACATGTCTGGTTTGAGGACTAACCATTTGTTTGCGTTGCCTAGCTTCAAAATGTTCAAGCATGAGTATGTGACCCAGAGTAACCACCTTTTGCATAAAACCTTGGTAGAACTCCTAACCTAAACTGAAAATGTCTCCTGCAGTCTGATTCCCTATGTTCAGGGCTCACTCTCTTACCTCGTGCTTATTAGACTGAAAGACAAAGAACAGGACCCTGTAAGCAGAACAGAAGCATCTACTTCATTTGGGAGATGAGGTCTAATCAACAAGATGGCTAATTAAACAAGTTAATTAAAGTCAATAATTATACATTGTGAAACTGCTAGGAATAAAAATAAAGTTGGCTCCTTTTGTCAGCAAGGTCTTGTTCTGGATTCTTCCTCAGCTCCCCAGTCTCCATCAGAAGGATTCAGATGAGAGTTTGGGAGATGGCTCAATGGTTAAGTCCGTGAGGACCAATTGTTCAGATCCGTAGAACCCATATAAAGATCAGATGGGTGTGGCAGTCTGTTTGAGTTAACTCTCATTTCATTTTATAAACATGAATGTTTTGCCTGCATGTATGTTTATGCACCACATACATGTCTGGGGACCAGAGGAACCAGAAGAGGGTATCAGACCCTCTGGAACTGGATTTACAAATGGTTGTAAGGTACCTTATGCTTGCTGGGAATCAAATCCAGGTCTTCTGGAAGAGCAGCCAGTGCTGCTGTTTCAGATGCCACTGAAACATCCCTCCAGCCCCTATCCCCATTTAAGTTAACTCTTAAGAGAGGAGATGATGTCATTCCCTTGATCTTTACCAGAAAGCCTTCACTTCCAGACAGCTCAGAATGACACATCACTACCGGCATCCAGATGTGCCATTCAGATCACATCCTTCTGTAAGACCAGTCCTGCAGTTACAATTCCTGCTGTGACAAGCTGCTACGTTTGAGGGAGGGGCTCCTTCCCTTGTGACCTTGAAGTCTGATGACCTAACACAGTGACAGAAATAGACTCAGAAAAGTCAGCTTTTGAAAGACTATTCGGGGAGGTGTCCCTGGTCAGATAACATCTGGCCTGACAGTGGAACCAGCAGAAGGATCCAGCCTTACTGAGAACTAAGCAAGGCAAAGGTAACGAGACAAAGAACTGACCCCCTGTGAAGCCCTCCAGGATTGCAATCTATACAACAAATACTCAGCTGTGTATCTTTTCCCCTCACTAGGCGGATAATAAACAACTTAGTGCATACAGTGACAATAATTATGCTTTGAGTTAAAGAACTATCCAAGAAATATTAGCTGAATTTACTTTTATTTATTCGGATATCCCATGATATGAGGGGTGGGGTGAGTTGAAGCAGCCTGTGTAACACAGCCCTGGCTGTCCTGGAACTCATTTTGTAGACCAGGCTGGCCTCCATCTCACAGAGATCCACCTGCCTCTGCCTCTCCCGTGCTGGAAATAAAGGCATGCACCACCACCGCCCAGCTGGATAGCCTATGATTTCTAACTGTGTCTATTAAAAGAGAAAATTCTTTCATGGCTGAAAAACTATCTAATTCTGTTACTATTGAGCCAACTTTATTTTATTTGCCAGCCACGGTCCTAAGCTGCTCATACAGATTTGTTTGTTTAACACTTACAGATATTCAGAGGTGACGATATATGCGTTTCAATTTTAAAGATAAAAAACTGAGGCCAGATTGAGATAATAAGATTAAGGAAGTAAGACTGAGGTAATAAGTGTTTGAACTAGAAGGTGAATCCAGAAAGGCAGGCTTCGTACTGTTTGAATACTTAATCATGATGCTTATGTGCCTAAGAGTATAAACTTATCATAGAAAATTAATTAAGATACAGGGATACATCAATACTTAATGTTCTATGACTTAAGTCAGACATTTGACAGGCTGTGGAAGAAATATACTTACCCTGAATAAGTAATACTCTGAGTATATGAAATATGCCTTTAATAAATTTCCATCCGTGCTTTCTGGGTTATAACAGAGGATTATCTAGTCACACTTCAAATGCTTCCAGTGTTGCTATAGAAATTGCTTTCCCTTTAGATGTTGAGGTGATGCTCAGCTTGTAAAGTACTCAGTCATACTAGCTACCCCTAGTAGGCAAGCATTAAGGATGACTCCAGAATATTCTCCCAGTATTTTCCATCCCCTTCGTTCCCTCTCCCTCATGCCTTTCAAATATAGAATCTAGCTAAAAATTGAAAACGTAGTTGTAATTCAAGTTGCTCACATCCCTCCTCCTCCACCACCTGCTTGCTTCCCCTGGAATGCTGTTAAATAAAACTGCAGCACTTTCGCTGCCTACTGATGTCAGAGACAGCTGCTTCTTAGAAGATTCCTGTTCTTCCTTACTAACTTCCCATATGATGTTTCTCTAATACATAAGCTGGGACAAACCCATGAACAGGGTTCAGAAAACCTGACACTATATTCATAAGTGAAAAAAAAGAAACAATGGGGTAAGGTCTAATGTCAAAGAATTGTGTGGTTGTTAGGGGTTTGTTTCCATGTTAATTTAGAATCTCATGCATGAGCACCATATTAACACTGCTCTGCCCCTCCCCCATGTCTCTGGCACTCCCTCCCAAATTCATGACCTCTAATTATTGTTGCTACCTACACATACATGTGTGTGTGCTTTTTCTCGTGTATGTGCACACAACCTACTGGATTTCTTTAGTATTACTTGTGTGTACCTGTGTCTGAGGGGACCACTTGAAATTTGATAAACTGATTCTTTCTCTACCTCAATAGCCATGGGCCACCTTTGGCTCTTCACCTAGGGGTAGGACCTTGTGGAATTTCCCCACATTAGAATGTCCCATTTTTAAAGTCTTTTTCAAGCAATCATACTGTTAAATATATATATATATATGGTTGTGAATTCCCTGTCTTGTGTAGAAGGAACCACCTAAAAGCAGGTATGCCTATCTCTGGCTTGTGCAGTCTTTCTACCCTCCATTTCAGTATTTTTGCTAAGCTACACCTAAGGGTGTGGCTATTACATTGCAGGTTTATCAATCTGTCAATTGGGGTTAGTCTGATGTAACAAAGTAAGTTGCTTATGGATTCATTAAGTTTGGCACCCAGCGAAATAAACAGAATGTATGGAACCAGAAAGATGGTTCAGTGGGTAGAGCATTTGCTCTGTAAGCCTTGTAACCTGAGTTCATTCTCCAGAACCACATAAAGATGGAGGACATCTGTGTCTATATAAGTGGAATTTAGTTCTCTTCAGATAGAAAGGAATGTGAGAGAAGGATCTTGCAACCCCACAGAACTGCAGGAAAAGCTAACATGACAGACTTAAGAGAGCCAAATCAAAACAGCTGAGGACTCAATCACTGTTTTGAAATATCACTTTCCAGTCTCCTCCAAATTCTGACCTCATGATGAGAAACTACATTTATTTTAGGTCTTTGTCATAGCCCTCAAGCTTCCTAACTAAGTTCCAGACCATCTGATCAGGCTAACTTATGTGTCATAACTTCTATTGAGACAAGGAAATACAGAGCACCGAGACAGACGGGCAGGAGAGAATAGTTACCCCAGGCCAAATCAGGACGTGGATACCAAAATAGGAGGAAGAGATGCTGAGCAGACAAAATTAAAACAGGTCCACCAGAGTCTACCAGAAGCCTTCCGCATATAGCACTATACATCTGGAAGTTGTGAATAATCCACCCACTGATTCACTGACATTCACATCCCGTACACTTCTAAATCAGACCTGCCGTGGAGGAGGTATCACTAGGTAAGGAGGCGAGAGTTCAGAGGAGGGCTCTGTCTAGACTAAGAAGACGATCTCTTCTTTCCACCACTAATGAATAATGATAGCTCCGCCGTGTTCCTTTCTTTCTCTGGGAATTGGATTTTCCAGTTTTAAAGCCAAGATGATGGTATTAGGCCCTGTTAGAAGGAAATGGACCTAGATCACAAGGTACAGCTCATGTCAGGCTGGTGTCTCATACTCACCAAGTACAGCATCACCTATCTACCTGACACTGTGATATCCAGAGACAAACGTCTTCCCTTTATAAATTTGTTTGTTTTGATTCTTGAATCTTCTTTGGCTTCTCCTATATCATATGACAATATCCTAACAGGAATTCAGGCTCAGAAACATCTGCATTCTTCTTCACTCCATCGTTTCTCTCTGACCTGAAGAGAATGCTAAGATTCTGTTTAGATTTCAAACTAACATTTTGTGCAATTGCTCAGTGTGGGAACCATTGGAAGCAAAACTCCACCGTTATTATTCTTTCTAAAAGGTACACAGCTAAGGTTAATAAGAGTTGCCACTTTCAAAACATATCTATCCTGAGCAACAAAAAAAGGATAATTGAGAATGGTACAATGAACAGGACACACCTTTGTATTAAAGATATAGCAACTCAAATTAATTTGGCAAGCTCACATACACGCCAGTATTCATTGACTTGGAGTTTCCTATCAGAATCATATTTTTCCCTTGCTTAGAAATGTCTTTAAAAAAAAACAGTCAAGAGAAGAAAGAGAAGAAAACTTCTTTCATTTGCAAAGCATAGGCAACACCTGTCTCTTTTGAACATTTGGAGATAAATTGCTTTGTCCTTTGTTGTTCCTTTCTTCTCTGTTTTTCTTTACAGCATTGATTGACAGCAGTAACGGTACAAAAATAAAATGCTTATTTCTTCTCACCAAGTCTCAGTGCTTTTTAAATTATCCTGGCTAGTATTCGTTTGTGTATGTCCTATCTGTGTAAACAGATGTCTCGAAAATTGCCAAAGCGAAGCCTTTGCTAATATATATATATCTTTTTATGGCCTTAACAAGATTTTTTTATTGTTCAAAACTTGAAATAGATGATAAAGTTCTGAATTAGATTTACTGCTTTTTCTTCCACTAAATTCCTGAGATACATTTGAAATACATTTTTAAACTAAGAAATTTTTGCTGCAACAACTCAGGAGAATTGCAAAATACAATATCACATTTTTGTTCTCCTTCACCTGTTTAGCAGTTTCTGTCATATCCTTTGGCTTATTACTCAAAGCCAATCATATTCTTTTTATTTTAATTGGTTCTTTGGCTTCATATTTTAAAGCATAGCTTTACATTTAATGTTCTTTAAGTTGACTTAGTGCTATGTGTGTATTATATAATCATGGACTAACAAATTCATATATTATAAGCAGCAATTTTCCGGTTCTTTAATTTTTTTTTAATTTTGACTGCACTACTTGTGTAAGGGTGGATTGGAGTAATCTAGGACTCTCCAGATACAAGAAAATTGTTGCACGGTATGGGAGAAAGGAGTAAAGAGATGGTAGCACTTGAGCTTCCAACACAAGTAAACCAATGTCTCACTTGATACTACCATTGTCTTCTTACAGTGCCTTCATACATAGGTCTGTAATTTGAAGTGTGGCAAGGTGATGAGGGAATGCGAATCAGTACCTCTGATTCAGATACGATGAACTTCTCACATACCCACACGTCCAAAATACTCTGAAAGAGTCACACGTAATAACTAAATGGGGATTAAAATAAGATAATCAAACGCTGTTGCCAAAACTGGTAGGAATTTCTCAAAACTGTATGGTTTATAAAACTGGATCAAGAAACAGAAATAACCCTTTTCCATAATTTGATTCATCAAAAGAATATGCATGAAAAAGAAATAAGCACCTTTTATTCCTTTTCAATTTGAACCTAAGAAATCTAGGCTAAGTTTAGGGCATGCACCAATAAGTAAAACTGGTGGGTAATTATTTTAGGGTGTGTGAAATCCTGTCTCCTTACACCTCCCTTCACTAGACCTCTGAATTTCTGAAATTACTCAGTCAATATGCAGCTGCCACTTTGCTTTTCAATAATCCTCTACAGAGCATTATGGTAGATCACTAGGGCCTCCACAGTAAATCAAAATAAACCAGGCGTCTTCAAATGACAAAAACTCATTGTCTCTAAATTCTGGGACCTAGAAGTCTGAAACCAAGGTATCAATGGGCTCCTGTTAACTCTGAAGACTCTGATCCTTTTATCCCTTGCTGAATTTCTGTGACTGCTGAAAACCCTTAACATCCACTGGCTACAACTTCAGCAACTTGCCTCTGCCCCAGTCAGACTTGGAGGTCTTCAACTCTGATGTGTTTTTTCCAAAGTCATCTATGTTTTATAAAAATACCAATAACTGGATTAGGATTTTTTTCTAGAGTATTACCTCATCCTAGTTTTATTGTACCTAACGATATTTCCAAAGAAAAACCAGCCATCTATTTGGGAAGAATAATGACCTTAAAACACAACAGAAGGTTTCCTCCAAGAGTTTGTAGTTTCTCAAGAAAAGAGGGCCCTGGGAGCCCTGCCCCTTTCTGAATAGAGATGCATGAGTGTATAGGAGAGTAGAGGAAAGGCGGGTAGAGGGAACAGGAGGAGAGGAGGGAAGGGAAACTGTGATCAGGATGCAAAATAAATAAAGATTTTTAATTAACAAAAGAAAGAAAAGGGGGGAGACCTAGAACAAAATGCATGAATGGTTATAGCTTTTGTTCATGAGAATCTGGAGAGAAGTCAAAATTTCAAGGGTGGATTTTGAAAACAACAATACTTTATTATGTAAGGCTCTGAGAAATGAAGTTTTCATGTGGTAGGTTTGATTCTGTAATTCAACAAGAAGAATGAAGAGCCATGAAAAAAATTATAAATCTTTACAATCAACCAGTGACACCTATACCTATCTCTTACTTTAAGATGTCAGATGCAGACACAAAAGCATAAAGATAAATATGTAATTCTAGGATGATTGACATCTATAGACTACTAAAGAGAGAGCATCACACTGGAGAATCTAGAGAAGCATATTCTCTCAAAGGTGATATGAAGAAATAAACTATAGGTTTTATAGCACTTCTAAATGTCTTAACAGAACATCTACCCATCATGAAATAAGAGCAAAGAAGCAGATGAAGTCCACAGAAAAGAAATAAAACACTAACATAAGAAAATATGATTGACCGTAGCAAATAAATGAAAATTTAAATCTAGTATATACTTAAACTCAGTGAAGATGTTAAAGAACAGAATTTACAATATTGTGACAGTTACCATGTTAGGTTTGGTTCTGTTTATTTCTCCACGATGCCATAAAACATAAACAGTGAAATGAATTGCATGATACAGGAGTATACACGATGACATTTACCTGACATTTTAAGGATGTCAAAAAAAGATGCATGGAGAAGAGACTGCCTCTTCAACAAATGATTCTGGAAAATCTAGATTTTAACATGCAGAAAAAGGAAAGGAGGTCCTTAACTCTCACCATGCACAAAACTCAATTGCAAATGGATAAAGGACCTCAGTGAAAGACCTGATTCCCTGAAACTGCTAGAGGAAAAAATAACAGGGAGTATGCTTCAACTTGCAAACATAAATAAGAAAATTCTGAATATGACTTTAGTAGCACAGGAAATAATACCAACAATCAACAAATGGCATCTCATGAAAATTGAAAGCTTTTGAACAGCAAAGGAAACCGAAGTTAGTGAATGAATGCGCAGCTTACAAAACAGAAGAGAAATCTCTTCCAGGTATTTATCCGACAGAAGGTTCCTATCTAGACTATATGAAAAAAATAAAAAATGCACCATTAAAATGATAAACAATCTAATTTTAAAATGGGCAATTGAACTGAACATAAGATTCTCAAAAAAGAAATACAAATGTCTAGGAAACACTTCAAAAGTGCTCAACATCCTTTACTGTTGGGCAAATACAGAAAAAAACCATTTTAGAATCTGTCTCACCTCAGTCATAATGGTTCTCATTAGGAATATAAATGACAGAAAATCCAGGTGCGGATATGTATGTCTTATACACTTTGGCAGGAGGGTAAAGGAGTGAAGCCACTTTGGAAATCAGTCTGGCAGCTTCTGAAAACACAAGGAATAAACCCGCCATGACTCAGCTATAACACCACCAAGCATACACACAATGGACTTTATATCTCACTATAGAGACACTTACACTTCCATTGTCATTGCCACTCTATTCTCAGTAGCTAAGAAATGGAACCAAATGAGTCATCTATCAACAGACAAGTGGATAAGAAAAATATAATGGATATGCAGCTAAAAAGAAAAATGGAATTTGTAGATAAATGGATGAAACTGGAAAAAATTATGATTATGCTATGGACGTTCACGCCCAGCAAGAAAAATAAAAAATGTTCTCACTCATATACATATTCTAGCTTCAGTCTTTTGCTCTGTACATTTAACTTGGTGCACAAATAGGAACCAGGAAACTAGAAAGGAAACATTAGCAGGGGGTATGTGTTAAGGAAGAGGGCAAGTAAGATGAAGTACTTAAGTAGAATATTGGGAGTCAAAAGGCTTAAGTAGAGATGCCACAGGAGTATGAGAAGAATCAGGAAGAGGACGTCTATCCCAGAAGAAGAATGTGTGAGAAATCCCTTTAGAAGTCTAGTATCTTGCCACCCATGTTAGGAATGTAACTGGAAAGGTAGTAGAATATATACAATATGAAAGAAGAGGGAAACATACTGGAGGCTAAAGTACTCAAAGGGATAGGATCTTGGGGAGGGTGAAAAGAGGGGACTGATGTAGGATGCCCCTCTGTATGCTGTGAATGCCACTGATTAATAAATAAGCTGCTTGGGCATATTACAAGGCAGAATAGAGCCAGGTGGGAAAAACTAAACTGAATGCTGGGAGAAAGAAGGTGGAGTCAATGAGACACCATGTAGCTGCCGAAGGAGACACAGACGCCAGAAATTTGCTGGTAACCCACGACCTCATGGTGATGCACAGATTAATAGAGATGGGTTCATTTAGAATGTAAGAGTTAGCTAGAAATATGCATAAACCAATAGGCCAAGCAGAGTTGTAATTAATATAGTTTCTGAGTGATTATTTCAGTCTGGGCAGCCAGAAACAACTGAGCAGCCTCTGATGACAGGGAACAGTGGATGCACTAACCTAAACTAAGGATGTAGAAAAAACCTTGTACAAACCCACTAATGAGAAAGCTAATTTCCAAAAACAGCTTTAAAAATACATTCAAGCTGGTGTCCCACATGAATGAACACTGACACTTTGGTCACTCTCTGATCATTGAACAAAAATATCAGTGCAAGATATGCTTGGGCTCCAAAACAGCACAGGTGTTGTCATTGCTCTTGGTGACCCATCATAACTACACAATAAGACCCAGTTGCTGAAGAACCACACACACTTTGGTTATTGATCATACAGAAATCAATCTAAAACTGAATGATAAACTTTCTACCTGCTAGCTAACTTTCATAGTGCCATAAGGTGCCTGCAGGCTGCTAAAGGAGAACAGGTATTCAAGGTCTTGCCCACCCCTAGATTCTAAGTGCTACAATACTGGCTTTCTAAACAATATGTGTTCACAGATATACAACAAGACACAACAGTTATAGAGTAATTAACCACGTTTTGTTTGGCTATGAGACCTGCTCCACAGGATGGATTTTCATTGCCAGTGCTCTAAACCTGGCCAAATGCCCATGACTTAAGAGGTCATATGCCCTGTGGCAAAAACTACTGCTGTTACTTTGCTAAACAGCCATGCTGTCAAATTACCTTCTAGATATTCATTATTTATGTTTATACCCACATATATGGGCTGCTTCTCAGTCAGAGAAGCTCCTTTTGCACTGGGTAATGGAAAGATGAATAACAGGTGGCACGTGCTCTTAATCCCAGCACTCAGAAGAGGCAGGTGGATCTCTGTGTGTCCAACCTGATATACATAGGGAATGCCTGGAAAGTTGGGGTTACACAAAGAGACCCCATGATATGAGAGAGAGAGAGAGAGAAGAAACAAACACCTGCTGCCAGCGATTTTCCTATAAGAAGGCCTCATCTCCTAATAGTCCATTCAGCTATAACCTCATCAAATGATTTATCTCCTAATAAAGTTAGCACTCCAATGAACCAATCACCTCAAAAACAAGACGATCTAGTGATCAAGCCTTCAACTCATGAGTTGTTGGCAGCAGGAGAGGCACATTTCATATCTCAGCCTTAACAATGTATCTCTATCTCTTATAGCAATATTTTAAAGTTATTCTGAATACCTCTCTTGTCATTACAATAAACTGTCAAAAACACTAGATAACGATTAACAATTTAAAAATATAGTGCAATATAAAGTAGGCAATCTCAGTATCAAGTCACCAAATAATGTAATGCCTCGGGTGATGTTTTCAAACTCCAAGTATCATAAATAAGGCAGATAAGTTCTACTTAGCATAATATCAGGGGGAAGATGGATTTTACTGACATTTATCAAGAGAAAAATAAATGTGTTCCTATTCTGGTTCCCTATGGAATTTTAACTGATTTCATGTCTATCAAATACTTTAAGAAAATATGTATCTCTCTTATAACTGATTTTAAAAGTTGTTTGGAAATTGTTTTCTCTATTAACTCATTCTTTGCAAAACATTTACCAAAATTTTTCTAATATACAATGATCCAAAACAAATTAAAGGGATAATTATCTTGTAGCTAAACTTCAAGATCTAGTAGATTCCCTTGAATGCTTACCGGAGATGTGACTGGGTAGTTGAGTGCTTACAGCACTTCCAGACAACTTGAGTTCAGTTGCCAGTACTCACATATGGAGGTTCACCACAACTGTATCTTCAATTCTATGGGACACCCTTTTCCGGTCTCTGAGGGCACCCACATATACACATACCATACATGCACACAAACACACATACACACAAATATAAAAACAAATCTCAAAAACTACACCCTGCTGGCACCAATGAATGTATTTTTCTATAGTATGGTTGCATGGCACTACAGTTGATGCTAAATCTCTCTGATGGTTAATCTTAATTGCCAGTTTGATAGGAGTTGGAGTCAGCTAGAAGATAGCCCTCTATGGAGGTCTGAGTGGGAGTTCTCCAGAGTTTTAGCTGGAGACAGAAGACCTACTCAGAAATGTGTGGCACGTCCCATGGGCTAGGTCCCTAACTGATTAAAAAGGAGAAAACAAGCTGATCAGGTTAACTGATGACGGCCAACCCATCTTAACTGAACTCTGGGCAGGACCATTCCCTGGGGGCAATGGAATGAATGAAATACAACTCAATGCTGGCATTCAATGCTCTCTGCTGAGTGTGGGAGTAAGGTTACCATCTGCTTCACGTACCTGCTGCCATGCCTTCTCCACCCATAAAAGCCTGTCTCCCCTGTAACAGTGAGCCCAAATAAGCCCTTCTTCTTCCCTTAAATGACTTCTTATCAGATTTTGGTTACAGCAATGAGAAGAGTGACTAAGGCAACCCCCAGCAGGTCAAGCTCATTGTAAAGATTCTAGAGTTCTTCAGTTAAAGCAGAAACTGCATGTGCACTGCCTGTGTGTACCACCTCTCTGATATGCATCTACAGGTGCTTGGAATGCTAAGATATTGCTGGAGCTACAAATTTTTTATTTTTCAAAGAAAAATCAGTAGGAGTCTATGGATCATGAAGAATCTTAACAGATAGTACAGAAATTATATTAGGCATTCAGACAAATGCCGGTGAATGTGACTTGGAAAGATGATGTAGAATCAGATTAAAAGGCTATTGGGAATACTGTGACAATGCATGGATTTTGTGCTTATTTGGTTTTTATTAATATGACATCACCAGATAACAAGAGTTCTTGTCAGACTGAATTCTGTAGCTTGAGGAAAAAACATTCAGAAGAGATGAATTTTCTCTGATTCTACCTCCCCATAATCCTCAGAGTTCCTTAGGGAGCAATGTCAATTATGCCATCGTCAATGCAAATGGCATTTTAAAGAGTTAGTACTGCACACAGAATGCTAATGCTGTTCGGAAGTGTCAGTGTGCGCTGCAGACTTCTTCCTGAACTCTGCAGCCCATTGCGTGTCTTTATTCATTCAGATCTAATCCTATCAACTGAGGGGACAGGCCGGTGCTTTGCTCTCTGCCTGAGTCACTCAAACTCACCCATTAAAAACAATCCATTTTCCAAAATCAGACAGTGTGGAATACAGTTTTTGGCAGACAAAAGACACTCTCCTATACACAAAGCATAGTAATGAGGAAGTTGATGGCTTTTTTGCTTGATAGGTTATTCTTATTACAATAAAATATGTTCCGGTATCACCTCAGAAACATGGAAATCAACTAGTTTATGAAAAAATATGAGAACTTAGACTTTCAAATTAAGGAAACAAACTGGGTACAGCAGTTTTGCAGTAAAGTGCCTACTACTACTCACTCCTAGAATTGTTTTCTAATGTTGCAATATTCTAAAGACATACTTTATAATGGTATTTTCAGAATAACTTAAAAGCTTTACAGTTTGTGCAACATAACTTTATTATGTAGTGATAGTTAATTAACACCTCTAAGTAAACACCTTATATTAATGAAGTAGGGTGACTGTACTATAGGTCACAAAATGTATACAACAGGGCAGTCCTGTTTGAACCATAAGGAATAACAGTGTATTAAAGAAGACAACAGGGATGGAGAGATGACCTAATGATTAAGGTGTTTGTTGTGCAAGCATGAGGATCAGAGTTCAGATTCCCAGAGCTCATACAAATGCTGGGTGGACTTGATGTTTTGCTTGTAAGTCCAACCTTGGAAGGCTGGGACAACGCTTCCCAAAGCAAACTATCCAGTGAGATGGCCATATCAGCAACTTCTTGATTTGACTGGGTCTACCTCAACAAATAATGTAGAATAGACATAGTTCCCAACATTAACCTCATAACTTTACATGTGTGTATTGGCATGTACACATACACACATGTGCCTACACTCATACATACACATACAAAAACATGAAAAAAGTGAAGGAACTAAGATGGAAAGAAAGAAATGAAAGGAGGAAGGAAGACTCAATAACCAGAAGACAAGGAAAGATGTATATGCCACAATGTCGCAGCAAAGCACATGTGTGCATACAGACACAGAAATAGGCCATCTGCAAGCCAGTTGCCATCAGGGAATGACCCTGGACTCTTGGAATATTTACTTTGTCCTCTAGGCAGTGAACGCAGAGCTAATGAATCTTCGAACAGAGTGTGATGTGATGCTGCAAAGAAGGAGCATGATATTGACCTTGGCCTTTCCACAGCACAACACAGTACACATGGGTTCCTTCACTCAGGGTTGTGTTTGCTAATTCCATCCATTTGAATGCAAAATTCAAGATGTCATTGTTTTTTTACTGCTGAGTAGTACTCTAAGGTGTGAATGTGCCACATTTTCTTTAACCATTTTTTGGTTGAGGGGCATCTGGGTTGTTTCCAGGTTCTGGCTGTTACAAACAATGCTGCTATGAACATAGTTGAACAAATGCCTTTGTAGTAGGATTAAGCATCTTTTGGGCAAATACCACCATCTTACAATTCAGACCACGTGCATGAGAGTCCACGTGGGGCCCCACCTTTTTTTTCATGCTCTGATAGATTGCTTGAATTTTAGATTCATGTGTTTTTGAGTTGTTGGTGATAAATTCTTTAATAAGAAAAATTTAGGTGTATTTTATTTATTTTGTTCCTTTCCAAAACTGCGCAAAAGATAAAGGCTTTTTTAAAAATCCCAAAACCAGGGATGGAAGAGGTAATCCCAACAACATAAACAAACTGGAAGTTGGATGAGTGGAAACAGACTAAAGATCTAAAGAAACCCCAATTCTAAAGTAGCAGTAGACATCAACAAAGAACCAGATATGCTCTTTGGGGTCTTTGGAATGGCTGGAATTGCATCTTCTGAGAATGGACTTGAAAGGACATTAAAAGCCAAAGGACCTTTTAAAAATAAACTGCTTGTAACTAATCTGCATGTCATCTCCCCCCAGAGAATTAGACTCTAGAGGAAGCAAGACAGCCTTGCTCCTTACACAGAGAGGGAAAAACAGGGCAGAAAAACAAAGAACAAGTATGAGAACAGGAAGTCTCCATCAGGATTTCCTGCACTGAAAGGATCAAGTGACCTTCAGAAGCACTCACAAGATGGTTACTGATACACTTCTGAAGGGTTTCAAAAATAAAAATTTAAATTACAAATGGAGTTTGAAAGAAAGTCAAATTAGAGGAAATCGTATTTGAAAAAATTAGTGAATTTTCTAATACATTGTGCTCACAATACTTAAAAGATTAGGCGATTTGTACTACAGTTAGATTAAGGACAGGTAGTAGCTTTTGTTAATTTTGTAGTGTTTTTATTACTCTATACATTTTTCACTGCTCCCCTCCCTTCCCCCCCTCCCCTTCTATCCTCTCCATGACACCCATGATCCTAATTTACTAAGGAGATCTTGTTTTTTTCTCCTTCCTATTTAGATCCATGTATATATCTCTCTTAGGGTTCTTTTTGTTGCCTAGATTCTCTGGGGTTGTGAATTGTAGGCTGTTTTTTCTTTGTTTTATGTATAAAAACCACTTATGAGTAAGTACATGTTGTACTTGTCTTTCTGGGTCTGGGTAATCTCACTCAGTATGATTTTTTTCTAGATCCATCCATTTGCCTGCAAATTTCATTATTTTATTATTTTTTACCACTGAGTAGCACTCCGTTGTATAAGTGTACCACAATTTCTTTATCTATTTTTTGGTTGAGAGGCATCTATATTGTTTCCACGTTCTGGCTATTATAAATAATGCTGCTACAAACATAGGTGTGCACATATCCTTATGTTATGCTTGAGTACACTTGGTATATACCCAAAAGTGATCTTGCTGAGTCTCAAAGAAGATTGTTTCCTAATTTTCTGAAAAATTGCCATGGTGATTTCCAAAGCTGCTGTACAAGTTTACACTCCCACCAACAATGGAGGAGTGTTCCCCTTCCCCTCATCCAGCATAAGTTGTCATCAGTGTTTTTGATCTTGGCCATTCTGACAGATAGAATCTCAGAGTAGTTTTGATTCGCATTTCTCTGATGGCTAAGGATGAGCATTTCCTTAAGTGTCTTTCAGTCATTTTAGATTCCTCTGTTGAGAGTTCTCTGTTTAGATCTGTACTCCATTTTTTATTGGATTATCTATACTTTTGATGTCAAGTATTTTGGGTTCTTTGTATATTTTGGAGGTCAGTCCTCTGTCTGATGTGGGGTAGGTGAAGATCTTTTCTTATTCTGTAGGCTGCCGTATTTTACTGTTGACCATGTCCTTTACTTTACAGAAGCTTTTCAGTTTCAGGAGGTCCCATTTATTGTTTCTCTCAGTGTCTGTGCTAGTGTGGTTATTTTTAGGAAGTGGTCTCCTGTGCCAATGTGTTCAAGTGTGCTTCCCGCTTGCTCTTCTATGAGGTTCAGTGTGGTTGGTTTTATGATGAGGTGTTTGATCCATTTGGATTTGAGTTTTGTGGATAGTTATGGTTCTATTTGCATTCTTCTACATGTTGATATCCAGTTATGCCAGTACCATTTGTTGAATGTATTTTCTTTTTTCCGGTTTATATTTTTAGCTTCTTTATCAAAAATCAGTGTTCGTAGGTGTGTGGATTGATATCTGGGTCTTCAAATCAGTTTCATAGGTCCTCCTGACTGTTTTTATGCCAATACCAGACTGTTTTCAGTACTGTAGCTTTGTAGTAAGAGTTTGAAATTAGGGATGGTGATGCCTCCAGAAGTTTCTTTATTGGGTAGTACTTTTTTTTAAGTGGACAAAGAAGAAGGAATGAAGAGAAGTAGAGAAAAGAGAAGAAAAGAAAGAAGAATTAAATAAGAAAGAATTGCTGAGAAATATAATAAAATATGCATTGTATAGATGTATGTACATATAGGTTTGTGTGTGTGTTATAAATCAGTGGAATGATTGTGAGGAAATTTCTTAAGAAATAGAGAGAAACAACTTCAGAGAACATTCATGGCTACATTTGCTGTTTATGGTGTTTGTTAGTTTGGGGGATGTTTGTTTCTTTGTTTGTTTACTTTTGAGACGTGACCTTACTGTGCATCACCGACTAGCCTAGAACTGGTAATAATAAATCTTCCAAGTGCTGGTTATTACAAGCATGTGCTGCCATATCTAGTAATATCTGAATTTATTATTATACCCAGGTAATTTCCTGGAGTGATCAGCTTGTAGCTAAACTCATTTAACTACTTTTTTCCTCTTACTTTTTCAATTCTCTCTCTCTCTCTCTCTCTCTCTCTCTCTCTCTCTCTCTCTCTCTCTCTCTCCTCTCTTTCTCTCAGAATTAGTATTCCACCCCCAGAGGGCTGTCTCCACTGCTGAGAAGTTCTGGTTTTTCCATTTTGGTTTCAAATTCAATTTTTCATTCTAAACACTATTAAATAAATTTCTCAATTCCCTGTGTTTAACTCCAGAAGAGGATAAAAATCAAATCCAGTGAAGTGGGGAAAGATGGTGGTGTCTTGTTTTTCATGACAATCTTGCCCTCATGAAAGCAAGTCACATGAGGCTGTGTTTGGATATTCTCACCACCCAGAATTGCTCATGACGCATCAGAGGAGCATAGAAAAGGTCTCTAGGATAAGTGAATGAAGGAGTACAGGAGTGGCTAGGCGAGGGAACAAATATAAGGACATGCGTGACTGTTGAAAGTGTTACAGCAACCTGGGGAGATGGGAAATGTTACATCAACACACAGAGATGCTGATGAGCACTGTTTTTTTCAACAATTCTTTGAAAACTCTCAAGAAAGGCTTCTGTGAAGTCAAGTCCATGTCCCCAGCTCAAGCCTGCACTAATTTCTGTTGTCGCTCTCTTTATATACACACCGATAGACCCAAGAATTTCCACCACTTATGGGCTGTTCTTCAGAAACACTTTACATGGGCCTTTCAGCTGCCAAATCTGTTTTATGACAAGCTTTTTCTTTTCTTTCTCTTTTCCCTTTTGCAGCAAGCAGATGGTTTAACAGGCTGGGTTCTTTTTACTTACTGTTCTTAGTTTTAGCAAAGTGATACATACACATAGCTTGAAAGGACTGGGCCATTTGGTTGTGTAGTAACCAACCATCAGAATTTACAGGTTCCTCCTGTTCGGGATACACGTCTTCCTGGCAATGTTCTATAAGCATTTCACGGGAAAATGAACTAAGGTATCTTTCCAATTCAAAGCAGCAATATAGTCAGGCATCCCAACCAGATCCCATTGTATATAGTCTTCCTATTCGGTGAACTTCCCATTTTCTTCAAAAACACCACTCAAAAGGAAAAGGAAATAAATCCTGCCTCCTCCTATTTGCTTATTTGAGTTTTGATTTGGTTCTTAGTTTTTGTTCTTTGGATTTTTTTTTTTGTTTTTGTTTTTGTTTTTTTGTTTGTTTGGGTTTTTTTTTTGGTTGGTTGATTGGTTTTGTATGTATGCATGTCTGGTAAAGCAGTAGCTTAGTGCTTTCCTCAAGTTGGGCCCACGTCTTAAGCTAAAGCTGTCCCTCAACTTCCACCTACTCAATAGCTAAGGCTCCAGGCACAAGCCACCTTGACCAGTTTTTTACTTCAATTCAGCAAATTCATTTTTCAACTAGTTAGGGAAACGGTGTCTCTGTGATCCATATACACTGTGTTTCTTTGAAAGTATTCCTTTCAAACAGTACATTGTCTTAGGATATAGACAACACAGTATTCTCAGTAAGAATGAGTTTGCCATTTTCCTTGGTAAACTAGGTACCCATTGGGGAAATATTTCTAGTGATAAAACATCAATAATTAAAGTTACAATCAAATTCAGATTTTCATAGTTAAAAAATTGCAAGTGAAGGCTGAATGCATGAATCATATTCTAGGTTAAATCAACAAATACCCCTAAACTATAAGCATCATGATAAATATTTTGAAATTAAAAAGATTTTTTTTAACGGGATAAGAATTCATGTAAGCCAAGCCGGGCGGTGGTGGCGCACGCCTTTAATCCCAGCACTCGGGAGGCAGAGGCAGGTGGATCTCTGTGAGTTCGAGGCCAGCCTGGTCTATAAGAGCTAGTTCCAGGACAGGAACCAAAAGCTACGGAGAAACCCTGTCTCGAAAAATAAAAAAATAAAAAAAAATTAAAAAAAAGAATTCATGTAAGCCAAAAACACAGATTATTCAATGAACAAAAACTAAGTTGGACCAAGTTGTTTTTTTTTGTTTTTTTTTTTTTTGTTTTTTTTTTGGATTTTTCGAGACAGGGTTTCTCCGTAGCTTTTGGTTCCTGTCCTGGAACTAGCTCTTGTAGACCAGGCTGGCCTCGAACTCACAGAGATCCGCCTGCCTCTGCCTCCCGAGTGCTGGGATTATAGGCGTGTGCCACACCGCCCGGCTGGACCAAGTTTTAATACCAAATTTTATCTTGGAAAGAAAATACAGAGACACAGCAATTTGGTATCCAAATCACCTCCAGTCCATAAGGATGTGCTCAGGTGCAGTCTTAAAAGCATCACTTAGGAAGTCCTACTTAAGGGTGTACTCCAGCCAGTTGAAAGGGAAAGACAAAATTAGGAGTTAAATTGAAAAAGACATGAAATAAAATGAGTTCATATGCACAGTTGGCAGCAAATGCTAGAAATCCAGTTTGTGTGTGTGTTCTCAGTTGAGGCCTAGGGTACAGCATCTCACTCCAGTATTCCGTTTTTTTCTCCTTTTCTTCATCACATCAAATAAGTTGTTCACTTCTCTCAGAAAGGCAGATCATAAATCACCTGTCCTCGAATTTGCAGCAAACAGAACATTAAGCACTCAAATAATTTGCCCAAATTTGTAGACTTATTATTCCCTAAAAGGAAAAATAGAGGTCGCTCCTGTAATACCAACACTGCTCTAACATAAGTAACAGAAATACTTAGAGTGCAAAATAACTGTTCGCTGTCCAGAGGAGAAATGGCAAGGTCTGGGGAAAGTCTGTTATATCTGCCCTCCAAGACCGTGAATACAGTGTTTACACTAGGCAAGAAAAAAACCAGTAACTTCCACAAAAACTATTGAACTTTGAATATTGGCCACAATCACTCAATTTGGGAGTTTCTGTTTTTATTCAACACAAAACTACTCATAATAATTGGAAAGCATTTTCGTAAGAAAAAAATTCTCATGTGTGGGGGATATTGGGACTTATCCACAGTGGAACTGTTCCTTTCACTGATTTTGAGAGGAAAACACAATTCAGATTAGCCCAACAGATGGCTTCATGTGATGCTTCAAATTACCAAAATTTTTATTGCAAGGAAAAAATTTTAATTTGTACATGAGTATATGCGTGTTTGTTTCCTGGGTTTGTGTTTGATACCAAAGACAAAATTTTAATAATTAAAAACCCTCCAGAGGCTGGTCCAATCAAGTGCTTGTGGAGTACAGTGGTTAAACAGGAGACTGGATATGTCTTACAACCTCTGAACAAGAAATAGACATCCAAGAACCCGC
The DNA here is from genome assembly GCF_018167655.1 of Microtus oregoni. Classification (NCBI taxonomy): domain Eukaryota; kingdom Metazoa; phylum Chordata; class Mammalia; order Rodentia; family Cricetidae; genus Microtus; species Microtus oregoni. The sequence goes on from NW_024543086.1 coordinate 7,803,235, forward strand.
CTTCCCTACTCTCAAGAACCATAACCATATGGCAGGGCAAACAAGGAGAGCCTATAGCTGTTTCAAGGAATAGACTATTGCAATAAAGATTTTCACAAGAAAATTTGTTTTATTCTAAAACTCAGACAAAAGAACTATAAATACATTTTCATCTGAAATGTAACAGGAAACACACATAATTTAGCAGAGTTTAAATTCTAGAGTCAGAAAAACTTGAGTTCTCACTCTCTATTTTTCCATTGCCAAAATAAACATGTTTCAAAGAATACTTATGGCATTTTAATTTAGGGTGTGGAAACCCTACGATTATTCTATAAATATTGTCCATGATATTCCCTGATCAACTTAGCAGAAAGAAACTGAAATGAGGTGTTTACTGTCTCATATAAGTACAAGTATAAATACAAAGGATTTATTGAAGATGTGTCTGTGTTCAAATTCGGAGTGTCATGACATGTTTTATTTTATTTTATTTTTTTTTTTGGTTTTTTTTTTTTTCTCGAGACAGGGTTTCTCTGTGGCTTTGGAGCCTGTCCTGGAACTAGCTCTGTAGACCAGGCTGGCCTCGAACTCACAGAGATCTGCCTGCCTCTGCCTCCCGAGTGCTGGGATTAAAGGCGTGCGCCACCATCACCCGGCCATGACATGTTTTAAAATCATGCCTTCACTGCATTGATGAAATAGTGAATTGCTGAGGAGAATGGACTAAAACTAAGACCATAAGAAAGAACGGGAAAAGGGAACTCTGCAGAAGAAGAGGCCAAGAGATTTGAGGGGGAAGTTGAGCTGTAAAGAATCAGTAGATGGGAGAGAGGAAGGGAGGGTAGAGCAGAAAGTAGAGGAAGTTAATAGTAAGATGGATAAGCAGAGAGTGAGGGCAGGGAGAGGAAGAGGGAGATGCACAGAGAAGGAGGAGAAAAGAGGGGACAACAGAGGCATAAAGAGACAGCTATAGTGACACACGGAAAAATCAGGAGAGATGAGGACAAGAAAGGGAGACTGCATCTCTGCCACAGATGAATGCCTATGCTGCATTGATTGCCACATTTCTTTTCACTATCAGGAAGCTCTTCACTGCTATCATTTTACAGAAAAGGGAAGAGGTTCAGGGGAGGTAAAGCACTAAGCTCCATCAGCGACAGCCAAGACGTGAACCTGGTTCTTCCCATCCTTTACTTAGTCCTGTGCAAGGACATGCTGTTTAATGTACAGATAAAATAGATCATGTGCCAAGGCTGGTCTTCCTGTAAAAATGGAATGTGCTTCTGTTGAGAAACCTCTGAATGCACATCCTGTGATAAGAGTCTAAATTTTTGTGATTTATAAGATATAAGTTAATATCTCACTAATTTTTCCATTTTCCTTACCCACAGGATTTGCAAAGTTGCCAAGGACCCCAGAAAGTCTATTGTTTCCTTTATATATTCCTTTTTCATCTGCCTATTAGTCCCAGAAGTTCTGTTTCTCCCTCAAGAAAGCATTGATTTCATTGGTATTCACTCAAAGTAGGGAAGGTCACAGCTCAGAAGATTGGAAATGCATTGTTTAAAGAGCACAGTTTGTATCTTGCTTCAGAGAAAAGATCTTTAAAGATGCCCTGGCTTAGTTGACTCTCCCTTCCCCTCCTGCATCCAAGGAAAACCCTCCAGGGAGAAAGCCAATTTCAAATCTTCACACTGCAGAGGCATGGGGCAGTCAGCTGCAGAATGCAGATCAGCCTGTCTTAGCTTTGGAGATAAACAACGTCTGGGAACAGTTTGGAAAGAAAAGTTTTTGAGCCATCCTAGGTACGATGGTGTCAGATTTGGGAGAGATTTTTTTCATTGTGCTGTAAATAATTTTTAACTTCTCTGGACTATGCCTGAAACAATGTACCAATCAAAAGCCAATAGGCTCTAATTAGAAAGCCAACCTGAGACAACACCAAGAATTTTATTTCACACATATAAAAATCCCCTAAGCTTTATATTTGATTTAGAAAAAAACTTCCAGTTAGTCTTATAGTTCTTTTGTCAGTCTTTCTTTGGTTTTTTATCCCTTTTTTTTTTTCAGCAAAAAATGTAACCATAGCAACAAGGGCTTTGTGAACATTTTTTACATGTGGGCCCTTTCCGTTGGAGAAATTTTCATGAAAACCCAGGTATATGGGTCTTTAGAATAGATACACAAATCTAACATTTTCTGGCAATAAATCATGGGGAAATATTTTAAAACAGTTTTTTTCTATACTTATAATTGTACCATTTATAAAAGATTAAAGCAAATTTGCATACTAATATGGCAGATGCTCTGCTTATGTTTACATTGCTTACTAACTCTTGGGAGAATATTGATGCTACAGGATGTACTGCATCATCCCCATTCTTCAGAGTTGATTGGAACTTTGATTTTGTGTCATCAATGCTGAGAATGCCATTTTGCATACGACAGCACACAATGGCAGAAGACAGTTTGGAGCCAGTTCAAAACGGTGGCACCTTTCTGTCCTATGGCCAAACCAAAATGCATTTAACAACTTCTTTTATGAAACGCAAAGCAACTTCTCAAACAGAATTTTTTTAATTAAACATTCTAACATAAGAATTTTTTTAATTAAACATTCTAACATAAAACATCACACAAATTTGATCCTTAGTTGCTGGAGAACAACAGTAGGAACATATTTAAAATCTTTGCTTTCCACTATTCTGTTTCTCTAAGAGCAGAAAACTTTGCCCATTCAATGATGCACTGCAACTGATACCATACAGTGGCATCTGTTCTGAGCTCTTATGTGTCAGGCATTTGTTGCTGCTAGGTGTTGCAAAGGCATGCACAGTGCAAAAGTGCAAGTTTGTTCACAGCTGAGGCTGCAGTAAAGTTGCACTATACAACACAAGCTAAAACCACCAGGAATACCTCAGATTCGTTGCACGTTTGAATTTAAATGATATCATCATGTGACCCACAATCTGGACACTATAAAATGTTGTCCCTTATTTTTTCATTCTTGTTTTCTTTATATGGTTCTAGAAAACATCCCTAGGGCTTCTTGTGTGCCAGGCAAACACTGAGCTACATCCCCATCCCTGGAGACTGTCCTTTAAGTGGCGTGTGTTAGAACACAGGTCTGCAACTTAGGTCTGATCCCAAAGTCTGATTCAAGCTTCCCTGAACCTCTTCCTGGGACCAAAAACTTAAGAAACGTTCTATCCTGTGGCCTAGCAGCAGCCCCTGATTTAGGGTCCCAACCAGTACCTGGTTCCTCCATATCCTTTGTCACATACCTGTGCTGAACTAAATTGCATGATGTAAAGCTTCCCACTATCCCAAATGTTTACAAAAAGCCAAACATTTCCTTTGTTCTGGGGATTAATTCAAGACTCCTTGGGGAGAATGCTTCAGGATTTGGGTTAGAGATGAAGGCTGCTCTCTGAAGAGTTTCCACTGCGATCCCTAACCCCTCTCTATGGCAGTGCTCATTCTCTCTCTCTCTCTCTCTCTCTCTCTCTCTCTCTCTCTCCCAAAAAAAAATGTCAAACAAATAAAAATGAGAGAGCAAAACAAAAGGCGCACACACATCCATTTCGTGTTGGCCTACTACTCCTTATTTATACTCTTAATGAAACTCCTCTGGGAAGCCTCTGCTTCCTTTTAAGCCTGCACTACATTTAAATCTCAATATTGTATTTTTTCTGTCTAATACTTTCCTCCCTACCTCAAAACCCAATCATGGCCTTGAGGTTCTCTCAGTCCAATAAATGTCATTGGAGGCAGTTCTGTTAGCTGCTTTTATGGACTGACACCTGCCATTTTATCACTATTGTGTTTAACAGTGTGTATAAGGAATGCATTATCTGAATTTCCTGAGCAAAAATTCTAATAAAATCTCAAAGTAGTTGAGTACTGTTATTCAATCACAGGTAGTGTCAAAGCCAACAGTGGCTCCATGCACCTTTTTAGCATCTCAAAAGCCAGCGACTCTGAGAATCTTTTGTGAGAGCATAGATGTTGTGAGTTTTTTATCAGATGCAGGGGCCATGTTTGAAGATTTCAAGATGGAGCTCACTTCTGAGAGAAGAACTGGAGAAACCATATCATCTGTACTTCTACTCTGACAGTGGATAAAGTTAATTGAAGAACTAAAAGGTCCTGAAACCACAGGGAAAGACTGTAAAAGAGAACCAGCCTCAAGCCCTGAAAGGATCCTGCTGTTGTTTTTTTCACACATTCAGGCATTAAATCCCTGCAATAGCTCCATGGGGCTAACAGCAGTATCAGCCATCATTCATAAAAGTGGAATGTGAGGCACTGTCCATGCCCAGTGGAGACTGCATCCAGAGACTGTATTCATAGAATATAAGCAAACTGTATTCTTCAGTATTCCCCAGAAAAGAAGTCGTGGGATTTACGTTCTGCCCATTGTAACTGGCAACAGGGGGAAATTATTTGGGGAAGAAATAGCATACATTCTGAACAGAGTGTGTATGTATGTACTGAGGGTAGGGGATATTTTTCTTTTCACTGTCCCGTAAGCATGGAGGATCATCATCCCCGACAGTAGTAAGTGCAACTTTCATTGTTCAGTCAACTCATCCAGATGTTGACCTCATTTAGAAACACCCTCACAGACACAGACACACCAAGGAATAATGCTTACAAACCATTGTGGTTTGGATAAGAATGGCCCCCAAACATAAATATATTTGACAATATTGTTTCCAGTGGGTGAAATGTTTGGGATTAGAAGGCATGGCTTTGCTGGAGGAGTTGTGTTTTAGTTGGAGGAGGTATGGTACTGGAATGGGTGTTGATGTTTCTCTCTCTCCCACCTCTCTCTTTCTTTCTCTCTCCCCTACCCTCTCTACAGATCACATGTGAGTTCCCATCTTCTGCTTCAGCACCATGCCTGCCTGCCACCATGCTCCCCACTATCCCACCATGATGGCCATGGACTAATCCTCTGAAACCATAAGCATGACCCTAATTAAATGCTTTCCTTTATAAGTTGCCTTGGTCATGGTGTCTCTTCACCGCAATAGAACAGTAACTAAGACACTAGCTACCCGTACGTCCCTTAGCCCAGTCAAGTTGACATTAAGGTGTAGCAACTGTTTATAGGGTGCTTGGTATAATAAATCATCTAGATGATAAACAGTGTGTCTTAGAAGATTCCATTGCCATAAACACTAATTCAAGAACGCTATGGACACAAAACAGAATTTGTTTTACTACAGCTAAAAGGAAATGTGTGCCTTTTTCTCCTCGGAGCACGAGCCTTTCTTGCACTGACTGTAGGTGCCACAACTTGAAGGATGATGGTGAAAATCTAGCTCTGTGATTGAAAAGCCTGGATGAAAAAATACACAAGTTGAAATTTAGAGGAGGAGGGGAGAGTGGAGTATAATGTTCAGCGAGAATGGTGTGAACACAGGTTGTGTTGCCTTTCTTTTATTCAGACTTCTAAACAGTTGGCTTTTACCATTTCATCCATGCCTGTTCTTTTTCCATACCCACCTGTTCCTGTGGCCTTAAATAATTTCTCTTTTCAGGGAACTTGCAGATAACATCTCTAACTGGTTTCCTCCAGGCTTCTGGCAAGTATTCTAAAATTGATTGCGTGGAAACCTGATTAGTAAACCCCGTGTTTTGGGCTCTCCACCTGTCCCTCCCCTGTCACTGACATCAAACTGAATGGCATCATCGTTTCTCTGCCTGGTTTTGCAAACCAAAAGTTTTACTCAGGCTTGACTCTGCTTTCCTCCACGTTCCTCCAGATCTCCCCCTTTCGCCATCTTATCTCTTCTATTTCTCACGCATCTTCCACCTATCAGCTTTCCTCATCTTCATAGCTACATCCTGGCCACCGGCATCCCTTGTCCCAGTTATTACAGTGACCCTCAAAATGGGCTCTCGCTGTCATTTGTATCCAGGTCCAGTCCTGTCTCCCTAAACCAATGTGATACTTTGAAAACCACAAAAAAAAATGGAGAAGTCCCATTCAGTGGCTTTCCATTAAAATCATCCAATCTGGTTAGTGGGCTTTCAACAATTCTGACACTAAGGTAGCTGCCTGGCCATTTATTCCCTTTAGCTTCATCCCACCCTTCTCTCAGTTACCACTGACATTCACACGAGCTGTTTGTAAGTTCTTACCTACCTTGGGACTTGTAAATACACCTGCCACGTTACCTAAAGTACCCTTCTCCCATCCTTTAAATGACGAGCTCAACACGTCCTTTTCTCCTCCCCACCAATGCATTTGGAAAAAGAAGTTCACACACATAAGCACAAAGCCAGGCTGTGAGTGTGGCAGAAGAAAAAGAGAAGAAGCCAGCAAACAGATCTTCCTTCTAGCACGCACACAAACGTCTGGCTCATACACGTGGAAGTGACCTGCTTTTCTGGAAATGGCTGTATATTCACTAAAAGGATAGCAGTAATTATATCCACATCAAAGTTATCATTAACTGAAGGCAGTTAGCTGAAGACAGAATTTACATAGATTCTCTTGGGTGACGAATTTAATTTTTCCAGTCATCAGGAAGTCTTCTAGCACAAGCGTGTTTTTTTTTTTTTTAACTATCCTGGCATGTTGATAAATCTAAAAAGAATGATTTTAAATAATGTGTTTATTGCAGAGTTATTGTTTCCTGGCACATTTATCATTACTACATTACAGATCTGAGCTCCTTTTAACAACTCATACAGTAGAAATCCCTACTAGATAAGCAGTTGTCTAAGATGATTGGAATGTGACTCACTTTTCCATCTTTCACCTACCAGCTTTTCTTTTCTCTCAACCAAACTCAGCTCTCTTCCAGACCAGGTGCACCTTTGAGTTGTTCTCAAGGCAAAGTCAGAGTTGCACTTAGAAAGCACTCAGGTGTTTTCATAATTTTTTAAAAGCCTCTTACAAATTGGCATAGTTCTTGTGGAAGAAAGCAAGAATCTTTTCAAAAGCGAAAACAAAGGAAAATGGATCTATCCAGAAACGGGATGCTGAGGTCAGTGTCAGATTTGTTGAACCATTGACTGAACAGACGAGGCCACAGAGGAATAGCAGCTGGACACATGCGGGTTGCTAGAGCAACCAGAGGAAGAAGAGCCAGACAGATGGGACCTCGTATTTATAGAGTATGATGGCAAGTGGTAAGATCTTAGTGCTTTAAAAGAAAAACAAAAAAAAAGTGGAGTTTAAAAGACATCAGTTCTCTAACTAGCCTTCCTAGGTAAGAGGGGAGCATGAGGTAGCTAAAAGCAAAGACCTCTAGTCAAGGAAACTGTTGAGCAAAGAATACAAAGCAGATGTTCTCAACCTGTGGGTCACAATCATTTTCAGGAGTCAAGAAAACCTTTTCAATGGAGTCACCTATCAGATATCCTGAGCATCTAGTATGTATTTTACAGTTCATAAGAGTAGCAAAATTCTAGGTACAATGAAGCAACAAAATCATTTTATGGTTAGGGTCACCACAATATGAGGAACTGTATTAAAGGGCCACAGCATTAGGAAGGTTGAGAACCACTGATAAAAAGTTTTCCCAAGTCCCAGAAAAGTAACGGATACACTGTTTAACCCAGATATGACATCATATGGGAAAGGCTGCTAACACATTCAGGATAGAGAATAAAAAAATATCAGAATGGAAAACATATTTGTAGAAAGCACAATTATCTTTAAAACACCAGAGAAACAGTAGTCAGAGGATAGCTCTGCTCAAAGATAATCAGTTACTTCTCTATGGCTATGTTAAGACCTTGACAAAGGGAAACTTAGGGAAGAAAGGGCCTCTTTCAGTTTACAGCTCCAGAAGGGATTCAGTCTATCATGGTGGGGAGGCCTAGCAAATGCACAGGCATGGTAGCCAGAGCAGGAAGTTGGCTCATCACAGTGTCTGCAAACAGGAAGTGGAGCAAGGCTGTAAAACCTCAAAGCCCACCCACAGTGACATACTTCCTCCAGCAAGGCTCTACCTCCTAGATGGTCCATAACGTTCTCAAATGGCCCCGCCAATAAGGCACAAGTGTTCAGATACATGAACCTATAATGTACATTTCTTCTTAAAGCCACTGCCAACACTGAGGGCTTTCTAACATCTCTGCTCCCCACATCTGCTTTCATACAGAATATAGTCTTGGGTATTGCATCAGTATCTCATTAGCCTCTTATGTTTGCTACCTTGAGACTGCCATACCATTTAAGAACCCTTATTTCTGTTAAATGAACAGAACATTCTAGTAGAAAAATAACTAAAACCTATTGTAAAGTGATTGCACCTACCTTTCATCCATTCTTTTTCTTTCTATTAATATTTCAAAAGTCAGAAATCCAAGACCGGTAGTCCTGGGCAGGTTAATGCTAGCTCCATACCTTTCTCTCCAGCCCCTCCCTCCTTTCCCCAACAAATCAATCTAATATATCTCTTCTTTCACTCTTTATTCCTGGCCCAGCATCAAAACTGTGGTTCTACTTCTTCTTCCAGATTAGTGGTGATTTTAGTCCAGGAGGGTGGAGGGAGCACAAGCAGGAAACAGCGTCTGGACTGCTGTGGGTATGATGGACACAGCCCTCCAGGATATGACTTGAGTGAATCAGCTCAACTGTATTCCAGAATACAAGGAATATATAAAATTGGGAACCCTGGGGACAAACTCTAATTTGCATTAAGTGCTGCACTCTTATCCTAAGGCTTCATACATGGCAGTAGGGTCCTGTGGCAAAGCTCTTAGTACAAGTGTTAGTTATGATATAGGCAGCAGGGGAAAGGCTTCTAGCAGGGAACTGTGCCATAGGTCATGCTAAAGATAAATCAGGCATTCAGGCTTAAAGACAGCTTTCAGAGAAGGTCAGGTCTCCAAGCCCAGGGACACTCTCCAGATGAGGGCAGACAGAGAGCAAGAAGTCTCACCGAGGAACGGAGGAGTCCCCCATGTTGCCAAGCTTTCGAAAAAAGCTGCCAGGCCATGGTAGACTGAAACCTCTGGTCATCAAGGCCTTCTAACGCTTCATTGTGCTCCTAAATGAATAAGTGAATAACTTTGCCTTAATATACTAAATGGGTCCCATTCTCTAGGGATAATGATCAGATCTGGTAGAGGCCTATGACCTGCTACCAGGTAAGAATGAATTAATATCAGAAATTTTAGCAGCAAAGACAGTACTTGCGCTGATGAAGACAGTACTTAGTCTGAGATATGAATCACTTTGTCCCTGAAAAAGAGACAACTGCCGGCTGCCAGGGCAGTGTGAAGCCTTGAGAATAAGGTGCTGCATTGGTCACTGAGACCAGAGGCACAGGAAGATTCTGACAACCAACAACATTGTTTGTGCATTTTATCTTATTTAAATAATTTTTTTTCTTTTCTTATTGATTTTATTGAACTATACATTTTTCTCTGCTCCCCTCTCTGCCTCTCTCCTCCCTTTCAATTCTCCTATGGCGCCCATGCACTAAATTTACTCAGGAGATCTTGTCTTTCTCTGCAGAGGTCCCTGGCTTGGGGTTGGTCCTACAAAGGTCTCTCTGACCCCAATCTACTTCCTCGGAGGTCCTGGACTCACACCCAGACCAGCAGAGTTCCTGGCTCAGTCCTACTTCCTTGGAGGTTCCAAACTCATGCCTGGACCTGCAGAGGTCTCTGGCTCTGGCCCACTCCCTCAGCAGTTGTTCCTCTGTATCTGCTCCTGTAGAGTTCGCTGTCTCAGGCCTGCTCTGGCATAGGTCGCTGGCTCAGTCCTGTTTCTGTAAATGTCCCTGGTCTGGATCCACTCCTGTGCCTGAGGAGTTTGCTGTCTGTTCTTCCAAACTTGTGCTTTTTATCTTTACTTGAAATAAATTTATCATGAATTTTATTAGATTTCTTTGTTTCAAATTGCATTCATTATTATTATTATTATTATTTCATAAGTAAAAGATATTTGAACCAGTGTGACACCGAGACCTAGCCAAGCAGAGCACATACAGTTTTCAGAGTACAGTAACGTGGGCTCAGGGATGTACAACAGGAACCAAGACATGGTCTCCCAGGAGTGGGTAGACAGTAATTCCAGAAAAACAGGCTCTCGTTCTCTCTGTAGGTGCTCAGCAATGGCTATGTAATAAGAGCCTGTCTTCAGTAGCTTTTCTTAAAAGCTGGAATCCTTATATGCCAAATCCAAATGCTGGAGTCTCTAACTTCCAGGTGTGTGAAATGTTCCTCTCACTTATCTAGTTTGAAATGTGTTCGGCTACTTACAACTGGAAAGGTCTAGACAAGGCCCCAAGAGCAAGATACTGGGATAAGACCTTTATGTGCATGAGAAACAGGGGTTAACCCCATTTTGTACATCAGAAAATGACTCGGATGAGTTAAATGACTTACCCAAGGTCACACCACAGGCACTTGAGAGCTCCTGAGCCCAAACCTTTGCCATTAATCATTGTGTTAAGTGGCTTCCAGGTGATTTCTCCAGCTAGTCGCATTCTCCACTAGTGATTTAGCAACCAAGTCCCGTGGGATTAAACAGGAAAGGAGCAGAGCCCGTGTGATGGATGATCTCACCGGCATGTCCTCATAAATGATTTCATGGAAGGTTTTGTCTGCTAACTCTTCAGCAAAGCTCAGAACCGCTATGGGTTCTGTTTGTCATTGTCAAAGTCAAGTCGTTCTACATTATTCATTGTCCTCCAAAATCACGCACGCCTCTCAGGTCAATATTTACTTCCTAGCTCAAAAGAATATGTAATAATGGTGTCCCAAGCAGAGCCAGCTGCACAGTCACTTGTCACAGCTTGCCAACAACACGAATGGCAGAAAGCAGAAGCATGTCAACCAGTGGTGTCTGATTGTATCTGGAAGACAGACATAATTGGGAAGAATTCTATTATGGGGAGGAGTAGAAGGAGGAGGAGTAACATGACAGATAAGAAGTCCATCCCCGCCTAGGGTACACCATGAAGTAATATATTATTCCCTCAGATTCTTCCAGCTTTGTCAAAATATAGAAAAGTCACAATAGGGTATAGGTTTGGTCACCCATTGCTCCCGTCCTGCCTGTTAGGTTAGTATATATTCTAGAGAATACGTATTTATTTATTCCTTTAAGATAAATTTATTGATTTTGACTGTAAGTGCTCAGTATAAGCCACTGGACTCACTCAGCTCCTCAGACTTGGGAATGAGTATGCTCGGTAGACCTGTTTATTTGTGTTTGTATTTCCTAGTGGTATAATAAAAAAATTACTACAAAATCGATGGCTCAGGCCTGTGAAATGGCTCAGCAGATAAAAGCACATGCCACCAAGCTGATGACCTGACTTGGATCTCTAGGACTCCCATAGTAGGACAGAACCAACTTCCAAATTGCCCTTGAATTTACACATATACACACAATGAGGAAAATATAGACACACATGCATACTAAATAAATGAATGTAATTTTTTAAAAAATCAATAGCTTAAAACAATATAAATTTGATATTTTACAATTCACAGAACATAAACCAAAATGAGATTTAAAGGTATTAAATTAAGCTTATGGCAGGGTTATTTCCTTACAAAAATCTCTAAAAAAAGAATTTATTCCTGGTCTCTCACAGCTTGCGGTGGCCTCAGCATCCTGTGTCTCCTGACAGCATCTCTCTAATGACGTACTTTGCCCCACCCTTGACCTTTTCACCTTTCTTACCAGGATCATTAAGAATAAGATCCTTCATGGGACCAAGAGAAACTGAGCTGGAAGTCACCTGAAAGCCTACTCCCAGAAGACTGGTTTTCATAGGGCTACAAGGCCCCCTTCAAGCTTCCAACAGAGGGAAGAAACATGTATCCTACCTTTGTCCTTAAGGACAAAGATAAAGAGATTATTACAATCTCTAAGTTGTTCCACAGCTCTGTTCCCTTCATGACAGAGACTTAAAAAGAATGAAAAAGTGACCTATGGACATGAGAGCTTTCCCAGATAGCCCACACTGAGAAAACTAGCTTATTTAGAAACCAGCAAAATAAAACTATATATAAAGACTGGCTTAGTTTTTGTTTAGTGCTGTAATAAAGACCATGACCGAAAGCAAGTTGGAAGGAAAAGGTTGATTTTACCTTTGAACTTAGAGTTTCTCTTAAATATAAATCAGGGCAGAAACTCAAGGCAAGAACCTGAAGGCAAGAATTGAAGCAGAGACCACTGAGGAATGCTGCTTAATAACTTACGACCCATGACATCTTCACTCTACTTCCATATACAACTCAGATCCACCTCCCATAGTGGTCTGGGACATCCCACATCAATTATCAATCAAGAAAATGCCCCCACAGGCTTATTTACAGGACAATATGATGGAGCAAATTTCTCAGGTGAGATTCACTCTTCCCAGATAACTCTAGCTTGTGTCAATTTCACAAGAAACTAATGAACACACTGAATCATATAGACTGGATTATAAATGTAATAAAGCCTCAGGAAAGAAAACAAAATAGCATGGGCTAGAATAGAGCGACAAGAGAAAAAAACTTGAAGGATAAATAATAACTTACTAGCCAGGAATAAGGTCCTAGGCAATTTGAAAACTGAAACAGGACAAGGTAAATTCTAGAAAGAGCCACCATTGTGACCTGCCACCAAGATTAAGCATCATTAATGTATCTCAATGAAAACTTAATAATAGTAGTGCTATGGTTTAGGAGTGTGTAACTGGAGGGTTTTCATCCCACCTGGTCCCATAGCCACTTTTTAAAATAATCACTCTGAGGCTTGATACTAATTATCAATATTTGGCCATTACAAGCAAACTCTTACATTTAAATTAAGAGTTTCTATTAATTTTCTAATTAATAAATTAATTAGAAAAGAGTTTCTAATTAATAAACCCATTTCTATTAATCTGCTTATTACCACATGGCCTGTGGCTTACCAGTGGTGCTCTGGAATGTTGTTCTTTGAGTGGCTGGATGATACATTCCAGACTCTGCCCTTCTTCTCTAGTATCCCTGCCTGGATGTCCTGACCAGCTTTATCCTACCTTGCCATAGGCCAAAACAACCTCATTTATCAACCAATGAGGGCAACACACATTCACAGCACACAGAAAGACATTCCACATCACTTCCACATTTCTGTCTAATCAAAAAGGAAGGTTTAACTTTAACATAGTAAAATTACATATAACAAAATGGTTATCAAGCAAGAATTACAATTGCAATATTTAGTCTATTTGTATTTGACAAAATTAAAGAAAATACTCTGTCATCTATTCTGTCTTTGTGGGTCTAAAGTTTCATATCTAATTGATCTTTTATCATAACTAAAAAAATTATAATTATACATATTTAGTGTTCAACTCCATCAAAGACTCCAAAAGGATATAACATTACCTGAGTAAACAGGAAATACATTGCAAGCAGCTACCAAAACTCTAGAAGTTACAGAGATATCTGGCTGCCTGAACAGTCACCCAAAGTTCTTCTGTACCACTGGAGCAACCATCTTCAGCCTACAGGCCTAGAGAATCTAGCAGACTTCTCAGTGAGGCAGGAAATTTGAAGGACTGTCTCATCTATATTGGTGAAGTTCATCAGTCGCTTTCCTCTGTGTCCTGCAGAATGTCTGGCAGTTCCTTCTGTAAAGCAGGAACACTAACGGACCATCCTTCCCTGTTTTCGTCACTCTTCTGTGGGTCCTGCATGTCCAGTTTATACAGCATACTGTCAAGCAGTTCAGGCAAAAACAGTTTCTTGCCCAAATGACTAACCTTGACACATTGAAAGCAAACTCCATAATGAGTTTCTTTGATGCCCATTATCCTCTTTGAAGTAATTGGTGCTGCCAGGAGCAGACTCATCTCATGTAGAGAAAAGTCTAAGTTATGAAAACATTTTAAATGCCATTTTTTGTAGTGTTTGGTCTTTGAAGTGTTTGAAGATGACCTAGCTATCTGAAATATGACTCTGTATTACCTTGAAACCCTAACTAACATAACTATAAGTTTGATAGATATGGGTAACCATTAGCCTGTATTTCTTAATCTGAATACCTTTTAAGTACTAAAGCTTCATATTGCATAATTAAGCAAACTGTATAGGTGTGAGCTGTATAGGTAATACTTTAAGAAAAAGAAAAAACAAATGTACAGTATGAGGACAATAACCTTAATCTTTAAACAAGAATAGAAACATATATACAGTGTAACAAAATTAAGTTTAAATTTGTATTATTATACCAAATCCATGCCAATGCAAAATATCTGAGATTAATAGTTGCCTTTTTATCATATATTCCTATATTCCCCAAAATATAACTAACACCCATAACCCACCAAATAACCAAAGAACACCCATACCTCCCAACTCTTGGGAATATGGATATCATTTTCTCCAAACTGCTTCCTGCTGTCTGTGGATGAAGTACCTTTAGGCTACCTGATAAGTCTTGTGGTTGGTCTTCATCACCCCTGGGTAGAACGGCCAAGCAACAGCGACTGGATGAGCAGTGGTGTCTACCTTGTTCTGTATTTGTGAGTCTGTTTCTCCATTGTACCTCTCTTAATAAGTTATTGACCAGACTTTGTGAGTGCTTGCTTCAGGGGTAAGTGAAGTGGAACAGAAAATCAAGTTTTTTTTTCTATCTGCTAACTCTGTGAACTTCAAAGGCAGCGGCAGGAGGATTACTGCCAGTTCCAGGAGAGCCTGATCTATGTAGCAAGATCCAAGTCAGCCAGGGCTACTTGGATCCTGTCTCAAAAGAGAATAGAAAGAATTGTAGAATGGTGTGAAATGATGTCATCTGCTATGTTCCGCCAGATCACGGTATTGCATTTCACAGAAGCAGCCAGAAGATCCTTCTGAGCTGTCCTTGAACTCTGGTCAGTGGCTTTCTCAACTGCAACAAGACTGATAGCGGCTGCCTTAAAGCTACTACTAGATGACAGGGCATAAGGAATGTAAAACATGCAGCACAAGCGCGCGCACACACACACACACGTGTGTAATAAACATCCTGTATGGTAGTACTAGTCTAGACATAATTGCTGAAAACTAACTAGTCTGTAGAAGAACTACCCAAACCTGGAAAAGACCTACCTGTCTGACGTCTGGAGAGATGGAACGGCCTGCCCTAGCTCTCAGAGGTCCACTCAGCAATCTGATGTCTCACCACACCTGTGAGATTCCCCATTCCTAACGAAGAAACTAGCCATCAGTGTCCTTGAATATGCTAAATTAGTGCTGACTCAAGAATCCTATTTGAAGGATTGCTGAGTGTGAGCTGCCTCTTGTCTGGAGGCCCAGATGAGGACACCAAATTCTGCAAACAGTAGGTTTCAACTCTACACAAACCGTTTCCAAAGCAGGAGCTGGAGCAAGGCCACTGTGAAATTGTACACATTTTCCCAGCTTCCTCCAAACTACCTTTCTACCCAAATTTTCAAGGCAACAAAACAAAATAAAAAAGGAAAAAACAAAGAAACAAAAACCCTTCTGTTTTAGTCTCCAGAAGTAGAAATCAAACCCATTTTTTTAAAGATATCCTATTTTTAAGGCCCTGGTGGCTTACCCCTCTAACCCCAGAACTCTGGAGGCAGAGACAGGAGGATCTCTGTGAGTTTGGGTCCAGCCTGGTCTACAAAGTTGCACAAAGAAATCCTGTCTCCGAGGGAAGGGAGCAGCTATCATATTTTTCCAGAAGATTCTACAAGTTCGCAACCCTAGAAATATATGTAAAAATCATCTTGCAAAACACTTGGTGTTGTTGCTAATGAGGATTTTTAAAAAGTTGGTTTGGCTCCAGATAAGCAAATTATGTTCTTCTACTGCCCTCATCTGGTAAATGTTGGGAAAAGGCAGGTGGCATGCTCTGTGTTTTAAGAATTTGTTCCATTTAATGTCAATAAAATCTCACTGCTCCTCATAACCCCTTCACTCCATCCTTGTTGATAGAGATAGTTTCTTTGCTAAAAATGACTACAAATGACAAGTAACCTAATTTTAAAGACAGTTCCAGGACTCTGGAAGGAAAACAAATAAGAAACCTGCTCAAATATATTTGCATCAGGTAGGAATCTGATGAGGGAAGAAATAGAGCTTTCTCCTTGACTTGTACAAATAGATAGTGTAAAGGTGAACATGCTGGCACATGCTTGATATCCCAGCACTAGGGAGGCAGAGGCAGAGAGATCATTACAAGTAAGCCCAGTCTAATCTACTGAGCAAGTTCCAGGTTAGCCAAAATTACTTAACAAGTGAGACCCTGTCTCAAAAAAAAAAAAAAATAGCAAGAATCAGCAAGCACCCAGAGAGCAGAGCTGGAAACACTCTCTGCTATTAATCTCAGCCAAGTCACAGAGGCCCGAAAACGCAATGCCCACCTGAGCTCCCTTCTTGGTAAGGCATCAGAAGGGAAAGGGGAAAATTGACAGCGACTGTGACTAACCAGAAACCAATTTGCAGAATGAAACTGGCCTCTGATATTTCGTGCTTCCTGAACTATATGGAAAAGCCTCCAGGGTTGACTTGGGAAGGCATAACATGTCTTCACCCCGGTAACTGTCACTTACGACAAGATGCGCTATGCCACAGTAACAATCTTTAAGATCTCAGAGCCATAATCTAGGAGTCATTTATCACACAAATCCATTTGACTAAAGTTCCAAGTGTTTATCACACTAGAATGCACTTGCAAGATTTTTGTTTTTGTTTTGGGAGATAGGGTTTCTCTGTGTATCCCTGTCTGCCCTGGAACTTGCTCTGTAGACCAGGCTGGCCTTGAACTCAGAGAGATCTGCCTGCCTCTGCCTGTCTTTGCCACCACCACCTGGTCACTTTTAACTTTTAATGACATACTGTAAGTTACTTGGAGCATAGGAACTGTATTCAGTTCTATAATGGATCTCTGGAGCACACGTGCTCAGAGAATATCTGTTGAGTAAAAGGAAGACATGGAAGATAGAGAACTGATGAACGCCAGATCCATGGGGCCATCTTTAACAATTCTGCTTCTTCAGACCTTAGGTGCAGACACCTGTCCAGGGACCATCTTGTACTCCCAATAGCACCCATTGGCTTGCCTAGGCCTGTGCTATAGGACCATGTCCCCATAGGTGAATGTGAGTTAACAGGGAAGATCATCAAGAAGAAATCTATATCAAATAGGACAAGGGGTGAGACTGGCAGATCTGGACACAGCCCATCACAGCTCTAAGAGAGAGTCTGCTTGGAGCGACTTGTGGCAAAGTAACAAACACCAAAAAGAAAGGCAGAACCTTGTAAATTTGTAGATTTTTTTTAATTGGGGAAAAAAATACTCCATTTGGAATTGTAAAAAGGAAAAGAAAGTGGATATTAACATGTAAAAAAATGAGTCTTGCTGACAAGGAAACCACAGGAGATGATCTCTCTCTCTCTCTCTCTCTCTCTCTCTCTCTCTCTCCTTTCTTTTTAGGACTTTCAATTTACGATATACACAGCTACTTTGAAACTTCTTTCCTAATGACCTTACCATTCTCCCTCGTTTTTTAGCAAAACCTTTTAACCCTTTTGCTCCTGTGTATACCAAGATAGCACCTTTGTTACATAATTAACACAAGAAATTCTCCATATAATTATTTTTTGATTTATGAATTTGTTTATTTTGTTTCTTAATTGGCTTTCAGACAAGTACCACTATGCTGCAGAGGCAGACCTTGAACTCCTACCTCAGCTTCCTGTGTCCTCTGTGTAATTCCTGAAGAGTTTATCCACTATAATTTTGTATCTAAAGTGGAATAGAGTATGCATCCTGAATTTATAAAAATATGGTAGAATGAAAAATTCTGAATATCAATCTTGTGGCTTAGTAAGGATTGTATCCAGGGCAAGTTTATCCATCCATAAGGCATATATATCATTTTATAGTAACTATAAATCCTGCTTGCATCCTTTGCATTTTGAGATGAAATAGTGGCTTATAATTTGTACTGAAATCAAAGCTACTAGCCCTGATTTCTTCTCCTTGGCAGACTCAAATCACAGATCCTAGGTCCCCAGTGGAAGCACCCATCCCATTGTTAGAGGGAACACTGTACCGCCACAGGTCTAAATCCACCTGACCTTCTGCATGCTCACATTAGACAAGACGATTATTACTGGAATGAAAAATACGAACCAAATTGCAGACAGATTACACAGTGAGTCTTCTAAGTGGCAGGTTGCTATGGTTTCCCACTGAAAGGACAGATTTCTCACTGTTAGCTTACCCGAATCACCAGGACTGCACCAAAATGTTTCTGCAGACAGTGGGCAGCCCTTCTGATGCAGCTTCATCGGGTCAAATCCATCTCAGATCAGCAGGAGACATGCCATTTCTTACAAGCGTATCTTCATGGAGTGCACTAGAATTTGCACACTGTTCGTAAGGTTGAGGCTGAGGCCTTGACCTTTGTGGGTAGCAGAATTTCTCCCGAATTTACCATCTATGATTCCTGTGCAAAAACAAATGAGAATGTGGTGTTCATGCCCTCCAAATGCTCTCAAAGGGCTCCGAGAATAAAACCAAATCAAGCTGCCTGCTGTGCCATCCCTTCAGTAGGCAGGATCCTTGCCTACACTCTTGGGTTAGACTTGCCAACCCAACCCACAGCTGTAAGGCACATTTGCTTTCTTTATCTCATTCAGAACTTCCCATAAATACTTTTGAATGGGGTCTTTTGAATGGGGTCTTTTTTTTCCTGTCATAACCAGGTGAAGTAGAGGCAAAGAGTGGGCAAAAGAAATGAGAAAGGCAATGGATTGGTTCAGTTCCTCACCTCTCTGTGCTTTATATCCTCATCTTTATTGTTTTGTCTTGTTTTTGTTTTTTATTAACTTTTATCAAGCTCTACCTTTTTCTCTGCTCCCCTCCATGCCTCTCCCCTCTCCTTCAACCCTCTCCCAAGGTCATCACGCTCCCAATTTACTCAGGAGATCTTGTCTTTCTCTACTTCCCATGTAGATTGGATCCATGTATGTCTCTCTTAGGGTCCTCATTGTTGTCTAGGTTCTCTGGGATTGTGATTTATAGGCTGGTTTTCTTTGCTTTGTGTTTAAAAACCACCTATGAGTGAATAAATGTGATAATTGTCTTTCTTGGTCTGGGTTACGTCACTCAAAATGATGTTTTCTAGCTCCATCCATTTTCCTTCAAATTTCAAGATGTCGTTATTTTTTTTTTCTGCTATGTAGTACTCCGTTGTGTAATGTACCACATTTTCCTTATCTAGTCTTCAGTCGAGGGACATTTAGGTTGTTTCCATGTTCTAGCTATGACAAATAAGGCTGCCATGAACATAGTTGGGTACATGTCCTTGTGACACGATTGAGCATCCTTTGGATATATACCCAAAAGTGGTATTGCTGGGTCTTGAGGAAGGTTGTTTCCTAATTTTCTGGAAAATCGCCACATTGATATCCAAAGGAACTGTTCCAGCTTGCACTCCAACCAGCAATGCAGGAGTGTTCCCTTTACCCCACAACCTCTCCAGTATAAGTTGTCATCAGTGTTTTTTATCTTGGCCATTGAATGGGGTCTTATACATGCCTTTTGTCTTGAATTTTTTGCCTACCTTGATTCTCATAAACCCTATAGGGCTCACATTAAATATCCTAACCTAAAGAACCCATCACCATCAAAAAAATTAATACCAAATATGCCATCTAACAGAACCCCATATTTTCATTTGACAGCACTCACCAATTCTCTATTTCTGTGATGTTTCTAATAAACACACTTACACTTACATACATCAAGCTGAAAAGCTTAGGCTAAGTCATTTTATTCTCCTCTATATCCTAAATCTACAAAACTTGGCACAGAGTTCTTTAATATTGAATGAATAAGCCAGCCTGCTAACTTTAATCCACCTTTAATTAAGAATTAGG
The DNA here is from genome assembly GCF_018167655.1 of Microtus oregoni. Lineage (NCBI taxonomy): Eukaryota > Metazoa > Chordata > Mammalia > Rodentia > Cricetidae > Microtus > Microtus oregoni. The sequence goes on from NW_024543086.1 coordinate 7,823,080, forward strand.
TGGGACTGGATGTCTGCTTATTTATTTAACAAGTATTAAAATTGATAATTTCAAAGAGATTCTTGCCCTTGATAACTGCAAATGTAAGATAAGGAAAAAGATGAACAAATAGTCACGTACAGAAGAAAAGACAATTCCTGTTATACCATGGAACACAATGCTGCTAGTAGTTAATACAATGTGTCCAACATAGCTGTGTTGGGCACACACCTGAAAGATTTGTAAAAAATGCGACAGTCTGTCTTATGGTAAGTTTCTGTTCACCCTCAGCATACAGATAGAATGAAAGAAGACCAGAGATTCCATGAGAGAATGAGAAGAAACTTTGCAGACTATGTATGTATTACATACAGTGCAGGACTGTATGTAAGGTTTAATGCTTTTCCTCATGTTATCAAAGGTCTGAGAGGAGTGCCTGGAGAGACAGAAGAACACAGGTTTGGGAAAGGGAGGAGGGGTGGATTGTAATAGAAAAGTAGCTTGCTCCAGAATGAAGGAAAGCCAATCAGGGAATCCCCAGCAACACACAGGCGCTAAGGGAAGTCGGTAGTTTAAGAGACCTTGATCTTCAAGGGCTATCCAAGTGAGCTCATCCAAGTGCTCCCTTAGTACTCTGACCCCGATCTGTTTCCTAAATTATTTTAGGGTTACATCTTCAGAGGTGGGGATGTTCGAGTATGGATGAAGGCCCATTTAGGAAAGGCTCCTTCTGGTCAAAAAATAGAATCTCAGGGCTGGGTGGAAACCCAACAATAGAAGGTCAATGACCTGGCCCCTAGGAAGGCTGGCTCACTTTAAGTCATGCTAAAGAGATTAAATGTAATAATTATCCCTTTAATGGGTTAGTGTACTTTTTCTCTCCAGAATTTCCATCCTATGGGGCAGCCTTTTGCTGAGCACACAACGGATCACAAGTCTGAACGCTTTTCTGAGTTACTAACAGAAGAATGTAATGTTTCCTTTTAGTCTCCTATTTCTGTTCTAAACATTATTTTTTTTTAACATTTTGGCTGCCTTATTTTTTTCTTTACAGCCCTCTCCCCGCCACCATGTACCTACCTGCCTGACACCATGTGGTTAACCTCCATAACAACTTAACTTAAACAGCATGACTATATTTTCTTTCTCTTCTCTATTCTCCTCTGGGCAGCAGCCAAGATTTGCAGCTTGTCTGCCCTTGTACGTTTTTCTCTTAAACTAATAAAATTGTCCTTGAGCTTTTGTTAAAAAAAAACAAAATTCCCTATGAGGAAGAGATAAAGAGTAACTTTTGACATGAAAGTACCAACAATCAAATGACCAGAACCAAGCAAGGAATAGTCTTCTTTTCTCTTGTTTAACATACATGCACACATGTAGACAGACACATACATACATACCCACATATACATACACATAAACACATATACACACACATATATAAAGACACTACATACACACATACATGCACACATAGCCATATACACACAGGCACACACACACATACATACATACATACATACACACACACAATGCCTTAGTCAGTACTCTATTGTTGTGAAGAAATACCATGGCCATGGCTACCCTTATAAAAGAAAACATTTAGTTGCCACTTGCTCACAGTTTCAGAGGTTTAGTCCATTATTATATTGGCAGGGAGCATGGTGGCACAGGCAGACATGGTGCTGGTGAAGTAGCTGAGAGTTCTACATCCAGATCCACGGGCATCAGGAAGATAGAGACACTGGGTTGTTTTGCACTTTTGAAACCTCAAAGCCCACCACCGGTGACACATGTCCTCTAACAAGGCCACACCTCCGTTTAGTAGTGCCACTTCCTGGTAACCAGGCATGCAAATCTATTAGTCTGTGGGGATCATTCTCCACCAAACCACCACAACACACATACACAGATATATAATCACACAGACACACACACATATCATGACACACATATACACATACATACACACACTCAATTTTCTAAACTCCAGAGGAGCAAAAGCAACAGAATAAATGAGGAGTCAAAGGTGGATCAAAAAAGAGAGAGAGAGAGTCAAAGAATGCACCATGTAACCTTTTTTCACAGGTGCATTATGGTGTCAGACCTAGGAGGAAAATGATGAATAGAGAGAAACAGGATAAGACATGGAAGGTATTTCCGGTTATTATTGTTTAAGAATTTTACATATGCACACATTCAATTTTGACCTAGCCCACTCCTATTTCCTCCACTCCGATTCCTTTGTCATCTTCCCTACCACTATCCTTTTCCTACTTCATGTTTTGTTTTGTTTTGCTTTTAACCCCCTCAGTCCACTAAATGCTGCCAGTATGTATATGGGTGTAAGGCCCTCTACTGGACATGGAGAGGCTCTCAGAGTTCTTAAAGAAAACTGACTCCCCTCTCCCGGAAGATATTAATGTTTTGATAAAGTTTTAAGTTAATTATTTCCCCCACATCTCTGAAAAAAATACTTGATAAAGATAATTTGAGAAGAGAGTGTATAGTTTGGCTCACACTTGGGGGGATTTCAGTCTGTGGCAGTCGGGATGGTATGGAAGAACAGCTCCTATCCATAGCAGTGGGGGCTTGCGACTTCTGTTTATACTCATGGTGGCAAATGGGGAAGAGAAAACAAAACTGGAAGCAAGACCAGGCTATAGCCCTCAAAAGCCTGATCCCAGTGACCTACCTCTGCCACTCAGGACCCACAACCTTCCAAAATATTGCTACGAGCTGGGCACCAGGCCCTCTAGCACATGAGCCTATGGAGGGTAGGGAACAGCATTTTCTTAACACCGTGTGACTGTGCTAAATTTCATAACTACTGATGGTAAAACTGTTCTGTTACCTAAAAGCATATGGGATTTGCCTAAGAAATCTTCTTGGTTGGGGAAGAGTAATCTAAAGGGTCTAGATGAAGGCAGTGTAGATAAAACAGTGAAGCTTGCGGTGGGTGTGGCTCAGTGATAGAGGAATTGCCTAACATGTGTTTCCCTGCCCCGCAAGAACTAAAATGAACTAACGGAGGTGATTTCTGATTACATCTTCTTAAGTCCTGTCTGTCCGACAAACACATGGCATGGAAAGAAGCAAGCTCACTCAGAAGAGGAAGATAAAGCTCAACACAGAGTTTCCAAGTTTATACAACCAATTTATAACATTGCCTGCTTAAGAAATTACTTATCAACCTCTTGCTCTAGAAATATTAGGATCAGACAGCCATCCTTGAGTCTGTTATATATGCAAAATGCATGTCCACTTTTCTTTCAGCAAAACTTATATTTATGGAAAAGATAACTTTCTCAGCAACTTCCAAAAGATCTGTACATCTTTAATTAATAGATATTTTAATAATTCGTGACTCTAGAGGTGGTGATATCTCACGTCTAATTGTACTGTTCTGTGCAAGGAACTCTCAAGGACAAACATCTTTCCCTCCATAATAAACACCCTGGGTGGTTTATAGAGAAAATAAATTGCCGTTTTGCAAGCTAGGAATGTAAAGACTAAGACAGGAATCTACAAATCGTGACCCATCAGTCAAATTCACACTTCAATCTGTTTTTCCACACCACAGAAGATAAAATCATTTTAACACGTTTTAATCACTGAAAAAAAGCAAGACCTGCTGCTACATGCCTGTAATCGTGGCAATGGAAAGATAGAGGACAGAAGATCATGAGTTCAAGGCTAGCCTCGGCTACATAACAAATCTGAAGTGTAAATAAATGAAGAACTAAAACACCAATAGTTTTCTAAAATAATATGAAGTTCAAATCCCAGTATTTATAACTAATGTTTTATTAAAACATGGCCAATGATCACTGATAATACATTCTCTGTAACTGCTTTCATGTGACAATAATAGATACAAAAGTCTATGATAGATTTCGGGAAAAAAAAGTTTTGCTAATTTCCTCTAAGAAAATTTTGCTGGTCTGCACGTGTGACTCAGTTAATATCATGCTTGCATAGCACACAGGAAGCCTTGGTTCAGTTCCCAGCACCATATAAAATCAGCCACTGTGGCACATGCTTATAATCTTAGACCATGGAGGCGAAAGCAGGAGAATCAGAAATTCAAGGTTGCCTCTACCAAGCAAGTTCAAGATCAGCAAGAGCTATTTGAAACTGTCCCAAATATATACCTAAATCCGGTGATTCCTTCCCTAAAAGATCTATAGCATCTAATTTTATACACTGAGCTTGTATAGGAAGGTCGGAAGAGCCCTGGTTCATTCGTACATAGTCTTATCTTTTTTTTTTTTTTTTTTTTTTTTTTTTTTTTTTTTTTTTTTTTTTTTTTTTTTTTTTTTTGCTTTTTCAAGACAGGGTTTCTCTGTGGTTTTGGAGCCTGTCCTGGAACTAGCTCTTGTAGACCAGGCTGGTCTCGAACTCACAGAGATCCACCTGCCTCTGCCTCCCAAGTGCTGGGATTAAAGGCGTGCGCCACCACCGCCCGGCCTCGTACATAGTCTTATCTTATCTAACGCGTAACAGTGATATTGTTAACCTTCCACTCTGCCTCCTGTTGAACCATCAGGATTTCTTTTACATACAGAATCTCCTAAAGCCCCCATTTCCCGGGGAGTATCCTTCCTTGTTCTGCCTATCTTAATTTATAAACCTTCCAGATTCACATTAGATGCCACATTCTTTGATTTCTTCGCATTCATCTAAATTGGGTTGCATTGTTGTGCCCCCTGGCCTGAGCCTGCCCTTGAACTTTGTAGCACTGAAGATGGAATACTGTGAACCAAGCAAACATTGGTAATGCTATAACTCAAGAGCCAGCAAACCTTGTGTATGAGGACCAAATAGGAAGTAAATACTCTGGCTTCTCAGGCCACACCATCTCTTCACTGCCCGGTCTATTCTGCCATCAGTTTCATAGCTGCCACAGACTAAATAAAGGACTGAATGTTCCAATATTTTATTCATACCAGTTGGCATATTTGGTCCTGAAAGACCCCAGTGCTGGGCAGTCTTTCAGGCTGAGGAGACCCTCCCAAGGAGCAGCGAGTCACTCTTCGGATGCAAATAGCAAGAGGCTTTATTTAATACACAGGTACCTGGGGCGGCTTAGTCTCTCGGAAGACAAGCGCGCCTGCAGACTGGGGGAAGGTCTTTTTATAGGAAAGAGGGCAGCAGAAGCAGATTACAGAAGCAAATGCATCGTTAGTGGTCAGTTGGAATGGGGCCAGGGGCACAGGGGGTTTTTCCTTTCCCAGCACAGATGTATGGGAACAGACATCCTGTTAATTGATGTCCTGTCCTAATCTATGGATATAAAGATCCTGTTTTGCAGCCAGGGACCCTGACCTTACTCTGCACTTATAGTCGTACGTCAAAAGCTTTGTGAAATGACGTTACAGCAGATAAGCTGGGATCTTTCATAGGGGGAGTTGTCTCTTCTGTGAATTACTGATATTCTAAATTGGGCACGTATACTGACTATAGGCATCCTGTTTCCCTAAGCAACCGGGATGTTCTCATTAGAGCAGGCCAGCTGCGGGTTCCTTATCGCTTGGGGCCAGGTGGCTGACCGGCTGACCGCATATATCTCGCCTGGCTTCTCGCCCTTGCTTTCAAGTCGAACTTCCCTGCTCTAATTACTTGCGTTGCTTCAAAGTTTAAGCCTTGCAAAATGGCATTACTGCTGCTTAGTGAGTGGGGGTCTTTCATTCCCCCCTTTTTTTTTTTTTGGATTTAATCATAAATTTATGTGTTCAAAGACCTCTACGTCATTCTGCTTTAATATCTGATATTGCTGGGAGAGTACCATGGTTTGGATAACTGAAAGTCTGTCTTTTATAAATTGCACCAGGCGATTTAAAATGTAAGGGCCGATTGTAAAGATAAGAAGTAAAATAAGTAGGGGCCCAGCTATAATGGAAATTAAGGCTTTTAACCATGGTGATTTATTAAACCATCCTTTAAAATATCCTTGTTGAGAAGATAGTAGAACATCTCTAGGGTTTGCAGAATAGCTCTTAGCAAAACTATCTGAATGAGGCTTGAAAGTAACTACATGGTAGACATTGTGAACCACTGTAGACCCGAGAATAGCACCCAACATTGTGGCAATAATAGTCTATTGACTACAAAGAGCTTAACTCAGCCCTAAGAAACACATGGATGCCTTCTCCTAAGAGGCAAGTTTAGTATTATGAAGACAAATCTCTTTTGCTGTAGACACCGGGAGTGTTGTTCCTCAGCTCCAGAGAATGTGCCGGAGAAGTCAGTTTCGGTCCAGCTGGCACCACATGGCATTTACGAGTTTCCATTGCATCCCGTAGCATCAGCTTTATCCAAATGTACAGGGTTGTGTCCATTGTGAGAACTTTAACAAACAATGAGAGAAAATGCAATACAGGATGACAAATGTTTAAAACAAAACAGAAAGCCCTAAAGCCAGAGGACAGCCAATGAGGACATAAATATCTTTTTGAGACTGACCTTACCCAGGCTTCACATTTGTAAGTACAGCATCAAAAAGTTTTAACATCCCATTGATATCTATTTTATTATATATTAAATTACATCTGTTTACCTTTTGAAAGTCATATCATTTTATAACCCCATAGATTAAAACAAGATTTTCCTGTAGAAAAACAAAACCTGTCAAGAGGTAAGGAGGCTTTAGGTGTGTTTGCTTCTCTCTGCAGTTATCTGCACAAAACGGTCTGATCTGGAAAAGTCTCAAACTGTACTAAATAATTCCTGTCAATAGGTCCCAGACACACAAAGGAGGAACAGAACAGAATTGTCTTTTGCTTCTGCTGTCTGATATTATGCTTTAAAAGACATTAAAAATGAGCAGAGCCCTGTGGGTTTCTGACTTTAGGAAAGAAGAGCCTTAAAGGTGATGTAAGCCCATCTTACAGCAGATGTGCCTGCCCTGTGCAAGCCTTGAGCTCAGGATTCCATCATCAAGGTCAACCATTATCAGCAGATACATGAGCAGCAGCTAACTAGCCAGGCAACAGAGCTAGTGGCAACGATGCCGGGGTGTTTTGAACCCAGAACAGGACAGGAGGGAGGGAGATCTGTCCAGTCATTTTTGCTGGTCTCCAGGGCCAATTATATCAATTTGTTTTTTTAGAATCTTACTTATCCTATCTATCTGACCTGAGCTTTGAGGTTGGTAAGCTTAAGTTCCAATTGATCCCCAATGTCTTGGCCACACCCTAACTTGCCTGGGCAACAAAGGCAGGCCTATTATGGGACATGATTATCTTGGCCATCCCAAACCTTAGGATGATTTTTTTTTTTTTTGATCTTCTTAGCCATTACATTGGGTGTCTCAATCTTGGTCAATGTATGATGGCTATCTTCTTTGGCAAATGCGTGGCCTCCTGGAGGCTCAAAATTTCCGCAGATGTCAACAGTCCTTTTTGTCTGTATATTGCTTTATATATATATATATATAGGTGAGGGCAAAAGCATACCTGCTGTTAGTATAGACGTTCCCTCTGCCATCTGTAGAGCTTGTATCAAAGCCACAAGTTCAGCGTTCTGGTCGGGCCACCATCCCTGAAGGGAGGCTACTGGCCCAGATCATTTGCTTCCTGTCCACCAATGTTGCCCCCGCCTTCCGCTTACCTTCGGTCTTCTGTACCTGCTTAGCTCGGACCGCCAGCCTTGTACCCCTGGCAAGCTTCACCCTCATTTTCGGCTCTGCCTGGCACAGCTTAGCCTGCCATTTTGCCATTCGCCTGTCCTTTAGGCAGATGCTGGTAGGATCCATAGTCCATCGACGTCAGCCCAGCACAGGAGCAGTAGTCTGGCACAGGAGGGCACCTGTGGTAGCACGGTGACTGCTGTATCGCAGTCTGACATGGGTGAGGGGAGCAAGACTGTAGAGTGAGCAGTCAGGGCTCATGCAGGCTTTAGAGCAAGCACAGCATCAAGGCAGTTGCTAGGAGATGAGGATTTCTTCAGCGGTGAAGGCAGGGAGAGGTGGTCGTCCTGGTGAGGAGGGCGTGGTAGAGACGGAGGCAGACAAGCAGCCTGTGTCTCCTGCAGAACTGAAAACAGCAGCGAAAGCAAAAGTCCCTCGTTTGGTCAACAAAAGGCTTTGGTCATACATTCAGAAGTGACCAGGGAGGAACGAGTCATTTATTTATCTTTTTCCCAAATTTATAGTTCGTAAGGTGTCCAGTTTGTATTCTTTACTCAGTTCCAGTGTCCCTCTTTATCTGTCTTTGATCTTCTGTTGCCCAGGCTCCTAATCTGTCTGAGTCCTATCTTTCTTTTGCTTCCCGCCTCTCTCTCTCTCTCTCTCTCTCTTTTTCTCTTTCTCTCTCTCTCTTTCTCTCTCTCTCTCTTTTTCTCTTTCTCTTTCTCTCTCTCTCTCTTTTTCTCTTTCTCTTTTTTTTTTTCTCTTTCTCTCTCTCTCTTTTTTTTTTGTGGCTACTGCTGTCTGCTGACCTTCAGAGGTTGGGTAAAATGCCTGTAAACTTTCATTAATCATTTAAGGAACACAGATTTTAACTGGCCCCTGGAGAACCTCTCTTATCTCGGCCGAATTAGTGGGGTGCCTTGCAGCCCCCGCCTGAGATTTGCCATGAGCCCAGCATTTTGACTGTCAGTTTCTCCCTTTAGAAGAATGAAGATAGATCCATATTTTTCTCTATGCACAAAACTGAAATCCAAACAAATTAAAGACCTTAACATAAAACCAACAATATTGAACCTTTTATAGAAGGAAAAAAGTTTAAAATTTATTTTAGCAAAGGATATAATCAACAGAACGTAATATCAACCTGTAGAATGGGGAGGTATCATGAGACATATAAGGAACTTAGGAACTTAATCCTCATTAGTACAATTACGTCACAGACCAAAACTGTAAATTCTCAACAAATGAACTTGAAGTGACTGAAAGATATTTAAAATTTGTTTAAATACAACATCCTTAATCATCAGGGAAGTGCAAATTAAACAATTTTGAGATTTTATCTTATTCTTGTAAAACTGACCAAGATTAAAAATATCATTTGACAATTTATGCTTACAGCTACTTTGAACATTAGCATGGTGGACTTTCAAAATTAGATAACATATTACCTTAAAAACTTAGCGACATCCTTTATATTATCATTGACAGAATCTGAAAACAACTCAAAATGCACCTTTTTTATATTAATAATAAATGAGAATCTTCGCCATGTTTTTTTTTTTTTTTTAATAGCCATAAACATTATAAAGAGTCAAAAGGACCATTTTAACTCAACCTCATCATTTAGTAACACCCCCTTTGCCATTGTAGTGGGGTGAGAGGCTTTAGCAGATCTTTGTCTTGTGGGGCAACTCAGGGCCCCCACCTTATCACAAGCATTGTGAGCAGACAAGTGTTAAATTCAGATCTAAACATGGGCTGGCTTAGAAGCTCAGCTGGGCTGTTCATATGGCCCCGGCCCTGTGCCAGGCCTTCTACAGCAATAGTTCTTGAAGACAGTGTAGTCCTGCATCCATCTAAACAGAACTGGGAATTTACTTTTCTTCTAGACACACTGCATAGTAGTTTTTTTTTTTTTTTTATCACAAGCATATTATTTTAAAGTGACTTAATTTAATTTTCCCGATTTTTAAACCAGAGGCTTTTACCTGGATGCAGCACATGATGACTGGTATAGAGCATCCCCAGAAGACAGATGTTATTAGGGCTGGTAGGCCCTTTTGATGTCAGCTTATTCCATTAGCTACTACTCCTGAATCCACACTTATCATTTATCAACAGCCACAGGGAAATTTACTTGCAGTCTCTTGCCCTACTGCCAAAATGGAAGGGTCCAGGTTCTTTAGGGGACCTTTGCTTTTTAATAGGGTATCCGACCCCAGAGAAATAGCCTACTGCAGGTTCCCAGGCTTAGTTCTGTGACCCTGGCGCTAGCACCAGCTATTTCCCCTGGGCAAGGGCCACAGATCTTTAGTACAAGGTTTTACATGGCATTTGCAGATGCGGGCTGCCATTCAGTCTCTAGCACCTTATTTTCTAAGGAAAACAAGCCTTCTCCACAGGGAACCCCACTGGGGATCCTCCCAGGACCTGGCTTCAGCCTCAGCTCTGTCCACAGTGAGCTCCTAGTTGTATAGCACAAGCTTCCCACATCCCATCTCTATACTCACAGCAATCTAGCAGCTTTTCTCTGAATGGGATTCCAGAGGCCCCAGGAGGCATTCCCTCCAGGGAACTTGTGAGGTCAGGATTGGTCCACTCAGTTCCTCTTAGCCCTCACACTGCCAGTAGCAGCTGGGAAGGCCTTTGCATTGGCTGTAGGGGGAGGGAACACCTTGGACTGTCTAAGGCAGCCCTCCTCCCCCAGTCCTCCCGTGCGGTGCTGGTGGACTTCAGGTCAGCAAGGGAGGACGTCATTTTCAGCACAGGGATTTCAGGGGGGCCACGGCTGCCCCCTTCTCTGGCTCGGGCCAGGGTTGCTGCCATGCCCCGCCCTGCGTCCTGCTGAGAGGTTTGCTCAGAGCTGGAGCCAGTTGCCCCGCCTAGGCCTGGCTCCAGGCTGTGCCTCAGGAGATCACAGTCCTGTTCCCTCCCCCCTCGCGACAGCAAGCAGGGCAGTTCAGCAGCAGAGCCTAGAGAAGTAAAGGAAGGGCAGACTGTCTGCATTTCTTTTGGATTTTCCTAGAGTTAGGGTCCAAGAGATGGTTATTTACTGCCCCATGGTACCAGATTTAGACTCGAGTACAAACAGATATACAAAACAAAGAACATATTAAGCACAAAAATACACAGACAATACAGATGCGCTGGCGCGGTTTCGGCATAATGCCGAAAGCAAAATTTCAGACGGAGACTCTGAGGATCCGGATTCCTCGTCTCCCAGAAGAATCACGTACCCTTAGGACTGTGGGGGTGCCCCGAACAATCCTATTCGGTAAGGATTCACAGAGTTACCGATGGGCCAGGCACCACATCCGGCCCCCAGATGCCTCTGAGACGTCTCCCAGGGCTGCGGTCGGGAGTGAGAGCCCGTCGGCTCCTCCGCGGTCCGCCCGATACAGATCTAGTCAGCCAACTAGTACAGAGTCAGTCGCAAGCGCAAACACAGAAACACCGAAGCACAGACATTCACGGAAAACAATCGCTGGCCAGCTTACCTCCCGGTGGTGGGTCGGTGATCCCTGGGCAGGGGTCTCCAGATCTCGGTGGAACCTCCAAATGAAAGACCCCAGTGCTGGGCAGTCTTTCAGGCTGAGGAGACCCTCCCAAGGAGCAGCGAGTCACTCTTCGGATGCAAATAGCAAGAGGCTTTATTTAATACACAGGTACCTGGGGCGGCTTAGTCTCTCGGAAGACAAGCGCGCCTGCAGACTGGGGGAAGGTCTTTTTATAGGAAAGAGGGCAGCAGAAGCAGATTACAGAAGCAAATGCATCGTTAGTGGTCAGTTGGAATGGGGCCAGGGGCACAGGGGGTTTTTCCTTTCCCAGCACAGATGTATGGGAACAGACATCCTGTTAATTGATGTCCTGTCCTAATCTATGGATATAAAGATCCTGTTTTGCAGCCAGGGACCCTGACCTTACTCTGCACTTATAGTCGTACGTCAAAAGCTTTGTGAAATGACGTTACAGCAGATAAGCTGGGATCTTTCATAGGGGGAGTTGTCTCTTCTGTGAATTACTGATATTCTAAATTGGGCACGTATACTGACTATAGGCATCCTGTTTCCCTAAGCAACCGGGATGTTCTCATTAGAGCAGGCCAGCTGCGGGTTCCTTATCGCTTGGGGCCAGGTGGCTGACCGGCTGACCGCATATATCTCGCCTGGCTTCTCGCCCTTGCTTTCAAGTCGAACTTCCCTGCTCTAATTACTTGCGTTGCTTCAAAGTTTAAGCCTTGCAAAATGGCATTACTGCTGCTTAGTGAGTGGGGGTCTTTCAGTCCCTAAAAAAATAGCTTACAGAGCCAGATGTGGTGGCACATGTCTTAAATCCCAGCATTCGTGATGCAGAAGCAAGCAGGTCACTCTGAGTTCCAGGCCAGTCAAAATTTATATAGTGAAACTTTGTCTCAAAAAAAAAAATAGCTTTCCAATCCCTTATGTAGTCTCTACCCTTAACTCTTAAATTGCAATACTGAGGGTTGACAGAGAATAATGGATTGCTAAACAGTCAGCTGGCTGGAGTCCTTTTGTTCCACCCAGATAGAATTGTGAAGAACGGAGGAAAACTCTGCTCATGTTGGCAGTCCCAGACCTATAACTAGGCTGGACTACCCTGAGAGCTGGAGCCTTATTGTTGCTGGCTTTAGAAACCAAAGGCTTGTGTCTCTGGGTACTTATACTGAAGGCTTTAAATACCAGCCGCCCTGGCCTGTGGCAGCTACTGTTGTCCTTGACACCTAGCAGCAGGCAGCACTTACCAAAGTCAGCTCGTTGTGCAAACCCCAGGCATTGCAATCCTCAGCTCCTACAGTAGTTAGTATTTAAGCTGTCAAGCGCGAGGTATGAGGACCCTTGACCCTTTATACCCAGCAGCTCTCTGGACCTTTTCCAGCAACCAGGGCCCACAGTTTCTTGTCTTGGCTCTCCACAGCCTTCTCTCCTTCTTCAGCCTTGGTTCTCTCATCTCCTCTCACTTCCTCTGTACTTTGTCCATCCCCCAGTTGTCAGCGATGCCCCTGTACCTTGCAGTTCACCCCCTGGTCACTCCCTGATGTTCTTCTGCCTACCACTGCTTTCCTTCGTGGCCGCTACCTTCTGCTACCACTTTGCCATCTCTCTGTGCTTCTAGCTAAGTTCACTCTGTTAATTGTTGTGCTTTCCTGTCGCTTTAAGGGACAAGCCAATAGCGAGCTCAGGCCAGAAGCTGAAGATCAGCCTGCCTCAGCGGATGGGGAGGGGAATGGGTGTGGCTTGTCTCTTAAAGGGACCAAAACCATAACATTAATGACTAAGAAGAAAAGCACTCACGAAGAGACCACCCCCAGAGAATCATTTTAACTGTACCTTGTGCTGCAACACTGAAGGGCAGAACAGGAGGGTGTCTCCTGAGTAACTCAAAAGATCAGCCTTCATATACAACCCAGAAGAGAGTCATGGTAAAAAATGTTTGCACCAATCAAAACCTTTAAAGCAAATGATGGATTTTGATCTGCACCAATCACAAGCCTTCTGCTGGACAATGTAGGCGTGCCTCCGCTTTAGTGTCGGTGAAGATGGCTGTGGGACTTGAGAGCTTGAAGTTCCGTTTTGTCGGGAGGGGTGAAAATGAAAGCATACCATTAGCCAGGGCTAAGGCTAGTGGTCCTCTGCAGCTGCTGGAGTGTTCCCAGAGCGAACAGCTAGACTGTCATAAGCACAGTACATCCAGCTGCCAGGAAAGGGAATACTTAAGTATTCCCCACGGAGGCTGCCAGCTATAAAGGAAGAGCCTGGCAAAGGACTCCCCTCTGACAGGTGCAATCATTCACAGAAAGCATTAAGAGTGCGTTTAGAGTAAAGGCTTAGCAAAAGCTCTGCAAGAACTAACAAGGCCAATAGCACTGAGCTCTACCTAACTGCCTTTAGCAATGCTTAAAAGTACTTACTCCTTGCCCCAGTGCCCAGGGAGCAGTGCACCTCTGATCTATCTCGGTGTCGATGGTTATATCCTTTCCAGTTTACATGTTGGAAGCCAGCCCTGAGATAATGGTGTTAGGAAGCATCTTTAGGATAAGATTATGATGTGGGATTCCCCTCTGTATGCTATGAATACCATAGGTTAATAAAGAAACTGTCTTGTCCTGAGATAGGGCAAAAGAGGAGAGCTAGGCAGCGGGGAAAACTAAACTGAATGCTGGTAGAAGGAAGGAGGAGTTAAAAGAAGCCGTGGAACCGCCACTGGAGACAGAAGGACTGAAACTTTGCTGGTAGGCCCTGACCTCATGTTGATGTACAGATTAACGGAGATGGGTTAAATTAAGAGGTAAGGGTTACCAATAAGATGTTAGAACTAATGGGCCAAGCAGTGATTTAAATAATAGTTTCTGTGTGATTACTTCGGAAATCTGGGTGGCTGGGAAATGAACAAGCAACTTCTAACAACACGATTAGGTCTTCAAGGGGTGTCTCTTTCCATAAAGCCAACCTGAAGGAGATTCCTCATCTCTTCCACCATGGGAAGTTATCATAGAAACAGCTGTTGTCTTACGGAATTAGATTCTCACTTGACAGTTAATCTGTTAGTCCCTTCATTTTAACTTCCCGAACTGTAAGAAATATTTTTTGTTGTTTATAACCCACCCAGACTAGGATATTTTGTTACAGCAACTCATACAGATTAACATAGAAAATGACTTGATAGCCGGGCGGTGGTGGCGCACGCCTTTAATCCCAGCACTCGGGAGGCAGAGGCAGGCGGATCTCTGTGAGTTCGAGACCAGCCTGGTCTACAAGAGCTAGTTCCAGGACAGGCTCCAAAGCTACAGAGAAACCCTGTCTCGAAAAAACCAAAAAAAAAAAGAAAATGACTTGATAATTTCAATCCAAGGTTTCTCATATAGCCTAGTTCAATAAATATATATCTCTTAGTAAATACTGTAAATAATAGCACTGATGATAAAACAACAGAATAAGGAGACCAAGAGACTTTAAAATCCCAGGAAATTAATGGAGTCTCTAAGTCTTTGGAAATTAGAAAGGGATATAATTTTACCTACTTTCTGAAATAGACAGACATGAGTAAGATGAAAAATAGACATTTAAGAAGAAAAAAGCTATTATCTTCATTCTATAAATAACACTAATGATCATATTTTGAGCATAACTTTGCTTTTTGTCTTTTCTAAAATGATTTTGGAGACAAACTCATTTTCAGCACTGCATGGATAACAGCTATAGCCAGGGGCTGGGAAAATGGCTCAGTGGTAAAGACAGTAAAGTACTGCTCCTTCAGAGAACACAACTTTGGTTTCCATCACCCAATAATAGGTGTTTCAAAACTGGTTGTAACCCTAGCTCCAGGGTATCTGCTGCCTTATTCTGACCTCCTCTGACATCTACATTCACCTTCAAACATACACACACACATACACACACACGTACACATACACACACATGCACATATACACACACTTTTTCACACACACACACACAATTAAAAATTATAAAATAAACCTAGGCCGAGCGATGGTGGCATACACCTTTAATCTCAGCACTTGGGAGGCAGAGGCAGGCATATCAATGAGACCAAAACCAGCCTGGTCTTCTGAGTGAGTTCCAGGATGGCCAGAGCTATACAGAGAAATCGTCTCAAAAAAAAAAAACAAATAAATCAAAAAGAAAATAATTTAATCATTTGTTAGAAACATTTAACACATATAAAGCACTGTCCTAAGCATCCCCAGGCCAAAGGAAAAAAAAAAGATATGCTTACTTCCTCTACTTCCAACAGGTAAAATTCACATCATCTTCTTCAAATATGTTCATCTCTTTCATAAAAGATAAATTTATTGCAAGACATCAGGGGCTAAACTTGTTCTTCAAATATTCATCTATTGATGTTCTAAGCCCTCCCCTCATCTACCAGAACAGAGTCTCTATGGAAATAAGGTTTCTGTAGCAATCACAAGTTAAAATGAGATCATTAGTTTAAGCCCTAAAGCAACACTACCAGTTTTCCTGTGGAAAGAGAGTGTGTGGACAATGAAACAGGCACACAGAGAGCCCCACGTGAAGATGGAGCTGCAGCGCAGGCAATGCTATCCAAGGCAGCGAACACAAAACCCGAGACAGCCTGGAGGAAGGAAGAGAACAGATTCTTCCTCAGAGCTCTTGAAGGGAATCAACCCCAGACTTCAGGAGACTTCTGGGACCCACAACTGGAGAGTGCTCACAATGTTTTCAGGAAGCCAAGCTGTGGATCTGAGGAAAACGCTATGTGTTAGAAAGTGGTAAGTGCCCACTGGTCTAGAAGTGGTGACCAGTGAACCCAAAACAACTAGACATTATAAGGGAGGTTAGTCTTGAGGTGAACATTGAAATTATCCTGTAATTCTGTGATTGTGAGGCTGGGGTAAAGTTATCTTGATTTGAATCTTCATGGTTGCATACCAGCTCCCTTTTTCTTATCTACAATCACAAGACTCTTGCAGCAAACTAAGAATTGCAGCTAGGCAGGGGTGGCAGTGCACCCACACGCCTTTAATCCCAGCACTTGGGAGGCAGAGGCAGGTGGATCTCTGTGAGTCTGAGGCCAGCCTGGTCTACAGAGTGAGTTTTGAAACAGCCAGGGCTACACAGAAAACCCTGTCACAAAAAAATCAAAAGAACAAACAAATGAAAGAAAGAAAAATAAAAGAATTCTATAAGCAGAATGTATTGTCATTATCTAGTCCAGTCATCTTATTCTAGGATGGATATGGGTGTGCATGTGCATATGTGTGTGTATGTGTGTGTAATAATATTTCAAATTTCCTTAAGTCTCTGAATTTTTTCTGTTTGAAATAATAACGCAGAAATCAAAGGTGATACAGGGTGATCAAAGACAAAACTCCTACCCTGAGCTTCAGATACCTCCTGATGGGAAATATATTGATAGGAAGAATATTGGTAAAAGTATATTTACATGAAGTACATTGTTAGGAGGTATAGTAACAGGAAGTATATTGATAGGGAGAAATATAATGACAGGTAGTATTTTGATAGAAATAAATAAATTGAAAGGAAGTACATTGCTAGAAAGAAGTACACTGGCAGGAAATATATTGATAGGAAGTATATTGATAGGAAGTATATTGGTAGGAAACATATTGTTAGGAAATATATTGATAGGAAGAAGCATACTGATGGGAAGTATTTTGGAAGGAAGTTTATTGACAGGAAGTAATTGCCCTACAAACATCCTGTCAGGAACTGAATCCACCAGAGGGAATTCCTTTTATAATCTAATGATCCTTCAAAAGGTCTGAGAAATAGACAATGACTAGACTTTGCACTCACACCTGGACGTCACAGTGTACTTAAAAAATTCAGGACTAGCCGGGCAATGGTAGTACTCGCCTTTAATCCCAACACTCGGGAGGCAGAGGCAGGCGAATCTCTGTAAATTCGAGACCAATCTGGTCTACAAGAGCTAGTTCCAGGAAGAACAGGCTCCAAAGCAACACAGAGAAACCCTGTCTCGAAAAAAAAATCAAAAACAAACAAACAAAATTCAGGACTACCGTACTCTGAACCAGTTTCAATCTGCTAAACTTGCCTCCGTCCTGCTTGTCCTGGCCCCCACAGAGTGCCACTTCTTTTTACAAAAGCCCAAGTCTGCTTTCTCTCAGTGGAATGCTGATTCTGTCTAAATGAATGTTTGTTTTGGAATTCATATTTATTCCCCGCCAAATAAAACTTTGCTTTTGTGTTAACTTAGAGTATGACTTCCCAATTTACAAAAGCAACAACAACAAAAAAAAGTAAAGCTTCCCTCAGATCAGTGACTTCCAAATGATTAACTGCCCTGTGGGGTTTCTGAGCATAGAGAAGAGAAGAGGAGTAAGAGAGGCCCTCAGCTGACTTGTCCTCTAGAAGAGAGCTTTATTAATAGTTCAGCAGACAAGACTCATGGATCATAAAGAAGATGCTTCCATTTCACCACACAAAATCAAGCCTGTTCTTAAAGTTTCTGAGGGGAGAAGGGGAGGGAGGGGAGCCTTCACCACAAGGAGGGGCACTTAACTAATCTATGAGTTATGCTATATGACTGTCAGACAGCTTCCAATTCCCAGAGCTGTGAGCAGCCCAGGGAGGGGAGATGATCCAGGTCTAGGGCCAGCTCTGTGAGGCAGTTTGCAGCAATATTTGGAAAAGCTATGTTCTAATGTACCCAAAGTGCCCACGAATCACATTAGGCAGATGTTAAACACACAGCTTGCTGGATCCCATTCCACCCCTTCTAAACTCCAGGGCATGGCCCTAGAACAGCATCTCACAAAGCCTTTGGTTCAGGTAAATCCCTCTGAAACTAATCAGAGGTGAATCCTGGCCTGTTAACATGAAAACTAAACTTGTATTAGTGGAAAATATGTTCTGACAGCAAAGACACTTGTTAGTAAAGAATAAATGTTTGTGTCTCAGAGGTCACAAGAAAATATCCTTGCACATTGAGCCTATAATTCGTGATCCTAGAGAAGCTAAATAAGAAGGTGAACCCAAAGAAAAATATATAGACATCCTCCTGGATATTAACCTTCATAAGGCGATGAAAGGAGACAGAGACAGAGACCCACATTGGAGCACCAGACTACAACCCCAAGGTCCAAATCAGGAGCAGAAGGAGAGAGAGCATGAGCAAGGAACTCAGTATCGCGAGGGGTGCACCCACACTTTGAGACAATGGGGATGTTCTTTCGGGAACTCACCAAGGCCAGCTGGACTGGGTCTGAAAAAGCATGGGATAAAACCGGACTCACTGAACATAGCGGACAATGAGGACTACTGAGAAGTCAAGAACAATGGCACTGGGTTTTGATCCTACTGCACGTACTGGCTTTGTGGGAGCCTAGGCAGTTTGGATGTTCACCTTACTAGACCTGGAAGGAGGTGGGTGGTCCTTGGACTCCCCACAGGGCAGGCTAATGAGAGAGGGGGAGTTGATTGGGGGAGGGGGAGGGATATGGGAGGCAGTGGCGGGGAAGAGACAGAAATCTTTAATAAATAAATAAATAACAAATAAAAAAAGAAAATATCCTTGCTGTTTTTATAAGTTTCTTTCCCAAATATGTCATGCTCTACGAGATTTTTGTCTTCTTTCCATTTTTTTTTGTTTTGGTTTTGGGTTTTTTTTTTTTTGTTTTTTGAGAGACAGGTTTTCTCTGTGTGACCCTGGCTGTCTTGGAGCTATCTGTAGACCAGGCTCAGAGATCTGCCTGCTTCTGCTTCCCTAGTGGTGGGATTAAAGGTGTACGCCACCACCGCCCGTCAGTTCTTGTCTTCTGTTGGCAATAAACAAATGCACCAAAAAGAAAAACTATGAATTGCTTAGTACCATTTGCCTTCCTTGTGATTGTTTTATCATGAGGATGTGTGTTTCTAGATGTGGACACGTGCGTGTAGATACCCAGAGAAGCAAGATGCGTCAGATCCCCTGGAACTCGAGTTACTGTGATCTACCTGACAAGGGTAAGGGGAATGGAACTTGGATCTTCTACAAGAACAGTATGCACTCTTAACCTCTAAGCTGTTCTATCTACCCCCTCATTTTATTGCCATCTTTTCCAGGTGTCTCGGTGAATTAACTGTGTTTCTAAACATTAGCAACTTTATACCAGCTGCTATAGGAAATTTAGACCATGTTGGTGTTTTTTTTTTCTGTTGTGAAGAAAATCTCACAATCTTCAAAAATCAAACAGGTCTTTAATTAATTCTGTACATTAATTAAAAATTCAGAGATCTTTTTTTCAACATTTATTTATTTAATATTCTGTCTGTGTGTATGTCTGCAGGCCAGAAGAGGGCACCAGACCTCATTACAGATGGTTGTGAACCACCATGTGGTTGCCGGGAATTGAACTCAGGACTTTGGAAGAGCAGGCAATGCTCTTAACCACTGAGCCATCTCTTCAGCCCCAGAGATCTTCTTTTGTTCATATGGGGTCCTTCAAAATAGTGTCAGGAACCATTGATCTTCAGCATTAAGGGCTGTGCAATGGACAGTTAAAAGCTTAAAACCTTTCTTCCCTTTACTGTTTAATAAAATGTTTCCTATAGAAATTATTTTACAACTATCAGAGTTGCCAGTCTTGACTGCTGGGTTGAATTACACATTTAGCATGCATGCTAGAATATATATGTCTGCAGATGCTTATCTACAAAATACTGTGTTCCCCATCCCCAAGAAGAACAGGCTCCTCATGCTTTAATGTAAAAGGATTTACATTTATCATGATAAAGACTGATTCCCTGTATACTCCTCTGTACCAGACACTGTCACAAACACAACTCTGGTTGCAAAGGAGAAAAGCAAGGATTCACTGCCCAAGGTCGCATAACTACCAAGTCACAGAGATGAGGTTTGAATTTGCCATCAGCTGACTCCACACCCTGCGCTATGTGTATTCCCGAAAAATGACCAGGTTCTGGTGAATGGAAATAAGCCCCAGGCAGAGATCCACTAGATAAAACTGTTCTTCCTTCAGCTGGGACACAAAGTGACTGGATAGTTTTGACCATGCCCCTTCTTTGGAATTCCACTTCCTCTTCTATAAAGAGTGGTAATTGGACTACTAGATGAATAATAAAATTGCTTCCAACACTAATATACCACAGATTTAAGAGCGGCCACTTTGCATCCATAGACAATGGGAGCCATCTGGATGTGGAAATGATGAATGGCAAAAGCGGTTGGAGGGGAGAGCCTCAGAATAACATTCTTTGCCAGGGACCCACACACCACACTGCCTCCCCTACAAATTGCCCGCAGCTGCACAGATCTAGAGGCCACTTAGAGCACAGAACCCTTAACAAACTGTTCAAGCCATTTGGTCTTGGGTTTCCCTGGAAGCCTATCGAGGGCTATGAAATTAGAGTCTTGTCACTTGGCCAGCTTTGCTATGAGAAGAGTACGAGAGTTCTTTTGTTTGTTGGAACTCAATTATCACTTCCTTCCAGATGAGAAGGTGGGGGAGGGCCTCCGCAGACTCTTTTTTTAAGTCCTTGGCTGGGGAAGATTTTCACATCCATCAAAATGTGAAAATCACCTAAAGACACCCATAATGATGTAACTGTAGAAGCGAAATTGCCCTAGACTCATAGCTTCTCTGCCTGTCCCCACTTTTATAGTGCTTGCCTCCAGCACTCTAGATCCGGAACCATGATGTGCAGTTCATTAAGGGCTTGCATCCTCATGACTCCTGTTTCCTCTGACTCACACATCCTCTAGAAGTCTTCTCACTCATACAGGCCTCCTATTCTTTTCTCTCTATTCCATATGAACCCAGGTATCTCCCAAACTGTTTCATTAATGTCCTTATGCAAAAAAAAAAAAAAAAAAAAAAAAAGATTGTTGCTTTTGCCCTCTCCTTCCAGCAGTGTCCAGAATCATTTCTCATTCTCAAGGAATCTCTGCCACCAAGAAAGTTCTTGTAGTTCATTTATTTCTATTCAGTCTTGGTTCAACTTTGTAACTTGAATTGAAGTGGGGGTCCATATTGCCCAGTCCCTCTACAGCATATTGTTCATGAAAAAAATTAAGTAATTCCGATGGTGACTCTGTGCTAAGTCAAGAAGCCTCACCGCTGAACATACAATTTCTCTTCTTCTTCCATTTTCATGCTATTGCTAAAAAGTATTCACCTTTATCTATGCTACATTTTCAGGGGGAAATATTAGCCAATATTCCTATCTCAACTGCCAGCCATTTCGACTTTTTGAGGGGGGGTTGGGGGCTTGGGTTTTGGTTTTGGTTTTGATTTTTGGTTTTCCAAGACAGGGTTTCTCTGTGTAAGAGTCCTGGCTGTACTGGAACTCGTTTTGTAGACCACACTGGCCTCAAACTCACAGAGATCTATCTGCCTCTGCCTCCCAGTGTTGGGATTGAAGGTACGTGCCATCACTGCCTGTCTTTAATTTCTCAATATGCTCCAAAATTCTCTTCTGTATTAGGTAGAATATACTTTATTTGTTGTTTTTCTTTATTTGACTTTATTTTGCATTTTGCATGTTTGAAGCAAGATATTCTTTATTTTCAGAACCCTGTGTGACTACCATAATGGGTAACGTACGTAATGGAGATTTGAGTAGAATAAGATTGTAATTTCCATATTGTGAGAAGGGAGTTGGAACTTTAAATACTTAACTACTGTGGATTTTGCTCCTTTCTCAAAATTTAAGATTTCTCAAAAGTTAAGACTATTTTAAATAAATGAAAATAACCACTTATTTAAAGTAAGTCTTGAGTGGTTGCAGACTCCTACAGCAACAAGGATCAGGCCTGAAATAAAGTCTTCTTTGACATAATAAAATGAATTATTGACAAGAGGTTGAACTAGAGAATCGTAGATGAAAAATGATGACTGTCAATTGGTTGGAAAGCGAAGGAAACTAAAAGCAACCATGTTCTGGGCATAGAAAAGAATCCTCTGAATGCTGTCTGTAGCTCGAGGCAATATGCAACAGCAGAAAAACCCAGCATGAAGGGACCAGGTCCAAGCCAGGGTTGACATCGACATGCATATGCACAAAAACATCTGAACTGATTCCAAACAAGAGATCCAAATGCTTTAACAGAAACAGAGTGTGACTATAAAACATGAAGAAATTAACAAAAAGGCTTAAAACTGGCCTTATTTCTCTCCTACCGGAAATTTTGAATTGCGTTTCTTCTACCATAAGCTCAAACTATGATGGCTTGAAATAGAATGTTCACCCATTGGCCCATATATTTAAATGTTTAGTCACCAGGGAGGGCACTGTTTGAAAGGATTAGAAGGATTAGCAAGTGTGACCTTTTTGAGGAGTGTGTCACGAAGGGTGGGCTTTGGGATTTCAAAGGTTATTCCAAGTCTAGAGTCTCTCTCTCTCTCTCTCTCTCTCTCTCTCTCTCTCTCTCTCTCTGTGTGTGTGTGTGTGTGTGTGTGTGTGTGTGTGTGTGTGCGCGCGCGCACGCGCGCGCGCTTTGTGATTTTTTTCAGTTTTGTTTTGGTATTTTTTGTCATATTCATTTTCTTTCTTTTGTCTATTTTAACCTTCATTTTTTTGTTTTGCTTTTTCAGTTTTTTTTTTTTAATTTGAGAGGTTTTTGAAAGATAGAGAACATGAAATTGGGTGGGGAGAAATGTAGGGAAGATCTGGGAGGAGTTGGGGAAGGAAAAAGAATATCATCAAAATAAATTGCATGAAAAAATGTTTTGAATTCAAAAACTTTTAAAAACCAATTGTGGTGTTTTTGAATGAGAATGACCCCCATAGTCACATGTTTTAATACTTGGTCACCTGTGGGTGGCACTGTTTGGGAAGGATTAGGGGGTATGGCCTTGTTGAAGATAAGGCCTCTAATGTTTCATTAGGAATGGTCTTTGAAATTTTAAAAACTGACACTGTTTCCAGTTAGCTATCTCTCGTTGTGAGTCTCTATGTAAGCTCTCAGTCACTGCTACAGCCTCATGCTTGCCTGACTACTGTCACACTCCCTGCCATAATGGTCATCAAATCACACTGTCTGGAATCATGAGCTCCAAATTAAATTCTTTCTTTTCTAAGTTGCCTTAGTATGGTGTTTTGTCATGGCAAAAGAAAAGTAACTAGACACTAACCAAACAATAAAACACACCTACATGACCATCCATTTAATAGGAGCAATTTTGAATATGTATTCTCATATTGCTATATTAATTGAAAGATGATAATCTTTTACATCACAGTCTACAGAGTCTAAAAAAATATTGCTTTGAATGCTTATACCACAAATTTTGTCTCTTATCTATTGTTTTTGTTAAGCCATAGTATAAGATCTCAAGAGCTAGAAGGACTCCTATTGGCCTAAGATGTGACAATTTGAAAGTGTAAAAGGAATAGCTCTATTTGATTGACATGTAGCCAATTCAGGGCTTGGATTATAGCTCAGTAGTAGAGAATTTCCCCAGCATGTACAAGCTCCTAAGTGTATTCCCTACAGTGATGGCCTCTCTCTCTCTCTCTCTCTCTCTCTCTCTCTCTCTCTCTCCCTCCCTCCTTCCCTCCCTCCCTGTCTCTTGCTCTCTCTCTTTCTCTCTATATCTATGTGTGTGTGTACTTGAAAAGCCACACTAACACCAATTAATACAAAGAACTCATTGTCACTGCAATTTTTTATCCCCAATCAATTACTCTGAGAACTGACAAGTAAAATCAATCATTTATATCCCAGCTTTCATGTATAAAATATACTTCAGCCATAGCCAATAATTGCTACAGACAAAGTCTCTTACAAAGCATTTTTAGATAATAAATGCAATAAGGATAATGTAGTTAAGAAAATCACTTCTTTGCAATGATCACAGAAGATGATAGAAGTATCAAATCAGATTTTATGAGGTTGAACTTACCTGCAAGTGGATCATACAAAATTCTGTGTCTCCTCATGTGGCATAAAACAATGAGGAAAACACTAGCTTTTGGGGAGAGGTGGGTGTAAACAGGACTCAAGAGTTCTGAAGTTCTTAAGATTTATTTTATTTTTAATTATGTATGGGTGTCTCTGGTTGAGGTGTGTACATGAGTGTAGATGCCAGCAGGAGCAGAAGGCTTCAGATGGACCTATGCTAGAGCTCTGGGCAGTTGTAATTTGCCCTGTTAGGGGGCCTGAAACTGAACTTAGATTTTCTGCAGAAGTGGTACTCACTCTCAAGCTGAGCCATCTCTCTGGTCTCCAGAATTCTAAAGTTTATCCATGCTTTTAAGAAATACAGGAGCTAGAGAAATCATCAGAAGAAGAAACCAATTAAACATATCTAGGATGTAGCAAATCTTGTAGAAAAAGAGGTTAAATTGATCCAATAAATGGCTTCCTTTAACAAAGAAAGCAGTTTTGGTCGAGAAACTCCAGTAAATTGAATTAATAACATGAAAAAGGAAAGTGACGGGCATACCTTCTTTGGTATTTCAGACAAACAAACAAACAAACAAAAACCTCTATTTATGTCCTCTATGTTGGCAACTGTATAGGCCTGTGGGGACGAGACTTCTAGGACATAAATATTTGTGAAAGCCTGTGGTAAAAAGCTATTTATGATAGCCATAAACTGGGTCTCCAAAGCCAAAGAGAGCAGATGACTCTCCTAAAAACTAGAGATATTATCACCAAGGATGAAACTAAATTCTTTTTTTTATAATATTTCTTTCTTTCTTTCTTTCTTTATTTATTTATTATGTATATAGCATTCCTTCCATGTATGCCTGCAGGCCAGAAGAGGGCATCAGACCCCATTACAGATGGTTGTGAGCCACCATATGGTTGCTAGGAATTGAACTCAGGATCTTTGGAAGAACAGTCAGTGCTCTTAACCTCTAAGCCATCTCTCCAGCCCCCGAAACTAAATTCTACTTGGGCAAGAGACATGCTAACATCTAAAATTGAGAAGAGAAAAAAAGAAAAGAAAGAGTAACTCCAGGTGAACAGGTGGGGGGGGGGGGAATTAATCTTTGAAAAAAGCTAGTAACCATGGAAACAGTAGCATCATCTGTGCCAAATTCCGAATCAAATTTCTCCTTAGGGCCATTTATTTGCAGCAGAATATCTGTAGTGCTGTTCCCTCGAGGATTTAAACTAACAAAAACTAAATTTTTTAAAAGTAGATTTATATTCTTAGAAAAATAATGTTTAAATCATCAAGGAAACTAAAAATGAACTCAAGATAGGCAAAACCAAGAAATGGATGTCAGCTGTGCGTGGTAAAACATGACTTTAATCCCAGCACTCAGGAGGCAAAAAGCCAGTGGATTTCTATGTATGTTCAAGTCCAGCCCAGTCTATATAGCAAGTCCCAGGCCACATAGGGCCTGTCTCAAAGAATAAGAAGAAAAATAAAAAGAGGAGGAGAAAAATGAAAATCAATTTAATTGGTATAATGGCTGTGTGGATGTATTTTAGATGTTATTTTATGACATGGATGTAATTGGGATTCCCCTCTGGATGCTGTGAATACCATTGATGAATAAAGAAACTACCTTGGCTTGTTGATAGGGCAGGATAAAACTAGGCAGGGGAAACTAAACTGAATGCTGGGAGAAAAGAGGCAGAGTCAGGGAGAAGTCATGGAGCCAATGCCAGAGACAGACATGCCAAAACTTTGTCAGTAAGCCACAGCCACATGGCAATACACAGATTAATGGAGATGAGTTAGTTTAAAACATAGGAGTTAGCCAGACATCACAATCCCTGACTTCAAACTCTACTACAGAGCTACAGTACTGAAAACAGTCTGGTATTGGTATAAGAACAGATAGGAGGACCAATGGAACTGAATAGAAGACCCGGATATCAATCCACACATCTTTGAACAACTGATTTTTGACAAAGAAGCAAAAAATATCAAATGGAAAAAAGAAATCATATTTAACATGTAGTCCTGGCATAACTGGATATCAACATGTAGAAGAATGAAAATTAGACCCATACCTATCACCATGCATAAAACTCACTCATGTCCAAATGGATCAAAGACCTCAACATAAAGCCAGCCATGCTGAACCTTATAGAAGAGAAAGTAGAAAGTACATTTGAAGGCATTGGCATAGGGAACCATGTCCTAAATATAACCCAAGCAGCACAGACACTGAGAGAAACAATAAATTGGACCTCCTGAAACTGAAAAGCTTCTTTAAAGCAAAGGACATGGTCAACAAGACAAAACGACAGCCTACAGAATGGGAAAAGATCTTCACTAACTCCACATGAGACAGAGGTCTGATCTCAAAATATACAAATAACTCAAGCAATTGAACATCAAAAGAACACATAATAAAATAAAAAAAAATGGAGTACATACCTAAACAGAGAACTCTCAACAGAGGAAGTTAAAGTGGCTGAAAGACACTTAAGGAAATGTTCAACATCCTTAATCATCAGAGAAATGCAAATCAAAACAACTCTGAGATCCCATCTTATACCTGTAAGAATGGCCAAGATCAAAAATACTGATGACAACTTACTCTGGAGAGGTTGTAGGGAAAAGGGAACACTTCTGCATTACTGGTGGAAATGCAAGCTGGTACAACCCCTTTGGATATCAGTGTGGTGATTTCCCAGAAAATTAGAAAACAACCTTCCTCAAGACCCAGTAACACCACTTTTGGGTATATATCCAAATGATGCTCAATTGTGCCACAAGACATGTGCTCAACTATGTTCATAACAGCATTGTTTGTTATAGCCAGAACCTGGAAACAACCTAAATGTCCCTTGAATGAAGAATAGATAAGGAAAATGTGGTACATTTGCACAATGGAGTACTACACAGCAGAAAAAAATGACATCTTGAATTTTGAAGGAAAATGGATGGAGCTAGAAAAGATTATTTTGAGTGAGGTAACCCAGACACCAAAAGACAATTATCACATGTACTTACTCATAGGTGGTTTTTAAACATAAAGCAAAGGAAACCACAATCCCAGAGAACTTAGACAACAATGAGGACACTAAGAGAGACTCACATAGATCTAATCTACATGAGAAGTAGAAAGTAGAAAAACATAAGATCTCCTGAGTAAATTGGAAGCATGGGGACCTTGTGGGAGGGTTTAAGGGGGGAGAAAAAGGTAGGGAGGGGAGCAGAGAAAAATGTAAAGCTCAATAAAAATCAATTTAAAAAACCTCAAAAAAACTCAATAAATAAATAAATATAGATAAATAATTTTTTTTAAAAAAGAGTTAGCCAGAAATACATTTAAGCTATTGGTCAAGCAGTATTGCAAAAAAAAAATATAGTTTCTGTGTGATTATTTCTAGGCTTAGCAGCGGGTAACAAACAAGTGGCTTCCTACAACATGTTTGCATAACTAGAAATACAAGTTAGGTGACGTGTCCCTTGGTGATTTCTATGGAATGTGAAATGCACATTAGCCAAAACAACAGGACCACCACCAATATTAGAAGTAGCAGGGATAGTCTCTAAAAGAAGGCTATTAAGGTGTTTATGTTGCCAAAAGTGGGAAACAAGAATACTGGAACATATTACCTGTTTGCTCTTTTAAATATACTTGAAAGTTTCTGTAATAAAAACAATTTACCGCTTGCCTCAAAAGCTGGATGCCTTGAGTTCTAGTTCTAGAACCCACATAAAAATTCCAAGCATGATGGTGCCTGCTTGTAAACTCATCACCTGGAGGCAGAGACAAGACGATCCCGGAGATGTGCTGGCCAGCCAGCTTTGGATAAGACACTGTCTCAAAAGAGGTGGGTGTTGTTCCCAAGGGTGACATCTGAGGTTTGTGCTCTGGCTTGCACCCTCAAGTGTGCACCCTCACATTCTCAACTAAGCACACAATTACACACAAACATATAGAAAAGCACACTTTAAACCCCAAATAATGTGGAGCCAAGTCTCATGAATATGATGATAGGTAATTAAATGTGTTATCCCACTTGTCTATAATAGTGTCTTTCTATACTGTGGTGAATGGTTGCTTTGTGTGTTTCTAAAGAGAATTTCAAAATAGAACTAAGTTTGAACTGTCACTCTGGGTGACCTTGGGCACCTCTCTTTCCCTATCCGTCAGCTAACAAAGGTGAGTAACTTGATCATCATGGTCTTTTCTAGAATGTCTAGAGCTAATTTGCACTTTGCTCAATTGGCAGAACGATCAGATAAAGGAATGACTTTTTAATGTCATAATAATACTTTGAATATATATTAATTTTTAAAAGTTAATTTAAAGGATGACTTCCTTATTTATAATGACTATATTTAATATTTAACCACAGTGGTTATATAAGGTCAGAAAATTTCTAAAATGATCAATTCTGGTGAGGAAATTGCTTTAATTTATAATTTTGCAGACAGGTTGAACTCATGCCCCTGAAAGCTCCTACCTACTAATGGAGATCTAATCATGACTTTCTGCCTCGCTCAGGTCACCAGCTAAAGCTTGATTTGAATGGAAGAGTGATAATATCGCATGGCAAAGGTTCTTCCAAACAGCAATCTAGCACCATTATAATAGAAAACATGGCTTCTCCTGCCCTTCAAAGCAGTTGTGTGGGTGCCATGTAGCTAACTTTATGGCTCAGACACATAAAACAAGTGAAATTAACTGTACAACCTCTTTGCATAACAAGGACTAAAAGTTGAGGCCAGCAACATAATCCAGTTTGAAGTTTTATTGTTGTTATCACATTATAGATGTTTTATACATCTTCTCTCTATACTCTTTGGTTCCTAGGAACATTCCTAATTTAAGGTTGGAAAAAATTTCCAGTAAGAGTAACGGTTCTGAAGGCTGAAAGAAGCCTCAGTCAATAAAACACTTGCCATGAAATCAGGAAGCCTGGAGTTCAATTCCCAAGCACCCACACAAAGAACAGGTCTGGTGTAGAGGCTAGTGTGTGAGCCCAGTGCTCAAGGACGCAGAAACTGGATGTTCACGACTAGCTAGCTAAACTAACCAAACTGATGAGTTTGGGATTTGGCAATAAACCTTGGCTCAATAAACTAAGTGGAGAGGGATTGAGAAAGACACACAGCATTAGCATCTGGTCTGTGTACAAATATGAACACATACATACATACCACACACATGTACACATGCAAGAAAGAGAAAAATGGAAGTGGGAAGTGAGAGATAAATAGAGAAGAACAATGGCTCCAGAGAGGCATGGTAACAGACACCTATAATTCTATCACTTCAGAGGCCAAGATAGGAAGATCATGAGTTGGAGACCCAGCCTCAAAATTAAGAGGATAATAGTTCTTACATGTATACCATTCCTTTTGACAACTGAATAAAATTACCAGTGACATGATTTGATTCTTCAGCTACTATTATAAGGGAGCGGTATTTCAAAGTTACTGGTTTTAATTGATTATTACTGTGTGGATGGATGACACGTGTGTGGACAAGATGTATGTGTATGCACACATATGTCACAGTGCACATGTAGAAGTCAGAGATCATTTGTGAGATGGGTTCTTTCTGTCCACAGTTGCCTGGGTTGTAGGAATCTAACTCAGGTCACTAAGTTTGTGAGTCAAACATCTTATAACTCCCTTGCCCCAAGTTACTGTTTTATAACAAGAGGAGAAATATAACTTAAAATTGGGAAAAATAATTAAATATTTGTGTTGGGAAACTCAGAGATAATTCACCACAACCCTAATCAGAATTAAAACTTAAATCTTTGACTGATGGGTAATTACCTTAATAAATAAGTTTTAATTATTTGCCTTTATTACTTTATATGAGTGCTTGTTTTCTTCATTTTAAATATGAACTAATATATCAATAATTTCTAATGTTAAATGGCACAAAGAAAAATAGAATTTCATGATGAAGCCTCTAATGCCTTTAAAATCATTTTTCCTAGGGACTGGAAAAACAGCAGTTACCACCTTGCACTTACTAATCTTTCAGAGGACCTGTGTTTGTTTCCCAACACAAACAGTTAAGCAGGTCACAACTGTCTATCACTACAGCTCCAGAGGAATCTAAGATCCTCTCTTGGTGTCTGTGGGGACACACACAGACACACACACATGGGAGGAACACATATAATAAATATTTTTAAAAGTTTCTCCAGTCTGTCCTGCTTTAAAAATAAAATGAGAACCCAGATCTAGTAGGCAATAGCACTTGTTTTATCTTTTGCAAAGAAACATTTTCAGGGCTTAGAATACAGCTCAGTAGTAGAGTACTCATCTAGTCTAGCCTGTGTAACACCCTAGATTCAGTTACCAGTACCAAAAAATAAAATAAAATAAGAACTCCTGATTGAGGATGTTCAAGACTCAATGCACTGATACAGACTATTACTTGTAGCATTCTTCATGACTTTTCCATATGACTACAAAATCTCTAAAGTGTAACTCTGCTTTGAAACGTGTGAACTCTCGAAATGAATTCCCAAATACACATTTTCATTGTTTGCAAAGGCCTTTGGGGATTCAACTCAAAATTTTTCTAGACCTTAGTTGCTAAAATGCACCATGTCACCAATTTCAACTCCTGGATCCATGGTATCATCTGTCCTCAGGTGGCAACATCTCAGTTTGAGCCTCCCCAAATGAAGTTCTGGGGCTGCACTTCGTGACTTTGTGTGGTGACCCTCACCTCTGATACCCACATGCACAAGTGACTAAAACCTCTCCCAAGAGTAAACAATTAGCTGTTGATTAACCAACCACAGGTTACCACAGGAGCAGATATAATTAAATCTCAACCACAAGGTCTTGATGTAAGTTGAATGACTATCAATTATCTAAATATATATCAGATATGTTGGTTTAAGATAGTAAAATAACTGTACATTGAAACTGAATGAACTATCTTGGAGGTGAGAGCCATGTCTAAACATGAAATGCATTTGTTTCATATTTCCAAAACATATAGCCTGAAGGAAATTTTACATATTTTTGGCAAACCTATATTTAAACTCTGATACCATGAGGCCAGGTAAAAGATTTTTCCACTCGAAGGATTTTATAATTGGCATGCTCAATTAGGAATGTTCCACTTGTGGTAATATACAAAACTATTTGTCAGGGGTTTTTCCCATTTTTAAAGATTTCTTTTTATTCATGTATATGTGTGTATCTGTAACAGGGTATATACATGTGTGTGTGTAGGTTCCCAGGGAGGCCAGAAGAGGGTGTCAGATCACCTGGAGTTGGAGTTACAGGCGCTTGTGAACCTTCCTAGGTAGGTTCTGTGAGCCAAACTCTGGCCCTCTGAGAGAGCAGAGTAGCAAGCAAACCTAACCTATGAGCCATCATCCCAGTCCCTACTTGTTGATCTTCTATTTCACTTAAGAAGATACCGACAAATCAGACTTGCAGTTCAAATCCAATGTGTTAGTGTTGCCTATCCCATAGTTGTCAGTGACCAACCTCGACAAAAATACCATTTGCCAGGGTAGGGGCATAGAGATTAGAAATGTAAGAAAAGAGTACAAAGATATGAAAATAATAAAACAAACATAGAATAATACCAGGAGGGAGTTCTAGTGAATACTGAAATCACCCATGTTTAATTTCCAATTGCTTAAGATACACTGACACCATGAGGTAGGAGTAAGATAAAAAAAAAAACTGCATTAACGCTGGGCAGTGGTGGCACGTACCTTTAAACCCAGCACTCGGGAGGCAGAGGCAGGCAGATCTCTGTGAGTTCAAGACCATCCTGGTCTATAAGAGTTAGTTCCAGGACAG
Organism: Microtus oregoni; assembly: GCF_018167655.1. Lineage (NCBI taxonomy): Eukaryota > Metazoa > Chordata > Mammalia > Rodentia > Cricetidae > Microtus > Microtus oregoni. The sequence continues at coordinate 7,854,894 of NW_024543086.1, forward strand.
GCTCCAAAAACTATAGAGAAACCCTATCTCTTTAAAAAAAAAACTGCATAAATTGACACAAGGAAATGAACAGACAACTTGAAGGTCACAGGCTACATCCATAGTCAAACATTTTGTTGCTATAACAAAACAAGTCATGCTCACACCCTAGACCAAAACATTCTCTATTCCTTGAGTTAGGAACACAATCACTTGAAGGAATAGAGGTAAGTTCCTAGTCTTTGACCTTTGGTCAAGGTGGAAATGGACTCACCCTTTTTTGTTTTGTTTTGATTTGTTTCTCAGGACAGGGTTTCTGCACATGGCCCTGGATGTCCTGGAACTTGCTTCATAGACCAGACTGGCCTTGAACTCACCAGCCTCTGCCTCCCTGAGTGTTAGGATAAAGGTGTCTGCCACTGCTCTCTGACCTGGAGACCCAAATCTTAAATCTGCCTCTTTGGTTGTAGAATTTAGAGGCATTCATATGATAAAGAAGAATGAATTAATAGGTCTCCCATCCAAGTACTGGCCAGCCCTATCGGGCTCAGCTTCTGAGATCTGAGGAGACTGGGCACATTCAGGATAGTACCATAGACAAGGCTAGCTTCACCAGATAAAACCAGTATCTGACACTGTGAAAGTGGCCAAGAACCCGAGACTAGAGAGAACAAAGGCCTTAGGGGGAAATCTACTATTATTATTCTTCTAAAGGAACATAGCAATAAAATGACTCCTAATAACATATTGCTATACCATAGAGGAATATTCCACGGAAAGATAGCATGGCTTCTTCTTGGCAGTAAGTGGATATTAACATAGAGAGTCGTAACTGGACAATGTGCAAAGAATGGGAGACATTGGAGTACTCAGCCCCAAATGGGATATCTTGATCAAATCCTTCCACTCAAGGTTTCAGGATCCAAAGAGGTTGAACAATTTCTAAAAGTGAATTACCCAAAGGAAATAATACAATAGGACTGATATACTTAGGAACTCACAGAGCCTGAGGAAGCACACGCAAGACCTACACAGGTTCAAACAAGAAAAAAAAATTGCAAGATTGAGAAAAGGGAGTAGCCAGAAAGTCCCGCTCCTCATTTACCACTGATACTCACCAAGAAAGAGAGTTTTACTCAGTGGAGTATCACTGATGTATCAGCCACATTGCTGGGCAGGTCCCATGCCCAGGAGTAGTTGGCCAACACAAAATGGACTCTGGGTTTCTGTGTGTGTGCTTTTTGTGTTTGGGGGCTTTTATTATTATTAAAGTTTTTGTTTGTTTCCTTTGATTTTTTTGTTTGTTTGTTTGTTTTCGGAGATGGAACCCAAAGTTGGATGAGTCCACAGGTGGCGTAGACCTGAAAATAGTTGGCAGAGGGGAAAGAATGGGATCAAAATATATTATGCAAAAAGGATACTAATAAAAGTAAATGAATAAGAAAATAAAAACTTCTAAAGGCATTTGGCAAGGGTGATTGAAGTGTAGGTCATCAGTAGACAGCACAAACATATGCAGTGTAACTGTGGGGGCCTAGAACTTGCTCTCTAGCTAGTGGTGACCTTGACATCTCCTAGCTCTGTCTGCTGAATGCTACTATCACAGACAGGTGCCACAACATCTTGTGTATAATCAATCTTCAGGGGGTTTTGTGGGATAAATGCTTAGAAATGGTGATATCAGTACGACCAAAACGGGGCCATTACAGACTCTTCCATCAGAAAAGCATGGTCTTTGGGATCCTGAAAACTAACATAGGCAATCATTATTAACATAAGCTACACATCATCAAGAATAACTAGAAAAATAACTCATGGGGAATTAATAATATAGCTCATCACTGTGACCTCCAAAATTAGTCATTTGTCCTGACAACCAAAACAAAATAATTAAGGAACTGCACAAGGCTCAGCATCAGGGGAGTATCAAGTGTGAACAGTGTTTAGTCTGTATGAGGCTTGGCTACCTGGGCATTGGTGGTTGGTAGTTAGCAAAGGACTCTGTCCTCCCATGGGGTCCTGGGGACTGCAGGCTTATTCCTTTGATGGTTACATTCCTGAGAATTGCCCTGGGATCTTTAAGGAATGCTTTCAAGTTGCCAAAGATACACATTTCCTATTGGAAGCCCTTCTTTTAATAAACACACAGCAGATGATTGCAATTAATTTAATTGTGTCCATTAAGCAAGGGCTCATTTTATTAGCAAGCATGAGTCAAGCCGGTGCATTGAATATGTGAGTATTCTGCTTTGTCTTTAGAGAATGACATGATAAATACCTCAAAGCAAAACACAATGCAATGCTTTCTTCAAACATGTCACCAGAGACATCTTTTCTTCCCATTCTCCAACAATGGTATGAAGTATGGCTATCAGCAACAATGCTATTCTATTCTGATTATTGCTATTGTTCATTGGGAGAAATAGATTCAAAGAAGTTGAACAATTTAACCTGACCACATAACAACTGGTAGACCTAAAACTGAGAACCATGCCTGCCAACTCCAAGACTTGAGCGTGTGTCACTATGTAAGGGACAGTTCTGAGCCCTTCTTCAGTTCCTTGCATTCTTTTTTCTTAAATGTAAAAGTACAATGAAAAAAAGAACTTGTAATGGTAAAAATAAAAATGCTGTGGATCCCCAAGTAGCTGCAGCAGGCCATGAGTCCCAGGCAGGGAGCTCATGGTGAGTGAAAGACCCTGATGGGGCAGCCAGTCTCATGAGGAGAGATGGGCACATGGGAACACCACGAGACCATGCCGTACATCTCCAAAGGCAGCTGGTTCCGGGCAGGGAGTCACATGGCGGGCGAAAGACAGAGACATGTATAGGCATGCCGTGCAAAGTGAGGTTGGATATTTATTTAGTGGATTATGGAAGGAAAGGGGAGAGGGAGAAGAGCAGAGAGGCAGAGAGAGAGAGAGAAACAGAGGGAGTAAGGGAAAAAGTGGGGAAAGATAGAAGCTGCCTCTTTGAGAGGGAGATGGAAAAGGATGAGACTCAGGCTGGAAGCTAAAGATCAGCTTGCTTCAGTAGACAGGGGAGCGAGTGGGAGTGGCTTGCCTCTTAAAGGGACAGGACAGAATATTATGTTCCCATCTCTTTTTTATACTAAAGGGCAGGAGGTTAGGCACTACAGGTTAAAGGAAGTGGGGCAGCAGATTCTCAAGACTGCTTCCTGCTTAGTTGTAGATGTCATCTTCTGGGGGCACCTGAGAAAGCTGGGTACTGGTCACATCCTGGTGTAGCTGGTCTGTTTGTTTCTGTCCAGTGTTTGTGGTATGGAAATGTCTGGTGTCTCTTGCACCTGTTTAAGGTATTGGCAGAACAAAGAACAAAGTTAAGTTAAGGAAAAAAAATTTTAGGTCCAGGAAATTGAGAGGGTTGTATCTGACCTGTTTTAGGTGGATCCTACAATTCAGCTCTCTAGAACTCACAAGAATTCTTTTGGTTTGTGAAAACAAGTTTTAGACATATACATTGTATAAATTGTAGCATATTTATGTCAGAATGACTGTGACAAATATTTTTACACAATGAAAAGTATCTTAAAGACAATGAAAGGCAGCGGGAGAGAGAAATTTGATAACTTGTATTTGTCCTCACACCTTTATAACTTGCAGGTCTTGTATTTGTATTTTACTGAAATTTGTTTGGTGAGATTGTCCTTTTATTTTTTATTTTTTTTTATTATTTTTTTTTTTTACTTTTTCTTCCACCTCCTCCCAGCCTCCCATTTCCCTCCCCCTCCTCCCCCCCTACGCCCCCTACTCCCACCCTTCTCCCCCTCCCCCCACTCCTTTCCCCCTCCCTCTCCAGTCCAAAGAGCAGTCAGGGTTTTCTGCCCTGTGGTAAGACCTAGGACCTCCCACCTCCGTCCATATCTAGGAAGGTGAACATCCAAACTGGCTGGGCTCCCACAAAGCCAGCACATTAAGTAGGATCAAACCCCCGTGCCATTGTCCTTTGCGTCTCATCAGCCCTCATAGTTCGCCATGTTCAGAGAGTCCAGTTTTATCCCATGCTTTTTCAGTCACAGTCCAGCTGGTCTTGGTGAGCTCTCAATAGATCAGCTCCACTGTCTCAGTGGGTGGGTGCATCCCTCGTGGTCCCGACTTCTTTGCTCATGTTCTCCCTCCTTCTTCTCCTCATTGGGACCTTGGGAGCTCAGTCCAGTGCTCCAGTGTGGGTCTCTGTCTCTATCTCCATCCATCACCAGATGAAGGTTCTATGATGATATGCAAGATATTCGTCAGTATTGCTCAAGGATAGGGTCATTTCAGGTTCCCTATTCTCAACTGCCCAAGGAACTAACTGGGGACCTCAGTTTGGGCACCTGGGAGCCCCTCTAGGGTCAGGTCTCTTGCCAACCCTAAAGTGGTTCCCTTAACTAAGAATTGTGGTTCCGTGCTCCCCTGTCCAACCTTCCTTTATCCCAATCCTCCTACTTTCCCAAGGCCCGACCTCCTTCCCTTCTAACTTTTCTCTCCCCAACTCCCCTTACCCCCAACCCACCCCACCCCAAGGACACTGTCACTAAGACACAAAGGCAACCTACTGACTGGGAGAAGATCTTCACCAACCCCGCAACAGACAAAGGTCTGATCTCCAAAATATATAGAGAACTCAAGAAACTAGACTTTAAAATGCTAATTAACCCAATTAAAAAATGGGGCACTGATCTGAACAGAGAATTCTCAACAGAAGAAGTTCAAATGGCCAAAAGACACTTAAGGTCGTGCTCAACTTCCTTAGCAATCAGGGAAATGCAAATCAAAACAACTTTGAGATATCATCTTACACCTGTGAGAATGGCTAAAGTCAAAAACACCAACGATAACCTTTGCTGGAGAGGTTGTGGAGGAAGGGGTGCCCTCATCCATTGCTGGTGGGAATGCAATCTTGTGCAACCACTATGGAAGTCAGTGTTTCGGTTTCTTAGGAAATTCGGGATCAACCTACCCCTGGACCCAGCAATACCACTCTTGGGAATATACCCAAGAAATGCCCTATCATATGACAAAAGCATTTGTTCAACTATGTTCATAGCAGTATTATTTGTAATAGCCAGAACCTGGAAACAACCTAGATGCCCTTCAATGGAAGAATGGATGAAGAAAGTATGGAATATCTACACATTAGAGTACTACTCAGCGGTAAAAAACAATGACTTCTCGAATTTTGCATGCAAATGGATGGAAATAGAAAAAACTATCCTGAGTGAGGTATCCCAGACCCAAAAAGATGAACATGGGATGTACTCACTCATAATTGGTTTCTAGCCATAAATAAGGGTCACGGAGTCTACAATAGGTGAATCTAAAGAAGCTAAGTAAGAAGGGGAACCCAAGGAAAAACATATAGTTATCCTCTTGGCTAAGGGAAGTAGACAAAATTGCCGGGGAGATTGTCCTTTTAAACTGACAAAATCTCTCAGTCAAACTGTGTGGCTCCCTGCCCGGAGACCTGCGGCATGGTCTTGTGGCATGCCCATCTGTCTGTCTCTCCTCTTGGGACTGGCTGCCCCATTGAAGTCTTTCATCTACCATGTTGCCTGTCGCCACATGGCCTGCTGCCTGCCACTGCCCAGGGACCTCCAGCATTTCTCCCTCTTCAGCCGCTGGGGATCCACAGTATTTTTACTTCATCATTACAGAACTCAGTTACTTGAAAATAATTTTTATAAAGAAAACTACCAAAACTAAAGATATATAAGTCATTTTTCTTACTGATTTGTCCTAGATAGAATAAAGAGCTAATAAGCAAAAACCATCTTGTCATCCCCAGCTGGAACAATGTTTTCTTAGCATAAGAAACACTCTAGGTCCAATCTCTCATGAAAAAAGAAAAACAACAATAATAATAATAATGCAATTTCTTCCTCGGTGACTGACAGCAGCTGGAAAGAACTAGGTTAGGAATAGAAATAGTCATTGTAGCTCGAACTTAGCCAAAGTTCCAGGTCCTCAGTTCTGAGCTCCTCCGTGCATCTCTCTGCAGCTTCTTAGCTCTCCTCTTGGACCTTACGTATCTCACTGAACATCCATCACCTTCTACCTCTCCTAAGGAGAGACTATGGTGGTTGTGGGCCTGGAGGCCAGGGAACTAGAGGAAGGCCTAGGCTATGGCCTGGCCTTCCTTCCATACAGTGGTTCTTAAGTAAAGTGTGGGCTGTTTTAACATGAGCTGTCCCTCTTTCCTGAGTGGCTCTGGACAGCCAATCATTTCACACATTTTTATCTAAGACGTGCCTACTGTACATATTCCTTTCCCCTCCATTCCTGGGCACTTTCCCAAATGAAATGCTAGAAATTTTGGTGGTAGTAGTGTCTCTCTTGTTCTCACCAACTCTTTCAATGGGTTTTCCTGACCTCAGAACCACCTTCCTCTTTCCTGGCCCACTTCTAGGGATCTCCTAGACATTTCCTTATACAATTACCACAGATAAAATAAAAAAGAGATTGAGGATGGATGACAGATAGACATGTAGGTAGATAGACAGACAGATAGATGATAGAGAAAGCCAGTAAGGTTTTTATTGGTGGTGGCAGCGGTTGGGTGTGTCTGCATGTCTGTGTGTGTGTGTTGCAGTTTGGGGGTTGCTTTTTGTTTTAGGGTGATCAGTATTTATTGAAATCCTTGTAAAGCATGCTTGCCTTTAGTTGTTTGGTGGCTTTGTTTTAGCTTGCTTACCTGATTGGTTAGTTGTGTTTAGTGAGAATTTAAGCAATTTATTATCTTACGAACTGAGAAGAAACAACTCTTCCCAAATCAAAAACAAGTCAACCTTTTTGGTTACAGAAACAGCTGAGCAGTTAAGAGAGCAGATGACACCCGTTTAGTCCTAGCACCCACATCTAGCAACTCAAAACCATCTGTAACTCCAGTTCCAGGGGATATGACACCCTCCAGCCTCCGCAGGCGCTTGAACACACATGGTGCATATAAATTCACGCAAGCACATATGCATAAATTAAAATAACAATAAATAAAATCTTTTAAGGACTAACCCGTTTTTATACTATGATAAATGGCATCAAGCAACTGATCCAATTATCTTCAAGTAATTAACCATGTATCTCACCTTGTCTTCCTACTGGCCCATCTGGACTTTATTTTGTAGAGGGCTTTAGGCTGACAACTTGAAAGGGAAGAATCCCCAAATCACTTTCGCTAGCCATCCCTATTGGTGCTGGGTAGTTCTTTATGCTGTCATTGTCACCAGCTCATTCACTCATAGTTCACGCAAGGGAGACGAGCTTCCTGTCTGGAGCTGAGGGAAAGGCACAGATGAACAAGCAACAAATGACAAATGTCATAATGAGCATAGCCTCGGCTGATTGCTTAGGAATAATACTGTATTATTGGATCAGGATTCTAGTGATGGGATATGATTTTTAAATGGAATGCTCTCAGATAACTGAAGCAAATGGAACTAACCCAAGCCTTTCACTTAGTCGTAACAAACCTGAAGTCCAGCTCCCACAGCTGACTCGTATGGAGTCAGAGCTTCTGTTGGCACTTCTTCTGCCTCATGTCCCTGGACACAGAAGCTTATTGAGGTTAGCTATGATGACTCAGCCTCGAGACACAGCCTTCCTACTGTAAACAGGCCTCACTTTCCTACTAAATTGGAATAACCCCGCGTCTTTTTCACTCACCAACTTCCTGGACGCTCCTATTCTCTTCAGTCTTGGTCTCGCATTATAAAACAAACTTGATTGTTAAGACATGAAAAGTACATATAGCTAGAAAAATATTAGAGATTAGTAGGTATGATTAGTGTGTTTTGAGCCGCATAGACTCAGAGGGCTACCCAGTAAGAGAGGGAAACTAATTTTTTTTTTCCCTTTTAGACCAGATGGCTGAAATAGCAAAGAACCTATACTGAGAATTTCTTTTTTTTTTAATTTATTTATTTATTAAGGATTTCTGCCTCGTCCCCACAACCGCTTCCCATTTCCCTCCCCCTCCTCCGATCAAGTCCCCCTCCCTCATCTGCTCGAAGAGCAATCAGGGTTCCTGACCTGTGGGAAGCCCAAGGACTGCCCACCTCTATCCAGGTCTCGTAAGGTGAGCATCCAAACTGCCTAGGCTCCCACAAAGCCAGTACGTGCAGTAGGATCAAAAACCCATTGCCATTGTTCTTGAATTCTCAGTAGTCCTCATTGTCCGCTATGTTCAGCTAGTCCGGATTTATCCCAGGCTTTTTCAGACCTAGGCCAGCTGGCCTTGGTGAGTTCCCGATAGAACATCCCCATTGTCTCAAAGTGTGGGTGCACCCCTCGTGGTCCTGAGTTCCTTGCTCGTTCTCCGTCTCCTTCTGCTCCTGATTTGGACCTTGAGATTTCTGTCCGGTGCTCCCATGTGGGTCTCTGTCTCTGTCTCCTTTCATCGCCTGATGAAGGTTAATATTCAGGAGGATGCCTATGTGAGGATTTCTTTAAATGCTCAATATCGACTACCTTCCAAATGTTGCAACCATCTCACTGAATTGTAAGAACCTGAACTGTTTTCTAAGAAAGTAAAAAACAATAAAATCCAGTAAGCTAATTCCATGCTGAAGCTGAGTCATTGCACAAAGCAACTTCAGCCGCCAGCTTGCTTTCTCCGGGCCAAATCAATTGCTTTGAACAATGAACACAGAGAATTCGTCTAGCTTTCTTCCTGCAGACTAGAAGCGCTTGGCATTGTTCTATGGAAGAATGGAGACAAAGTCAGTATTTTTTGGGTTAACTAGCTCTCCTCTATCTCACAGAATTGCCCAACGAGCCTGCAAAAATGACCCATGAAGACAAGAAAAGAGTTCATACCGTGCCATGAAAGCAGAAGAGTCGGGGAACTGGAAGTTACATTTAGATTGCATGGCCAATGACAAGTGAGATTCCGAAGGATGGGGCACAGGAAAATTCAACGATACATTTACAATGAAGTACAATAGGAGAATCTTATATCTTCTCATCAATAAAGTTCTCCTCTCAGAAGCAAACTGGGGCAGGCAGCCTTGTTCTACTCCTCCCTGAATTCACTATTACCTCGTCTTAGGCTAGTCGCTCAATCTTTGTGAACCACATCCCTTTAACCTAGGAAGGAAGATTACAGCAGTGCCACCTGCTGGTACCCACTGAAGATTAACTGTGGTAGTGCATCTAAAGCACTTAGTGATGTGCCTAGCACCATGGTCACAGCTCACAAAGTGACAGGCACTATTGGGATTATGACTTATTAGAATGACAGCGCTGCTTAAAAAATGGCTGAACGATTACTTCAAAGAGTTTATCCTTGGTGAGGGACCAAGGTAAAGAGTATCCCTGTCAGAGAACAGAGTTTCTCTTAGGAGCTGGGTAGACGGCTTGGTGGTCAACACAACTTGCTGCTCTTCAGAAGCCATGAATTCTGTCCCAAGACTCAAATGGGTGTTGGCATACAATCACTTATTGCTCCATCTCCAAAGGACTCTGACTCCTTCTTCTGGTCTCTATAGGCACTCATATGTATATGGTACAAATACACACACACATAAACAATAAGATCAAATTTAAACTTTTCTCTCAGACTTTTGAGAGTACAGATAACAGATTGAACCTCATTCCACAAACATAAGGAGACATGGGGGTTACAAAGACACACAGAGAAGCAAAACCTGTGCAATGATGAAATAATCAGAAAGAAAAGAAGCTACATTAGACACAACTTCAATACTAAATAAATGTACAAAAGTACCAGGTTTCAAAATACCTTCCAGTTGTTGTTACCTGAGGAAAGTTCACCTTACCAGCCCCTTCCAATGTCTTAAATTTTATTATTCACATTGATGTTTACTCTTCTTTTATGGACGATATTACTGTTGCCACTGACAGAATACTAACAAAAATCCAGCTTAAGCAATGGCTTAACCTTATTGACTCATAATTTTGACTTATCATATTCTCTTTCTTTCTTTCTTTCTTTTTTTTTGGTTTTTCAAGACAGTGTTTCTCTGTAGCTTTTGAGCCTGTCCTGGAGCTAGCTCTTGTATACCAGGCTGGCCTCCAACTCAAAGAGATCTGCCTGCCTCTGCCCACAAGTACTGGGATTTAAAGGCATGTGCCACCACTGCCCTGCCGACCTATCATATTCTTATTCTCTCCCTCTCTTCCTCTTTTCTTCCTGTTTCTCTCTCCCTCTTTCTCTCCCTCTCTGTTTCTCTCCCTCTCTTTCTTCCTCCCTCCCTGTCTCTTTTCCTCTCTATATTCCTGTTTTTCCTGTGTTATCTAATTCTTCCCTATCACTGTCTCTCAGAGGCTTCTGCCTTAAGACATTGAGTGGGGCGGGGGTGGGGGTGGGGGGTGGGGGGAGTGGTTCCTGCAGGATTCATCATCCTCATCTAGTGAGCCCCAGGGGAAAGGGGATGTTTCCCAAATCCCATTCTTAGTATTACCTAAAATCCAACATATGTTTCTGATTAACCAACTGGCTTATCAACACATAGTCAGTACAGTCATTGTTACAAGCTGACAGGATCATATGATCCACTGATGGCCCAAAGTGTACATTATTACACATTGTTACAACCAGCATTCCCAGCTTATCCTATAATGAAAGGAATGACAGTTAAAAAAAATGGATGGAAATAGAAAACACTATCCTGAGTGAGGTGTCCCAGACCCAAAAAGATGAACATGGGATGTACTCACTCATAATTGGTTTCTAGCCATAAATAAGGGCCATGGAGTCTACAATAGGTGAACCTAAAGAAGCTAAGTAAGAAGGTGAACCCAAGGAAAAACATATAGTTATCCTCTTGGCTAAGGGAAGTAGACCAAATTGCCGGGGAGAAAATTGGGATCTTGGGGGTGGGGTGGGATGGGGGTAAGGGGAGATGGGGAGAGAAAAGGTAGAAGGGAAGGAGGGGGGACTTGGGGAAACAGGAGAATTGGGATAAAGGAAGGGTGGATAGGGGAGCACGGAAGCACAATTCTTAGTTAAGGGAGCCACTTTAGGGTGGGCAAGAGACTTGACCCTAGAGGGGCTCCCAAGTGCCCAAGATGAGGTTCCCAGTTAGTTCCTTGCGCAGCTGAGGATTGGGAACCTGAAATGACCCTATCCTAGAGCAATACTGACGAATATCTTGCATATCATCATAGAACCTTCATCTGGTGATGGATGGAGATAGAGACAGAGACCCACACAGGAGCACTGGACTGAGCTCCCAAGGTCCCAATGAGGAGCAGAAGGAGGGAGAACATGAGCAAAGAAGTCGGGACCACGAGGCGTGCACCCACCCACTGAGACAGTGGAGCTGATCTGCTGGGAGCTCACCAAGGCCAGCTGGACTGTGACCGAAAAAGCATGGGATAAAACCGGACTCTCTGAACATGGCGAACAATGAGGGCTGATGAGACGCCAAGGACAATGGCACGGGGTTTTCATCCTACTTAATGTGCTGGCTTTGTGGGAGCCTAGCCAGTTTGGATGTTCACCTTCCTAGATATGGACGGAGGAGGGAGGACCTAGGACTTACCACAGGGCAGGGAACCCTGACTGCTCTGTGGACTGTAGAGGGAGGGGGAGAGGAGTGGAGGGAGGGGGAGAAGGGTGGGAGGAGGGGGAGAAGGGTGGGAGGAGGGGGAGGGAAATGGGAGGCTGGGAGGAGGTGGAAACTTGTTTTTTGTTTATGTTTTTTTTCTTCTTTTCTCAATAAAAAAAATTTATAAAATATATATATATAGTGACTTGAAAAAAAATAAATTATCGAATATTAAAAAAAAAACAGGGAGCCGGGCGGTGGTGGCTCACGCCTTTAATCCCAGCACTCGGGAGGCAGAGGCAGGCGGATCTCTGTGAGTTCGAGACCAGCCTGGTCTACAAGAGCTAGTTCCAGGACAGGCTCCAAAACCACAGAGAAACCCTGTCTTGAAAAACCAAAAAAAATAAAAAATAAAAAAAAATAAAAAAAAACAGGGAATAGTGCTGAAACACTAAAGCAGTAAAAATACTGGTTTTATTTTTTTTTTTTTAAAAAAAAAAAAAAGCTCTCCCCATTACATGGATATAATGAGTGACCTTGTTGACCTTGTTTGAAGAGCTATAGTTAGAGCAACATTCACACTTCTAAGGGCTGTGTTTTTCCCTCATCTCATCAGCAAGACACCAGCTGATGAACACAATCACAGACTCGGAGGGGTTAAACAACTCTGATGTTGCTGCATCCAGAGTCGGGGATTAGCAGAAGCAAGACAGCTCCCCCTCTCTGCAGGCCTCCCATGAGCAGCCAAGGCAGAATGCTCAGGCAAGGGCATGTGACTCCCAAGGATGCAAATAAAAGACGCAGACAAGAACCATGTGGAAAGAGGATAAATTTTCCACTCCTGCACAGCAGATTTTATTTCCAAACATCTCATTTTCCTCCCCAAAACTGCAGTGCAGATTTTGCAAACATGCTGGGTTATATAAGTAGGATTATGTGCTCTTCGTGCAAACTCCACAGCCAGCTGTCCATCCGGTTCCACTTCCCAAATAGGAAAACGGATTACCACCCAGTTCCAACACAATGCTGAGCAGATATTGATCGATTTCAAGTTAGAATGGAAAATTCTTATCCAGCCAGAGTCTTTTCAAAGGCAATGGAACTTTGGTTACATGACTGTAGTTTATGTGCATGTTTATATGTATAGATTCTATGTGTGTATCACAGAACCACACATTTCATTCAAGTGTGAAGAGTTTCTTTCCCCCCGAATCCGAATGTGGAACTGTTGTCCCTTGTTCCTGTGTTTGTGTGGGTTTTTTTGGTAACAGAAGCACCATGGAACCAAAATGCACCCAAAAATAGGTTGTTTGTATTTGTTTGTTTTAAAGCAAGATCTCATATAGTCCAAACTGGTCTCAAGCTTCCTAGATAGCCACACGTGACTTTGAAATGACAATTCTCTTGAATCTGCCTCTCAAATGTTGAAAATAAATTATAGGCTTGCACCAACATACCCAACTTAGAAATCATAACACACCCAGACACAAACACAAACACGCAGACACACACAGATACAGACACACACACACACACACCCCTCAGACTATGACCTTTTCTGGAGATAGGGCCTTTGTGAGGAAGCCAAGTTAAAATGAAGACATTAACATGGGTTCTACTATGAGTACTGTATGATAATAAGGAGAAATTCAGAAACAAGCACATCTATAAAAAAAAATATGATGTGAAGTTAGAAAGGGGGTAAGGAGATGACTCTCCCAAGAAGAAACAGCAAAAGGCAGTGAGAGCCATGGAACCGATTCTCCCTCCTGGTCCACAGCAGGGGCCAAGCTTACGTTCATCTTGACTATGGAAAGCCAGCCTCCAGAATAATGATACAATAAATATCTGTTGTATAAATCCCTTAATGTGTGGTGCTTCATTACAGCCGTCATGGAAATCTACTATGTTAATTAAGAAGCATGTCAGGAATGAAAGAAGGAAGATTGGCTGGGAGAACAACTCGAATATTGCATTATTGTATTTTCCTCTCAGAAAGTCTTTAATCTATTCTCTCCAGATCAAATAAAGATCATTAAGCAAGAAAATCGCCTTTGTAACACAGATCCAAAATTCATCTTTGCTTTATTTGATAAAACTAGATTTGCTCCAGATATAACTCAGGAAGTATCCAGATAAAAATCATAGCTGTCAACTTTGACTGTTAATTGTGAAGTACACATAACCTCATGAAAACTAGTTCAGACCACCTTTGGCCCAAGATGATTTAATTCCTCTAGTTAATCTGTGTACATTGATCCAAAGAGATGTGGACAAAGGCTGGGTTTTCCCTCTCCTAACATGTTTCTGTTGAACAAATGGCTTGGTCCCACCTCTAATGTCTACCATAATCCACTCTTTTTCAGTGCTACCTGGGTCTGTGTATTTGGCTACACTCATGATGGGGTATGAATAAGGATAGCATTGGCAAAAGTAGACCAGCCTCTGTGAGAATCTACTTGCCAGGTACCAATCATCTGCTTAAGAGATGATCTAAGGCGTCTCATCTTTTCTGCTCTGAGTGTATTGGTATCCCACCCAGCCAAGAGAAGGGGAAGACAAATAATTATATAAACATGATAAAACTTTAGTTCTTAACTTTCTGCTCAGTGGTGAATTTGTGCATGAAACATTTTTTTTTCCTTAGTAGGTATCAAGAAAGCAGAACTCAGTGAAGGTGTCTGTCAACTAGCCCCAAGACAGTCATTACAATCTCATTTGGAAGCACAAGCAAATGTAAAGGCAGAACAGGGTTAGGGGTACAGCATCAACCAAGAAATAAGCACAGTTTTGTTTTTGCTATTATTACTATTTTGCTATTATTTTATTAGAAAAGATGGTCCTTCACCCAACTGCAGAGCTGCACTCAGTGATGTAAAGAGCACGACAAATGTTCCTGCACAGGCATTTATGATGACAAATGCCACTCACTCTGTTTTATGTAAGTAGACTTTGAGATACATATGGCGTAAGCAGAAATAAGGCTGCAAAGCCTCAAGGCATGGTTTCCATTTCAGCACCGTCTTTCTCTCTCCCCGAACCTGCCCAATCCAACCAGCAGACACGCTTTGCTTCAGGATGGCTTCTGCCTTTCTGGGTACCCTTGGGATTCGGGAATGCACCTCTCCTTTTGATACTGCAACTCTCTTCACAAACTGTTTCATTTCCAGCTCCCACCTCCATAGCTGAGGGTCATCTCTTCCCTCACTTATGACCAATTAGATGAACCAAAGTCTTTGCTGTCGCTTCATGAGACTTGCCCTGTTTTAAGAATAATAAGTGATTTATCCCAAACGCCATGTTTTAGATGGAAGGGACTGCTTCAGTGCCCACGTAAAGATGGAAGATTCTGAGATCATAGAGGGAAAGAGTCATTCTCACTACAAAATGGAAGAACTACCTGCTGTACCTCCACATCTCTCCTCTGTATCACTGAACTCTAGACTGTCTTAAATTATTACCTCAACACACATGTCATTTCAATCATGTCTTCTTATTTCTAGTTGTTCTTTCACACGATCAAGCCCATTTTATCCATGTAATAGCTGCCTGGCATTGCTCGGAGCTTTGAAAATGAGGTTGACAAATTTAGCTTACAAAAAGACAATGCTAACCTGACACATTATAAAATGTTAACACACGCACTTACACTTAAACCAGATGTCTCCCAAGATGCCAAGCAAAAACAGAATCAAATGAGTCATCTCCACGAAGCAGAAGAGGAAAGAGGTACATTTACAAGAAAGGGTGTAAGATCTGTAGGGTCAAAATTAATAGAATGCAAGGTCTTCAGAAAATGAGAATTAGAATATTCCAGAATATTCTGAAGAAAAAAAAAAGGTGCCTCAGGAAGGAAAGTCAATCTCCTTAATTTTGAATTTCTAAGAGTAGATGTTAAGTGCAAGAAAAATCCTGTGAATGATCTCTGTTAGATTCAGTCCTGAAATGGATGAGCCCTGAAGCTGAAATTCACAAGAAAAAAAAAAATCACATGAATTAGAGCTTCTGTAGTCTATCTTTAAACTTATTGGGGGGAGGGCATTTAAAACAAGCATTTAGAAAAGCATCCTTTTCCTGGCACAATGATTTTGTGTTTCGTGTTGGCAGGAAGGCTTCACTTCCAGTGATATTTTCCAATTGTTAAAAAAGTCCTAACTGCTTTCTTTGTAATCCATAATTTTGTATTTTTAATTTAGATAACTGAAGTGTCTCAAAGTAGAAATAAGCTGCATATTCATGAGCCCTGATTTGTTGTAATCATTATTTCTAAGGCTGCACATCGGTGAAGACTCCAAGTGCTTGAGTTCTATTCTCAGGCTCTTAGATCAGATGACTAGGAACTGAAGGAACGCGGGACCCCCATTCTTCCTTTTCTCTTTGAGGATTTCTGCTGGTTTATCAGAGGTCATCTTTCCTTGCTCCCAACCAGAGCTGATAATTAGTTGTTTCAGCATTGGCAAGAGGGATAAAAGTCTACTTAATATGCTAACTACAGGACTGTAAGCTTTCCAACAATCAGTCTTTCATCATAGACAGCCAAAAGATCAAAGGAAAAATGTTATATTAAAATGAGCTGAGCAAGGGGGCCAGAGAGACAGCTCAGTGGCTAAAAGTACATGCTACTGCAGAGAAAAAAGGTTTGCTTCCCAGCACCTTTGTTGCGGGCACACAGCCACCTATAACTCCAGCTCCAAGGGATCTTACAATCTCTTTGGGCCTCTGTGGGCACCTCATTCACATGCACATACCCACACAGAGAAACACACGTGCACACATAATTAAAAATAACTAAAGTCGGGCTGGAGAGATGGTTCAGTGGTTAAGAGCACTGGCTATTCTTCCAGAGTTCCTGAGTTCAATTCCCAGTAACCACATGGTGACTTGCAACCATCTGTAATGAAATCTGGCTCCCTCTTCTGGCGTGCAGGCATACACGGAGGCAGCATGTTGTATAATATATCAATCAATCAATCAATCTTTAAAAGAAAAAAATAACTAAAGTCTTAAAGAGATGTCACAGATTTCTTAGCCATCATTCTAGAAAAGAACAAGTATCCAATTTAGGTTGGTTCTTCCAAAAAGAAGGTGTTCTGAGAAGAATGGGGACACCATGTATCACCATTGGTTTACCTGCAATAAGTTCTCTGTGGAAATCGTAGACAGAACACACACCAAGCTGCCGAATTCAGATCTATTACTTACTAGATTTAGGATGCTGGGATGCAGCTACTTCATCTGAAGACCGGAGTGAGATATCTATACCACAGCATATTCCATTAGGATTAGAAGATATAAGTTATATGAAGGGATTACAACAGTAACTGAGCAAACAGGGAGCTCAACAAACGATCTTTTCTTTTTTTGTATCTATTCTTACGTTCTATATCCTCCAAGAAAACACTAGCAAGAAGAAACACACACAGTTGGGAACTGAAATTTCCTAAGATTTTCATTATTTGATTCCTTTTTACAGTTGAATAATATTCCCTTGTGCATATGTACACATTTTCAATACTCATTCATCTGTTGATGGAATCCATCTAGGCTGGATTCTTTTCCTTGCTATTATGAATATAGCAACAATAAGCATGTGTCAGTGTCTTTGTGGTGGGGGACAAACTCCCTTGGGTATATGCCCAGGAGTGAAATAGATGGGCCATATGGTAGTTCTATTTTTAATTTTTGGTGACTTTCCATGCTGCTTTCCATAATGGCTGTACTAGTTTGCACTCCCACCAGCAGTGAAAGTGGGTTCTTCCTCCCCCCACAGTTGGTCTTAAAATTTGTTGTCAGATGTCTTAATGACAGTCATTCTGACTGAAATGAGGTGGTATCACAACATAGTTTTAATTTGCATTTCTCGAGTGATTGGGGATCTTGAGAATTTTTAAAATGCATATTGGCCACTTGTGCTTCTTCTACTGGGAACTGCACTGCCAGTTCGTGTTCTGATGGCATCTTTAACATGACTCTTTTCCAAGGTCTTCAGCCATACACTTTCTGCCAGTCACACCTGACAGTAATTCAACCTAATGTAAACAATCCACACAGAAGTAAGATTCAGGGCTGACTCATTTCAAGAGAAAGGCATATCAAAAAGCTACTGGCTGACTATGCTGAAAATATACACTAAAATAAATAACATTCTCTTCTGAACTATTTTAAGACTGATGGTGATCATATTGAAAATGTGCATTCGATAGGTAAGTAATATTCATGGAATAGATAAGTGAATAGATTCGATTCATTTTAGAGAGCAAGAGAAATGGGGTATTTTTGAGCATCCCTGACCCTGAATCTTTCCAATAGTAAATACGCAAAATAAAAACATGTTTTTATTCATGTTAGTTTATATAGAGAATGACCCAGAAATGACAATTCTTTCACGTAAACCAAATTATTATATATGTCTACTTGGTAATAGATATATAGTGACATTAAAATATCTTGCCCTTAGTATGCACACCTGTGTGTGTGTGTGTGTGTGTGTGTGTGTGTGTGTCCAACCATTTGGAGACTTCTTATGTACTAAAACTCTTTTCAAACACCATTATAATTCATTTCAAAGAAATAGTTTACATAAGAAACATATCCTTATATATACACTGGGTTTCTAGTCAACTGCGATTTTTACAAGTGTGCGGCGTGAGATTAAATAACCCTGAGAATAATGTATCCCTCTTCTTATTCCCTAACAATTTGGTATTAGCATTTGATGTGATTTGAAACAAACTTTGTAAAGCACATTGGTGATTAGGTAATTTTCCCCTTCCGCTGTCCATTTTCCTAAAGCTCATCTTGTGATTTGAGTGCATTAATATTAAAGTTTGCAAAATAGCAACCAGGGCATGTATGCTCTAACTTTTCCCCTTCCAGAATTGACTTCATCTGAGGCTGCAGCTATCTGGAGATCAATTGGCTGAATAACAATGACAAAAATTAATATTTATTAAGCACTTAAGATATGCCAACACAGTGCCAAGCACTTAACACACCTCATTTAATTCCTACAGCAACACTATGTGACAAATATTATCTCTGTTCTGTAGATGAGAGAACTGAAGCTCAGAAAAATAGGCTAATAACATTTCATTTCTGAGAAATAGTGCAATCGAAAGGCAAAGGTGGACAATGTGACCCCAAAGGTCACCTACTTAACTGCTTTTGAATTATTTAATTTAACTGATTATTTTCTAGTAAAGAAAAATCTCTTGTTGATGATGGATCTTTTTTCTTATGAGATTCTATAACAAAAAAAATGCTCTTCAGCCTGAATTTTCAATGACTGAGTTCAATATTTTTTATTGTCAATTATTCAAAACAATCCAACTGATAATGAACATAGATAAAAAGCTTTCCTTCCAGTTGGGAATCAAGGCACCCAGGCACCCTCATATCCACTGCATCATCTTAAAAGACATTCCTTCAGAACAAAATGCAGCTTTCTATGTTCAAAGTAAAGATTGATTGACAGTGTGTTTTTTCTATAGCTCTTGAAAAAGGTGTGGAAGAAAAGTAAAGGGGTAAGCAAGGCTGAGAGGAGGATCAATGAGCTGTGGATCAAGGAAGAAAAGACTCCCTAAGACCCATCTATTACAATGTCCAATTGAATAACTGATAGCAGCCCCCACCTAAGCTGGGTGATTTGTCAGGGAAACTGATACTGAATATTCACGTGTGAAAATCTCCATTGCTTCCTGAAACTCATAAACCCAGCACCGAAGTCTTTTAGCACTACAAGTACCTGAGGCAGGGGAATTTATGGATAATAAAACTGAATTGTCTCACAGCTCTATCAGCTAGAAGTTTCCAGACCAAGGTTCAGCAAGTGTGGCTATCTGGTAAGTTTTGCTCTCTTTGCCCAAGGTGGGATCTTGTGACTGCTTCATCACATAATAGAAAGTGGAAAGGCAAAATAGTCCAACATGCTTCAAGTCATTCATGAAGACCTAATCCCATTCATAAGGGGGAAGCTCTGGTAACCTAACCATTTCTTGATGGCTCCACCTATTTCCATTACATTGACCATTAGGTTGAAATATCTGAATTTTGTAGAGGACGTGTTCAACAACTTAGTACAGTGGAAGCAAAAATATGCTCTTCAAGAATTCTGTGGGGATTCTCATGAGATATAATTCTCTCCCTCTCTACTTTCTCTCTCTCTCTTTCTCTCTGTCCTTCCCACACACATACACACAGACATATTGAATCACATATCAGTCACACCCAGGTGTCTTTCAACAGATGTATTGAAAAAAGTCTTAGATCACTTTTTAAAAAAATGTTTATGTCAAACTATGGCATCAATTTACTGCATTCAGAGCCTCCTAATGCAGGTTCCATCATTTTGGTTTTTGTCCATTTGCGAGTTGAGATAACTGAGCTTCAGATAAAGGCAAATAATTTAGTGATATACCCAGGATAACAGCCATAATGATGAAACTGTTGCTAATGCTACTAGCCCATACTTATTATCTACTGTATATTTTCAAAATGCATGAAGCACCTTCTATAGTTTCTTTTCCTTTTTTCTTTTTCTTTTTTTTTTTTTTTTTTTTTGAGACAGGGTTTCTCTGTAGCTTCGGAACCCATCCTAGAACTAGCTCTTGTAGACCAGGCTGGCCTTGAACTCACAGAGATCTGCCTGCCTGTGCCTCCCAAGTGCTGGGATTAAAGGCATACACCAACATCACCTCCTTCTATAGTTTTTTATGTAATCCTATTATTCTCATTATATTAAGATGAAAACATCTTTAATCCAGCACTCTGGAAGCAGAAGTAGGCACATATCTGTGAGTTTTAGGCCAACCAAGTCTACATAGCAAGTTCCAGGCTAGCCAGAGCTAAATAAGAATACCCTTGTGTCAAAAACAAAGACGCTAACCACTGACTCTCACCATGACGGTATAATATTATGATGGTAACATGTCCATCTTCCCAGTCAGGGGGCACTAGTGAAAAGAATATTCCACAGCCATGGTTTTTTTTAGAAGCCATAACTTTCTACCCCAATATACAGTTGGATTCTGGGTTTACAAAATCAGCTGAGAAACAGGGTTCCATTCAAGAGCACCCACATCATTTGCTACCTGATGTTCAAGTAAGTAGCTATTAATGAATCATCACCTAGCGATACCGCTGAACCCTGGGCCCTCATTTCATTCAACGCTATGATCTGAGAAATTAAAGCCGTTTACTATGGTCCCAAATACTGAACTAGAGGTGGCACACTGTGGCTAGCCAGTAACTATTACTGACAGAAACCGAAAGGAAAATATGTCTAGTGCAAGCGCTTCGGTGCACTTCAGAGGCTGGCAGATGAGAAACAATTGATGCACCTGTCCGGGTACAAATTTAGGAAGAATAGAAAGATTTGTTTGCCCCGCTCTGGTTCTGCACAGCACTAGTAGGGGGTCATGTATTTGTACAAATTTGCTATCTTGCTCACAATGATAATTTTGTATTAATTTTTTTTCTCGGTCTGAGCTCTCATGCTCTGGCTGTTCTACCCCACCACCTGCTGGCTGTTATATTACATGGGGGTTAAGAGAAACTTCCCTGATGATGCTCTATCTCTTCATGGATAAAATAGATGTGAGATATTTAAATATTCTATTGTCATAAGAAGTGACTGAGATAACAGATGTGCAGTCCCTGCTGACAGCTGGAATTAACTAGTGCTCAATACATGCAGCTTTCATCCCTTGAGGTAGAAGTGTCTGAAGTGGGTTTTTTCTTTTTTAACGTGGCTCAGCCTTTCATTCAACTCTTTCTATAATCTAAGAAGATCTTTATATTACCTGTCATTCAACCTGGAGTTCTTTCCAAGTTGAAAGCTGTGTCAGTATGATGCCAAGATAGTATTCGATTCAGAAAACTTGTGCTTGGGAGAAAGAACTATTGCTGTGCACATGAGACTAATTTCCACAATCCATGACATATACCCTGTGGTTTCACTTAACAATTGAATACATAGTCCAGACCCAACATAAATTCTTTCACCAATCTCACTGCATAAATCAGAACTCTGTCTCTCTGAGAAACAGCAGTCCAGTAAACAGGACGTTTTCAATGTTAGAAGGTAAGGTCCCATGTGACCTTACAGATTGCCCACATACTTCTGCTCCCTTTGACTGAATTTTAGACATACTACAGGAACATATATAATTACACAATACATTTAAATACTTACAGTTAAGAAAAGTGAGTACAGGGGAAAGACAATGCATTGTTTTCATGACAATCCAATGCTTTGAGCAACAACAAAAGCAGCAGAAGACATGAATATGGCAAGCAAACTCAAGGACAAATCCCATCATTCCAAATTTATATACTAAAAATTTAATACAAAAAAATAGTATTTGTACAAAACAGAAAGTGATGCACGCTGCAAGAAAATCATAACTACATCTCTGTGCGGTTTAGAGAAAGGAAGTTCTAATTACAGCATTCAGTTAGAGCAAGGAATTTTAATTCTAAGTCCTCCTAATTAATAAGAATCAATAATAAACAAATGACAATACTAAACCTAGAATAAACGAGCTAAAGAACGTATTACGTTGAAATGTACAGAGGAATTATTTTGAAGCCTTATTGTATGATTTCTATCTTTAAAAAGTTGTATGTGAAGACAGCTGGAATTTACTGGGATGTTAATAAAAACCAGTAAATACATAAGAGGATTCAGTGTGTACAGCCTGTTGGCGAGTTAAGCAAACAGGAGCTCCAGACTCAGGTTTGCCATCCAGGAGAGTGGTTGTGAATTCCTTACTAAGCCTGGCTCTTGGTGCCTCTTTGCATTAAATGAGAAGCGATAACAGCTGTCTAGGGGCGAGGTTGCAAGGACCAGAGGGAAGGATTTACATAAAGGCCTAAGGACCTTCAATTCCCTTCTGCTTGAATCCACCTCTCTAGGGGTTTAATTACAGCTGTGGCTTTCTTCTCGGTGAACAAAAACTTTGAGCGTCAAAATTAATGGAGAACTCTTCTAAAACAAAGTGTTCTAAAAACAGAATGTCTTAACAATGT
Source organism: Microtus oregoni (assembly GCF_018167655.1). Taxonomy (NCBI): domain Eukaryota; kingdom Metazoa; phylum Chordata; class Mammalia; order Rodentia; family Cricetidae; genus Microtus; species Microtus oregoni. The sequence continues at coordinate 7,877,410 of NW_024543086.1, forward strand.
GCTCGGTAGAAAGGTATGAGCTAGCTAGCATTCTTTTCAAACGCTTGGGCTTATTTTTCTCCTAAATCCGGATGGTGCTCGTTTCTCTGAAAGTGGCGCTATGCTGCCATCTAGTGGTCCTTTAGAACCTTCCAAAAGTTTCTATAATTAAAAAACAACGTATGTACTCTAAAGAAGTCTCAGTTAGCAGCAAAGTGTCCACTTCCTCTGTCACAGCAGCAGAGTTACTGTCCAAAGCAAACAGTTTCCTCGAGTTCTCTTCCATCATGTGCCCCACCTTCCCATCCGGGGTCTAGCTGAGTATAGTCTCCGTCTTTACTCTGTGAAATCCTGCAGTCAGTCAGCTATGGTGCTGATAGTAGTCTGCTTATTTCGCGATGATGTCTGGTAAAAGTCTATACTCCAAAGTCAATCCATGGGCACTTGCATGTTGGTTTGAGTTCATTTAGATCCTATTTCAGTTTTCTTTCTTTTTTTTCTTTCTTTTTTTGGTTTTTCAAGACAGGGTTTCTCTGTAGCTTTGAAGCCAATCTTGGAACTAGCTCTTGTAGACCAGGCTAACCTCGAACTCACAGAGATCCGCCTGCCTCTACCTCCCAAGTGTTTGGTTTAGAGGCGTGTGCCTATTTCAGTTTTCATCCTGGTTTATTCAATACATAGTTAAGGAGACATCCTTGAAGTAATCTCTCTCAAACTTTTGTGTACATCAAAACATCTGGAAAGTTCTCTAAGGCTCAGAACACTGGTCTCAGCGGCTATGCTTTATGAAATGTGACATTCTAATAGGTCCTGGGTGACAGGATGATTCTGGTCCATGTCCCAACTTTGAGTTCCAGTATTATCAACTTACGGGCCTCGGGACCTAATTCAAACACACCTTTTTAGATGTGTTATAATTTAGTCCTTCCTCACGTCCACTCCAAGCCTGGGCAGCCCTGCTCTTTATTCAGTGTGTTCTTGATGGCACATGATTTCTCAAATCTTGTCTCTTTGCAACAGACAGAGAGCGCTGCAGAAAATGACAACCAATCAAAATGAAGAGTTGCAAAGCCCAGTCCCAGTGGATACGTCTACCCAACAACTCCCACACCCGAGGCTCAGAAACAATGGGAAAGAGCGTGGAAAGATTTTTAGCTCATTTTTTATTTTTATTTGCTTGTTTGAATTCTTTAAGACACTATCTCCCTATGTAGTCTTGTCTGTCCTAGAACTTGCTATATAGGCCAGACTGGCTGTGAACTCACAGAGACTTGCATACCTCTGTCTTCTGAGTGCTGGGCTTAAAGGTGTGTGCTGCCACACCTAGCACGGTGGGGGGGGGGGGGGTGGAAAGACTTTTAAGGGCCAGGGAGTTTGCTGTAAGATTGGGTCCTAGTAATGTCAGAAGACCCAGAAAATCTCACCAACATGACTGTCCAAACATGACCAGAGCAAGAATAGCACCAATAGACACGCCAAGGTGAACTAGAAAAACCAAAGAGGCTTCAACCCTACACAAACAACTGTAGGCAGCTAAGAGTGCCGAGAACGGAAGAAACCGTCTTCTCCAGGGACGAGCACACCAACTGGCTACTGAATACCAAGCGGCCAGACCCGAAAATACACATACGAGCAACATTACACAGATTGAGCAAGATATATTTAAGAATATATAATAGTAATTACCAAAAAAAGAGGACACAGATCTAAAAAAACATAAGAGGGTATGTGGGAGAATTTGGGGGGAGGAAAGGGAAGGGAGAAATTATGTCACTGTATTATAATCTAAAAATGAAAGGAAATTTTTAAAAAAAAACAGGCAGAGAGTGATAAAGACCTTTAATATTGATCTCTGGTCTCCACATGTGAACACACAGGTGAGTATGTCTGTACACTTATACCACACACAGAAAAGTGAATAGATAGATAGATAGATAGATAGATAGATAGATAGATAGATGATTGATAGGTGATTGATAGAAAGAGAAAAAGAAAGAAGACACAAGTAGGTAGAGAGAGTGAGAGATGGATAAGTAGGTAGATGGGTAAGTGGGAAGAAAGAAAGAAAGAAAGAAAGAAAGAAAGAGGAAGGAAGGAAGAGGAAGGAAGGAAGATGCAAGTAAGTAGATAAAAAGAGATGGATAGATGATAGATAGATAGATAGATAGATAGATAGATAGATAGATAGATAGATGTATATATTTGTTGTCCAGGAAAATAATAAGAAAGAGTTGGTGTAATGGCCTGTTTAACTGACATTGCTAGGATTTGCTTGCCTTTCACATATAGTTCATGAGAAAAAACGAGAAATTAAAAACAGGCAGTAATATTATAAAGGACAACACAAGGCACCATGTTTTACTTCTCAAGTCAGGATAACAACCATCTCACATAAGTGAGTATTCATTTAGTGCTCCTGTCCAGTCGATTTCAGATTTTTAGTGCAAGACTGGAGTTTGCATAAAAACATAAAATGGGTCCATTTCTAGAACTCTGAGGATGACATCTAAAGTGTCTCTTTCTCCTCCTCCCACTCCCACCCCAGCCCTGAAATGCTTTCTCAATAGGTGTGTGTTTAATGAGGAAAATTCAAATGCCAATCACTCAGTCAAAGTTCAAACCCAGCACTAAAGTCTCTGCCTAGAATCTCAGCACTCACCGGCAACACAATCCTCCTCTGCAGACTCCTGCATGACTTTTAAGTCCATTTCTTCAGTCTTCCTTGACACATTACTATTTTCAACATTCATCTTTTTCCTATTTTTAGTAATCATGCTTAGGAAGTGTTGAGAATAACGGGTTTCTTTGTCATTCTCACACGTGTATAGCATTATACTTCGATCATATTTACCCCCACATCACCTTCCCTTGTCTGATTTCTTCTCCCCAAATGATCTCTTCTCTCCCCAAATGTGTGTATGTATGTATGTATGTATGTGTGTATGTATGTATGTATATATGTGTGTGTGTATATATATATGTATGTATGTATATATATATATATTTCAAATGCATGATGAAGAAAGGCTCTGAAAGAACCTAATTATAACGTTAGTAAGATGAGAGAAAGATTTGTGAGGCATTCCTCTTTCAAAGTGTCTCATGTGGGGCTGGAGAGATGGCTCAGCGGTTAAGAGCATTGCCTGCTCTTCCAAAGGTCCTGAGTTCAATTCCCAGCAACCACATGATGGCTCACAACCATCTGTAATACAGTCTGGTGCCCTCTTCTGACCTTCAGGCATACACGCAGAAAGAATATTGTATACATAATAAATAAATAGATAAATAAATAAATAAGTGTCTCATGTTTTACTCTTTATTTATTCTCGCAAACATTTCATCCTAATCCCGGTTTCTCCTCCCTCCACTCCTCCCACCACTCCTCCCACCCCCTCTCTATCTCCCCTCTGCCCTAGATCTACTCCTCCTGTGTTTCCTTCCAAAAATAAAAAGAAGAGCCCTCCCAGCGATATCAACTAAGCATGGCATAACAAGTTACAATAAGACCAGATATAAAGCCTCGCACCAAGGCTGTACAAGACAACCCAGTAAGAGGAAAAGGGTCGGAGACACTCCCCAGTCCACTCCCCCTGTTAAAAGTACCACAAGAACACCAAACTACACAATCATAGCGTGTATGCAGAGGATCTAGCTCAGGCCCATACAGGGTCTCAGGTCGCTTCAGTACCTGAAACTCCTATGCGCCCTGCTTAGTTGATTCTGTGGGCCCAAGTTCTCGTGGTGTCCTCTACCTCTCTGAATCCTACAATTCTTCCTCCCCCTCCTTTGAGGGGTCACCCCTGGCTCGGTCTCACGTTTGGCTGTGGGTCTCTGCATCTGCTCCCATCAGCTGCTGGATGACACCCCTCTAACGACAGTCAGGCTTAAGTAACATTACCATTAGGTTGGTTCAAAGCCTGTAAGAAGAGTCTGCACTGATGATACCATGGCCACTTGAAAATGTTTCTAGACAAATTTAAGCAGCAATGACAAAACAAAAAATCTATGGGAACATCCACGTCGTGACTTTGAAAATACATATACATATTATGTATGTATGTATGTATGTATGTATGTATACTTTGCAAAGTTCTGCTTAGCAAACATGCTTCAATTAATGCTAAAGGAAGTATATTATTTTCAAACAGAACTAGTCCATGTGTGTTTGCCAACCTAACATTTGACCATTATTGAATAGGCTGTGTAAATAATTCTTCCATAAGTGCCCAAAACACCCACCATTTTGATTTTTTTTTTAATTCACAGTTTCCTTTCTAAAAATTCATATATTACCATTGAGGTGTGTGGCAGATTGTGTGTTTTCTAAAAATAATCACTGCAGTATTCGTGAGTCTCACGTTCTATTCCAGAGCCTTGTCACTCACTTACAGAAGGGGAGCCACTTTTCCTTCCCTTTGAACTAGCTGTATCTCACTGCTCCATGGGTAGAGAACAGAAGACTGTGTGTTCTATTCAAGACTAGTTCAGAAAACACTTTGTAGCTTCTGACTCGTTCTGTTCCGTCCTCCTCACATCTATCTGAATGCTGGACCTTGTAACCCAGCCGCTATGCTGAGAGGAAGCCAAATAGCCACACGGAAAGGCCTCAGGTAACTAAGTACTCTGGCCAGTGTGGAAGTTCCACAGAAAAGCCAGAATCAATGACAGCTGAGTGAGTGGGTGAGCTTTCTGAGAACTGAAACAATAAGGACCTCAAGGGAGAGGTCGTGAATTTGAGAGGGAGTAGGGCAGACATTGGAGAAGTTGGAAGGAAGAAGCTAAGTTGGAAATTATGGAATGCCTTACAAATGTATGAAATTCTCAAAAGAAATTTATTTTTAATTTTTTGTAAATAGGAAAACTATTTCAAATCAAGAAGAGATTGGTGTTTGTGTCAGTAGAATATGGATAAAGAAGATCTACACTTACAGGCTTAGTGAGCATCAGTCTTTCTGTTGAGGGGCTAGATAGATAGAACAAAACAGAAGGGGAGGAGGAGGGAGAGAAAGAACTAAAGGAAGGCCGGGCGGTGGTGGCGCACGCCTTTAATCCCAGCACTCGGGAGGCAGAGGCAGGCGGATCTCTGTGAGTTTGAGACCAGCCTGGTCTACAAGAGCTAGTTCCAGGACAGGCTCCAAAAACCACAGAAAAACCCTGTCTCGAAAAACCAAAAAAAAAAAAAAAAAAAAAAAAAAAAAAGAACTAAAGGAAGGAGGGGAAGAAGGAAAAAGGAGAGAGGGAAAAGGAAGGAGAGGTGGAAGAAAGGGCAAGAGGAAGGATGGAGGAAAGGAGGAGAGAAGGAAGCAGAGTCTAAACAGAATGGAGACTTAGCTCAGCAGTTAAGAGCACTTGCTGCTCTTTGAAAGAACCTGAGGTTCCCAGAACCTGCATTAGGCAACAAACAACAGACTATACTCCCAGCTCCAGGAGATCCATCTGATGGACTCTGCGGGCACCTGTGCTCATATATTTACAGACATGGTTTTATAGACATAATTTCAAAAGTTTTTAAAAGTTAATAACAAGAGGGAGAGAGAGAAAGAAGGGGTGAGAGAGAGGAAAGGGGGATGGGCAAATCTGTATGTATTCTTAGGACATTGATGTCCTCTTGCCCTTGAATATAAAATCTTCTTATTGATGATCCCAGATAAGACCCTAACCAATAGTGGAGAGGGTGCCTGAATAGGCCTTCCCTTGCAAACAGGTTGATGACTACCTTAATTGTCATTATAGAACCTTTATCAAGCAACTGATGGAAGCAGATGCAGAGATCCATTCCTAAGCATTGGGTCGAGCTCCCACAGTTCAGTCGAAAAGAGGGAAGAACGATAATATGAGCAAAAGGGTCAAGACCGTGATGGGGATACCCACAGAAACAGCTGACCTGAGCTAGTGAAAGCTCACTGACTCTGGACTGACGGTGGAGGAACCTGCATAGGACCAAACTAGGCCATTTGGATACGGGTGACAGTTCTGTGACTTGGGCAGTCTGTGGGGCCACTGGCAGTGGGACCAGGATTTATCCCTAGTGCTTGGGCTGACGTTTTGGAGCCCATTCTCTATGGAGAGATACCTCACTCAACCTAGATACAGGGTGAGGGCTTAGTTCCTGCCTCAAAGTGGTGTGCCAGACTTTGTTGACTCCCCATGGGAAGCATTACCCTCTCGAAAGAGTGGAAGTGGGGTGGGGAGAAGGTGGAGAAGCAAGAGGAGGGGAGGAGAAGAAGAGGGAGGAAGTGGGAACTGGGATTGGTATGTAATATAAGAAAAGATGGTTTCAAAAAATAAAATAAAAGAGTTCCTTGTTACTGACTGGACTCCAGGCTTATACCAGACAATCCTTGGTTCCCCAGTTCTCAGACCAGAAGCTATAGATTGAGTCACTGTCTGCTTTCTTACTTCTTGAGCCTGCAGAGGGCAAACGGTAAGACACTGGAGACTCTGTGACCACCATTTCTCTGGAGAATCCTGAGCAACACGGTTTTCTAACTGTAAAGGAAACGAAAACCTGCATCTGCAGATGACGCTGTCCGGAGAAAATCCTGATGGCTTCACAGGAAAAAAAAAAAAAATCAGCATAATAAAAACATCAGAGTTGCAGATTAAACACACACACAAAGATAAAGATCAAAATACTAACAACAAATAATCCGAAAGGAAATTAATTAAGAAAATACTTCTATTTCTAATAGTGTCAAAGGGAATAAAATGGGAATGAGAGAGATAGCTCAGTGATTAAGAGTGCATACTGCTCTTGCAGAGGACTGGTTTTGCTCCCAGCACCTATGTCAGATGGCCTATAATTGCCTGTGACTCCAGCTCCAAGGAATTCAAGGCCATTTTGGCCTCCTGGGCTCTGCACTATTGTAATGTATATATATATATACAAGCAGGCACACACATCCACACAAATAAAAATACACAAGTACTTTAAATATATAAGCATACAAAAATCTTGTGTGTAAATGTAGAACTATAATAAAACGTACAAAAATAAATATCAACTGGTGAATGAATACACAGGATTTACACATACACACATACATTACCCCTTCTTGGGAGAAATATCACTAAATAATACAGGCTATGTAAATGTCTTCTTTAAAAAAAAACTTTATTTTATGTGCATTGTGCATTGGTGTGAAAGTATCAGATCCCCTGAAACTGGAGTTTCAGGCAGCTGTGAACTGCCATATAGGTGCTGGGAATTGAACCTGGGTCCTTTGAAAGAACAGCTAGTACTCTTAACCACTAAGCCATCTCTAAATAAATGTCTTCTTTTTTAGGATGTAACAAAGATGTACAGAGAAGGCTCAGTGGTTAAGAACACTTGCTGGTCTTGCAGAGAACCTGAGTTCGGTGCCCAGGACCCACGTCAGGTGACTCACAGCCACCTGTGACTCCAGTTCCAGGTAATCTGACATCCTGTTCTGGCCTCCATAAGCACCTGTACACACCTGCACATACCCATACATCTACCCACACATATACAAATAACTAAAAGTAAAATATCTTTTAAAATACTACAAAATGTACAGAGAGTCAGAAAGAAGCTTGCATTAAAGATCTTTTCATTTAGTCAATGAATCAAGGTATAGAATGTAAAAAAAAAGTGTAATTAATACCTGATTAGAAATTTTTTTTAATATTTATTTATTTAATATTATGTCTGTGTGTATGTCTGCAGGCCAGAAGAGGGCACCAGACCTCATTACAGATGGTTGTGAGCCACCATGTGGTTGCCCGGAATTGAGCTCAGGACCTTTGGAAGAGCAGGCAATGCTCTTAACCACTGAGCCATCTCTCCAGCCCCAGAAAAAAATTTTTTTTTTAAATAGTACCAAGTTCTGTCCCTTGATGCAATAAAAAGTATTGATTGGGGGCAGACAAATTTTTGTGTCGTCATTCAGACTTATATAAACTTCACTTTCTTTACATAACTTACAAGAGTCACCATGCTGCGCATTAGATTCCCAGAAGAGTAGAATGTGGTTGCTGGGGACTATAGTGTGTGGGAAACGGGAGATGTTGATCACAGTTCTAAGCTTTCAATTATAAGATGAAAAGTCTGACATGTTTGGGCCTTGTGTGAGGCAGGAACCGAGAGGCAGCCTGCGCCTGCTAAACTGCAAGATGGGGAGAGGCAGAACCAAGACTCTGTGCTCTGCAGTGAATACTGCATTTGTTTCTATATACACACAAAGTCCTTAGGAATTTCCCCATTCAAAAGGAAATTTTAGAATAGCAACCTTAATCTGACCCCAAAGGGGCTCTTCTCATACTTCTCACCAGGAATTACATAATTAGGGCTACTCCTACTTTAAATGTTTCCTGCCAGGGATCTGTGTGCCAGGGAGTATTTGAGTCAACTAGTCCTTAATATCTTACTGTGAAGTGGCCATCTAAAGATAGGGACAACTTAGACAGTGGGCTTCATTGAATAGAAAAAAAAAAAAAAAGGACCAAGTCATGATTCTGAGTGAGTGTAGATTTCCTTTGTGGATAAATGATGCTCCTTTGTCCATGAAGTTGAAATTATCTTATGAGCACAAGTCACGAAAGAAGCAATTCCAGAAGGGGTTGTCATCATCTGATGAGGAAAAAATAGGACTGTGAACATTCTGAACGTTAGTCCTAACTTGGAATTCAAGAGCGATGTGACCCTGAATACATCATTTCACGTCTTTACTCTTTCTGTCTTCTCCCCCGGAAAATACAAATTTCAATCTGTTATCGTCAGAATTGTGGGCTTCAAAATTTTCATGTTGAAGCCTTATTCTCTAATGTGGAAGAATTTGTCCTTATGAATTGGAAGATTCCAAGCCCACAAATCCCAGGAATCTGGTACATACTTATAAAATTGACCTGGTGGAGGTGGGAAAATCAATAGCTAAAGGTCATCCTCAGCTATACAGCTAGTTGAAGGCAATTCTGAACCATATGAAACTCTGCCTCAGAAAGAAGGGGGTGCTGGAGAGATAACTCCATGGTTAAAAGCACTGTCTGCTCCTCCAAAGGACCTCAGTTTGATTTCCAGCACTCATGAGGAGGTTAATACAAACTTTAACTCTAGTTCCAGGGGGCCTGACACTCTTCAGTCATTTGCAGGGACTGCATTTACATGGTACACAGACATACATGCAAGACAAGACATGCATATGGTACACAGACATACAAGCAAGGCAAGGCATGCACATGATACACAGACATACATACAAGACAAGGCATGCACATGGGATACAGACATACACACAAGGCAAGGCATACACGTGGTACACAGACATACACAAGGCAAGGCATGATATACAGACAAACAGACATACATAAAAGGCAAGGCATGCACATGGTACACAGGCATACATGCAAGACAAGGCATACACATGGGATATAGACATACATACAAGGCAAGGCATACACATGGTACATAGACATACATGCAAGGAAAGACATGGCATACAGACATAAATACATATAAGATAAGGTATGCACATGATACACAGACCTACATGCCAGGCAAGGCATGGTATACAGACATACATACAAGGCAAGGCACCAATATACACAAAATAAAACTTTAAAAAAGTGTTTAAAAGAAGAAAGAGGGAGGGTAGTGCACAGAGATCACATGGAGACATGTGCCAGCTAAAGAGAGACCTTGGAAGACCGAAGTTTAATGAACACTGTATCTTAACCTTTCATCCTCCAGATATAAACCTCTCTCTAAGCCACCTGGGTTAATGGATTTTTGATTTAGTTATGTAAGTCCTAGCATGTTGAAAGGAGCTTCTTGTTTTCCAGCTGCCCAGCAGCTTAGGCCCAAAAATAATCACACAGAAACTATATTACTTAAAACACTGCTTGGCCCATTAGCTCTAGCTTCTTATTTTCTACCTCTTACATCTTAATTTAACCCATTTCTATTAATCTTTGTATCACCACGAGGTCGTGGTCTACCAGCAAAGTTTCAGCATGTCTGTCTCCTGTGGTGGCTCCATGGCTTCTCTTGACTCTAGCAAATGAATATACAAGCACAGACCTAGAATTGTATCCAATATTCTAAGAAATTTGGATGGAAAGACATATGTAAATGGACTTTGTGAGCTTTAAATGTTACCAAAAATAGAAGACACAACCCTTGGTGAGAGACATCAATCACTTTGCTGTGTATGGGCAGTCCTCCCCAGCCCTTTTAAGCCTCCATTCTACTCTCATGTTCTGTAACATGTTTATAGTCCCACTGTGAATGAGACAGCTAGTACTCACTTTTCTGTGCCTGGTTATGTCACTTAGTATAATGACCTCCATTTCTACCCATGTCGTTACAAATCAATGGATTTAAGACTTTCATGGATGGAGTGTGTGTGTGTGTGGTGTGTGTGTGTGTGTGTGTATTGTGTTGTGTACACCATGTTTCTTTATCTACTCATCCACTGGTGAACAGTAAGACTAGAAATTTCATTGTAATACTGCAATGAAAATGAACATGGGCATATAGATATGTCTTCAACACACTCATCTCATTTGTTCTTGCCATAATATCATGCCTTAGTTTAGTTTTAATTTTTTGAGTACTCTCCATACCACTCTCCAAAAGGGATGTGCTTGTTTGCATCTCGTACCAAACACGCATAAGGGCTGTTTCTTCAAATGAGGTTTCAGGGTTTATTTTTCTTTATATTTCATTATGTGTACACATAATGGTGGGAGGTAGATGCATGGGGAGGGGGATGGCAGATATGTACATGAGTAAGTGCAGGTGCCCATAGTATCTAGAAGGGGGCACTAGATACCCTGCTGCTACAGTAGAGTTATAGGCAGTTGTGAGTTGCCTGTCATGGGTATTAGACTCTGAACTTGGATCTGTTATAAGAAGAGTACAGTCGGGTGGTGGTAGTGCACGCCTTTAATCCCAGCACTCAGGAGGCAGAGGCAAGTGGATCTCTGTGAGTTCGAGACCAGCTTGGTCTAAAAGAGCTAGTTCCAGGACAGGCTCCAAAGCCACGGAGAAACCCTGTCTCAAAAAAAAAAAAAAAAAAAAAAAAGAGTACATATACTTTTTTATTTTACGTGCATTGGTGTTTTGCCTGCATGCATGTCTGTGTGAGGGTGTCAGATCTTGGAGTTACAGACAGTTATTAGCTGCCACGTGGGTACTGAAGCTGGGTACTCTGGAAGCGGAGTCGGTGCTCTTAACTGTTGAGCCATCTCTCCAGCCCCTGAGTATGTATTCTTAATTGATGAGCCTTCTCTGCAGCACTAAGTAGAAAGATTTTAAATCAAAAAGGGCACATTGAACCGGGTAGTGGAGGCACACACCTTTAATCCTAGCACTTGAGAGGTAGAGGCAGGTGGATCTCTGTGACTTTGAGGCCAACCTGGTCTACAAGAATTAGTTCCAGGACAGCTAGAACTGTTACAAAGAAAAACCCTGTCTAGAAAAAAAAAGGGGGGGATACTTTAAATAATTTGAAAATGGAAATTAAAAATACAAAATAGTTACAAGGAACAACATTTATAAAGCAATTTGTGGTGTTTTTTAGTATCTATTTAAGTAAAATTATTTTCATTTTTATTTTATGTAGTGGATGCTTGCCTGCATGTGTGTCTGTGCACCACTTGCTTGCCTGGTACTCGGTAAGTCCAAGAATTATTGCCTTTCTCTGCTTTTGGCTGTAGTTGTGAGGCCTGCCCTTCCTTCCGCTGTCCGTTCTGCTGCTGGCTGGGACCATTGGGGTACCCCTCCCTCAGAATGCTGGTGGTTGGTCAGTGCGTGTAGAAGAGAAAACCCTGAGTTAGAGTAACATTCCACATTGCAATGTCTTTAAAATAAAAGCAGTCAGCTGGGCATAGTAACTATGCCTACAATCCGAGTACTTGAGAGACTTATACAGGGGAATTACTGTGAGTTTGAGGCCATCCTGGGTCAGATAGGAGGTCCAGTTTTGAAAAGAAAGCAGTAGCAAACAATGATGAAGATATATGAATGTCTGAAATTCTCAAAGAATAAGTAAATGTATTTTTTCACATCAAGGAAACAGACCATGTGGTAAACGCTATACAGAGCTACGCACATTATGCTAAAGGGAGACGTGGGGAGATTGAAATCAGGAGGGAGGAGTCTCAGAAAGGAATCAGCTTTTGGGATTCAGGAAAAAAAAAATGTTTCAAGGAGAAAATGAAGACAATATCTGAGTCCATAGTGAAAATAAAACGCAAGAACAAGACAGCAAAATAAACCAATGAAAATATGAACCACTCTGCAGGGCACTTGGTGGTAAGGAATAAGAGCCAGAGGATGGGCATGTAATGAAAGGTGGTTTTCTTTTCAAAGATCAGCCACACTTGTTTAAATAATGTCACGAAAGTCAACAGGAAAAAAATGAAGCATGTAACTGCCACATTAATCAGAAGCTTCATCTAATCCAAGGCATTGAATGGACACAAATCTACTTCTCTTGTTGTAAGCGGTACTATGATAGTCAAAACTCACAAACTGGGGCTGAACCAAGAGGCTCAAAGGAACATCTCGGCATTTGTAAAACTTGGAGGGCTGGAGAGATGGCTCAGTGGTTAAGAGCACTGACTATTCTTCCAGAGGCCCCCGCCACATCACAGCTCACAACTGTCTATGACCACAGGTCTAGTGAGAGGAAACAATCTTGGGATTTGCTGAGTATTAGGAAATTGGTGTGTGGGAGAAAACAATGATGAGGGCAAAAAACAATGATGAGAGAAAAGCAGTAAAAGCAGGGCAAAACAAACAAAACCAGAGGCAGAAAGAAGAGGAAAACACTAGCAGATAATCAAGGTGATAACCTAACTCCAAAGGGTTCTCACCAGTTTACTATCAGCCTAGGGAACAAAGGCTCTGGCCCATCAGGTCCCTTATCTGAGTACAATGCAAAGGGATAAGAAGTTAGGTTAAAGCAAAACACTTAAGCCCATGCCAACCAGCTATCTGCCAATGAATAAAGCAGAAGAAACTGACTAGAGGAGAAGTGGGCTGGAAAGGAGACTACATGAGCCAGGAAGAAAACAGAAAGGTCTCAGCTGAGCTCTTCTTGACTCTGACTTCCTTGGCCTTCATTGAACATGAACAAGCTTACATTAATAAGGGATGAGCAGAGATTAAGGTGCTGGCATTTTGTGTGTGTGTGAGGAAGGAAGAGCCCCTTCTAGGATGGAAGCAGACAAAACCAATTAGAGATTTCCCTATGGGTCAGGACATTTAGCATTCTGCCTTGGTTTTGTTGCTTTTATCCTCTCTCTCTCTCTCTCTCTCTCTCCTTTTCTTTTTGCTGTTGTTGTCATTGTTGCTGTTTTGAAAACACTCTGAAAAGGCAACTTAATGGAAAAGGTTTGGTTTTGGCTCACACATCAAGGTACACCACATGGCAGTGAAGACAAGGAGCAGGAGCTTGAAGCAGCTGGTCACACAGCATTCACAGTCAAGAAACAGAGAGCCTGCTGAGTGCCTGCTGGGGCTCAGCTCCCACTCTCCACTTACATAGTTCAGGACCCCAGGCAGGGAATGGTGCTGCTACCTACGTGTGTGTGTGTGTGTGTGTGTGTGTGTGTGTGTGTGTTTGTGTGTGTGTGTGTGTATGTGTGTGTGTGTGTGTGTATGTGTGTGTGTCTCCACACTTCAGTTAATCCAATCATGATAATGCCCCATAGGCATGCCCAGAGATTCATCTTCCAGAAAATTCTAGATTTTGGGGCAAGATGACAACTAACACTACGTGTTACAGGAACCATCACTGTGAGATCTGTTTGTTCTAATTCCTGTTGTTCAAGGGCACTTCTTCAGACTGCAATAGGCAATGTGATTAAATCTTCCTGTTGCTGACTGGATTCTTACCCTGCATTGCAGTCATTATTCTGATTTGTATTTAACTGTTAATTGAGAAGAAAGTAGGAATATGGAAATTAAATGTACCATTGAGCCAGGTGTGGTGGGGCATTGGCACATGCCTTTAATGTCTGCACTAAGGGGGTAGGGGCAAGTAGATCTCTGTGAGTCTGGGGCCAGTTTGGTCTATATAACAAGTTCTCAGGTTCTAGGACAGATAGAGATACATAATAGAGAGTAGAGAGAGCGTGTGTGTGTGTGTGTGTGTGATTGAGTCATAACATTCTAGAAGTCAGTCATTTGAAAACTTCCTGATAGGAACTCATGATAAATTAATATAACCTTCTTGAAATTAAAATTTTAATGAAGGACTTGTTTTTCTTCCTTTTACAAGAATAGATAGTTACTTGTTTTAAATTCTTCAGTTCTTTTAAATTATTCAAATGATGGTGTGGAGTTTGAATGTAACTGGCCTTCATACTCTCATAGGAAGTGGCGCTGTTAGGAGCTGTGGCTTTGTCAGAGTGGGTATGGTCTTATTGGGAGAAATATTTCACGGTGGGGGCGAGCTTTGAGCTTTCCTATGCTCAGGATACTGCCCAGTGTCTCAGTTGGCTTTCTGTTGCCTGGAAGTTGTAGGACTCTTAGATACTTAGCCAGCACCTTGTTCTGTCTGCACACTGCCATGCTCCTGCACACTATCAAGATGAAAATGGGTTGAAACTGTAAGCAAATTATCCCAATTAAAAGATTTTCTTATAAGAGTTGCCACGGTCACGGTGTCACTTCACAGCAATAGAAACCTTAATTAAGACAGAAGTTGGTACCAGGGACTATGTTATTGCGGTGATGGGCCTGATCATGTTTTTATTTGGAGTAATAAGGGTTTGGGGAGTTTGGGTTAGGATAGCAGTGGAATGCTTTAAGTGCTGTTTAGTGGCCATACTAGTACTACGAGCGTGAAAGACAGCGGCGTAGAATGTGATGTGATGAACTGTGGGGGGCTTGCTCAAGAGGTTACAGAGGAGAATTTTAGTATGTTGCCTAGAGAATGCTCTTGTGATGTTTTTGTGAAGTGGCTGCTTTTTGCCCTTGTCTGAAGAGTTTTCCTGGGGATTAAATGAAGAATTCGGTTTAATTATGTTGGAAATCTCAAAACATTCTAGTGTAGACTATGTTGTGTTGTTATTAGTGTCAACTCTGATGAAGATTTATAATGAAAAGGAGCAAGCTGAGCAAGGAAAAATTATTGAGGAGAAAAAGAGCACCAGAAAGTGTAAGGGAGCTAAGTCCATTTGTTCAAGGAGATAAACAGATAAGAAATTGAGATAAAAGGAGTGATGACCTCGGGGAAAGAGCCTATTAAGCTAAATTTCCAGCTTGTGAAAGGGAATTAAAGAAAAGTTTAGAGCAGTTTGTGGTGGTGCATGCAGTTCATCCTAGCACTCAGAAGGCAGAAGCTGGTCTCTGAGTTTGAGGTCAGCCTAATATATAGAGCAAGTTCAAAGATAACTGTTAGGCTGGGAGCCTAGGCCCCAGCCCCTGGCATCTATCTCAGCCCCCAGGCCTGGTCTGGACTTTAAATCCCAGCAGGCTAGATCCTGACTCCTCCCCTGGTACTTAAGTGATCCCCCAAAAGAAGAACAAGTGTTCCCCCTTCCTCCCCGGGGTCGCGTTCCTGCGGCTTCCTGGTTTCCCCCCAGGGCTACCCGAGAGCGCAGATCTTCCATTAAACCCGGATATTTCTTACTTCGGCTTGTTTTGATTGGGAATTTTTGCGTCGTCAGAGAGCTCGTATAGGAAATATTCCTAACAATAACCAAAGTTGGCAGTGAAGAAAATCATGGAAAATAGAAAGCTGGTAACAATGTAATTGAATGAGGGGATATGTTCCAGGCCCAGCAAGCAGCAGAACTTGGCAGCTTCAGCCACAGGGTTCTGCTTTAGAGTTAAGGATAGAAGGAACGGGTTATAGAATTTGCCTCAGAGTCTAAAAAAAGCCTAAAGGTCAGGCATGTGTCAATGATGTCTCCAAATGGAGGCCTAGAGAGGCTATTTTGTGAATCTGTGATATTCTATACGTATATAAAATTGTCAAAACAAAATATTCATATTTAAAAATTGCAACAGAGGGATGGAGAAATGTCTCCAAATTTAAGAGCACCCATGTTAGGTAGCTCATAATCACCTGAACTTCACCTTCAGGGCACCCAACACCCTTTCTCCACCTCTTAGGGCACTGTGCACCCATGCATAGACATACCTATATACATAATTAAAAATGAAAAAATGAGTTTTTTATTTAAAATTGGAAAGAAAAATATGCAAAGAATATCTATTAGATTTGATTTATATTTGTTTCTTCAATGTCAGCAAAATAATTTTATGTAAACAATTCAATAAACAGGCTTCTGAAAGATATTTTTGTTTATTTGTTTGTTTGAGACAGGGTTTCTCTGTGCAGCTTTGGTGTCTCTCATGGAACTTGCTCTGTAGACCAGGATGGCCTCAAACTCACAAAGATCTGCCTGTCTATGCCTCCTGAGTGCTGGAATTAAAGGTGTGTGCCACCACCACCCAGTAAGAAAATATTTTTTAATTTATGGCAAGATATTGCCAATAGTTCTCAACGGAAAATTTAAATGTAAGTTGTAGAAAGTAATAGATGCAATTTAGAAATTCTTATTAGCGTTAAGCAATTCTAATACTCAGATTGTCCTAGGTAGAGGTGACTGAGAACAGAATAAATAGAACCAACTATTTATATAAGGGATTTAAAAATAAACATAAGTTAAGAATAAAGGCTGCTATTTACCAATGCTTTCCATCATTTAATCCTCCCACTTATCTATAACTAAGATATTTTTTACTGTCTATTTTTGAGAAACCAAAATAAGATGGGACTGCTTTTGTGGATTTACAGTACCAGGAATCCAAGAGATTTAGGCTTCTAGCACCCACGCTGGGCAACTCACAACTGCCTGAATCTCCAGTTCCATCATCATCTCTGGCTTCTGTGAGTACCCTCACTCATACGCACATGCCCACACACAGAATCACACGTATAGACATAATTTTAGAAAACAAAATAGAACTTTTTATTTTATATTATATTATTATTAATTTTTTTTTCTTTAAGACAGGGTTTCTCTGTAGCTTTGGAGCCTGTCCTGGAACTAGCTCTTGTAGACCAGGCTGGCCTTAAACTCACAGAGATCCACCTGCCTCTGCCTCCTGAGTGCTGGGAGTGCGCCACCACCGCCCGGCAGAACTTTTTATTTTTAAATAAAAGAAAAAGTCCAGGCATGACAATATCCATCTTTAATGGCAGTACCACAGGAGCTAGAAGCAGGCAGCTCTGAGTCAAGACCAGCCTGCTCTTCATCTAGAGTTCCAGGACAGCTAGGTTTGTATAGAGACCCTGTCTCAACAAAACAAAAGTTGTAACTAGTTTATGACCTCTACAGCTGACCAGCTGGCTTGGCCCTTGGTTGTTTTTCATGAAAGTCACGGGAAGTCCTGCACCCAGGGCCATCTCTGAGAATTAAGAGCTGACTCCCTCCTCACTGCTCCTGAGGGGACACCCTTCTCAACCCAGGAGAAATAGTCCAGCGGGAATTACAATAATACATTAAAAATAAAAACAGACAAGAGGGAGAATGGCTTTCCCGTTCACCTGTGAGAGAAGATGCAAAGATGTAATGCTCCTTCACGTCCTACCCCAAGCCGGAGAGCGCAGTTTTCCACGTACTTTATGTTGTTTGAGCCACGCATTTCATTTCAAGCCACTGGTGACTGCCTGAGGACACTCCATCAAGCTTATAATTTAAATTTGTTTAAAAACCAAATTCTGAAAACTAGTAGAGGATCAAGAAACTACATAGTCCAACTTCTCTATAACATGTTTCACAAAAAAGCAAAATAATAAAAAGATCAACTGATTTCCAAAAGCCACTGGGATGTTAGTTACTACATTCTAGAGAAGTCTACCACCTCTTTCTCTGTAAAGAGAACGGACGCCAGATTTGTTTTCTTCTTCTTTTTAACTTGTCATTGTATTTTTAGAAAGAGGGGTCTGAACCACTACAGAACTGCTAAACTGCAGAGAACAAACAAACAAAAACCCTCCCAGTACATTCTGGAACAGTACCCAGGCCATGCTGACTACTAGCAACCAGACCTGCCCGGGCAAGCCTTGGCACCGAGTGTTCAGTTCCGTGGCTCATGGAAGGACGGAAATGTTCCAACGATAGAGGCTGAGAGATCCGGGCGTGGCGTCGAGGGGGCGGAGAATTGGAGTCTGGACAATGGCAGATGCACGCTGATTGGCCCAACTTCCTCAGATGCCATCCATCAAAAGGAGCGCACCAATCCGCGGCTAAGATGCGCCCCCCCCCCCCCCCCCCCCCCCGCCCGCCAGCCCGGTCCCCGGCCTGTCTCCCAGCTGCCGGGCGCAGCTCTTTCGCTGCGCGCTGACCCCCGGGGACGCCGCGCCAATTCGGGGCGCTGCGGGACCCTCCACCCGGGACGCCCGCCCCTCCCCGGGCCTCTGCTCGCTTTCCCGCCCGCGAGTCCGTTCCCCTCGTCGGCCTCTCGGTTCGGGAACGTAGGGCGAGCTGAGAGCAGGCCCGGGGAGGGTGGTGACCACCGCCGAGGAGCTGTAGCTGTCAAGGTGAGAGGGAACTAGGGGTGGAACTCGGGGTGGGGTGGGGGGGCTGTGCAAGCCCCAGCTAGTCTGCTCCAGGAAAGGCGCAACCGGAGCCATCGTCCTGGGATGTTCCTGTGTCATGCCTCCCAATCCCAACTTGCACCGTTGAACTGAGTTAGTGGTTCTTCACCAGGGCGACTCTCAGCTCCTCTGTTCTGTCTTTAAATTAACAAGAGAAGGGTCATCTTCTGTCTCCAGGACTTAGCCTGTGACCGGGTCTCAGGGGAAGTGCTGTGCGTGCTTACACCAATGCGACTCCCAGCTTCACCGAACTTTTTCTTTTGGTCTTTAAATGATGTTGCACTATTAAGAGCATGTGTGCTAAGCACCGCACCACTTGAGTCATGTCGTGTGTCATTTCCAGCCGGCCCAAGAAACAGATGTTGCTGTCCTCAGTTCACTGATGTGGAAATAAGCTCATAGATAATGAGCTTATTATCTGTAATAAGTAATTAAACATCTATCTATGTGCTAAGCGGTTTGTGGGACTCCAGTTAACCCACACAATCTATGAACTTCGGCAATAATCGTCTTTCTACTTCACAGATAAGGAACTAAGAAGGTGAATGTAGACGGCAGAGTATTATGTACTGTCATTTTCACTTTTTGATTTGGGTGTCTTGTGCGGTAGTATCTGTTTCTGGCTGTGGACTGGTAATGAATAAGTTTCCTAAAGCTGGGGGAAAAGTTATTTTTGTTCTTGTTTTTAAGCCATAGTTCATGTCCTGCACAAACTCATAATTTAGAAATGTGACCAACTAGGAGAAGGTAAAAATTACCTGAGAGCCCTTTGCAGGGTCTCAGACTTAGTGGGGGTGGGGGAATTGCGCATTGTAAAGCACTTCTTGGCACAGCGCACAGATGGCGGGGCAGGAAGGGGCTCTTACCCTCTTTTCTGGGTTTGTTCTATATATAGATGATAGAGGTGCTGACAACTGACTCTCAGAAACTGCTACACCAGCTGACCACCCTGTTGGAACAGGAGTCTAGATGTCAGCCAAAGGTCTGCGGCTTGAAACTAATTGAGTCGGCACACGATAATGGCCTCAGAATGACTGCAAGACTCAGGGACTTTGAAGTAAAAGATCTACTCAGTCTCACTCAGTTCTTTGGCTTCGACACTGAGACGTTTTCCCTAGCTGTGAATTTACTGGACAGATTCTTGTCTAAAATGAAGGTATGTTCGAGCTACACTATCCCCTTTCTTCTTCTTCTTTTTTTTTTTTTTGTTTTTTCTTTTTCGTTGTTTTTTGTTTTTTTGTTTTTTCGAGACAGGGTTTCTCTGTAGCTTTGGTGCCTGTCCCAGAACTAGCTCTTGTAGACCAGGCTGGCCTCGAACTCCCAGAGATCCGCCTGCCTCTGCCTCCGGAGTGCTGAGATTAAAGGCCTGCACTACCACCGCCCGGCCACTATCCCCTTTCTTCATTTTGCTCAGCATCTGTTTAAGAGATCAAATTGCAGAGGGCTGGAGATGGCCAAGGGGTCAGAAGGCTTGCTGGTCTTCCAGAGGACTTGAGTTCTATCCCAAGCACCCAGGAAGGCAGATGGAATCTTATGCTTTCCTCTGGCTTCCTCCAGCACCTGCTCAAATGTAGCAGACATCACACATATACACATGGATACACAAAATCGATACTAATTTAAAAAAAAAAGCTGTCAAATTGCTGGTTTAGACCTGGTATTAAAAACCATTTTCAAATGTAGTAATGATTCTTTCTTATAATCAAGAGTAGTAATACATCACTTACTAGTTGTGTACGGAAGAAGAAAATTGTCGGATCTAACGATTAATTGTAGTAGTCCAGTAGGAAATCGGGCTGTATTTAAAAACCTTTCTTGACTCAACAAAATGATCCATCAGGTAAAAGGAACTGCTGCACCTGCCTCAGGTGGTCACATCCGAGTTCTGTCCCTGGAACACACAGGGAAAAGAGGGAACCAACTCCCAAAAGCTGTGCACCATGCACACAGTTGCCCTCCCATCTGCCTTTGTCCCTTACACACACACAAACACACACACACACTCACGCACACACGGTAATAATAAAAATTAACGGCCTGGCATAATGGTGCATGCCTTTAATCCGAGCATTTGGGAGGCAGAGACAGGTGGATCTGTTAATTTGAGGCCATCCTGGCTTATACACAGTTCTAGACCAGCCAAGGGTACACAGTGAGACCATTTCAAAAAATAAATTTTTAAAAAATTAGAAATCTTTCTTAAAAACTGTTTTATGTATAGTTATATGTTTGCATGTATATGGGCACACTCACGGTACATCATGTATGGAGGTGAGGACCACGGCAGCAACTGAGTCCTGGGGATTAAACTTGGGTTGTCAGGGTTGGTGACCAGCATCCTTACCCACTGAACCATCTCACTAGCCCTTATCAAAGCCTTTCTTGATAGACTGGGTATTTCCAGTCATCTTTACATGTTCATAGATGTAAAGACATTAAAATCAGAATGTTAGGTTGTGGTTAAGAATTAAGATGCATTTCTTAATCACTGCCCATATATAAAAGTTCTAATTCCTTTAGCTGTCTGGCATTTTCAGCTTCAGTTTGCATGCAGCAGAAAGAGAAGTGCTGTCTGAAGGAGGATCATCTATAGAGTTATTCCCCAGTAACTGACAAAATACTTGTATGGCTTTCAAAGTTTAACTGTTAAAACTGAAGCTATCTCCCCTATCCACCAAGTTACTGGTTCCAAGAAGGGCACATAAGACCGGCAGGCTTCTCTCTAAGTGGGGAGACGTTAAATTCACTGTAGCTCAGTTGTTTGTTGCAGACTTACTTTCATAATGGTAGCTCTGAGTCCTAGATGTCCCTTCGTGTTCTGTTTCTTGAGAAGTGGTAAAGACACACTGCCTTTGTTTGTGTTTGTAGGTACAGGCGAAGCATCTTGGGTGTGTTGGATTGAGCTGTTTTTATTTGGCTGTTAAGTCGATAGAAGAGGAAAGGAATGTCCCCTTGGCAACTGATTTGATTAGAATAAGTCAGTACAGGTTCACGGTTTCAGACTTGATGAGAATGGAAAAGATTGTGCTGGAGAAAGTGTGTTGGAAAGTCAAAGCTACTACTGCCTTTCAATTCCTGCAACTCTATTACTCACTCATTCAAGAAAACTTGCCATTTGAAAGGTATGTGGATTTTGTTTTGAACAACAACAACAAAAAAGGTTGGAAAGCAAAAGGATACCGTTTGGCTGTTGCATAAAGTCGGAACCTTCACAGAATTCTTATCAGAATAAGTGTACGTCACCTGTCCTTTGGACTTTACTGCCTAACAGAAGTGAAAAGATGGATAGGTTATTGAAGGCTTTCTTAAGATAAAAGGATATATGTCAACTTTATAAAACCTAGGAAATAAGCATCTAACACAAATTTTAGAAAGATATTCAGAAGATGGAGAAATTCTTATTAAAATAAAGTCATATTTGTGGTATATTACTGTTCACAATGATTTTTACCAGAATAATTTAAAACTCATGCTTAAGAAGTTTCTATCACTGACAGAAGAGAAATTCCTTTCCTTCAAATAATTTTCTATAAGAATATGAGTTCCATTTTAAAAACGGACGTTAACATTTCTAAAACTGTCTGCCAACTAGATATACTAAATACTTTCTACATAAAACCAATCCCATTTTCTTTTTGAAGGAGAAACGATCTTAATTTTGAAAGACTAGAAGCCCAACTTAAGGCATGCCACTGCAGGATTGTATTTTCCAAGGCAAAGGTAAATATTTCCTAAGAGTACGTGTAGTTACAGAGACCTATTTTTACACTTGACATTTCCTTCCTATTTCTCTTTTTCAGCCTTCTGTGTTGGCATTGTCCATCATTGCTTTGGAGGTCCAAGCACTAAAGTATGTAGAATTAACAGAGGGAATTGAATGTATTCAGAAACATTCCAAGGTATGTGAAGGTTGTAGCGTCAACCCCGTTAGCCATCTACAAAAGAAATGTATCCACTGTACTTCTAAAGTAAAATAAGATGCCACGTATTGATTTGAAGCTTAAATGGTTCTCCCCATTTGGAGAGAGGAACCATAATAATGGGTTTACATTTATTACTATAAATAAGTGGGGCTTTTAGTAATTTTTTTTATTTATATACAGATAAATGGCAGAGATTTGACCTTCTGGCAAGAGCTTGTATCCAAATGTTTAACTGAATATTCATCAAACAAGTGTTCCAAACCAAATGTTCAGAAGCTGAAATGGATTGTGTCTGGACGTACGGCTCGGCAACTGAAGCATAGTTATTACAGAATAACTCACCTCCCAACAATTCCTGAGACGGCTTCATAGGTGGTAAATCTGGCTGCTTTCCAGGTCTACACCTCAAGAACTGAAATACTGTCTTCAATAATAAACAATATGGGATTAAAATAGTAAAGGGCAGAACGACTCTGTTGATCTAGTTCGTGAATACTGGAGGGCATTTACTGTGTACAAGACGCAGCGGTCTCAAGAGAAACGGCTTAGCGAACCTCTAAACATATGTCAATACTTCTGTCACCTTATTAGCTCAGGAAAGAGAATCTTCCAAACCTGAACTTTCAAAGTAGTTAATGAAACAGTATTTTTTAAAATTACACATCACCTCACTGTAGCTCATTTAAAGCTACATAAACCCAAGCAGAAGGACGAAACAAAAAGTTTGACCCATATATGAACAAGTTTGAGTCTGTTCGTTGATTAAGAAAATGCAGTATGCACTTGGGTGATGTAATTACAAAGTAATATAGGGCGGACAGTCGCCACGTTAGATTTCTGGAAATTGCTGGGGTCTCTCAATTCTATATTTAGTAATTTTTCTCTATAGCAGATGAGTACCATTCCAAAGTAATTAGGTGTTTAAAAAACATTAACTTGGTTCCTGATACATATACATTTTTGCCATCTAAATTTTTTAATCATAGCAAAGATTTATCGTTTATGATTAAAACTAAATGTTGCCAGGCTTTGTGGCGCACACCTTTAATCCCAGCATTCAGAAAGCAGAGGCAGGTGGGTCTCTGAGTTCTAAGCCAGGCTGGTCTACACAGTGAGTTCCAGCTACATAATAAGAGACCCTGTCTCAAAAACATTTAAAAAAAAAAAAAAGTAAATGTTGCCGAAAAGATGGTTCAGCAGGTAAGGGTTCTTGCCGCATGCCCCTAAGTCAAGCAACCTGACTTAATTTCCTAAGCCCCACATGACGGGAGGAGAGAGGAGAGCAAACATGTGATCATTCACCTTGGATATCAGTTCGGGTTGCCTTTAGCAGCTCTCAGTAGGGAGGCAGATTTCTGTCAGGCTGGGTTTGTGTTGTTAGCTTAGGTAGTAGGATTGCAGTAGCAACAAAAAACTGTCCCAGGTCCTTCTCTGCCACTCTGACCATGAGTTTTAAGCTATGAAACCTCATAACATCACCACCTTAGCAGAATGGTCTCAGTGTTGGGAAGACTCCTGATTCCAGGCTTGGTAGAGCTATGCTTAGGTTTGAATTCACCCACGAAACATTCAAATCAAGGCAAAAGACATGAATGTGAAATAAAACTGTGAACCTTCATTTTAACATTGGTCTAACATCCTAGATTGGATCAATATATACTTAGGTGGTATTGAAAACGGTAAACTACTTAATTTAAATCTCAAAATTTAAATTACGAGGTTTACATCAAAACCAACATTTCACAAATGCACTTTTAAGGTATTATCGGGTAATTTAAGCAGTAAATGGTTTCTTGGCACCCATAACCAAGTACTAGCTAATTTAGAGGTGGGATTTTTATTGCTATATGAGAATTACATTTAAACTTGTGGGTGTTTTATATAAAGCAGATCTCTCACAAGTTTTGAAAATCTATTGTTACCTTTAATGTTTCTGCTAGAGAACAGGTGGTTTGTATCCGTAATAAAAGAAACCTACAGAGCTGCTGCTTCAATCTAGCCGCAACTGAGAAAATTTGTTTCTACTGTGTTAATAACCGGGTGAATTATCACTCTGAAAATTTATTTATTGCATCAAACTTAGTTCAGGCTTAAAAAAGCAATGCTGAAGGTCCTCCCCCCGCCCAAGTTTTATTATAAAACTGCCACACTGCTTCTAAGGCATTTTGTTTTAAAAGGAAGAGAAAATTTGGAAAACGATTACTGTGTCTTAAGGGAGGCACTCTGTAAAACCACCAAGGTTGGCCTTGAATGTAAGATCTACACTGTTAAATTGTAGCTGCTCCTCAGTGCAGCCTGAGTCCACCCAGCGTGACTGTAACCATTTTGACACCTAATGGGTAATGACTAATGGAAAATAAACCAAAGAACAAGAACGGGAGTATTTTATCCTTAACCTTTGTAAACCATGTTTCATGGTTACCTTTTCAGTTCTTCCTGAAGGCTGATTTTGAGTGGACAGAAGTAAACTAGCCAACTACCATTATGTTTTGAACTAAGGAATGCACCTTTCAATAAAATTATTGAAACGAAATCCTTCCCTGGGTGTTTTCGTTTCTTTGGCCTTCTTTATGTTGTATTGTTGTATATTAATTTTACTAAAGTAAGAAGCACAGAAGCAACAAGAAAATCTTTTTCAGTAATGCAGCTATCATGCTGGGTATGGTGGCACACACCTTTAATTCCAGCACTGGAAGGCTGAGACTGGTGGATCTCCAGAAGTCCAATGCCAGCCAAGGCTACATCATGGTCACTTGGTTTCTCCCCCCTCCCCACCCCCTTTTTTTAGACAGTGTTTTTCTGTGTAGCCCTTGCTGTCCTGGAACTCACTCTGTAGACCAGCTGGCCTTGAACTCACAGAGATCAGAGGTTCACCTGCCTCTGCTTCCTGAGTGCTGGGATTAAATGCTTAAAGGCTTGTGCTACCATGCTAGGATAAGTATGTTGATTAAATGTATACTAAAAGCTATATTTATGCATTTTTGTTAATCAGGTTTTTCATCTAGATACACCACTGCTATGGCTATTATTCATCTTAAGAATTTACCCTTAGATCTTACCCACCTGAGGTTTTGTCCAAACCCTCCTACCTAATTAAATAATATCCAAGCAGAGTGAATGTTACTGATGCTGATAACCTGCTTGGATCAAATGCTAATTATTATGGAAGAGAAACTATAGTTAGAACTCTTCATACTTGAATTTTTTATTCTTCGATAGCTTCATACATGTATATAATGAATTTTAGTCACTGTCTCTACCATTCCCATTCCACTTTTTCCATCTCCTCTTCCTGGTAGAACCCCTACTACTTACCGTACACATGCGTGTGTCTGTGTGTGTGTGTAAGCACACGCACATGCATGCCAGAAGAGCACACAAGTCCCATTCCACTCTTTCCATCTCCTCTTCCTGATAAAACCCCTAGTGTGTGTGTGTGTGTGTGTGTGTGTGTGTGTGTGTGTACACTGTCAACAGTCCCTTGGGGATGCGTGGGGTCTCATGAACCTTTTCTTTTTCCAAGATGAAATGTTAATGGACCCAGTTCTAAGAGCATTTAAAAAGAGTTATAAAGTGGGCATTGTGAGGAAATCACAACAAAACTATTGGACCTGACTCATATACTCCCTTTTCCAAGTACCTGAACTTTATGCATTCCCAAATATATGATATATACACTTGCTACTTCTGATCTAACATCCGTAGCTGTCAGGGAGTCTTTGCTATAACTCTCCTCAAACAAATCCTAAACTGAATGAAGATACCAGTGAAGTGCTTCAGAAACACAAGAAGTGAAGTGATTTGTACCTGGTAGATACATGGTATGAGGGGTAACATTAAAATTCAGGAACTTCTGACTCCAGAGCCTTTTGATCTTATGAGTATGTATATTCTGTCCCCAAATGAATTAATATATGTGAAATTGTATAATTACCACAATCCAAACCATATTCTGTGCACTATCATGACAGAACATACCACGATAGAATATAGAACTTTCCCTAAAAACAAAGTAGTATTTATCAAAAGGTCCATTACAAAACAGCCTAACGAAAATGTGTCATGTCTTGCACTGTGAAGCTTGTAATTTTCCTAATCCAACAGCAGAGGAGATGATTTTTACATTAGTTCAATAAATGGACTTAGGAGCAATCAAAACTGCTAAAGGAGGGTAGTTCATCACCAAGTAACCTCCCCGCAAAATCACTAAATATATCACTACTTAAAACATATGAAACTGAAGCATAGCAATGAAAGGAGAAATCTTCAGTCACGGTTGGAAACTAGACATGACTCTTGGAAATCCATGGAATTACTAGAACATTAGTGCTGACATAAAGCTGAATACCAGTAAATGACACACAGACTAAGTGCAACACCCTAAAAGAGCGTGTGAACCCTTTTCAGGTGAGTGCGGGACATTCATCAAGACAGACTAGTTCTTGGGTCCCAAAAACTAAAAAAAAGCTGAAAGCATACAAAGTATGTTTGCAGAAAAAAAGTAGAAACAAGTTAGCATGCAAAATTCTAAGCACTTAAAAAGGAAACTGCAGACTTCCAAACAATTTGGGGCCCTAAGGCTAAGCCTCAAAATAGAAAGTATTTTAAACAGAGTGTAAATGAAGCAGGGCCATGTGTGGAACGCGCTAAATCAGTACTTGGAAAGCAAATTACAGTCACTGCATTATTGACTCTGACGGTCTTAAGAGCCAATAAAGTTTCTGTTTTAAGAAACTGCGGTGGGAGGCTAAGTGAAACCCAAGCGAACAGAAAGAAGCAATTTATGAAAAAAGATGGGGTGAAAAAAAATCAAAACAAATTAGCCAAACAAAAATAAAAAAAATTGAGAAAAATCAAAACCAAAAACTGTTTTTGTTTTTGAAGAGAGCAATAACTGATATTCTAGACAAACTCCAGTATTGGAAAGAAGAGGTAGGACTGCAGATCCTGGAAGACATTGAAAGGTATTGAGGCTGGTGAGATGGCTGGCCGGAGAGGAAAGGCGCTTGCTGGCTGTTCTCTGACGCCTACAAGTGCTGTGCGGTATGTTCGACTGTACATTCAAAACAAATGATTTTAGCCGGCCAGTGGTGGCGCACACCCTTAATTCCAGCGCTGGGGAGGCAGAGGCAGGCGGACCTCTGCGAGTTCGAGGCCAGCCTGGTCTACAGAGTGAGTGCCAAGAAAGCCAAGGCTGTTACACTGAGAAACCCTGTCTCGCTCCTGCATCAAGGCTGAGCAAGGTAGCCCACAACAGGGACTGGGCTCCAAAAAACTAGTTCATGCACCAGGGATAAATCCTGATCCCACTGCCAGGGGCCCACTGACTGCCCAAGCCGCAGAACTGTCTTCATCCAACTGAAGAGAGAAAGGAGCGATTGATTATGTGAGCGCAGTGTGTGTGTGTGTGTGTGTGTGTGTGTGTGTGTGTGTGTCACGATCATGATGCGGAAACCCGCAGAGATAGCTCACTGGAGCTAGTGGGACCTCTTGAACTCTGTGCTGACCAGCTGGGAACTTGTATGGGACCGAACTAGGCCACCTGCCTCTGCCTCCCAAGTGCTGGGATTAAAGGCGTGCACCACCACCACCACACTGGGCTTTAACACCCTTTTTGAAGTTCAGCTAGCTACAAATGAATAGTTGGGAACTTCAGCCTGATGTAAGGGAAGTGTGGAAGCCTTGCAGATAGCTTTCCATA
Source organism: Microtus oregoni (assembly GCF_018167655.1). Taxonomy (NCBI): domain Eukaryota; kingdom Metazoa; phylum Chordata; class Mammalia; order Rodentia; family Cricetidae; genus Microtus; species Microtus oregoni. The sequence goes on from NW_024543086.1 coordinate 7,905,594, forward strand.
CAAGGATGAGCAACAGTGAGTTCATCCTCCTAAAGCACAGCTGATACGGGCTGGCCCATTTCTCTGTTGTCTAGCCAGTAAGTACATTCAGGAAAGATGAAGGTGTTAGTAGGCCTCTTCCCAGCACCCGGAATGGAGGCAGGAGAATCAGGAACTCAAGGTCATCTCAGCTACATAGTGAGTTCAGGATTAATATGGGCTACATGAGATTCTTTCTCCAAAGCAAATAGACCCCCCTTTTCCACTCAAAAAGAGGGTAAAATGAAACTGATTTATACAGAAAACTCAAGGAATCAAACAAACAAAAACATGAAAACCAAAACCCACAAACTGAATTTAACATAGCCACAGAATACAGTCAACAAATATCAAACATATCTGTATATATGGACTTCTAAATTACGATGTCAATAACACTTTAAATCACTCCACCTAAAAATGAACACTGGGTAATAAAGACACAAAGGATCTATAAACTGATAAATATAAAAAATGCTTATAACTGTAACCAGAGAGGGATTCAATGTAGACACATTACTAATGGATTGGAAAACATGAAATTCCATCCTGTGATGGCTATTCTTGGTTGTCAACTTGACTAAATCTCGAAATTAACGAAAACTTAAAGGAATGGGCACATATGCGAGGGATTTTTTATTACATTATTTGGAGTTGAAAGACACATTTCTAACTGGATCTTTGAGAGGGGAAGATCCACCGTTAATCCAGCCCACACCTTCTGCGGGCAGCCTAAATAAATGACACGGGGGAAGGAAGCTCTCTCTTCTTGGCTGCTTGCTCTTGTTCCTGCTAGTATACCCATTCCTTCACTGGCATTAAAGACCACTTCTTTGGGAGTCTGGGGTGCAGTGAAGTCCAGCTGAGACATCCAGCCTCATGGACTGAACAACTACTGGATTCTTGGATCTTCTGTTCATAGACAGCCATGGCTGGAATGGCTGGACCACAGTCTGCAAGCCATTATAATAAACCCTTTCTATATACAGAGGCTCATTTTTCTAAGTTCTGTTACTCTAGAGACTCCTAATTCACATTACCATCTCAGTGAGATCTCTCACAGATACAGACAAGATGGATCTGAACCTCTCAGAAAAATACAGAAAGAATAAAGTTGAAGGAATCAAGCTACTCCATTTTGTGTCTTGCACTATACGGCTGTGATAATCAAGGCGGTGTGCTATTGATAGAGGATTGACTCATAGTTAGTGGAAAATGGTACCAAACCAGACTCACACAAACACAGAGCTGATTTTTGTTTGGAGACAGGGACTCACTTTGTAGCCCAGGCAAGCCTATTTAGTAGGTATAAGAGCCTGGCTTCAAACTTGCAGTGGTCCTCCTGCGTCTGTCAACTTAAGTGCTGGGATTACAGGAATGACCCATCATCATGCTCTGCTACAACTGATTTTTGGTAAAAGTACAAAGATGATTCAGTAGGCAGTGTTTTCAACAAAAGATTCTGAAACCAATGGGTAGGTAAGAAATAAGGAATTTCCACCTAAACTTTCCAGCTTCCATGAAATCTGCTAAAAATAGGTAAACAGTTACATGTAAAACATGACATCAGGGGCTGCCGTAGACCCACAGTTGGACAGTCTCACTGTCTCTGTGCATATTTCTCTTATGCTTTTCATTAATTCATGACTCTTCTTTGAGAGCCTATATTCATACTTTGGAATATCTTCCTTTCTGAGCATTCCTTTCTCTTAGCCTTTGTGTATAGTCTTTATTAAAACATCTTTATTTAATAAAACCTCAAGTTGGCTTTAAAAAATTCATTAGATTAAGACAAAAACAAAGGGAAAAATTCTCATGATCAGAAATTCCCATAAGAGTTCTTATGGGAACACAAGACACAAGCATAGTCTACTAACAATATGATAAATCAGGCTTAGGCAAAGTGAGAAAAAAACTTAAGTGCTTCCAAACAAACTACCAGAAAATAAAAAATACTGATTGGAAGGGGAGCATGCCTGCAATCCCTGCTCTGTAGTACTGAGGTAGGCTTTCAGGCTGTCTGTATTACACATCAAGAGTGTCTCAAAACACAAATAAGTAAAAGCCACAGGAAATTACCTAAAAATCACACAGCAGGTAACTTATACCCATATGATGTACAACTTAATAAGACAACCCTATTTCCAAACTGGCATGAGATTTGAATTATTTCCTTTTGGAACTTGCTTTGTAGTCTGAAACTCAAAGAGAAACACTTGCCTCTGCCTTGAAAGCGCTGGGATTAAAGACAAGGCACCACCACCCGCAAATAAACATTCATCTTTAAAGACCATACACAAATGCTCAATCAACACATGAATGCTAGCTGTAACCTGCCTTCACAGAAATGCAAACCCAAACACAAGGAGGCTATGAGATGCTGCAGTGTGTAGAGAACTTGTCACCAAGACTGGTGACTGAGTATAATCACTGAGAGCTGCATGGCGAAAACAAAACTGACCTCCTTGATCTCTGTGTAATGTGTATACCCTAACCCCTGACTCACCCACTCGCCACACAACAGATATGTACAACATAAATATCTACGTAAGCCGGGCGGTGGTGGCGCACGCCTTTAATCCGAGCACTCGGGAGGCAGAGGCAGGCGGATCTCTGTGAGTTCGAGACCAGCCTGGTCTACAGAGCTAGTTCCAGGACAGGCTCCAAAACCACAGAGAAACCCTGTCTCGAAAAACCAAAAAAAAAAATTATAAATAAATAAATATCTACGTATGCAAGTACACACAGCCACAAAGATACCTACCAGGTCCTATCACTAGAATGACTCAAAAAGCCAGCTAAGGCTGGGCAGCCGTGGAGCACACCTTTAATCCTAGCACTTGAGGGGGCGGGGCAGAGGCAGGCAGATCTCCTGAATTCAAGGTCAGCCTGGTCCAAAGAGTGAATTTCAGGACAGGCTCCAAAGCTAACCCTCTCTTGAAAAAACAAAAACAAAGAAGTATAAGCAACAATGTGGAAAAACTGGCATCCTAAATACCACAGGGAAATATGTAGCTTCTTTGGAAAAGAACCTGGCAGTTTTTCAAATGATTAAATTAAGGCGCGTGTGGTGACCTGCCAAAAAATTGGCCCCCAAAGGGAGTGGTACTATTAGGAGCAGTGGCCATTGTTAGAGTGGGTGTGGCCTTGTTGGAGTAGGTGTGGTCTTATTAGAGGAAGTGTGCCTATGTGGGGTTGGGCTTTGAGGAAAAATGCCAAAGCATTAAAACCCAAAGAAAGAATGGGAACTTGTTCCAGGCTAAAGTGCCTTGCTGGGCAGCACATCCCAGCATCAGGGCTTTCTTACTTAAAGGACATTGCTGGGCTCAGTCCAACATAAATGGCATCAGGTCTGAGGATGAAACAGCAGTACCAAGTCCACGTCGACGTTCTAACTTTAATGATTGCATTGTTGAGAAAACATACTTTTTGGAAGCAAAACAAAACAAACCACCACCACCAACAACAAAAACCAAAACAGTAAAAGACTGAGGTGACAGCATCATGTCAATTTATTACAAAACAGTATTAAGATTTTTAAAGTGTTAATACTTCATTTATAAGCTTTCTACACATTTCAGACTACCTTTTAAAGAATTATAATACAACTGGGCGGTGTCCCAGCACTCGGGAGGCAGAGGCAGGCGGATCTTGAGTTCAAGGCCAGCATGGTCTACAGAGTTCTAGGACAAGTCAGGGCTACAAAGAGAAACCCAACCCTTTCTTGAATGCCCCCCACAAAAGAAAAATAATTAAAAGACACAAAAAAAGGATGAAAGCAATTTATTCTAGACAATCCTCTCTCTGTCTGAATCATTAAACTTATGTGAAGCTACTAGCTTACACTTAGGGGCCTACACTTGCTTTCTGACACTAATAGGTTACTCATTATTCCTTTGTTTGGCTTTTACCAGTTTTCAATCTCTTCACATAATCACTTAGGCAGTAACACATGAGTTAAGAGTTTTTCACCAACTCAAATTACCTAAAACTCTTCTGTATACTTTTTCCTTTATTAAAGTGTTTCTAGCACTGTACTTTCCTTCTAAGGACTGGCATATTTAGACAATGGGCTGCAGTATATATATATATATTTTATTTATTTATTTATTTATTTATTTATTTATTTATTTTTTTGGTTTTTTTTAAGACAGGGTTCTCTGTAGCTTTGGAGCCTGTCCTGGAACTCACTCTGTAGACCAGGCTGGTCTCAAACTCCTAGAGATCCTCCTGCCTCTGCCTCCAGAGTGCTGGGATTAAAGGCATATACCACCACTGCCCGGCGAGGAGTGCATAATTCTTACTCAGAAGTTTACTGAACATTATTCCTGCATCAGACTAAAAAAGAAAAAAATTCCCTGAAGGCACTTTTTCATTTCATATGATTTGTACTCCAATGCTTTTGTAGTAAAAATACATTTAAATATGAAATTAGCAAAATGTAGCATATAAAACTTAACGCAGAGCAATAAGTTATCATCTAGCCACAGGACAGTTGCTACACTTCCTGTATAAATCATATCCGAATGTAATCTTTTAGAACCATGCTGAAATACATTTTGCAATGTTAACTGTACACATCTGTGTCTTTCATCCTTCATATCATCTGCTGCATTAAGCTGCCAGCACCTGCTGGGATCCACAAGATGGAACAAATAAAAAAGCAGTCATTTCTCAAGGCTTGAGAAATCTGGTCCGCCCTTTGTGTAGTTTCCTGAGATTTCTGCACCACTGAAGTCAAAACCAGGGTTCTGAAAGACAAAATAACAAAACTTACAAGATGTTGAATTCACAGTTGACAAAAACAAAACAAAACAAAAACCAAAAATATCACTGCAAGCACCCATGGGAAAATGAAAAACAAGAGGCACCTTTCAGATCTGTTGGTCTTTACAGAGAGAGATGCATGTGACAATGCTAGTGACCGTACAGCGAAACATCTTTCAACTTCACTGTCTGTATAAAAGATCTTAACCTTTTCTCGGGGCAGAGTGTATTATAGACTGAACACAGAGCCTCCTTTAAGCTAGGCAGGTACTCTATTCTGATTTATACCAATTTTCAATTTAATTGTTTTCTTTTGAAACGTGGTGTAGCTATGTCACCCAGGCTGACCTTGAACTTGGAGTTCTCTTGCGCCATCCTAAGTAGCTGAAATTAAAGGTGAATATCACCAAGCACAGCTAATAGCTGGCAATTTTTTGAAGCTTACTATAAGCCATGCAGAGTTCTAAGAGCTATATGTATATTAGCATAGTGATACACATTATATACAGTGGAGTACTGCTGTAAGCTTCAGACTTTTCTGGGGGCATTTCATTTGTTTAACAGACATTTATTGAGTCCCGTACAACTTGGAAAATACCACTAAATACATACAGATTTCAAAAGTAAAAGAATTTAAGACTTCTAGAGGAGCTTATACTGCAGCAGGAAAGCACAAATATCAAACCATAAATACTGACACAGATTTCGGCAAGCTTGACTTGTACAAAGAGACCAACAGGAATCACTTGTGACTATGCAGACTACATAATTTCTCTCATAAACACTTGATTATAAGAAAACTGCTATATATAAAACATATTAATAAGTGAACAAAGGTTATGTCTCTGTAAAACTTTACCTGCAGAGACATACAGCGGGCTGAATCTCCCCAGGCGACAATTTGCCAACCCCTGACTTAGTGTGCTAAAGCTTGTAAGTGCTATAAAAAAGCTAAACAGAAAGTATGGCAGGAAAAAGAATTAGAGAGAAAATTATAGACTTAAATGGGATCGCTAAAATTTGATGAGCTGAAACTACAGAATAAATATTCCAGTCAGAATCAGCAGAGAGCCAGGCATGCTGGTACACACCTTTAATTCCAGTATTTGGGTGGAAGGTATCTGTTCATGGCCAGCTTGATCTGATTTTATATGTGCGTGTGTGTGTGTGTGTGTGTATGAATACACACACACACACACACACGCACATATAAAGTTCCAGTACAGCCAGACCTGCACAGTGAGATACTGTCTCAAAGGAAAAAAAAATACAAGAAAGAGAAAGGGGAAAAAAAAAGAAAAAAGGAGTGGGTAAGAAGTAATTGATCAATTATCCCATTAAAAGAAGGAAGAACTTGGAGAATTCTGAGAAAAAAACACACTGATCTGACTTGAGCTATCAAAAGACATCTTTAATGGCTACTCTAAGATGACTATTTGGGTAAAAGTCAAGGAGACTAGTCAGAAACTTTGGCCGGGTGGTTGTGATGCACACCTTTAATCCCAGCACTTGGAAGGCAGAGAGGCAGGCGATTTCTACGAGTTTGAGGCCACCCTGGTCTACAGTGAAGAATTCTAAGACAGGCTCCAAAGCTACAGAGAAACCCTATCTTGAAAAACAAAAAACAAAACCCACCAAACAAACAAATAAAGAAAAAACAGACAAAAAGACCATAACTGAGATGGCGGCAGAAGTTTGAGGTGGGGGACTAAAACAACGAAGGGATCTCTCACCTTGTTACAATATGTACTCTACAGTGTTCCAGTGTTTTAGGCTTATTATTCATGAATTACTGATATGAATTTAGCAATCTTAAGTTCACAGTAACAAACATATTTGTGAAATTTAAAACCCACACACGCTGGGTGGTGGTAGCATATGCCTTTAATCTCAACACTCGGGAGGCAGAAGAAGATGGATCTCTGTGAGTCTGAGGTCAGCCTGGTCTACAGAGCTAGTACCAGGACAGCTAGGGCTGTTACACAGAGATACCCTGTCTCAAAAAACCAAAAACTAAAACCCACATAGTAGGCTATTTTCTTACCGTTCACTTTAAAACTCACCCAGGAGGTTTTTTTCTAACTACTTCGTATAACGGCTTGTGAACGAATACCCGCATTTGGATCATGTAACTCTACACACTCACAGCTGCACCCGACTTACTTCTTTCTGGAACCGCTCTAACGTAAGTTTTCTCTGCATTTGGTCTTGTACCCAGGGATCAGCTGCATATTCAGATTCTAGAAGAGAAGTCCAACAGTTTGCAGCGTCTCTCTTGGTCTTTGTCAGGACAATGCGGACCATTTTTCTATCCTCTAAAATACAAATGAGAAACAAGTTACAGAGAAATTACAGAAGGAGTTAATCCTTGTATTTTCTAAGACTGTCAGGCAATTCTGATATACAACTGTTCCCAACACATTTCTCCATCTTTAACAGCTACAAGGACAAGATTTAAAACAAAGAACAGTATCACAATCTACTTTTTAAATTTTATGAATCACAGTAATTATTCTTACCCAAAGTCCATGTTCCTTCATCAGCAATTGTAGAATCAAATAATTTTCCCTGGGAAATAAATATAAGGTACTAAGGATACAACATTACATTTTATACATTCTCATAATTAAGATTTGGCTCATTTCAAGCTAAGCCACATCTTAGAATAGTCCAGCCTAACTGTAGGGGCTCAACCCTGAACTTCCTCCTACTCAAAGGGACCCCGGTTTACAAAATTTGACATTCTTAGCATTGGAAACAACACAGGATGCTCTAGACAAAACAAATAAGACACACTACTCATTACTGATAGAATAAATGTGAAATTAATTATAAAATGCTTTACCAATCAAAATGAACAATCATGATAAAACTAGAAGAAATGTTCTATTTTATTTATTTCTTGAGGGAGGATCTCTGCCAGTGTTCTCAACCTGTGGGACGCAACCCTTCTCTTCTGGGTGTCCCATATTAGATATTTATAGTAGGATTCGGGTTTTTTTTTTTTTTTTGGAGACAGGGTTGCTCTGTAGTGTCCCGGAACTAGCTCTTGTAGACCAGGCTGGTCTTTAACTTACAGAGATTCACCTGCCTCTGCCTCCCAAGTGTTGAGATTAAAGGTGTGCACCACCACTGCCAGGCCAACAGTATGATTTGTAACAGTAGCAAAAAATAACTTTATTTATGTCACCCCAACAAGAGGAACTGTATTAAGGGGGCTGCAGCATTTGGGAAGTTTAACAACCACTGTTCTGTGTAGTCCTGGAGCTCAATATATAGACTTGACTGGACTTGCCTGCCTCTGGTTCTCAAAATGCTGGGATTAAAGGCATATGCCACAATGCCTGCCTTAAAAATGCTACCTTTTAAAGCAAATGTTATTAAAAGCCAGTTCAATCTCTTCCGAAAAGCTGGCACTAGAAAAAGCCAATTTCTTAAGGAGAGTTAACCACATACTGCAGATTTTGATGTCAAATTAGCTGTGACTAATTTTTCATCTCCTCCTGCCCAAGGTTACAAAACATGGTACCAGTATCCCTTCACCACTACACTGCATGGGCATCAATCAGGTTACACATCTAATCAAGGAGCGAAATTCAATCTCAGATTGTTATGTGAAAATTCTTTCTTTCTTTTTTTTTGAGACAGGGTTTAGGATTTTTCTGAGATTTGTAGAGCAGACTGTCCTCAAACTCACAGATCTCTTCCTGCCTCTAACTTTGGGATTAAAGGCACCACCACCCGGTTTGTGAAAATTCTTAAAAAAAAAAAAAATATGGTATAGCCAGATTCAAAATGTATTGGTGAAATCAAATAGAAGAGGCAGTATTTTCTTCACACACCTCTTCATTATCTTGATGATCGTCAACATGCAAGAAACCTGCAGTTTAGAAAGCCAATCTGACATCTTCATCCTAGTCTTGTTTGTTAATTCCTCTATTTGCCTGCCTACACATCACGAAGAGTTCAGAACCGTTTTGTCTAGTCTCTGGGACTTAGATCAGTGCCCGGAAAATGATGCGCATCTGCTCTTTTGATCTAATTAGCCTTCTGTCAGAGGAATTAAGAAGCAGCAGAAATCTGATTTAGAAACAAGGAAAACGGAATGTTTACATTACCACCCACGCAAGGTCAGCAGCTCTGGGAGCGGGTGCTACGAGGAGACAGACCCCTCGCCAGATCCAGTTCCTTTCTGCCAGCCAGGAACTGACCTTCCCACCCAGCAGTCATCCCTCTGAAACCGTGAATTTTAGGACTCGGGGTTCAGGGAGGCCAGAAGAAGGAAACCCGGGACAAGCCCTGGCTGGCTACCTTGAGGATCTCACGGCCACCCACGGCCAGAGCCACATGCCGGCTCTGCAGGCCGCACTGGATGTCCTGCGCGCGAGTGCCCGGAGGCACCTGGACTTCAATGAACACCTCCTCCAGGGTCTGGTACCACTGGCCCCACGGCGTCCCGCACGGGACCACCCCACTACGCTCCTCAAACGGGGCAGACATTCTCCAGAAGCCACGCGGGAACAAGGCTCCGAGTGAGCACGGCACGGGCGGGATGCGACTTGAGGTCACCGCACTTGCGCACGAGACCAAGCTGGCGCGTCCGAGCGTGCAGATTTTTCCCTTTCAGCGTCCGTTCGGGACACTCGCGAGACCTGGGGTGAAAGAACCGAAGCCCGGCGACCTCGACATCCCAAGAACGGTGACGCCGGAACAAAGGAGACAGGCGCTCGCGACCTTTTAACCTGTGTGACGCCGAAAACACGGAATCGCCGGCGGGGCGCCTGTGCAGTGCGCTTGCGCGAACGGTGAGTCAACTTAAGTAACGCCGGACGGGACTGGCTGGAGCCGTAGCGGCGGCGACCAGCAGCAGTCTGTCATTGGCTGTAGGCTTAAAGTTACAGTCCTCCCGATTGGACGCGGCACAAACTTCGTGCGCATGCTCCTCGGCCCCTTTCGGCTGGCTCGGCTAGGTCTCTGTCTTCTGATTGGCCGACGCGGGGAAGCCGGCGTGAATTTGAATCCCGGGGAGCGGACAGTTGCAGATGCGTTTGGTGGCCGCGGCGGATCCGGCTGTCAGAATGTCTTTTCCTAAGGCGCCCCTGAAAAGATTCAATGACCCTTCGGGTGCGTACCGGTGCGGGAGCCGGGTGGGAAGGGGACGCGTCCTCCACCGGTCCTTCCTCAGGCGGCGGGAAGCCGGAGTAGGGCTGGCATGGTGTTTGTTTTTCTCAAAATAAGTGCAGTAAACACTTGGCAAGGGCTGTACAGGATGGTAGGGATGTGGCTCCGAGTAAAATAGAGTCCCCCGACCGACAACAGCGAGCCTTCAAGAGGGAAATTCTACCAATAAGCCGTCAGCGCCATGGTGAAACTATAGCTGGTTGAAGGGGGATGACAATTGGCAGGCATTACGTGTTATTTTCCTTAGACTTTTCTTTCTTTCTTAGACACTGGTACTTGGTGGTACAGTAAATTGAGTGTAGGTGGTGATAGTGTCCAAAAAGTTAGGCTAAAGGAATTTTTAATGTTTTCACCATTAAGAATTAGATGTTTCCAGGCCCAGTGGCCTGAGCTACAAAGATTGTCAGTGACCCACCCCTCTCAACAAATAAATAGTTTTAAGGAAAATGAGACTGAAATCTGCTCAGTGTTAACACAGCTAAGTTGACAAAATTGATATGGGAACCCAGGCTTCCGCTGATATATCCTGTGTCCTTAACCACTGTAGTGTCTACCCACAATAACCAGGGAGCCTTAGGTGTGATTTGATCGATGCTAACTGTACAACTGTCCTGTTCTAAGGGCTGGAACTTAAGTCCCTTAAGCAGCCAGATGAGCAAAGTACCCAAGTTATACTCTTTACAAATGAGAAGTTGAGGGAGTTTCTGACTATATTGGCCATTAAAGGCCACGCTGTATCCTCTGTAACATCTGTCAGGTCTACGTCTGTGACTTCTAGCCACACCGCTCCACTCTCAAGGTTAAGGGACGAACAGATTCATCCAGCTCAAGGGCCACACCATGTAAAAGGTATTCAAACACTTAGGTTCTGCAGAGCATGGGAGATTGACATTGGACTATGAGTTCTAAGTGACTAACTGGAAAATGCAGAAGTCTGGAAGCTTGAAGGCTTTAGTTAATGTAATAAAAACTGCATGCAGAAACCCATGACTTCATCAGCTGATTTGTTTGTTTTAGGTTAGAAGATAGCAGCTTGGGTAAGAAATCCATGAAAAAATAATGATAATCAAGGGGCTGGAGAGATGGCTCAGTGGTTAAGAGCATTTCCTGCTCTTCCAAAGGTCCTGAGTTCAATTCCCAGCAACCACATGGTGGCTCATAACCATCTGGAATGAGGTCTGGTGCCCTCTTCTGGCCTGCAGACATACACACAGACAGAACATTGTATATATAATAAATAAATAAATATTTAAAAAAAAATAATGATAATCAAGGCAGCAATTGCAGCCACTTTGTGAATAATAAATAACACAGTTTACAAATAAATGAATTGTGTCTGTAATAGCAGAGGTCTATTGTCTCTGTGACTTTTTGAGGTGTGAGGTGGGGGGGGGGTCTTTCTCTGGAAAACCAGGCTGGCTTCAAACTCACAGAGATCCACCCGCATCTGCCCCCCTGAGTGCTGGGATTAAAGGCGTGTGCCACCATCTCTTAGCACACCTCTGACTTTTCCAGTAATGCTCTCATAGTCCTAATCCTTTCAGAATACACACACATAGAATTTTAAATAGGGTGGTAGCACATGAGAGTTTCTTTAAAAAATCAAGACGCACAAGAGTAATCAGCTGTCTGCGTCATGAGAAAAGTTAATTGAATAATAGATACTTAGAATGAAGAAGAAAAAATCCAAGATAATGAGATATTTAATCTCTAAATACTTGAAATCCATAAAGAATCAAAAGTGTTTATTTGAAATTCTTGAGGGTTAGTGGGAAACATGTATATTAATTACAAGCAGGCATATTTCTGAGAGTAAATATCTACTGCTACAATAAGCCTGCTTGGACTAACAGATTTTTATGTCTAAGAGATTCAAACACATGTACAACCAGAATACATGGACACAGTTTAAAGTCTCTTCTGACACAGTCGTCTACATTAGCCGCAGCTGTGTTCTAACTGGGCGGATTTTTGGTGCTCAGGCCTAGGTCTGCATGCATAAGAAAGCCAAGGACTCTGTTCCTAGAAAGCCTATAGATTTTTGTATTTATAAAATGATAAAATTATGCTGGTCGGTGATGGCACACGCCTTTAATCTCAGGAGGCAGAGGCAGGCGGATCTCTGTGAGTTCGAGACCAGCCTGGTCTACAGAGCTAGTTCCAGGACAGGTTCCAAAGCCACAGAGAAACCCTGTCTCGAAAAACCAAAAAAAAAAAAAAAAGATAAAATTATGAAGTCCAAAATTGTATTTCCCCCATCTGGTTTGTTCCTTGAGGCTAACGTGAAATGGGAGAAAGTTCTTATGTCTCACGCTGTTTGGCTTTACTGCACTGACAGGCTCTCATGGGTCCTACTGGTTTCCACTCTGAATACAGAAAACGGGACTATTCTCCTTTGCTTGCTAATTCTAAGAGAAGTTTCTGTGCAAAAGCTTGAGCCATACTGCGTTTGATTTGGCAAGGAGCCGGAGTGGGTGGGGAGAGTTTAACAAAATAACAACAAAAACTCTTCAAGCATGTTGAATCCTAGTACCCTCATCTACCACCTGGCCCATCCTTTCAAAGAGGGCAAAGTGCTGGATAGAGGAAGGTACACTGGAGCTAGGCATCACACTGCATGTGATCTGAGCACCCTGGACGCTAAAGTGAGAGACTCAGGGATTCAAGATGAGCCTAGAATATATAGTGAGCTCTGGAGGAGCCTGAGTTCCATAGTAGAATACTGTGGAGCGAGAACAAAAGTAGGGAAGAAAGACTGTTAAGCAAAAACATCATAATATATCTTGGGAAACACTAAGTTTTCTGGAATAAGTTATCTTAATTCATCAACAGTGACTGTGGGGAGCAGAGTAGGAAAGGTTTATTGGCTTCCTAGAGGCAAACCAAGTCAGGAAACACAGATGGAGTTCTGCTAATGGCTTGCTTTTTATGGCATGCATTGTTACACAACCCAGAACCGCTTGCCCAGGGGTGGAATACCCTCAGGAACTTCTGATGAAAGATAGTAGATACTTATTATAGGCATTGCTAATCTGTTAATGGTGGTAATAAAATGATAACATTAAGTGATGCATTGCTGTTATGTGTTTTCTGTAGGTTGTGCTCCATCCCCAGGTGCCTATGATGTTAAAACTGCAGAAGTAGCTAAAGGACCAGTGTCTTTTCAGAAATCACAAAGATTTAAAAACCAAAAAGGTAATGGGTCCTTAAACAATGATTCTACAGTCTTATAGCCTAACATAAGCACTACTGTTGACATTTTAAACAATGATTCTACAGTCTTATAGCCTAACATAAGCAATACTGTTGACATTTTAAAATGCTTTTGCATTTCTAAAGTTTCATGGCTGAAAGTATGTTTGCATATCATTGTTTGGTTTATTTATGAAAGACTCAAGTAAGGAATGTTTTCTTTTCATGGTCAGACTGTACATTACAAGTGAAATTATGCAGGATATTTGCAGATAGGTAGTTTCCCTTTGGATAATTGCTTTTCCTTTCTGTCAGAGTATTGGGACTGCCAAGGAGTTGGAGGGTTGGCTCAGTGGTTAAAAGCCCATAGTGCTGTTGCAGAGGACCTCAGTTGGGTACAAACACTCAAGTACACACACATACTCCCACACAAACACATGGAAAAACACTCAAGTACACACGCATACTCCCACACAAACACATGGACAAATTTAATATTTTTTTAAAAAATTTTTTTAAATTAAAAATATCAGGAAGGGAATTGGAGAGATAGCTCAGAGGTTAAGAGCACTTGCTGATCTTCTAGAGGTCATGTGTTCAATTCCCAGCAACCACGTGGTGATTCACAACCAACTATAGTGGGATCTGATGTCCTTTTCTGGCATAAAGGCATACATGCAGATGGAGCACTCATATACACAAAATAAATAAATCTTTAAAAAAATATCAGGAAGATTTTAGGTCTATAACAAATAATTGTTTAAGTAATTATTTGAAATGTACAATCAAAAGGAAAAGCTTATCTTGTTCAATTACTGTCTGCAATGAGAAGTTTGGAAATTTTATTGTATGTGGTTAAAACATACATCAACCATGGTCATATTAGTTTATTTTTTTTTTCAGAATCTCAACAAAATCTTAATGTTGACAAAGATACTACCTTGCTTGCTTCATCTAAGAAAGGAAAGACTTTGGTTTCAAAGGTGAGAAACGTTTATAAGACTGTTGGTATATTCATTATGTCATTGACTATATACCTGCAAGACACTGTGTTTGATTAAAATGGCTAAGTGTGTAAATCAAATTTATATGTAAGTTGGAGCTAGAGAGTATGCTTACTGCTCTTTAGAGGACCTGAGTTCAGGTGCTTGCACTTAGAATTGGAGTTTTGTATGATTAAGCATAGACTCCCCAAATGATAGACGTTTTCCAGTAGAAAAGGCTACCAGTTTTGAAATGAATGTCAACTTAGAAACACACATAACAAACATGTTATTATTAATGATGTATATATAATGAAGTGTAAACATCCATGTTTATATTTTCTTCCATTGTGTCAGAAAGGCTGCTATGTACAAGATTATGTGAAGATTAATTATGTCGTAGATAAATAAATGCCATTTAAAAAAAAAAAACCAGAATCACAAGTTTTCATCATAGACCTCTATTTTTGTTGTAAAGGAAAGGGAAAGATATTTTTCTAATGGGTTGAAATTTAGAAAATTGAAATTTTTTCAGGTTTTAAGAACATTTTAGCCAGGCAGTGGTGGTGCACTCATTTAATCCCAGCATTCAATAGGTAGAGACAGGTGGATCTCTGTGAGTTCGAGGCCACTCTGGTCTAAGAGTGAGTTTCACTAAGAAACCCTGTTTTGAAAAACTGAGGGGGGGGGCGCATTTTATTTATCAGAAAAATTCCTATAAAATATGTCATAACCCTCTACAGTATTTACAATACATATGAAGATGGGTGTGTTAGTTTGTAGTTTCAATCCCAGCACATGAAAGTTGGATTGTGAATTCAAGGCCAGGGTGCACTGCAGAGTGAGTTCTTAACGTAAAAAACTAAAAATTAGGGGGCTGGAGAGATGGCTCAGCGGTTAAGAGCATTGTGTGCTCTTCTAAAGGACCCGAGTTCGATTCCCAGCAACCACATGGTGGCTCACAACCATCTGTAATGAGGTCTGGTGCCCTCTTCTGGCCTGCAGGCATACATACAGACAGAATATTGTATACATAATAAATAATATTTAAAAAAAAAAAACTAAAAATTAGGAGCTAGAGAAATAGCTCAGTTACTGCTCTTTCAGGGGACCCGGGTTTAATTCCCAGAACCCACTTGGCTATTCCCAACACTTTATATGACTCCTCCAGAGGATTCAGTATCCCTCTCTGGCCTCCGAAGGCACCAGGCACACACATGGTCTGCAGACATATATGCAGGCAGAACACCCACACACATGAATTCTTTTTTAATTTGAAAAAGGACCAAATGTAAATAATTAAATATCAGATTGGGCTTTGATATTTGTGGCATGAAGTTCATAATTTTTTTTTTTGACTTTTAAACAGAAGGAGCCTCAGAAGAATGATAAAGATTTGAAGAGATTAGAGAAAGAGGTAAGCCATACTTTCAGCTTATTGGGGAATAAATGGAATAGTGGAAGTTGACTGTCTTTATTGAGGATTGATGGCAATGAGGATGTTATGGTTGATACATGTGTAATAATTGAGTTAGTGACATTGCTGATGAGTGAGTGACATTGCCAAGATTAGGACTGATTATTTGCATCAAATTTTAGGTTGGCAAGTTTTTAACCATACTTTCCTTGGTTTTTTTTTGCATCAGTGTGTGGTATGCATATTTACATGGTATGTTCTTGTGTGCATAGATGGGAAAGCCAGCGTCGTCTTAGGTTGCTCTCCACCCCAAGTATTGAGGCAGAGCTTTACAGAACCTGAGCTCGCCCTTTCAGCTAGTCTGCCCAACTAGCTCAGCCAGCTCACTCCAGAGATCTGTTTCTACCTGAAGTACTAGGATTACAAGCGGGCCACAACCCCTTACTGACACTTAGATGGCTTCTGGGACTCCAAACGCCAACCCTCATGTTTGAGCAGCAAACCCTCCCTAAATGTTTTCAATGTGTTGTTTCTGTGTTTCTGGTAACTAATATTCTGACAAATATTAGTTTCTGTGTTTTGCTCTTGGTTAACTAGTAGAGAGAAAAAAACTCACTGCTGCCTATTAAGTTCTTCTGAGGACTCTGCTTTCCTGAAATAAGAAACATATAGCACTTCAAGCTATAATTTAAATTTGTAATTAGGACCAGAGAAAACAAGAATTCTTACAGCTTTTAAGTGACTAAATAGTTAACTATCTTACACTTATATGTTTATGTCAATTAAAAATTATTGGGTTTTGTTGTGGTTTTGTTTTGTGTGTTTGAAACTGGGTATGTAGCTCTTACTGGCCTGGAACTCTCTATGTAGACTGGCCTGAAAAATCACAGAAGTCTGCCTGCTTCTGCCTCTCAAATACTAATCATTCAGAATTTACAGTGCACATCTTTAAGGTCTATTCATAATGTAAATATGATTATTCAAACAGAAAGTAGAAAAAGAATGTCTGAACACTGTATCAAATTGTACGTTTCCTAGAAGAGTTGAGGCTTCTGGTACCGGTACGATCAATCATGTATTTATCCTCTCATTTTCTTCCAGATCCGCGTTCTTTTGCAGGAGCGAGGTGCTCAGGACAAACGGATCCAGGATATGGAATCTGAGTTGGAGAAGACAGAAGCAAAGCTAAATGTAGCACTCAGAGAGAAAACATCTCTTTCTGCAAGTAATGCTTCGCTGGAAAAAAGGCTTATTGAGCTAACCAGGGCCAACGAGCTACTCAAATCTAAGGTAGTTGGACCTCATAAGAACACAACATTGAATAGTGTTTATGTTCACATTCGAGTGGTTTGGTAGTTTAAGCTTGTGACACTCACAAGTGGAGTTGAGGCTGTTTATTCACTTACAGCACAGGTATAGGAGTTCTTGCTCTCACTAGACCTAACCACACAAACTTTGCTGTGCTAAGTACTGGTCTATTTCAAGAAGGCAAGTAAGGTTTTGAATAGAATGTAGTAAACACCAGCAAACCATTAGTTCTGCTGTGACTATTAAATTAAGTGCTTTAAATATTAGCCTACTGTTGTAGGATTATTTTTACCTACTTTATTATAGGACTTAGAAATGGTTAATAAAATGAATGTGCTCAATACATAAATTGTGTTTATAAGTAATAATGTACTAATAGATTCTAAAGAATGTATGATGGTTCCATTAGCCAATGGCAAACATAGAGGGAAGTCATCGTTCAGTTGAATTCATCATTTATTCGGTGCCTGTGATGGGCTGTGCTCTTTATGTAGGGATTAAAAAGTGTAATAGAGCCCAAGAGAGATTCTGACCTAGAAGGCCTGGATTAGGCCCCATATCCTGTATACTTCAGGTATCCCAAGCAGCTGAGACTAGTTTAGCAAACAGTTCTACAAGTCTTTCTGGGGTTTGTCTAAACCCTGCATGTAACAGTAAGTGACCTCTTAGACCAGCGGTTCTCAACCTGTGCATTGCAACACCCTTGGCAAACCTCTATCTCCAAAAGTATTTACATTATGATTCATAACAGTACAAAATTACAGTTATGAAGTAGCAGTGAAAATAATTTTATGGTTGGGGGGGAACTATATTAAAGAGTTGTAGCCGGGCGGTGGTGGCGCACGTCTTTAATCCCAGCACTTGGGAGGCAGAGGCAGGCGGATCTCTGTGAGTTCGAGACCAGCCTGGTCTACAAGAGCTAGTTCCAGGACAGGCTCCAAAACCACAGAGAAACGCTCCTGTCTCGAAAAAACAAAAACAAACAAACAAACAAAAAAAGAGTTGTAGTGTTCGGAAGGTTGAAAACAATTGACTTAGACTGTTTCAAAAATAGGCCAGGAATTCAAGGGAAAAGGGAAAAATCAGTACTGGTGTACAGTCAGTACTTGTTGTGGTAAAGCTCTCTTCTCTGCCAAAGTATATTACACATAATAACTCCAGTGATAGGCACATTAATTAGTATTTAAGTAATTCTTCTTCTTCTGGGTTTTTTGTTTGTTTGTTTGTTTGTTTGTTTTGAGACAAGGTCTTATGAAGCCCAGGCTGACCTTGACCTCTTGGTCATCTTGTCTGGGTCTCAAGTGCTGAGATTACAGGCAACTGATACTAGACCCAGACTTACGTAATTATACATATGACTTAGCAGAAAATATTTCTGAATTTTTATGTTGTAGTTTTCTGAAGATGCTCACCAAAAGAGTATGAGAGCTCTAAGCCTGGAGTTGATGAAACTTAGAAATAAAAGAGAAACAAAGATGAGGGTGAGTGCTACCTTTGGTGTATATCCCGTCTTTCGTCTCTGGGAACCTAAGAGCTTCTCAGTTCCTAAAATAGTTGTCTCTGTGTGCAGAGTATGATGGCTAAACATGAAGGCATGGAGCTGAAGCTGCAGGCCACTCAGAGGGACCTCGTGGAGTCTCAGGGGAAAATAGTCCAACTGGAGGGAAAACTGTAAGTGGGAAAAGGAAAAGGATAGTGAAGTGACGATTTCTTTATTAAAGTGTTCTATCAAACTATGTATTAATAAAGTTCGGTAATGTTTCAGTGTAAATACACATTGTATAATGAGGAAATCAAAATAAATATAAGAATCCCCTCATTACCTTATAGTGAAGAACTCTAGCTTTTTTAAGTTATACCCAACTCAGTCTGGAGTCATCTTACTGTGGCATGCCAGCTTCTTCCTCCTTTCTGTATTAGAACTCACTGATCAAAAGTTCTCTTGACCAACTAGCGCCATGCTGGCCTTCCCCTATTCTTTTTCCAAGTTTCAGTAACTATGTTCTTTTATGATAATTAATTTTTAATTCCACTAGTTTGTGAAATTTGTGGTATTTGTCTTTGTGCCTTGCTTGTTTCACTTGGCATAATGAACTCTAGTTCCATCCATGATGTTACACGAAAGGATTCTGCTTTCTTTATAGCCCTGTGTACTATTCCACTGTATGTCATTGGATCAGTTTGTGTCTTGAATAGGTGTCCTTGGCTTCTGTGTCATAGCTGTGTCAGTGCTGCTGAGGCTACCGTGGGCGTGTAGCCATTACATCCATGTAGTGACTTTGTTCCCTTTGACTGTATACCCACAGCCTCAGTTGTTGACCTATGGTAGTTTATTTTCAGTTTTGTCGTTCGTTATCAAAAACCTATGTTCTGTTTTCCATAATAATTATGTCAGATTTTTTCCTACCACCAGTGTACAAGAGTTTATTTTCTTTATATCCTTATCAGTACTTATTAACTTAAGACTTTTTAAAAAATTTATTTATTTATCTTTATGTATAGGAGTACTTTGCCTGTATGTATGTATTTGCACTATATACATGCCTGATGTGTGGATCAAGAGGACATTGGATTCCATGAAACTGTATTTACAGACGGTGGTTGTGATCCACCATGTGGGTGCTCAAACCTAGGTCCTCTGCAAGAGCAGCCAGAGTTCCTAACTGCTGAGCCATCTCTCTGACCTCCAAAACCAGTCTTTCTCTTTCCCTCTAGTCCCTCCCAGGTACTGTCCTTTCGACTACTCCTATGGACCACTCCCCACACTTTTAAGTTGATAGCCTTTTTTTTCTTTATGATTGTTACCTGTTTGTGTGTTATATATACAAATATAATACAACCTGATGAGTCTGTTTTGTTATTTAATGATCATTCTTTCTATGGCAAATTAATACTTGATTTTGATTTGCATTTTCTTAGTGATTAATGATATTAAGCATTTTCATCTATCTGTTGGCCATTTGTATATTTTTAAAAAATGTCCATTTATATCTCCTGCCTATTTTTAAATTAGGTTAAGTTTTACTATTAAAATTTGAAAGTTCCTTATATAATGTAAATATCATAACTTTATTAGAGATACACGTTGCAAATATTTTCTCCAATTCTGTAGGTGGTCTCATCATACGGTATTTGCTATCCAGAATATTTTTAGTTTGATGTGGTTATATTTATCTATTCTTACTTTTGCTTTCTCTGCTTTGAGGGTTTGGCCATTCTACTTTCAGTGTCCTAAAGCATTTCCCCAGAATGTGTGCTAGTAGTATTGTTGTTTTGAGTGTTAAGTACTTAGTCCCTTTTGAATTGACTTCAGAAGCTGATGGGTTATAGGGGCTTACTCCCATTTTTCTGCATATGGATACATGATGTTCCCAGCATCATTTATGAGGATTCTTCTGTCTCCAGTGCATGTGCTGTGGGTCTGTTTGTTACCCTCTTGGCTCTAGGCTGTCGATTTATCCAATTGTCTTATTTTTACACAAACACAATATTTTCATTTCGGTAGCTTTGTAGTATATAAAATCATGGAGTGTAGTCATTCTTGCATTGCCTATTGCTCAAGGTGTCTTTTGGTTATATGGTCTTTTGTTTGGTACAAATTATAGATTTATTTCTTGGTTTGTGAAGAATGTCTTTGATATCTTGTTAGAGGTTGCACTGAATCTGTAGATTACTTTGTGGAGTATGAATATGATAACAATATTGACTCTTCTATAAATATAAAGAATTACTTATATCCTGTAAGGTTTTATGTCAGTATTTTGTAATTTGTATTATAGAAAATGATCACCTCTGTTGTGGTTTAAATGGCACATGTCCCGTACAATCTCATCTTTTGAACTGGATCCCAGTTGGTCATGCTGCTGGGAGGCTGTGGAACCTTGTGGAGGCTGGGCAGAGCTAAATGAAGTAGGCCTCTGGGAATGGGTCCTTGGAAACTTTAAAGCAAAAAAACAAAAACAAAACTGCAAGGAGTTGATGAAGAGTCAGGTGTAATGATGCAGTAGTTTTGGTTACAGAGTAAACTTTTTAGTCTCCATTTTATTTCTGCTCTGATTTTTATTGTTTCCTCTATTAACTTAAGACTACAGTAGATTGTTAGCCAATTTTTTTATTTGCCTTTCTCTGAAAGCTGTATTTGCTATGACTGTTTCCTCAATACTTTCTTTGTTGCCTTCCTTAACCTCTTTTTTTCAGGGGTGGAGGGTAGGTAGTTTAGAGACAGGGTTTCTCTGTATAACAGCTTTGGCTGTCCTAGAACTTGTTTTGTGACCAGGCTGGCCTTGAACTCACAGAGCTCCACCTGCTTCTGCCTTTTGAGTGCTGGGATTAAAGGCGTGTGCCACCAGCTCCTAATTCTTCCTTAACCTCTTAAGTCAAGTCATAATCATACTCTAACCTTATAAATGTGTTACCTTCAACTCCTTTTGTGCTTCTTCAGTTTTGATGAACAGGGAAGATCTTGTTCTGCTAGCATGATTGTATTGAAATAGTTGACTAACCCAAACTGAAACACAGGTATAGGAAGATAGGATTCATGTCCAATTATAACCTTAAAAAAAAAAACTGAGCTACAACTACCATAAACCTATCTCACACACATCACATACACAGACTCCTACATGCACACACAAATGTGTTCACTCATCCATGCATACAGAAACACATCTACACATACATCACATGCACACAACTGTGCCGCTTTATAACCTGTAGCCAAGTGTGGTCTTAGATTTGTTCTATATTCATAGTGTTTTATATTGCTGGCCTATTTCAGCCTTTCTAATGGTGCTAGATGCTAATTTGTCTTTGTTGTTCCTGTTTGAAACAAGGTTGTGTGTCTCATGTAGCCCAGGAAGTCTTCAGTGTCCAGATCCTCCTTCCTCAGCCTTTCAGGCTGCTAGGATTTACAGGCCTGTGCTATATGACCTGGCAATAATTTGTTATATCTATAGACTTTATATATCTTCTCTTATGAAGTATCTGTTTAAATCTAATTCATCCCTCAAAGTAGAAGAGCCTAAATCACATAAGTAATCGAATACTGTACAACCTGGAATGGAAGCTTCTTAGCATACAAAATATGATTTGGGTTGGTCAAACTAGGAAAGCTGCAAAATATGACCATTTCTAATTTATACTGCTGTTCTCATCATAGATCTTTTGTCAGAGTGTGTTTGGAAAGCTTTTTCATGTAAATAAAATCAAGTTACCTGTGTTGATCATAGTTGCTAACCTGAAAAATCACATGAAATTTAAGGTAGAAATTGACCTCTGGAATTACCTTACCTGACATAATAGTATTTAGTATCTAGTAATTATTATGCATGGTTATTACGTAAACAAACCATATATATTTATTTCCTTTTTTCCCCAGTGTTTCCATAGAGAAAGAACAGATTGATGAAAAATCTGAAACAGAGAAACTCTTAGAATACATCGAGGAAATTAGGTAATATAAATAGTAACTTGAAAATTAACTTCCAGGCCAGAGAGATGGCTCAGTGGTTAAGAGACCTGGCTGCTCTTCCAGAGGACCTGGGTTCAATTCCCAGCAGCCACATGGTGACTTAACAACCATATGTAACACCAACCCCCAGGGGAATCTTATCTGATGGCCTCTGTGGGCATGGCACATCATGTGGTACACAGACATCCAGGCAGATAAAACATAAACATTGAATTTATAAATAATTGAAATGAAAAGAAAATGGACTTTACTGGCTGGGAAATAACTTTGTGGGTTGCCTGGCATTTGGGAAGCCCTGGATTTAAATTCAAAATTGTTTTGCTCATAGAAAACAAGAGGACCTTATTTTCTTGAATATGTTCTTCCAGTACCTAACGAGGAATTCTCTTCAAAATATTCTTTAATGCAGTTGTGCATCTGATCAAGTGGAAAAATATAAACTTGATATTGCCCAGTTAGAAGAAGATCTGAAAGAGAAGGATCGTGAGATTTTAAGTCTTCAGAGGTCTCTTGAGGAAACCCTCACATTTTCTAAGCAAATAGAAGACCTGACTGTTAAATGTCAGCTGCTTGAAACGGAAAGAGGTACTGTGCTATTGATGTTGTTCTACTTCAGTAAGGCCTGGGTGCTGTCTATAAAAAATGTATGTCTGTATGAGAGCAACATTTTTCATAATTATGTGAATACCAAAAAAAGTCCATGTGCTATGTTTGGGAAGTTTTTTTAATGGTACAGTGTTTGTTTTATTTCAACATGTTATATTCTTTGACGACTTCTACCCTGGGTGGCCATTCATAATTAGTGTAAACTCAAAACTAACCTTTCTGTGTAGCATATATAATAAGGTAATGACTATAATCTTACCCCTTAGGAAACACTCTATATAGTGTGCTACAGCAATGGGGTGAAATATCAGCTGAACTAAGCCCCTTAACATCAGTATTTAGTTCTGGAATGCCTCATATTTTCCTTTTATAGACGATCTTGTCAACAAGGACAGAGAAAGGGCTGAAAGTCTCAATGCTGAGATACAGATTGTAACAGAGAAGCTTGTTCTGGGAAAACAAGAATATGAAAAGCTGCAACAAAAAGAATTGCAAATAGAGTCACTTCTACAGCAAGAGAAGGTAGTTAACTACATGTATTTTTGCTTTTTTTTAAAAAAAACTACTTAATTATATCATAATTTCTCCTTTTTATCAGAAATTCTCTGTGTATACTTTGAATGTTTAGTCACAGATACTAGTATACGTTTTATCAAGTAGACAAGATAGGTATTTATAATTACCTCAAAAAAAATGTCTAACACAAGATCTCCTGAGTAAATTGAAAGCATGGGGACCTTGGGGGAGAACTGAAGGGGGGAGGGGAGAAGCAGGGAGGGGAGCAGAGAAAATGTAGAGCTCAATATTATATATATATAAAGATTCCTAAGAGTTCAGGGAAAAAAAAGAATGTCTAACATTAGGAAAAAGCAAAACAATATAAAAATGAAAGTTACATAAAGAAAATTTTACATATCAGTAAGGGAAGAAAACAAACAAAAAAACATGGTTATGGGGAATAGAAGTAGATAATTGTAACACTGTAACACAACACTCCGATTACTTGTAAACATGGAAAGAGGCTCTCCCCCATTAATCAGTGGATTAGAGATTCATTAACCATTTCACTGTCATACTGTGGGGAAGGCTGAATCAATAGGGATGGACATGCACTAATGTGATGGATATTTGGGGGCAGTAGACAATGAAAGGGGTTCAATAGGTTAATATACATTAACCTGGAAAGATCTCAACTATTTTTATGATTTTAAAAAATTTTACATACACAGAATATGTAGTATAGACCCCCCATCCCAAATGTATGGTATGTATGAAAATATATGGGCAAAAACCAAAAGTTACCTCTGGAAAGGAAAAAGAGAGATTGGAATAGGGATTAGTGAAAACTTTTACTAATTTCATTTAAAATCTAGAATTTTGTTCTCAATAATAATGTTTTATAAAACTTTGAAATGTGTATCCTATAACGGAAACATTTTATTAAACGGTGAGATCATAATATACTTATTATCATATTTAAATAGAGTAGATTGGTAAATTGGGAGCATAGGGCCCATGGGAGAGGGTTGAAAGGGAGCGGGGAGGAGAGAGGAGCTGAGAAAAATTAATAGCTCAATAAAATCAAAAAAAAGGAAAAAAATCACGATAATTTTTTTTAAATATTTATTTATTTATTACGTATACAATTTCTACATGTATGCCTGCAGGCCAGAAGCAGGCACCAGACCTTATTACAGATGGTTGTGAGCCACCATGTGGTTGCTGGGAATTGAACTCAGGACCTTTGGAAGAGCAGGCAATGCTCTTAACCACTGAGCCATCTCTCCAGCCCCAAAATCACGATAATTTAATGTCAGGAATTGAATGACAGATTTGTGTTATATTTTATGTAGATAGGGAAATAAGTCTTTAATGACTTTATTTTTTTCTCTTAATGTTATCTAATGGGAAATAAAGCATTTTATGCATTGGAAGTAGATCATATTTATTAACAAGATAAAAGTAAATAAATTTAGAGTATATTGAAGTATGTATAAGCCAGTTGTACAGAAGATATAAAGAAAGTCGTGTGATGGTTTTTCACTAAAAAAGCTAGAAATTATATTTTCCACAGTATTAAATTATAATATATAATCTAGGGAAAGTGAATATAGCATGTATATTTTTATGTTTCCTTTAAACTTTCTAATTTATTTGCCATATACTTCATGGTCTGTATTGCATTTCTTGTCTCCAAGAAAGGTCCTGAGGCCACATCTAATTATTTTGTGCTTCTCTGTCTGAATGCAGGAATTGTCTGCTAGTCTTCAGCAGCAGCTCTGCTCATTTCAAGAGGAAATGGCTTCAGAGAAGAATGTCATTAGAGAAGAGCTAAAACTTGCCCTGGAGGAGTTGGATGCCGTACAGCAGAAGGAGGAACAGAGTGAAAGACTGGTCAAACAGCTGGAAGAGGAGACAAAGTCGACCACCGAACAACTGAGCCGGCTAGAGGAGCTGCTGAGAGAGTATGTGTTAGTGGGGTCTTTTCTACACAGGACAGGAAATATGAACTGTTTCCTTAGAGTTCTCATGTCACCAGAGTATATGCACGAAGGTAGGAAGAGATACAGAGGAACACATGGTACGAGTATACATATGCTCACATACGTACACCACACACATATATGTAAACAGGCATGGTAGTCAAAGTAAGAGTTGCCTAGCACATGTTTACTCCCCAGACCCAAGAGGTTAAAGCAGGAGGATGATGAGTTTGAGATTTGTCTGAATTGCACATTGAGTTCAAGGTATTGGGCTTTAATAGTGAAATTTTGTCTCACAACAAAAAAGCAACAAAAGGAAACCCTTTTTCTAAGCCAAAAGCTAGTGTTTGCTACTACATTTTCTAAAAGTCTGGGCATCCACATTAAAACAGTTTTTATTATATTTGAAAACATCTAACCTTTCAATTTTTTAAATATCTTTTTTGAGAGAATCCAGACACTCCATTCATTCATGCGTGTGCACATCAGCATGGACAGGCACACATCACTGCATGCATGTGGAGGTCAGAGAACAACTTTTAGGAGTTGCTTCTCTTCTCACCATGTGGGGACCTCAGGATGTAACTCAGATCACCAAGGTTGACAGTGCCTTTTTCCCCTCAGCCAATCTTTCCTCATTTAACAATC